>NC_092046.1:50142903-50742903 GCF_003086295.3 Arachis hypogaea | reverse complement strand
TTTATTTTCCGAAACAATCCAATTTTAGCCGGAATGCAGCCCAAATTTCTGTAAACTATTTTCATTCATGTTTTGGTTTTGGCATTTTGAAATCTGCTTGCCTCTGCTTTACCTAAACCCATTCATGAATGCCAGGCACGCATTCTTATTCTCTTTGATTTCCTGGTTCATAAATTGCATTTTTGATGTTTGATTCTAATTTTTGCTATTTCTATATCTATCTGAATCTTCATCAACCGGTTTTCCTGGTTTGGTTATGAGTTACCTTTCGCTTCTAATTATGAATGCTTGTTACTTAGAAACTTATCCTTATGCCACTTACCTTAACCCATTTTTCACTAACTCACTAATTCTTATTTCCTGAACTTTTTTTTAATTCTAACCAAACTAACCTTTTGAAATCTTTCTTCTGGTTTTTCACTTTCTTTTAACCTTCTAACCATGGCATAGTGATAATTTTTCTATTTAACATGAATTCAACTACATTTTGGACTGTGAATTTTTCCTTTCAAACTTTTAACTCCTATACAATCCTTAATGCACATTTACTTAACTCATTTACCTCCTGATAATTCTCCTTTGCCACTTTTTGTTTCTTTTGACTATTTGCCTATTTGTTTTCCTATTTTTTTTATATATCCTGGTTTTTTGTTTTTCAGGATGTCAGATACCCATAGAAAGGAAAAAGGAAAGGCTACCACTGGCAAACGTAAAAGAGGAGAATCCTCTATGTCTATCATAGATCTCATGCATGATGCCTCCTGGCGGGAGAAAAACTTCACCCCGCAGGAGAAGGCCAACCAGCTGCTCCCTACTAATGACCCAGTAAAGTTTGCAAACCGATACTGTGAGCTGAAGTATCCGGTATTCGCAAACTCCAGGAACCTATACCTGGAAAGGACCTTGAAGATCCCAGGAGAACTCCAGCAATACACCTCTGATCAGATCAAGCAAAGAGGCTGGTTCTTCCTAGAGAGACCCCTGACTGAGGTCAATGCATCTTGGGTTCGAGAATTCTACTGCAATTACTTCAAGACCTCCCTAGATGCAGTGAACCTCAGAGGAAAGCAGATTCTGGTTACTGAAGAGGCAATAGAAGAGCTTCTGAAGCTTCTGCCTAAATCTGATCAGCCAGATGGTTATTAGAAAGTTGAGGAAGACATGCGCTTTCTAAAGTTTGATTGAGATGCAGTCAAGGCCCGGATAGCCCTTGACCCGACCGTTCCTTGGATTATGGGTCAGAACACCACCATGCCCAAGGGAATCAAGCGGGCATACTTGAATGATGAGGCTCGGTTGTGGCATCAGATACTAAGCAACTTCATTATGCTGAGTACTCACGAGACCGATATACCTACCGCTATGATCACCCTCCTATGGTGTGTGATGGAAGGTAAGGACCTGTACCTGCCACGCTTTATCCGGTTCTACATGGCCATAGTCCACGTCCGAGGCACTCTTCCCTTTCCATACTTGATCACACAGCTAGGCCGTCGAGCTGACGTGCCTTGGGAGGATGCTGATGAGAGGCCACCTGCTGTAGAATGCAAGAAGATCATCCCGCACAGCAGGAACTTTCTGGCCTTGGGCTACAGACCTCCAGTCCTCACTGCTCCTGGTGACACTGCCACACCATCTGTGGGCCCCTCTTCCTCTACAGCTACACCTTCCACCACCACTGCACCTCCACCTGCCCTAGAGCCCATCTATCATCTAGTGCACCGCCTGTTTTGACGGCTTGACCAGATGGAGCGTCGCAACAAGCGACGCTATGAGCACCTGAAGCTGATGATATGATCTGGCGATATCCCCTCCGAGCCCGACACACCATCCGAGGCATCTAAGGAGGAGGCGGATGCGCCCAAGGCAGAGACCCACCCACAGCAGGCAGCACACCATCAGGAGGCTCCACCCTAGATTCAGGCTGTAGACCCTGAGATCCCTCTTCAGTCAGCACCTCCTCCACAGCAGTCAGACCCTCAGATCACTACCACAGAGACCCCAGCTACCCACCCTTCCAGTGATGACACTCCTTCACACCCTGCTTGAGTGAGCATCGGGGATGATGCTACATTTTAAGTGTGGGGAGTTCGCCATCTCTGGCGTATTATTTTGGTGAACCACTACAGACTCTTTTTCTTTTATTTTGGATATTTTTTTGTATTTTTCTCTTTATTTTTATTTTTATTTTCTGAGTACTTATACATTGCTACTTTCATGTATTTTTACTCTATTTATGCATTTTGTATTTTTAGTTCATATTTTAGCCACTTAGTTTAGTTGCAATTCTAACTTATTAGTTATAGAAATTGTGGATTGATTAGTATAGTTTACCCTTTTTAGCATAAGATAACTCAGAATAGATTGAAAAGAAAAAGGAAGTAAACTAGAGACTTTAACAGAATCAAAATAACCCACACCTTGTATATATAGCATTACATGTTAGTTAATAACACTTCATCAAGGAGAAACACTAGAACTTTAAAGCCATTCAATATAAGTTTTACATTGAGAATAATGGAAATTTTTAACTAAACCTGCATGACATACATAAGTGATAAATGATTTTTGAGCTAGAGAACACATAGCCTGTGAGTTTTGAGCTTAATTGTATGGTTACATTCAAACCATAATTTTTATTCCTGTGTGTTCCGCCCTTCTTTTATATTCTGGTGTTCTTCACTTTATTTTAATCTATATGTCCGATTATAGAATGTAGATACATACCAGGAGAGTGATTGAGGCCATTATTTGATTTTAGCTCACTTATCCCAAAATAGCCTACCTTTTACATCACCCTTGTTAGCCCCCTTGAGCCTTTAAATCCCCTCTTGTTTTATAACCACATTACTAGCCTTAAGCGGGAAAAACAAATAAAGAAGTCCCAAGTTGAATCCTTGGTTAGCTTAAGATAGAAATTGTGTAATTGTTTAAATATGGGAAAATCTATTGGGAACATGGATGATAGAAACAAAGGGTAGCATGTTGAAAAAGAATAAAGATGTTTCAAAATAAGAATTTTTGGGAAACATGCTCATGTGAAAGAAATTAAATTACCATGTGTATTAAAAAAAATTCAATATTTGAATAAAGGGGACACCAAAGGATCCCCCAAATGCAAATAAAGCAATGCACGTTGGATAAAAATAAATTTGAGGCATGAGCATGTAACATCAAAGTGGAAAAATATGGAAAATAGGTAAAACAGCTTTGCTTTAGAAAGTATGTATGTTAGGTGAGATCTTAGACTAATTAAGAATTCACTTATTAGCTCACTTATCTTTATACATATACCCTTACCTTTACCTTGGCCCCAATACAACCTTACTTAAGACCTCATGATTTTATGTATGACTATATTCTATGATTGTTGATTGGTTAGATGAAGAACAAAGTTATAGAAAGTAAGAATAAAAAGAAGAATGGAGTGATTAACCCAATAAACACTGAGTGATTAGAGAGTAAACACAAAATCCAGTGAGGGTTCAATAGCTCATTAACATTTATCTCTGTTTAAATTGTTAGTTGTCTTGCAAGTTTTTAAAATGTTTTCTCTCCCATCTCAATTGTAAAGGCACTTTATCACTATCTAAGGCTTGGCTATATATATACATGACTCCTTGAGAATGTGAATTAATTTAACTACATGCAAGCTTTATATTCAAGTAAATAAAAATTAGAATTGCATGATGCATCATTCATCTAGGTAGATTACATTTAGATTAGATTGCATTGCATGACATTCCACCACTTTAACCTTACTTTTTGCCTTGGATTTAGCATGAGGACATGCTATTGTTTAAGTGTGGGGAGGTTGATAAACCCATATTTCATGATATATTTTGTGCTTAATTTGAGTGATTTATTCAACCATTCACCCACTTATTCATATTAATTGCATGGTTTTACTTTCCCTTCCTTATTATGTGATGTATGTGAAAAACATGTTTCCTATGCTTTAAAATTAATTATTTTAATTACCTTTATTTCGATTCGATGCTGTGATTAGTGTGTTGAGTAGTTTCAGATCTTCTAAGGCAAGAATGACTCAAATGATGGAAAGGAAACATACAAAGATGCAAGGAAAAGCACAAAATGGAGTTTCTAAAGAAACTGGCATCCACGCGATCGCATGGGCGACACGGACGCATGCCAAACGCGAATTAACAGCGACGCGGCAGCATGACTGACGCGACCGCGCGCCTTAAGCAAAACACATATGACGGGGTCGCATGACTGACGTGACCGCGTGACAAGAAAAGCTCCGAATGACGCGACCGCGTGACCCACGCGGACGCGTGATAGAGGCCACGCACCAGAAATTGCAGAAAATGCTCCCAGCGAATTCTGAAGCCCTTTTTGGCCCAAATCCAAGTCCAGAAGGCATAGACCAGAGGTTATGAAGTGAGGGAATGCATCCATTCAGGAAGGGCTCACCAATTTAGTTACTTCTCATGATTTAGATCTAGTTTGAGAGAGGTTCTCTCCTCTCTCTCTCTCTAAGGATTTAGGACTTCTCTTAGTTTTAGGAGTGACTCTCAATCCCAAGTTTTATGTTCCTTTGTTTTAAGCTTCTCTTTCACTTTTATTCATTCCATTACTTTAGTTGATTATTTACTTTGCCATATAATTTATGAATTCTTCTATGTTCCAGATTATTTGAATTAATGTTATTTGAGGTATTTCAGTTTAATATTGCTTTCTTTTATTTATGCTATTATTGCTTTTACTCTGAAGACATCTTTATTCCAATAGATTTACTTTTCCCCCTTTTGGTCTTGGTTAAGAAATCAGTAACTCAGGAGTTATCTTAGCTCAATATAAAAGATAATTGTTATCTTTGCTAATTGAACTGAACTTCAATGATCCCAACCTTTTCTTAGGAAATAAATAGGATTCGAAGATCAAGTTAATTAGTCCCTTGACTTTCCTTTGCTTTAGTAAAGGTCAACTAAGTGGAATTAAGTTCAATCTTCTTTATTATTGAGAAGGGTAACTAATCTGGACTTCCAATTTCTCACACCTTTCCAAAAATTTATTTTACAGTTATTTATTTATTTTAATTGCTATTTAAATTATTTTTCATAATTGCTCCTCATTCTTGAAACCCCAAATTTACAATCTCCATAACTAATAATAAGAACATACTTCTCTGCAGTTCCTTGAGAAGACGACCCGAGGTTTGAATACTTCGGTTAACAATTTATTTAGGGGTTTGTTACTTTTGACAACCAAAACTTTTGCAAGAAAGGTCGATTGCTTGGTTTAGTAACTATACTTGCAACGAGAGTTTACTATAACTTCTAAACCATCAATCTTCAGCTCTTTCATTGACTTGTGCGTACGCACGCACACATGAAAATTCTTTCTTGTGCACACGCACACTTTGCTGTGTGTGCTTTTCCTTGTTTTCTTCATGTCTTCTCCCCTGGCACATACTTTCTTCCACTTTTGGCTATCCATTCTTGCCTCTAAGGCCTGAAAACACTAAGCAAATATGTCATGGCATCAATTAGAATAAAAGTGGAATTAAATTGCTCATTTCAAGCACAAAATTGCATGTTTTCACATTTAGGATCAAATTGGGGACAAAACACAAAAGTATGCTATTTTGGTGCTTAAATGTGAGTTCATGTGCTAAAATCTATCCAAATTGAGTCAAAATATATCGAAAAATATGAACTCATTATATAGCTTGGAATATTGATTGTTAATGCTTGTTGGAGTTGATTGGTGGCTTGATTAAGTTTGGAAAACTTGTGGAAACTTGGATTGGGGTCAACTTGGTATTTTGCATATATTGGGAATCGGCCAAGGTATGGTTTCAGTTTTCTCTATGTAATATGTAATATTTCTAGACGCTTAGGCTAGTGAACCATATGATAGGTTTGGATTGAATTGGTTGTTAAACTTGTTGAATAATAATGTATGATGATTTGATGATTTTGATTATTTTGATGAATTATGTTGTTGATGTTGATGATAGCATAAATTGGACATCACTGGCCCTACCTAACAAAGGGATGTCCATAGAGAACTAAGACCTGCTCATTCATGATATATTTCTTTGTTTGTAAACGTGCTCTGCTCCCCCCAAAAAAGAGAGACTTGTTGGAATTGTAAATCCCCGGTTAGGTTGGTCCAACAAAGAAAGACATGAGATTGGGGGATATTAATGAACACAAGACCATGACAAGACTTGGGTAGCTTTTTCTATTTCTTTCGCCTTCTCAGGTCTTTGTTTTCTTATGAAATTTTTTATTTCACCAAAAAGCAAGCTACCAAGGTTGTCGGAATTATTCATAATAAGATATTGGCTACAATAGAAAAGGTCTTGACAATAGAAAAGGTCTTGTCAATAAAATTTTCATTTATCTGAGATCTAGGAATAGGTTGGAATCCATTCAAAAATTGAATTTTTTATCGCGTGAGAAAAAAGAATCCCACAAATAAAGGAATTGTACAATACAAATAGTACGAAATAACATAAAAAAAGACTCATTAATGAAATTTTTTATGGTTTTGAAGATTGATATTGAGGTGGAATGAGGTTAATTATGATGATTGGTAGTGATAGAATGATGGTTGATGAGTGTGTTGGTTGAGAAATGGTTTTAGTATGATAAATTTGATCATTGGGGTTCAAGATTATGTAATGTGAGTGGAAATTTGGTAAGAGTGGTGAATTGAGACACAAAGGGGTAAGTTCTAATGTGAATTGAAGTTTGACGTGGTTTAGATTTGCTTTGATTGTGAATTTCAGAAATTTGAGAACCTAGTTATTTTGGTAAAAGTCATATTTTGGGAAATTTTGACGGATCATAACTTGAGCCTCAATTTTCTAAATTTTTTGAAATTTGTCTTAAATAAAAGTTGATTTAAAGATCTTTAAATTGATATAAAGTTTGAAAAAAATAGATTTTTGTAAAGGAAGTTATGACTGTTTAAAGTTTGGTGCCTAAAACTGAATTCTGCAACTTTGAAATTTTTCTAAGTCTGGTGAGAGTTGCATACGCGACATGGTGCACACGACGCGACCAAACCATTCGGGTTGGGCATCTCGCATACACGAGGCAATGCATGCATACGCGAGCTATCAAAAATGAACCCTTGCGTACGCGAACTATAATATGCGATGCGAGCAACCCACTCGGGTTGGGCATCTCGCGTACTCGAGCAGGGGGTTGCGTACGCAACTTCCCTTTTTTCAAAGCATGCGTACGCGAGGCAGGAGCTTGTGTACGTGAGACCATTGTTTTGCTGAAACATGATTTTTCTCTGTTTTCAAAGGTTCTCCTACTTTTTAAAATTCCTTTAAAGGCTGATTAAGAGTATTGTCTAATATTTAGGTTCTAATATTGGTAAAGATAAGTTAGTAAATTATTTTAGTGAATTTCTATGTCAATTTAGAAAATTGAGACTTAGTTTCTAGAGTACTGAGGACGGATTAGTCGAGTGAGATGGTGAAGTACTGTATTGATGATTAATGATATGAGTTGTGGAAATTGTGGAATTCTGAGTACTGAAAAATGATTTCTGAAAACATTGATGTATTGTTTTAATGAGATTGTTGAGACGCTATGCGCCTGGCAAGGATGATAGTTAATCCCTCTTGTCGAGGTCGCAGCGGCGATGTAAGGATGGTGGTTAATCCCGCCTACGTTGATATGTGAGGTCTGAGGCAGAGTATCCCGCTCACATCCTTTCGGATCACAAGAGTGTGCCTGGCACTATATCCGTGGGTAGTGTGCCCAGCACTATATCCATGGGGGGATCCCACTTATATACGTGACCAAAAGGCGACCTCTCCATGGAGATGTGTCGGGTTGGCAGTTGAACCGACAATGTGATATCACAGCCAATTAGGATAAGCATTCATCATGTGCATCTTCTATTTGTTTGTATTGCTTTGCCGACTTGAATTGCTTGCCTAATTGTATAACATGATTATTTGCTTCTTGAATTTCTTGATATACATGCTATAATTGTGCTTTACTTGCACTTTTATTACTTGTGTTTTCTACTGAGATTGAGGAGGTTCGGAAGGCGGTGGCGATAGGATCGCATGGTGGTTAGACTGGTGAAGGCTGTGGGACAGCAGGTAATTCCTAGATTAGAAATCCACTAACTTAGATTCCCCTATTTCATTATGGTTTTTAAAGTAATGGTTTTAATTTTAATATGCTTTAAGTTGAATCTCATGATCGCTAAGAAGCACTAGGATTGCCTCTGGTATCGCAGAGTCTTATATCTTACATTACTGGGCACTGTTACCATACTGAGAACCTCCGGTTCTCATTTCATACTTTGTTGTTATTTTTCAGATGCAGATCGTAACCCACCTCGGTGAGTTACGTGATGGTGACAGAGTGGAGGATCTTGATTTTCTTTTGGACACTTTTGATTACTTTTGCTTAGATTCTCTCACTTTTGTATTTATATATTTGCCTTAGTGGCTTACTTTGAAAGAAATATTGTATAAGCTGTTTCTACTTTCAAAACTTATTATGTCTGTATATAACTAGTCGGCCTAAATTCCGTGGGCTGAGGCTAGTTCCTTATGACTATTAAACTATCTTATATACTTCTATCTTGCTATCTTGTATCTTTATCTCGTGCCTTTAGTTTGTAGCTACGTATGAACGTTTTGCGCTTTTGTAACTCTGTCTTGAGCTTATTTCTTTATCGGGCTTCTAGAATTATTATCTCTTTCTATATATATTATTGTATGAGCCTTAGCATTGTCGTGACCTCTGATTAACCTTTGCTTTATTACCTCTTTATTTGTAAGTTGTACAGGGATTGGGTCAACCGGTGGGAAACGGAAACGGAAATGGGGATAGAAATGGAAATGGAGACGAAAACAGTAATGACTTGGGAGGTGCTTCGATGACCTTGGCTTCATTTTTCAAGGTTCATCCACCGACTTTTAGAGGATCGACTAACCCTATGGAAACAGACAATTGGTTCAAGCTATGGAGTGTGCGTTACAAGCTTAGCATGTTCCGAACAACCAATTCGTAGAGTTTGTGGCGTATCAACTGTTAGGAGAAGCCCAGCACTGGTGGTAAGGGAAATGCCACTTACTATAGCTTCAGAGTGCCGACATTCCTTCTGATGTATTCCAAACGACTTTCTACAAGAAATATTTTCCTGAATTTGTAATGGAAGCGAGGGAGTTGGAGCTTATGCAGCTAAAGCAGGGCTCATTGTCCGTGGCCGATTACACTAGTCGGTTTGAGGAGTTTTGTAGGTTCTCTAGGGTATGTCAGGGTGCCTCGAAGTCCTACGAGAGTTGGAAATGTATTAAGTACCAAGGGGGCTTGAGGGACAACATTATGACTACTATAGCTCCTTTGGAGATTCGGATCTTTTCCGAGCATGTGAATAAGGCGAGAGTAGTTGAGGAGTGTGCGAAGAAAGTGGCATCATCAAGAGATACTCGAGGGAGAAACAACAACCGGAGGCGAGGAAAACACTTTCAACCAAGGGCTCAAACCTTCAAGAGAGGAGGACATGTACCTCAAGGTCAAAGAGGCTTTAGGATGAACAATTATGATCATTACCAGCATGCCAAAAGGAGAGGTAATTAGAGTAAGTCTTCTCTAGATTTAACTTGTGATCATTGTGGTAATTTTCATCCGAATGACTCGTGCAAGTTGGGTATAGGAGGATGCTTTACATGTGGGCTACCTGAACATATGGCAAAGGATCGCCCTCGTAGGAGGACCCCGAACGCAGGCTAGAACCAACAAGGTCGGGTGTTTTCTGTGAACGCCCAGAATGCTGCAAAGTCGGATTCGATAATGAGAGGTAACTGTCTATTTGGTGAGAAAACATTGGTTGCATTATATGATACTGGAGTTTCGCATTCGTTTATTGCCTTAGATAAAGTTGAGGAACTAGGATTGAAAGTGCCAGAATTAGCTTTCGATTTGCATGTGCATACTCCATATTAGACGGTTGTGACAAAGTTAGGTTGTAGTGAAGGATCTTTGAAGCTTGAGGATAGAGAATTTGTTCATAACTTAATCTATTTGCCAATGATTGGGTTAGAGATAATTTTGGGGTTTGACTAGATATCCAAGAATCAGATTTTGTTGGATTGCTTTGAGCGATCAATTCGCTTTATGCCAGAAGGAGAAGGTGGAGCAGTGGTAGCTGAGGGTTATTATCTGAACACTATTTTAGTGAATTGTAGTGGAGAAGAATGTCAGGGATATATACAATTGGCTGCAAAAGCTCTAGGTGATGATCAGAGGCTAAATCAAATTCCAGTTGTTAGAGACTTTCCTGAAGTATTTCCTGAAGATATTCCCAAATTTCTACCTCAAAGAAAAATTGAATTTGCGATTAACTTGGTGTTGAGAGCCGGACCAGTCTCAATTGCGCCGTATTGAATGGCTCCAGTAGAGCTGGTTAAACTTAAAACTCAGTTAGAAGAGCTTCTGAACAAGAGGTTCATTTGACTGAGTGTATCTCCATGGGAGCACCAGTTTTATTGGTAAAGAAGAAAGATGGAGGAATGCGAATTTGCGTGGATTACCGACAATTAAACAAAGTGACAGTGAAGAAGAAGTATCCGTTACCAAGGATATATGACTTAATGGATCAACTGCATGGAGCTGGGGTGTTTTCAAAGATTGATTTGAGGTCTGGAAACCATCAGATAAGGGTGAAGGAGGATGACATTCCAAAAACTTTGTTTAGGACGCGCTATGGACACTACAAGTTTGCAGTGATGTCCTTTGGGTTGACGAATGCACTTGCTATATTTATGGATTACATGAACAGAATATTTCGTCCCTTCTTGAACAAATTCATGGTGGTATTCATAGATGATATTTTAGTTTACTTTTAGATGGAAAGGGAGCATGAAGAGCATTTGTGGATTGTGTTGCAATTTCTGAAGGAGCGGAAATTGTATGCTAGGTTGTCCAAATGCGAGTTTTGGAAGGAGGAAGTGAAGTTCTTAGGTCACGTAGTGAGTAAATGTAGAATAGCCATAGATCCTTTGAAAGTAGAGGAAGTAATGGAATGGGAGAGACTGACTACGGTTACAGAGGTTAGGAGTTTCTTGGGTTTGGCCGGGTATTACCGAAGATTCATCGAGGGATTTCTCGAATTACATTACCGATGACTAAGTTAACCCGGAAGGAGGCACCGTTTGTGTAGACGGCAGAGTGTGAGGAGAGTTTTCAGACTTTGAAACGAAAGTTGACTTCAGCGCCAGTTTTAATTCTACCTGAACCACATGAACCGTTTGAAGTATACTGTGATGCTTCTTTGAAGGGATTGGGTTGCGTGTTGATGCAATACCGGAATGTAGTGGCTTACGCATCGCGTCAGCTGAGACCACACGAGGTAAATTGCCCAACTCATGACTTGGAATTGGCGGCGATTGTCTTTACATTGAAGATTTGGAGGCACCACTTGTACGGAGTGAGGTTTAGAGTCTTATCTGATCACAAGAGTCTTAAGTATATCTTTGATCAGAAAGAGCTCAATATGTGTCAGAGGAGGTGGATGGAGCTACTGAAGGATTATGATTTTGAACTGAGTTATCACCCCGGAAAGGTGAATGTTGTGGCAGACGCTTTGAGTAAAAAGTCTTTGACTGTTGCGTGGATGAGGATCAAGGAAGAGGAGCTAGTAGATAAGTTTGCAGAACTCAAGCTGGATATTGGTGTAGTTGATAGACAAGCCTGTTTGAACCAATTGTGCATTTCAAGTACCTTTAATTCAGATATTCAAAGGGCTCAGCAAGATGAGCAATAACTTCAGAAGATGTTCTTACCAATTGGTAAGAAGAGGCATGGAGAAATTACTAAGGATGAGAAAGGGTTGTGGAGGTATAAAGGGAGAATTTGTGTGCCGAATGTCAGGAGTTTGAGACAAGAGTTGTTGTCAGAAGCTCATAACAATGGGTTTTCTATTAATCGAGGAAGTACAAAGATGTACTATGATCTAAAGAAGATGTTCTGGTGGCATGGGATAAAGAATGATGTAGCTACAGTTGTATCTAAGTGTCTGACGTGTCAGAAGTTGAAGATAAAACACCAGAGACTGTCAAGAATATTACAGCCACTTGAGATTCCTCAGTATAAGTGGGAAGGAATTACAATGGATTTTGTGACCGATTTACCGAGAACTAGGTCGGGATTTGATACGGTTTAGGTGATCGTGGATCGTTTAACCAAGTCCACTCATTTTCTGTCTATTCGAGTGAACTATTCCATGGAGGAATTAGCAAGGTTGTACATCAAGAAGATTGTTAGGTTGCATGGTGTGCCATCGAGCATAGTGTCGGACCGTGATCCCCAATTCACCTCAAGGTTTTGGGGAGCTTTCCAAAGAACTTTTTGTACGAGACTATGTCTCAGCACGGCATATCATCCGCAAACAGATGGACAGTTGAAAAAGACTATTCAGACGTTGGAGAATATGCTAAGGGCATGTATCTTGGATCAACTGGGAAGTTGGGACCGTTACATGCCATTAGTAGAGTTTGCATACAACAACAGCTTTCATGCGAGCATTGGAATAGCTCCGTATGAGGTCTTGTATGGATGGAAGTGCCAATCTCCACTTTGTTGGTATGAAGCTGGTGAATCAAGTGTGTTGGGGCCTGATTTGGTAGCAGAGACTACTGAGAAGATTAAAAAGATTCGAGCTATGATTTTGACTGCATAGAGCCAATAGAAGAGCTATGCGGATCAGAGAAAGAAACCGTTGGAATTTGAAGTGGGCGAACATGTATTTCTGAAGGTTACTCGTACAACTGGGATTGGAGTGCTATTAAGAAGAAGAAGTTGAATCTGAGGTATATTGGACCATTTGAGATTTTGAGGCGATTCGGGCTGGTGGCATATCAAGTAGCTTTACCGCCACATTTGTCTAACTTACATGATGTATTCCACGTGTCACAACTCCGTAAGTACACGTCGGATGTAGCTCTTGTGTTAAAACCTGAGTCGGTTGAGCTGAATGAAAAATTAACTTTTATGGCAAGTAATGAAATGAGCCATTTTACTAAATCTATCTACCAGAACAAAAATGCTATCTCTACCTCTCCGAGTTCTAGGTAAACCAAGAACAAAATCCATAGAAATATTAACCCATGGATGCACAGGAACAGATAAAGGAGTATACAAGTCATGTAGTAATGACTTAGATTTAGCTTGTTTACATACAATGCATTTAGCAGAAAACTTTTCAACATCTTTATGCATGTGGGGCCAGTAAAATGCTCAGATAAAATATCCAAAGTCTTATGCACAACAAAATGACCCATCGAACCCCCACTATGTGATTCTAGAACAAGTAGCTCCCTAATAGAACAAGTAGGTACACAAATTCTATTACCCCAAAAAAGAAAACCGCCATGCTTGAATTTGTTATGTACGCCATGTTCACATGCAGCATAAATAGAGGCAAAATCAGAATTAGTTTCATACATATCCTTCATACATTTAAAACCTAACAACTTAGAGGTAAGGGTTGTGATTAAGGAATACCTTCTAGATAATGCATCAGCAACCACATTCTCTTTACCTTGCTTATAGGTGATTACGTATGGAAAGGATTCAAGGAATTCTATCCATTTTGCATGTCTATTGTTCAACTTCCCTTGGCCCTTCAAGTGTTTGAGGGATTCATGGTCAGTATGCACCATAAATTCCTTAGGTAGCAAATAATGCTGCCACACTTCCAAAGCTGTCACTAAGGCATAAAGCTCCTTATCATAAGTTGAGTAGTTGAGACGGGCTCCATTCAACTTCTCACTGAAATAGACGATTGCTCGCTTTTCCTGCATCAAAACAACACCTATACCAATTTCGGAAACATCACATTCTATTTCAAAAGTTTTAGAAATATCCGGTAAAATAAGAATGGGGATAGAACACAATAATTCTTTCAGCGTGTTAAAGGCAAGTTCTTGTTCTTGATCCCATTTACAGCTGACATGTTTCTTAATGATTTCAGTTAAAGGTGCAGCAATAGTGAAAAAATCTTTGATAAGCCTCCTATAAGAACCCCCAAGACCATGAAAACTTCTAACATCAAAGACACTCTGAGGTGTGGGTCATTCTCTAATAGCCTTCACCTTCTCGTCATCTACCTCAATCCCTTGAGAACTTGTCACAAAACCTAGGAACACGACTTTACTCAGACAGAACGAGCACTTTTGGAGATTAGCATACAATTTTTTCTTTTTAAGTACCTATAAAATAGATTGAACATGCAAAATATGATCATCAGGATATTTACTGTAGATAAGGATATCATCAAAATAAACAACTACAAATTTACCTAAAAATTCTCGCAAAACATGATTCATTAATCTCATGAATGTACTAGGTGCATTAGTCAATCCAAATGGCATAATTAACCACTCATACAAACCATATTTAGTTTTGAAAGCTGTTTTCCATTTATCACCAAGTTTTATTCGTATTTGTTAATAACCACTCTTTAAATCTATTTTAGTAAAAATAACAGAACCATGCAATTCATCAAGCAAATTATAAAGTCTAGGAATAGAATGGTGATACTTTACCATAATCTTGTTTACAGCTCTGCAGTCAACACACATCCTCCATGAGCCATCCTTCTTGGGCACCAACAGTACCAGAATAGCACAAGGACTTCATGTTTTCTCTCACAAAACCCTTATCCAAAAGGTCCTCGACTTGCCGTTGCAGTTCCTTTGTCTCCTCAGGATTGGTCCGGTAAGCTGGCTGGTTAGGAATGCTTGATCTGCGGACAAAGTCAATCTGATGCTCAATGCCTCGTAACAAAGGTAAACCTGGGGGCATCTCCTCCAGGAAGACATCTCCAAATTCCTGCAAAAGTGAAACAAAAGCACTAGGCAGTTCATGGTTAGTTTCAATGGTAGAAAGTAAAGACTCTCTAAATCTCTCTAACACCAATGCCTTTTTTCCTAAGCTAGCATGCTTCAGATCCCTCTCTTTTGCATAAAAACACATCTTGTAAGCACTCTCACTCTCTACAGATTATGCTCTCTTACAACTCTCATTTTCACTCAGACCCTGACTCTTTTTCTCACTCTTTTATTCTCTCAGAGCCCTCTCTTTACCCTCTTGTTTTCAGTTTTCTCACATCCTAAAGACTCTTTTGTGGATTCGCGCATGCTCAATTGCTCCAAGTACACTTCTTTAGAGGATAAAGGTGCAAGGGTAATCTTCTTCCCAAGGTGAGTAAAGGAGCATTGGTTTGTGAAACCATCATGGATCACCCTCCTATCATACTGCCATGGAGGTCCTAGGAGTAGATGACAAGCCTGCATAGGAACCACGTCACAAAGTACCTCATCACTATATCTCCCAATAGAGAATTGTACGCGGGCTTGCTTCATAACCTTCAGTTCACCAACATCACTTAGCCACTCCAGTTTGAGGGTTAGGGTGTTTGGTGCATTTTCACCCAAATTTTGTGATCAATGTAAAGCTAGAAACATTTGTATGACTTCTAGCATCAATGATCATGAGTCCAACCTTGCCTCCCAATAAAAATTTTGTCTGAAAGATGTTCTCACGTTGTACAAGACGATCGTCCTTGGCTTGTACATTTAAGATCCGCCTAGTTACAAGGGTCTCACCACTAACAACATACTCAACGATATCATCATTATCTATAGCATCATCCGCATGTGGCATGTCCTTATACTCATCTAAGTTATCAGATTCCAAGAAAATATCATTTGCTTTAATGACCATGGTCCTTTTATTTGGACACTCAGAAGCATAATGGCCTAATTCGTGGTACTTAAAGCTGGTAATATCACGATACTGTGTAGGAGGTTTAGAAGTGGAATTAGGTGTGTGCGTATTCCTGTGATGGTCTGTGGGCTTCTCCTTTGATTAGGTAGGTTTGGATCCAGTCTTCTCCTTGAAATTAGCACTTTTAGAATCCCACCATGAAGTAGGGCTGGAAGAAGTATGCAGCCATTTCGCCTTTTGCTGTTTTTCCACCTTGATAGCCAAATTCACCAAGTCTTCCATATTCACAAATGGGTGACGTTCAACAGTATTTACAATGTCTCGGTTCAGCCCACTCAAGAAACGTGCCATAGTAGCCTCAGACTCCTCCTCAATATTTACTTGGATTAGCAACATCTCCATCTCCTTATGATACTCATCTACGGACTTAGAACCTTGGTATAACTGTTGGAGCCATTGATGTAGCTCCCTGTAGTAGCAAGAAGGGACAAACCGTTGTTGCATGACCTTCCTCATCTTCTCCTAAGATTGAATTGGTTGTTTTCCATTTCGTTTTTTCTTTTTGTCCAGCTCGACCTACTAGATAAGGGCATAATCCGAGAATTCCACAGCCGCTAATCTTACCTTTTTCACATCAGAGTAGTTGTGACACTGAAATAGGAGCTCCACCTTTCATTCCCATTCCATGTAAGCTTCAAGGTCACTTCTGCCTTTAAGTCATGGGATGCGCATCTTGATAGCATTGAGGTTACTATCAACATCTTCCCGTTGTCCATGACGTCGGGATCTAGGCGAAGTCTCCTCCTCAGACTCTGCAGAACAATTATGAACGAATTCTTGGGACCGCACTCTTTGACTAGGGGAAAAAGAATTCATTCGGGAATCCATGTCATCAAGACGCTGTTCAATTCTTGCGAGGATGCCAGCGAGTGCATCGATGCGGAAAGTTAGTTGTGGATCGGGATTTCCATCGTTGTTAGCCATCAATAAACCTGTGAAAGAAAAGACCCCACAACACTCTTCTCACATGTATCACTCGGAGTAGGACACTCGTGCTTACACTCAATACGTGGCTTTTACCCTCTGTTGACCTCACCACTCTTGCCTTTTTCCACTCTTGGATTGCTTTAATAAGTTGCACTTCAAAAAATGAAAAATTGAGACACCAAACTAGGCTAATCTAAATTATAGACGTTCAACTTGATAAGAAGACAATCAAAGTATGTCACAAAGGAAGGAAAATAAGACGTGCTACTAAGATGACAAAAATTAGCAAAATTGAATCCTAATTGGAATCCAAAGAAAACTTGGAAAGCTAAAACAAAGGTGAAAATTTTAAAATTTCACTTTTTTTACTTTTTTTTTTTTTGCAAACGTTAACTTTAATATATGGAAATTGTAGTAACAGAATTTAAGTAAGAATTTTTTTTTTTTTTGAAGCAATTGAAGTAAATTTGAAGAAATTGAAGAGAAAAATAAAGAGACTAAGTAACAATCCTGGAACGTGCAGATAAATAAGAATTTACCTACGACCTGTAACTGATACCAGATGATAAGAAATAGATTAGGGCTTAGAGGTTTTATCACAATAGATAAGGATTATTCAGTAAAAGGCACACCCAAAAGAACATAGTGAGAACAACAAAAGATAGATAAATGGAGTTTTTCCTACTAGACCTTTAAGTAACCTGTTCTTAGCAACCTAGGTCACCAGAAGGGGCTCCCGACTAGGCTTTCAAAGAACCTTTCCTTGACAACCTAGATCAGAGGAATGAAAACTGAAAGCAACCACCATGCAGATCACCTTAGTGTTGGATCCTTCAATCTTCTTCATGCAACAAGCAAAGCAAATCACTCGCCTCACTTAATCACACAATAAAAACATGCTAAAAGCAACGGAAAATTTATTGTTTAGTGTACTCCCATAAGAAGTACTTGGCATCACTGAGTAACTTCTTCACTTGTTGTTTAGTGTACTCTTTTTGGATGAACCTCAGCCTTGTAATTTGTAATATCTGCAAACCACGGGACTCTCTGAATAACAAAGAGTTTCTTGTTAGGAAAATTCTCAGTCACAGGAGTGGGTTGTTGCATAGCATCTCTAGGCTTAAGGTTGAAAATGTGGTCAGCCACTTGAGTCACTGACCCCTTCCTATCTTTAATCTAAATATCAAACTCCTGAAGAAGGAGCACCCACCTGATCAACCTTGGTTTAGCATCCTGTTTGGTTAGAAGGTACTTAAGAGCAGCATGGTCAGTAAAAACAATAACCTTAGAACTAATCAAATAGGACCTAAACTTATCAAAAGCATAAACTATAGCTAATAGTTATTTTTCTATAGTTGTGTAATTCCTTTGCACGTTATTTAGCACATGGTTAGCATAATAAATGACGTTCATAAGCTTGTCTTGTCTCTGCCCCCAAGACAGCTCCTATAGTATGGTCACTGACATCACACATCAATTCAAACTGTAAATCCCAGTTAGGAGGAGCTATGATGGGTTCAGAGACAATCTTTGCTTTTAAAGTTTCAAAATCATGCAAACAATCATCATCAAAGCAAAATGGAATATCTGTTGCTCAGAGGTTTAGCAATTTCAGAAAAATTCTTTATAAATCTTCTATAAAATTCTGCATGTCCTAAGAAACTCGGATTGGCTTTACATTAGTGACTAGTGGTAATTTTTCAATTACCTCCACCTTAGCTTTATCAGCCTCTATTCCTTTACTTGAAATTCAGGTCCTAAGAACAATACCTTCAGTTACCATAAAATGGGATTTTTCCTAATTCAAAACAAGGTTTATTTCTTGACACCGCTTTAAGACTAAGGAAAGATGTCTCAGGCAAGAATCCAAAGAATTACCAAATACAAAAAAATCATCCATAAATACCTCAATAAACGTTTCAACCATGTCAGAGAATATAGAAAGTATGCACCTCTGAAAAGTTGCTAAGGCATTACACAATCCAAACGGCATCCTCCGATAAGCAAATACACCAAAAGGGCATGTGAATGTTGTCTTCTCTTGGTCTTGAGGGTCCACTGCAATCTGATTATAACCAGAATAACCATCTAAAAAATAATAAAATGCATGTTCAGCTAACCTCTCAAGCATCTGATCAATGAAAGACAAGGGGAAGTGGTCCTTCCTAGTTGTTATATTGAGCCTCCTGTAATCAATGCACATACGCCATCCCATGATGGTTCCTGTAGGAATAAGCTCATTCTTCTCATTCTTGATCACTTTTATACCTCCCTTCTTGGAAACCACATGCACAGGACTCACCCATAGACTATAAGAAATTGGGTAAATTATCCCGACTTCCGAGAACTTCATAACCTCTTTCTGGACCACCTATTTCATAGTTGGATTGAGCCACCTTTGTGGTTGTACTACTGGTTTAGCATCTTCCTCAAGTAGTATCTTGTGCATATACAAAGCCGGACTAATTCCTTCCAAGTCACTATTGGTCCATCCAAGAGCTGTTTTGTGGCTTCCAAGCACCTTTATCAAAGCCTCCTCTTCATCGTGACTCAAAGAGGAGCTAATAATCACTGGACAAAAATCATGATCACCTAGAAATGCATACTTCAAAGAGGGAAGTAAAGGCTTCAACTCAAGCTTGGGTGACCCTTCCTCTTTAATAGGCATGCTTGGTTCCCCCTTTTTATGGTGGTGAATTATCAATCTCTAGCAAACCATCCTCTAAAAGAGGTTCCAAGACACCATCAAGCTCTTCCGCTTCAAAGACCTCTTGAATTAATGGCTCAATAAGATCAATTGTCATACATCCTTCAGAATCACTAGGATGTTGCAAAACCTCAAGTATATTAAAAATAACCTCTTCATCATTAACTCTCAAATTCAATTCACCCTTTTGTACATCAATAAGGGCTCTCCTTGTAGCTAGAAAAGGTCTTTCCAAAATAATGAAAGTATTCAAATCTTCTTCCATATCCAGTATCACAAAATCAGCATGAAAAATAGAGGGTCCTACTTTCACTAGCAAATTCTCAGAAACTCCAAGAGGAAATTTAACTGAACAGTCAGCAAGTTGAAGAGAAATTCTAGTGGGTTTTACCTCATCAATTTGGAGCTTTCTCATCAAAAAAAGTGGCATGAGATGGATGCTTGCTCCAAGATCACATAAGGCCCTTTGAATAGTAATATCACCAATGGTGCAAGGAATCAAAAACCTTCCCGGATCTTGCATCTTCTCAGGGAGATCCTTCTGAATAATAGCACTACATTCCTTGGTGAGTACCACAGTTTTAATTTCTTTCCAATTCCTCTTGTTGGTCAATAATTCCTTCATAAATTTAGCATAGAGAGGCATTTGCTCCAAAGCCTCTACAAAGAGAATGTTGATCTGAAACTTCCTGAAGACCTCTAAAAATCATGAAAATTGCTTGTCCTTGGACGCCTTCTGAAGCCTCTGAGGATATGGCATTTTAAACTTGTACTCAGGCACTGGAGACTTTACTTTATGTTGTTCAAGATCAACCGAAAAGGGGTTGTCCAGGTGTCTTGCAGAGGCGTGCTCCACCTTGTCCTGAGCCTTCTCTAGAGCTTTTTCAATCGGGTCCTCACTAGTCTGTGCTTCTAAACCTGCTACCTTACCACTTTTCAGATGTATAGCCTTGCACTCTTTTCTTGGGTTAGGCACTGTATCACTGGGGAAGGTATTAGGAGGCCTCTTAGCTACTTGCTTGCTCAACTGACCTATTTGAACTTTCAAGTTTCTAATTGAAGCTTTAGTTTCCTGCATGAAACTATTAGTGTTCTTGCCAAGTTATGCAACTAGAGATTCCAGGTCAGAGAATTTTTTAGAAGAGGAGGGCGCATGGTGTAGTTGATAGGATTGAAACTGTCAGTTGTTATTGTTGAAATTATTCTGATTAAAATAACCCAGAGTAGAGTTGTTCTTGTTGAAGTGTGGTTACCTCTGTGGTTGATTTTTCCATCCAAAATTTGGGTGATTCCTCCACCCCAGATTATAAGTCTTGGAAAAAGGATCATTATTCGGGGGTCGGGAGGAATTGCCCATGTAATTAACCTGTTTAGAAGAAAATTGACCATAATCATAACTCTCACCTTGAGAAAATTCACCATTCATGTCATAAAAAGCATCTTAGGTATTAATGGTTGATACTTGTAATTCACCCAAGTATTGAGTAATGGCATTTATTTGTTAAGACATGGCTTTATTCTGAGCAAGAATGGTATCCAGAATATCTAGTTCCATAACTCCTTTCCTCATGGCGTCCTCTCATAAGAGTATAGATATTGGTTATTAGCAACCATCTCAATCAACTCCAGAACCTCTTTAGTAGATTTCTTCATATGAAGCGACTCTCCTGCAGAACTATCCAAAGAGGTCTTGGCGGCCTAGGTAATCCCATCATAGAAGATCTACAACTATATCCAGTCCGAAAATATGTCGGGAGAGCACTTTCTAAGTATCACCTTGTACCTCTCCTAAGCCTCATAGAGAGATTCACCCTTTTGTTGCCTAAATGTCTGAACATCGGTCCTCATCTTGGTCAGTCTCTAAGGTGGAAAGAATTTAGTTAAGAACCGGCTTACCACATTAACCCATGTATCCATGCTCTCCTTGGGCTGTGTATCAAGCCACTTCTTAGCTCGGTCCTGTACAGCAAATGGAAAGAGCAACACCCCGTAGATCTTCATTGGTCTTCACTGTATCACAAATTTACAGAAAATTAGAGATAAATAAGTCTGAATTTTCCTGCGGGAGTCCATGAAACTGACAGTTTTGTTGCACCAAAGTAATGGACTGAGGCTTCAACCCAAAGTTGTTGGAATTCACAGAGGGCACAACAATGATACTACCATAGAAAGTGAGATTTGGACCAGTGTAAGAACTAAGAGTTCTTCTAAGTTACTCAGGAGCATTGGGAATAGCAACATTGTTGTTGTTGTTGTTGTTTAGCTCCATAGTGATTTCTTCAATTTCCTCCTTAGAATTGTCTCTGAAACGTTCAGCAGCTCTAAAAGTTCTAGCCTGCTGTTGGCGTCTTCTAATGGTCCTTTCAATCTCAGGATCAAAATCAAGAAGAGGTTTCTTGTCCCTGTTTCTACTCATAAACAAACAGAAAATAAGAAAAAATGGAAATCTCTATGTCAGAGTGAACAAGATTCCCAGTAAGGTAAACTGAGTAAAAGAATCAAAATAGAATTAGCTAAATAACGGAAAATGGAAATTTTGAAATTAAAGAAAAATTTTAAGTAAAATTTTTGAAATTAATAAGAAAAGGAAAAACAGCACACAATTTTCGAAAATAAGAAAAAGAAAAATAAGCAAATTAAAGCAAGAAAGTGTCTAATCTAAGTAATCAAACAACGGGTAATTGTCAATCACAGTTAATCCCCGGCAACAATGCCAAAAACTTGGTGCAGATTTCGAATACTACAGACTTACTGAAAAGTGCACTGGGTCGTACCAAGTAATAACTCAGGTGAGTGAGCGTCGATCCTACGAGGATTAATGGATTGAGCAACAATAATTGAATGATTAGGCTAGTCAGACAAACCAAATTGAGTATTTTGTGTTCCAAGTATCATAAAGCAATGTATCAGAGAATTCAAAAAAATAAGTAATGAACAGTTGGTAAAAATAGTATGAGAAATCAGTTAAGATTTTGGAGATGTTAAAATTTTGGATTAATGGTCCTTATCACACACTTTAATCATGCAGAGATTCAATTCATGACAAACTTTAGGTGATTAAACTCTAATTCCTTAGTAATTTAATCTCCTCTAACCCAATCAACTGCCAATTCATTGGTCACTTAATTTAAATTAGAGGTTTAAACCCTAAGTACCCGAAGATAAGATGATTATATATCACATATCACATTAAGTCTAGGTAATTAGAGAGCTGTGATGAATTAATTTCAAGTTGTTATTCAAGTGATTTAACTTTTCTAAGATTCAACAAGAATGCAATTAAAAAAAGAGTTATCTTCCAATATACTCTAATCTCTAGGATGAGGAACGAAATTAATCCTTGAATATAAAATAGTGCATTGATTAAAAGTGGAATGACAATAGTATTAATCCATTAAAATAACAGAGCTCATAACCTTAATAATGGAAGTTTAGTTGCTCATAGTGCAGAAAAAATCCTAGCAGAAAAAAGTGCAAAAGTGTGGAGAAGGAAGACCTAAGCCAAGATATCTTCTCCTTTTTATATCTAATCCTAATTATTCAAAATTTAAATTCTAAAACCTAAAAATATATTTTCTTTATTCAAAATTTATTTAAAAGTCAAATTAGAGCAAGAGATTTGGTGTTGAATCACGTGGGGACCACTCTGGTTTCGCTACTAGCGCCAAACGCTAGGTCGGTGGCATTTGATGCCACCTGGGCAGCAACTCTTCATGCTTTTCGAGGTCCCTATGATAGAGGGGAAGCTGGGCTTTCTATGTTCTGGTGCCAAACACCGGTGAGGTGGCATTTGGCGCTACCCTGGCAGCTTTGGATTTAAAGATTTTTCTCTCTCTGAACTCTGCCAAACTTGCCCTAATGCTACCTGTGATAAATCAAATTGCAAAACAACTCAAAGTAGCATTTATGGTGACTTAAAACACCTAAGTTTTAAACTAATCCAACAAATATGCATGCAATTCACTAAGAAAAGATGAAAATGATGCTTACGCATCAATCACCCGGTAACTTAGGCAATTGACTCGGGATTATTAATTGGAAGCCCATTAAAAGCTTCTTTGTGACAAAATATTTAGAGTCAAAAGCCTCAATGATCTTTTTTCCAAATTAAATATGAAGTAACTGCCTTCAACTTATATAAGCCCAAAAGAATTTTCATAATACAATTCGAATCTAGATTTTTGGAAATTTTCAAACCCTAAGTGCAAGATTCATTAAAAGAGAAGCCCGAATGTAATCACAAAGATTATTATAAATCCCACTTTTATTTTTGGAATTAAATTTACAAACTCTTCAATTCTTTTATTATAGATAAACTATGTTTACTTTTCTTTTTACTTGAGAACAATCAAAATTTTTAGTGTTATGATGCCTAGGCATCTTTAGTAGTTTTTAGGTTTCTTTTTCATTAGTTTTCTTAGATTTCAACCAAGTTTCTTATGTTTTCTAGTAGAATTTCAAAACTAATCAAGTGTTTGTAGTTATGTTAGTATTATTATGTTTTCAAGAGTTTTTTTTCTCAAAGTAATCAAGGATTAAATCCTTTTTAACAAGAAAACACAAATATATCCAAAGAAGGCCCAACCAGACCCAAAGCATAAAAACTGGACGCCCAGCCTTTAGCCACACACGCATGATGGCCACCACACACGCTCGGAGGCTCTTCTCAAATGGGACACACTCCCGACGGCCAGCTCTCCACCCGGCGACCAACATCCCTAGAAGACCAATTTGGGCCAACGCTCAAATTTGAAGTACAAACATCGTTTCTAAGCCTCAACTCTCAGGATGCAACACTTATTAAGGCCCAATTTCAAATATACAAATCATGAAAAAGCCTTAATCTCATCCAAAGATTCAAGATTCAAGAGATTAGTTAGCATTAATTCTCTCTAGAAAGATAAAGATTTGGTTGTTAGGATTTGTTTCTAGATTAGATTTGAATTATTGTTAAGATTTTATTTGAATTTGAGTAGGTAGTTTATCTATCTTAACCTTCCAAAGATAAGATTAGATTGAGTTTTTGAATTTGAATTCTAGATAAAACTTATGATATAAAAAAGTAAACAAGGTTCACAGAAGGGAAAATCGAATCATACACCATCTCTCATCATTAGGATTAGTTTCTTCTTTATCATGAGTTACTAAACCTCTGTTGTTGGTGGTTAGGAGCTCTGTTTGGTTTATGGATTTATAATGTGAGTTTTCGTTATTTCAATTCATGCTTCTTTACTTTTCTAAGAAAGGGTTTTGTTCTTCATCACTAATGATTAGAACTATCGGAAATATTCTAATTCTTTCTTGGATATAATTACATTTGGAAAAATTAATTTCGAAATTAGCTTGAAACTCATCTCATAATCTTCAATTATTTATAAATAGTCTTGAATAAGTGACATATAATTCAACTAGTGATAGTTTTTGAATATTGTGTGATTTAAAATCAAAACCATTCTTCACCTCTTCTCTTAATGTGTTGACAAAAACATTGGCGATTAATTGGGTTTAGAAAAATTAAATTACCAAGGAGTTGAGATTTGATTAAATATAATTTGTTGTGAAAAAATTTTTGCATGAATTAAATAAAAAAGTATAAGCATTGTTCTTCTAAAAATCAAACATCTCTATGACCTTCAATATTTTTATCTATTCATTTTCTTCCAACTTCAAAGCATTCTCTCATTCTCTTTTTCATTGTTCTTTCTTTTCTCCAGGATCTACAATCTGTAATTCAAGGTTTGATCGACCTAATTAAAAATTTAATTAGCGATTGTTTGCCTCAATCTGTTAATTCTCGTGGAAACAATATTCATTCACTTTGGTATAATTTAAACGATCTGGTGCACTTACTAATATCTAAGATGATTATTTTCGCTCATCATTTTACTACAATATTTTTTATATAGATTTGAAAACTAAAAAGATACAAATCTGTCATTTTTTTAACATTTTTTATACTCGATAACTCTCGTGCGTACTCTAGTTCAGTATAGAAAATGTTTTTTTCTTTTCTGTCAAAAAATATAGAAAATGTTTTTCTTCTTTAGATATAAATTTAATGTATCTTTGCTATTTGTAAATGCTATTTAACGTCTTTTATGAATAACAAATTATTAAAGAAAACCTGTCAACTTCTTTATACGACAAACTTTTCTTATCAGCCTTGAATGCTTATAGCAATAATATTAGTTCGTATTAATTAACTTAATATATAAAGTAAATACCCTTTATTATTTCCACCAACATGAGCATATGCATTATTGTAGCTATATATCATCAAGTCCAATATCGCCACTGATCAACTTTTCTATCATGTCCTTTTCTTGCAATGTTGTTATTATAAATCCATGTCCATAAATTGCAATAATAATAATAATAATAATAATAATAATAATAATAATAATAATAATTTTGTTATCTTGTGTTTTAAGAATATTGATTAAGTATATCATAAAAAAATATTTTAATATTTTTTATATATTTAATAAATTAAAAATGTAAAAAAATTATTTTTATAATAAATAACATTAAAATATTTTTTTATGATATATTTAACTAATATTTTTAGAGTACACAATAGTTAAACTCTAATATTTAACTAATATTTAACTAATATTTTAATAATAATAATAATAATAATAATAATAATAATAATAATAATAATAAAAAAGAAGAAGAAGAGGAGGCTGTCTAATGAAATAATGATTACATATAATTATATATATTCTGAATAGAACATCTACCTACTCTGCTTGGTCCAAAAGTAATTATGAATTATAATGTCAATAATTCAGTACCGGATAATATATATATATATATATATATATATATATATATATATATATATATATATATATATATATATATAGGAACTTGTTCAGAAATACTGTAATGAAAAGAATATAGGAGTTTGTCGCTAGGTATTTGACCAAATAGAATCGTTCAGTTCCTATAGAACTTATCACTAAAATACCCCTGAAGTAGGGCTAAGCGGAGCGAAAAGAGTTTGGTTATTTATCAGCACGGGTTTAGCAAGCTGGAGTACGGTAAGGGCAGAGGAAATTTTCGGTGGAACGGTGAAATGCGTAGAGATCAGAAAGAACACCAACGGCGAAAGCACTCTGCTGGACCGACACTGACACTGAGAGACGAAAGTTAGGGGAGCTTAGCTTTCAATTCGCCTTTGACCATCAAATGAAATGTGAATAATCCACCCCCTCTTTGAAATAAGGGGCGCCTCTAATTTTGTCGGTGCTTAAAACAATTTTGTCTATATATATATATATATATACAAAAAGATACTAGTGATTAAATATCAGAATTAGTTATGACTTTAAAAGTTATTGAAGAAATGTGCTCTGTGTTTCAAGGAGAATACAGTAGTAGAGATAAGCAAAGAAATTAAGAAAAAGAGGGCATATTGCTAAATCCATAGAGAAATTAACGTTGTGACAAATGGGAGCGAAGTAAGTTGGGTTCTGCACCCTGGTAAACGTTCACGTTTAAGTAAGGATGTATTTGAATATTTTAAATTTTGAATTTTTATTTGAGATGGTAAAATATAATTTTTTATTTTTAAACATTTTTTTAGTTTTATATATAAAATAAATAATAAAAATTACATTTTATCTTTTAAAATAAAATTTAAAATTTAAAAGATTTAAATTTAAAAAAATTATCTTTATAGTAATATAAATGGGGAGCTTATATGCTGACGTGGCGCTTATACGTCGAGTCTGAGAGTTTATTTGTTTAGGTGTCATCACTAGAAATTTTTAGATTTATATTTATAAATTATAAATTATAAATTATTATTTGCTTAGGTTGTTATTTTCAAATTTTAAATTATTTATTTGGATTGTTACACTTAGGTTGTTATTTTTTAAATTTTAAATTTTTTTATTTAAGTTGTTATTTTTAAATCTTAGATTGTTGTACTTAGGTTGTTATTTTTTAAATTTTAACACTATTTTTTTAAAATTTGTTGATTCTTTTTAGCATTATTTTTTAAATTTTTGTAGATTTTTTTCAAAAACTGCAGCTACATGCCTACATATGTAAATTTAAATATATTTACGTTAATTTAGAATTTTAAAAATTGTTAATATATTTATTTACTTTATCTGCAAATTTAATTCAAATTTAAATTAAAGTCAATTAAATTTAAAAAATTTTAGCTATGAGTCAACTATAAAAGTATAAATTATGAGATATGTGTAGCACCACAATTCAAAGTACATCAAACCCCTTTCTTTACATACATCCAAAATCTAAAATTTCTCTACTTATTCCAATGGATGGTATTCACAAAATCGCAGAAATCAAACCTACAATCGACAATTTGTGTGTATGTATCAAGTGATACGGTTTTGGACACTACCAAGTTACGGTAATTCTTCGTTGTCATACTCAATTGAGATGGTTTGCCTCGATGAAGACGTGAGTTTTCTATAAATATTTTTTTATTTTATTTTAAATTTATATTATTTATATTTTAAATTTGTTTGTTTATCCCCGTCTAATTGTTCTTTGATTTTTGTTTATCAATTCTAGGGAGAAAAAATACATGCCTCGGTTAAGAGGGTTCTTGTGTCTCGATTCGTGACAAGGAGGCAAAACAAGTTTTGGGAAAGAGCTATGTAGAGATACTTGATCTACTCCTATTGGCAAGTTCTAACCAATATTTATTTCTAAAAACATTAGTGAAGATATTTTTAATGTTAATTTTTATATTATTTATTATTAATATATTATGTAATACCCTGCAAAAAGGAGATCTATCGGATATACCTACACTTTTACTCAATCTAATTGATAAGACATTCTCTTCATCGTTGAAGTTTAAATATCTGATAATCCACATTTTTCACCTTTTCATAAAGTTAAGAAAATGACTGATAATGTGGACCTCATAAATAAATTCAAAAAGGCTCACCCTATTCAAATTGTAAGTACAATTATAAGTGTACTTTATATGAAAAAGCAGTTTATTTTTCTCTTTCTTGGTCATTAGTAGTATCTAATTTATAAATAATAATTAATAACTAATTATAATTTTAGGATGTTGACTATACCGGTGGTTTGCTTCCAACTTTAAAGGCTTCCTCAATCGTTGAAGGGGAGAAAGTAGAAGGTGTTAAGGTATTTGTTCAAAAAATGATTTTTTTTGTTTGTTTGGTTTCTCAAAGTTAGATCTTTATTTTATTAAAAAAATATTATTGAGATAAAATCAAAAGTGAGAAGAAAGTCTTTAATTTAACATTGTATTTTGTACAAAATTTGTTGCTTAAAATCTCCAATGAAGTTGCGGACAATGATGAATCTGAAGTGTTGAAAAATGCTATTACACCAACCAAGCGACTATCCTCGTAGTCGGAAGATTCGAAGGTGCAAGGAGATACCTCAACTTGAAAGAAGATCAAGATTGAGAATGAAACTTGAGAATTTGGATGCACATGTTTTAGAATCCCTTTTAGAGTATATCTAATAGAATAATGTCAAGCATATGTTTATTTTGGTGGAAACATTGTCTTTTGTTGAGTTGTTATTTTTCTTTTGGTTCTTTTGGATTTTTATGTTTGGAATTTAGAATTTTTTTTAAATATAAATTGAAGTTATTTGATTATTACTTATGGTTTTATTTTTAATTTGATTCATACAGTTGATATTTTTACAATAACAGAAGTACTTTTATCTTTTTCTCTCTTTTTAATTATAAGCTATTCATTTTCAATTTCTTTATTTAAGGAAATAAAAAAAATTTAACTATTGGTTCAATTTATTCACTGTGAGATTAAACTTATATTTATTTGAAAAAAAAACTTTTGTGAAAACATATATATTATTTTTCGTAAAATATATTTACGTAACTAAATAAATGAGAATGAAAAGAAAATTAAAACCGCCATTGAAATTAAACTGACCATTTAGTTATTTATTTGTTGAGCAGAGATGCAGAAGAGTGAGAAGATTGAATTCAAATAGGATAATTGGTGAAATGGTTGGAAAAAAATAGAGAAAAAATGAGAACTACATGGATATAAATATATAACAAAACATAATGATTGATTTAGAATTTTTGATGGAATATGAACAGAGAAGAAGGAGCAAATGTGCGTGGTGGGTCAGGGGTATTTTGGCTAAATAAAATCCCATAAAATACAATATTTTTTATACATTATTTAGCTATTGACAAGTAATAAATTATTAGTTTATATTGTCTTCGTAATATTTTACTAAATTTGTTTATAAAAAAATTACAGAAAATCCGAGTGATAGTTCTAATGGTGTACATTTTGAATCGGTGTTGTCGGACATTACAAATAGCAGCATCAATACAGGTTGATTTTTGGATGAATTTTTTTTGAAACTTGCTTATGTGAATATGCATTCACTTTATGTATTTTGATTTTCCTACCATTTATTCAATTATAAACTTTAACAGAAAATTTGTTCAAAATTAATGCCTCGAATTATCTTATTAGGTAATAACCTAACACCATATCGAACAAGGTCTCCAACTACTAATCCACACTCTGTAAGTGAAAAAGAACAATGTGCCAATATTAATAGTATTAATAATTCGGGTATCAAACGTGAAGCATATGATAGCCCATGTCATTAGACAAGTCAACAACAGCTTCAACAAACATCAAACAATATCGACCAGTTACAAAGCCAGCGTATGTTAATATGCTTTTATTACTTAAAGACCAAACATTTAATTTTTCAATTGGTCTATTAAAAACAATCTTTGGTATATGCTATATAATTATTATAGATTCATTAGAGCACACAAATCGAATTAGATTGGCCTTCAGTGATGAGATTAACTTTTCATTTGCCTGGAGAGCAAAATATCACCTTTAAAGACGATGATGATATTGAGAAAATCGTGGAAGAAGAGGAAGAAAAATGTACGATGTTCTTAGCATGGATGGAGGCCAATAAAAAATTTGAACCAGATCAAATTTTGACATATGCTGAGTTTCCAAATCAATTTGTTTATGATAGAGAAGCAAGGGAATGACATCCATGCAAAAGAGGGTATTTTATCGAGAGGTTAAACTATGTTCCATCGGGTACATGTGATATTTATTATATGAGAATTTTGTTAGCTTTTCAGAGAGGTTGCACAACATATGAGTCTATTAGAACAGTTAATGGAATTACATATTCTAGCTTCCAATATGCTTGCTATTCCATGGGACTACTGTGTGATGATAGGGAATTCATTACAACTATTAATGAAGTAGCTGAACTTGCATCTTGTTATCAATTGAGAAAATTATTTGCGATGCTACTGATATCTAATAGCATTAGCAACCCAAAGCATGTTTGGAATGCAACTTGGACATTATTAGCTGATGGAATACTATATAAGAGGAGAAAAATTTTGAAAAATCAAGATATTTTACTATATCTTTTTTTATATCAAGATTGTATTTTCTTATTATTTTTATTTTTATTAATAATATTAATAGTTTTATTTTAAAATTACTTATTAAATATTTCATAAAACCACAATGTGTTTTTACTAGGACTAAACATGACTGATGACGAATTGAAAAACCTCTGTCTTATTGAGATTGAGAAGATACTCAACAGCAATGCGAGATCATTAAGAGACTATCAATCAATGCCATATCCTGAGATGTCTGATGTTCGCCTTTATTTGAGTTCTGACACAACATGTCAAGCTGATGAAAATGAAGATATACAACAAGAGTGGTTCACACCAGAGTTCCTAAATGACATCAAATATTCGGAACTACCCAATCATAAGTTGACTTTGAAGCCAGGAGTCGCTGTAATGCTACTGCAAAACATAGACCAGACTTCAGATTTATGCAACGGGACAAGATTAATAGTTAACGAACTTGGCAGCAACGTAATTGGAGTGACGGTAGTGACGGGTAGAAATATTGGAGATAAAGTGTACATTCCAAGAATGAACTTGATCCCTTCAAATTCAGGGTTGCCATTTAAGTTTCAACGGAGACAATTTCCATTAACAGTATGCTTTGCAATGACCATTAACAAGAGTCAGGGTCAATCATTATCACATGTAGGACTTTACTTATCAAAATCAGTATTCACCCATGGACAACTTTATGTTGCTTTGTCAAGAGTTAAGAGTCGCAGTGACATCAATGTTTTAATTCTAGACGAAGACGGCAATCTAAAGTCATCAACAAAAAATGTCGTGTTGAAAGAAGATTTTAATAATATTTAGGTAATAACAATATTATTTTTATTTTAATAGCATGTTATGATTTACACTTTTTTATAAATATTTACTATAGATATAACAAATTTATCTATAACTCTATTTTCAGATTTGAGATGAAATGTGTAACAAGGAGCACAACAACATATGCCAATTGCTTTTCTAATGAAGTTAGTAAGATACTAGGTTGTCGAAAAATTTTTATTAGCCTTTTGATATAAAATTTAGTGTAAAATTGACATGCTATTATTATAGTTATATATGTTCTTATTTTTTTCATATCTTTCTCCTTATGGTTCAAGAATATTATAGACTTTAAACTCTTCTATTTACTTTTTACTTTGAATAAAGATAAAACAACATATTCAGTACGTTTATTATATAATGATAATGATCGTGTTATACTAAACTAAAAAAATTTATAATTATAAAATATTATTTTTAATTTAACATGTCAAATTTAAATATAAGTCAGTGCATGGCACGAATTTACTACTAATACTAATATATTTCTCGAGGTTTGCGCTAATTATACCAGCATTCACCTCTTTAGTAACAGATTAATTTTTTTTTTACTTTTCTTTAATTTTCTCGACGTTTGCGCTAATTATACCCTAAACCTATAGTAATTTTCTTTATTTTGTCAATTTTTTATATAAAATAAAATATCCAAAAAGATGTATCTCTAGTTTTTTTTTTTTTTCATATCAAACTAAAAGAAATCCATAAATGCCAAAAACTAGCCATTAAATATTCGGGTATGAAACGTACGTGTTATTTTACATTTTTTAATAAAGTAATTTATTTCTAAAATAATCAAATATAATTACAGCAGTATAATAAAATTTTTGATAAATATCAAATATATATTTTTATATTGTACCAGATTAATAATTAATCTTTAATATATCCATTTAGCATTGCCGATAAAGCCAACTCTCTTCTCAGCACATCCCCTCATCAAGTTACTCTAACTTTTGTTTTATCACCCACCAATTCCATGGCATGCTAATAGACAAATGCTACGACAAATGTTACACTATAATATCAACGATGACATCACAATGTCTAAGGTATTTACAAATTTAATTAATTAATATTATTAATATTATTAATATTATTATTAATATTATTAATATTAATAAATGGTTACTAGCTGTTTAGTATTAATTGATTGAAGAAATATAATTTTTTAAGGATTGTTTATGTTTAAAATATTGTGTTTATTGGCTAAAGAGACACAACTCTTTAAGAGTTGTGTATGTTTAAAATATTGTATCTATTGACAATAGAAAAGACACAACTATTTGTATAAGTAATTAATCATAATTGCTATATGCAATATGTATAAATAAGTCTTTGTCCACTATTTCAAAAATACAAGTACTAAGTGTACAATTTACTCAACTATTAAGAGATTTTCTTTGTTTAAGAGAGTTGAGAATTTCTTACTATTGCTAATTAGAAATTCTTAGGTTTCATTGTATCTTGGGAGAGTATTGTCATCAACCCTATAGCAACTAAGTGTGGGGTCAAATATCTCTCTAAAGAAAGCAATCTAATCGTGCCTTGAAACCACTACACAAATATAAGATTTTGTCATCTTCTCATACTAATATACCCAACAATTTTAGAGAGATATTTGTTGAAGATGGCACAAGATCAAAACACTACGTTCAAGGTCATGAATCAAGAGTTCATCAAATTAGATCGCTTTGATGGAACGAACTTCAACCGTTGGAAAGACAAGATGATGTTTTTTCTTTCAGTTCTCAATCTTGCATATGTGATTGACCCAAAGACTACACCAATTGCCGATGCCGCTAAAAATGTCACACCGGAAGAGAAAGAAAAGATTGTTCAATTGAAGAAGAAACGTGATGAAGATACTTTTGCATGTCGAGGTCATATTCTCAATACTTTATCCGATCGACTCTATGATCTCTACATGTCAATTCAATCACCATTAGAGATTTGGAAATCTCTGGAAGAAAAGTACAATACCGAACGACAAGGAACAGATAAGTTTATTATGATAAAATATTTTGAATTTATTATGAATGATACTATACCTGTCATGGATCAAATTCATGAATTACAAATCCTTGTAAGTAGACTTCGTGATCTACAAGTGGTGATCTTTGAATCATTACAAGGTGAAAAATATTTTTTTTAATGAATTTGATAACTTTTGTGAATTATGTGGTATTGTGCATGAATCTTCCGCAACAAAATGGTTTGAGAAAAAAAAATCGTACCTTAGTGGATATGATTAATTCAATGTTATTAAATGCAAAATTGTCTAACAATTTGTGGGTGATCCATAATAGGATACCATCAAGACATAGAAAGGTTTTTCCTTATGAATTTTGGAAAGGAAGAAAATCTAATTTAAATTATCTAAAAGTGTGGGGGGTGTTTAACCTTTTATCGAGTTTCTGATCAAAACAGAACCAAATTGGGGCCAAGAGTTATAAAAGGCACTTTTATAGTATATGCTCAAAATTTTAAAGCATATAAATATTAGACTTAGTGTCTAATGTAGTTGTTGAATCAAGAGAGGTAGAATTTATTGAAAATAAATTTATCAATTATTCAACTTCGTCTAATTTATAATATCCCCAAAATAATACTAATGTTTCACAAGAAATATATATGGAGCAACCGGAAAGCTATGTGCTACCCGGAAATGAAAAGAAAGTTTTTAAATTAATTAAGTCTTTGTATGGGCTAAAACAAGCGCCTAAACACCGGCATGAGAAGTTTGATTCAGTGGTGTTATCAAATGGCTTCTCACATAATAGTGCAGATAAATGTATTTACTTAAAATTTACTAAAAATTATGGAGTAATTATTTGTTTATATGTTGATGATATGTTAATTATTGGAACAAATTTAGAAGGTATTCATATAACGAAGGAGTATCTAACTTCTAAATTCAAGATGAAGGATTTGAATGAAGTTGATACAATATTAGGCATAAAAGTGCATAAGAATGAAGTTGACTTTACTTTAAGTCAATCTCATTATATCAAAAAGGTATTGAAAAAGTTTGATCATCTCACAATTAAAGAATCTAATACGCCCTATGATCCTAATTTTAAATTAGAAGAAAACATAGGAAGACCTATAGCACAATTAGAATATGCTAGTGCTATAGGAAGTTTAATGTATGCAATATATCATACTAGACTTGATATAGCATTTGTTGTGTGTAAATTATCAAGGTTTATAGGAAAGCCTAACAATCAACATTGGAAAGTTATAACAAGAGTTCTTGGTTATCTCAAGAAAACCATAAACTTGGGATTACATTATAGTGATTATCCCACAGTTTTAGAAGGTTATTCCGACGCAAGTTGGATTACAAATCTTAGTGACAACAAATTCACTTCAGGATGGATTTTCACCATAGGTGGTGGAGCAATAAGTTGGGCCTCAAAGAAACAAATATGTATTACACATTCTACTATGAAGGTTGAGTTTGTAGCTTTATCAGCCGCAGATAAAGAAGTGGAATGGTTAAGAAATTTGTTATATGATATAAAGCTGTGGCCACAGCAGACGACAGCCATTTCAATCTTCTGTGATAATGAATCAACCATGTCTCGAGCATATAATAAGGTTTATAATGGAAAGTCTAGACATATAAGTTTGAGACATGAGTTTGTGAGGCAACTAATAGATGATGGTGTAATTACCATTACTTATGTAAGATCTCAAGGAAATTTAGCAGACCCTTTGACTAAAGGTTTGTCAAGGGATAAAATCAAAGAAACTACTGTTAAAATGGGATTAAAACCTATTATTGCTAAATGATGGGAACCCAACCTTATTCTAGTAGACCACTAGTTTCAAGGTTTAATGGGTAATAACAAGTTATTTAGCAATTGGAGCACTAAGGTACAGGATTTAGTGCTATTTACAATAAATTAGGAGGGTGAGTTTAAACTCTTAATGGAATGATAATATTATTTATCAAAAGATTCCACCTATATGAATATAAGAGTGGTGCCACTCTAATCGAGAATTTTAGAGGTTTTATTCTCGTAAATATTCATGAAACCAGGATGAGCACAAGGCTATATAAGTGCTTAAAATTGTAAACTCTTCAACTTGGAGGGTATAAGTAATGTGTGTGATTTTTGGTTCTAGTATATGGAGTATAGGTTTAATCGATTAGACACCTATTACTTCGTTAGAACTTTAAAATTTACACTAAAAGAATGTTTAATCTTAGTGACACATTCTTTATGCAGATACTTGTATGACATTTAAATTTTGTAAATAGTGGGGAATTGAAGGGTATTTACAAATTTGATTAATTAATATTATTAATATTAATAAATGGTTACTAACCGTTTATTACCATTTGGTTAAAGGGACACAACCTTTTAAGGATTGTGTATGTTCAAAACATTGTGTCTATTGGCTAAAGGGACACAACTCTTTAAGAGTTGTGTATGTTCAAAATATTGTATCTATTGGCAATAGAAAAGACACAATCATTTGTATACGTAACTAATCATAATTGCTACGTGCAATATGTATAAATAAGTCCTTGTCCACTATTTCAAAAATACAAGTACTAAGTGTACAATTTACTCAACTATTAAGAGATTTTCTTTGTTAAAGAGAGTTGAGAATTTCTTACTATTGCTAATTAAGAAATTCTTAGGTTTCATTGTATCCTGGGAGAGTATTGTCATCAACCCTATAGTAACTAAGTGTGGGGACAAATATCTCTCTAAAGAAAGCGATCTAATTGTGCTTTGAAACCACTACACAAATATAAGATTTTGTCATTGACGATCGAATTTTTTGTCAGTAAAGAATTTCACAATAAATTCCCGTTATAAATATAGTTTCTAAACCAACAAAGAATTGTTTCGTACAAAAACTTGTTTGTCACTAAAGCAAACCCAATAAAATTAATAACCGAAGTATTTAAACCTCGGGTCGTCTCTCAAAGAATTACAGGAAAGTGTGTTACTATTGGTTATGGGTTTTTGTTTTCTGAGAAATTTTGGAATGAGGAATGGAAAAATAAATGATTATAAATTAAAGCAATAAAAATTAACAAGAGGTTTTATGTAATAGAAATAAAAAGCCTTGACCGGGGGAATGATTAATTGGAAGTTCTATCCTTGTTGGATTTTCTCAAGTATAGTATCAAAAGGTTGTTATTTTCACTTAGTTAACCCTTACTAAACAAAGGAAAATCAAGTGATTGAGCTAACTCTTATTCGCAAATCCTAATCCTCTCCCTTGGGAAGGATTAGCGTTAATAAATAAAGAATTAGCCAACAACTACCAATTTAACTAATTACTTGAGCATTCCAACTCAAGTGTCTCCTTTTAATCAACTTCCATGTCAAGTTGGGAGTCTATTCTATCAACATGCATACCATCTTTGTTGTTGGGAGAAGGAAGTAGAAAGAAGGCATAATAATCAAATTAATTGGAATGGAAGTGAGGATAATCAACGGATAAAGAAATTAAATAGAAAAGTATCTTTTGCATTAATAAATTTCAAAATAGGGGACATCCAATTGTAACTCTGAACAGGTAAATAGAAAATTAAAAAGAGTAAGGGAATAGAAAACAAACTAGAATAATAAAGACTTCACGGAGGTAGTAACTGTTTGTAATATCCAACTCAACAGTATAAAATTAGGAATCCTAAATCCTAGAGAGAGGAGAGAGCCTCTCTCTCTAAAAGCTACATCTAAAAACCTAAAATTATGTGAATTATGAGAAGTTCTGAATGAATGAATGGATTTCCTCACTTTATAGCCTCTAATCTGTGTTTTCTAGGCCGAGAACTAGGTCAAAAACAGCCCAGAAATCGCCCCCAATGATTTCTGATACATCCAGAAAGCCAGTCAACTATGTCAAATTATATATCTTGTGAAGCCCCGGATGTTAGCTTTCCAACGCAACTGGAACCGCCTCATTTGGACCTTTGTAGCTCAAGTTATGGTCGATTTAGTACCAAGAGGTCAGGCTGGACAGTTTTAGCAATTCCTTCAATTTCTTGTATTCCTTCCACTTTTGCATGCTTCCTTTCCATCCTCTAAGCCATTCCTACCCTATAAACCCTGAAAATACTTAACACACATATCACGGCATCGAATGGTATAAAGGAGAATTAATTTTTGGTAATTTAAAGGCTTGGGAAGCAAGTTTCCAATTATAGAACAAAGTTAGGAAAGAAAATGTAAAACCATGCGATTTATATGAATAAGTGAGTAAAGAGTTGATAAAAACCACTCAAATTAGCACAAGATAAACCATAAAATAATAATTTATCAGTCATCTTCTCATACTAATATACCCAATATAAGGTGCATGCGAATTAGGATGAAAGAAGCTAGCATTTGTGGCAATGGTTACTTGAAGGGTAAATTGATGATTAAAGAAGAACTGAAATGGTAGGAACTAGGAAGCAATTAGCACTAATCGGGAGCAGTTCTTTTCTTAAGCAAGTCCCTTCCTGTTAGATGCATGCACAAAATCTCATCTTTCCATAAGAATTGAATAAAATTATGTACATCTTTGCACCAACATACAGTAGAAATATATTAGATTGCTGGACTCATGACTATTCATGATGTTTTACATTTATTGTGATGTTTTTTTGTAATTCTTACCTAGCTTAGTTTACAAATTAGATAGTTATTTTATATACAACTATCAATTAGGTGAATTAGATCTTTAAGAGAAAGTTTCTATATATAGTAGTAGAGGCTAATGAATTTTGTTAGCGTATTATTCGATGAGGTCATAAAAAAAAGAGCACAAGGATTCAAGGAATATAACCGGGAAGAATTACAAGGTCTTAGAGGTCCAATAACAAGGCAAAAAGGGTAAAAGAGGCACTAAATAAACTTGTTGGATATTGTTTGAAAACATGTTTAAATTTAAAAGAATTATCGTCCAAGATAGCGAATTGATTAATACAAATTGAAAGAAAAGAGGCTTAAATCTGATAGCAACCAAAATAAGCCCAAATCAAAGTATTCAAGAATTTGCTAAAATTATTAGTTTAATTAAGTATATTTTATGTAATTTTTGTGCTTTTTTATGTCATATTTTCTAAAGACTTTTTTTTAAGTGTATTTTAAACATTTTAATGATTGTTTTTACTGTAGTAGAACATTAGATTTAGAGGAAAAATCTTATCTGATTGGATTTTTTATTAAACTTTCTATCCACTTAGCATTTTAAATACAAATCCATATATTATGTAAAAATAGATTATATATATTGATATTTTGCGAGGTTTAACCTCTCAAATTTTTTACAGAATTCTCTGAATTTATCAAGGGTACTCATCATCATTGTGGCATTTTTAGGATTATCAATATTTGATTGTGCCATCTTATCCTATCCAAATTTATATCAATTCTTAACTTCGTTTATATTTACAATCGTACAACTCCATTTTCGATTATTCTTGAGTCTTGTGATTCAAAATGTGAACTTTCTTCTCATTGTAGAATCGTTGATTTCAGAGTCTTATAGCATCAAATATAATTTTGTCTAATTTTTCTGCGAATTTTCTATTCTTACAATCTTGGTAGATCCTATTGAAGTGATTCATAGACTTTGAGTCATATCATTAACTTCACTAATTATAATTCTATTAGATGTTGTCCTCTAATGCAAGCTCTCTCATTTCTTTTCTTGTTTCTCTTTTTCTTCTTTTCACCTCTCTTCACTTGGCAACAACACTACAAAAAGACGCTAACTTACATTTTTTTAGATTTGTGACGATTCTTAATCTCTACTAGATGTGTTATGGCAATTCATAAAACTATCACAATTTTGTGTCCTGCTATTAGGTTGCGACAGTTTTAAGAAACCCCTATTATATTGCGGTTATTTTTTGGACGTTGTGAAGATTTTCTACTCCTACAATTTACAGTGATTTTTATCAAATGTGTGGCAGTTTCAAACTTACAAATTACTCATCTCCCAAACAAGTTTGACTATTTTGTGGGAGTTATAAACCACCATAATCTTAATCCTATAATTGATGTTTGTACTTCATGACAGACATAACAAATTTACTAGTATGTATGTAAAAACTAATTAACATATAATTAACAAATTACAAACTCACTATAAGCATTTTCTTTCTTCATATTAATTTTAATTATAAATTCGATTATTATATAAATATTTCGAAGAGGGGTATTATATATTTTTTTTATAAAACAACAACAACAAAGCTAGTGAATGCAAACAACTAGCAGTGGGATAAATGGAACCAATAGTGGCGCTAACCGAACGATAAGCAACCTCATCAAATACAACTAATAGTCAACCTCAGGAGAGTAGTGAGTAGAAAAGACATTGTGAGCACTACGAAATTAGGGTTCACGGAAATGGAGTTGTTGGTCTATTAGTTATAAATTTTGGAGTAATAAATTTAAATTTTGGGGTTCTCAAAATTCCTGCCAATTAAAATAAAAGTTGCCGCTAATAAATCTTAAAAAGTACAAAAGAGAAAACTTTATTCTCTAAGTCTATCCACAGGTTAGTTAAAACCTCCATTATAAAACTCTCACAAAATAAAATATTTTTGTAGTGTCACTCACTTTCTAAAGACAATGTTGTTATTGCTTCTAGCTTCAACCTCCATGGATGAATCTGATTCTTCCTCAACAGTAGTTTTAGTCATGATCTCTAATCTCTAGATTAATTGCATCACCAACACACACTAATACAAGCTCAAATAACTCAAAGAGCATTAAATTCCACTTGCTCTGGGTATGAGTTGAGACTCCGGATAAAATACAGTGGTGTTATCTACTTACTTCGGGTAAGAGTTGAGAAGCCGGATAAGATGCAGTGCCATTGTCCACTTACTCCGGATAAGAGTTCGAGACTCCGGGTAAGAGGTAAGGGTTGAGTTCTGTCGCTGTTTGCTTCGGGTTGAGAATTGTAACACCGCCTTGATAAGAGGCAAGGGTGAGGTTGTCCCTTTACTCGAGGTACACGGGTAAGATGCAAGGATTGTAGTTTGGATCCACTTGCTCTGTGTTTGATATTTTGTCCAAAGTTCGCTGTCGGACATGTCGGGTTTGGCTATATAACCGACAGATGAGACTCATCGGCCATAGGGTAGACATGCATCATGTGCATTTATGTGATTTGTTTGAGAATACTTTGTTTTGGCTTGCCTAATTGTTTAATTGTAATTAGTTACTACTTGTCCTATCTACTGTACTTGTTATCCCTAATTGTATTTTCCATGATTATATTGTATGTGTTTGCACCTGTGAGATCCCTCATGCTGGCAGAGGTGACGCTGAGGGTGGTTCCACTAGTGATTCGAAGGGTTGGAGGAGATGGAAAGTGAAATATTAGGTTAAAGATAGATTTGAACTTGAATACCTTAGATAGTTTTACCTAATTTCTCGTTTAGGTTGATCTTAAGTTTAAATCTGAGTGTGAAGTTCTAGGACTGTCTTTGGCTTTTTCGGGACCTTTTATATTAACTATGCGGGCACCTTTACCATGCTGAGAATTTCCATTTCTCATTCCATGCATATATTGTTGTTTTTAGATGCAGGTCGAGAGGCACCTCATTGAGCATTTTGGAGACTCTTGGAAACGAAGAACTATTTTGGGACTTAGAGTTTGTATTTTGTGTATGTACATATGTGTAAATAGATTCTCTGCCTTGTATATTTTATGCTTTATCTCTCTTAGAGGCTGACTTGGAGAAACAGGTGTTTATTTTAGAGTTTGAGTTAGACTTTTAGGTTATATATATGTATGTATACTCTGGATGGCCTTAGCTTCGCAGATCGAGTCTGAAACTTCATAATTGTATCTTTGGAAACTTTGATTTTTTTGTATATAGTTTATCCTTCTTTTCGATTCTCTTTATCCGTTTGTGCTTATCCGGACAAGTGTGATGCGATTTCTGATACGGTTCTGTTTAACTTCTCTTTCAAGAGACCTAGTTACCATTTCTTTCAACCATACTATATTTGTATTTTTATTTTTAGAGGTCGTAGCGTCTCACCACCTCTGATTTATGTTCTAGGCATAAAGCTCTGTGTGGTAGGTATTACATTATGGGCCTTGAGAGGGTTTGGATCAACATGCTTTTTCAAATTTAGAACGGGTTATTAAGCTAGTAAGAGATTTTTTCGTTATCTCTTGCAACTACAAAAACTTAAAGATAAAGGAATAGAGAAAGTGACCCCATCAAGTATCCTGGTTCAACTCCAAAGTGCAATAAGGTCTATGTCTAATCTCTACCAAAATTTTAATAGAATTTTATTATATCAATAACTAAGATTACAAACACAAATTCTAAGATCAAGACGAAGACGAAGACAAATAAACCAAATCGGTTTCTTGCCAAGGCAAATGAAGCCACAATTTTGAGCTTCGCAAACAAACACCAATAGAATAAAGTCATAATTTTGAGCTACACAAACAAATATAAAGATAAATTCTAATACAATAAAGTCATAATTTTGAGCTTCACAAACAAATACAAAGATAAACGGCAAGACAAACGAAGTCATAATTTCAAGCTTTATAAAGAAAGACAAAGACAGATGCCAAGACAAATGAAGGCACAATTCTGAGCTTCATAAAGAGAAACAAAGACAAACTCCAACACCAAATCAAAATCAAAGACAAAGACTAAAACTTGAACTGAAATTATTATAGCTTTTATTCTTAGTTCATGCCTTTTCACTCATAAGCTCTTCTTTCTCAAATAATCTTTTACAGAAAGATAAGCTTTTTACTCAAAACTAGGAAGACTTAAAATACTAAAACTAAATCATCGAATTAAAATCCAATAAAGAAGAATAATGACCCTCAAAGTGCACTCTATCTTTTTTAATTTTCTTCTTACCTTTTTTTCACGATTGATCCTCTTCTTATAACAAATCAGTAGCTCTTTATTCTAGCTCACTGTTGTTGTAAATTAATTCTTATTATTGTCATGATAATTTTCTTTTCTAATAATAGTTGCAATCTCTTCTAAATCTTTATCAAATCTTGTTTTTGATAGTTTATTGTTTCCACAAATAACCGAATTAACATAAATATCAATATCAAATTCTAAAACACTTAATAGTACGATCAACAATAAAATCAGTTAGGTCAAACTTAATTAGACCAACAAAATATTTGTCATCATAATAATTAGATAAAATATTTTTAATTCCACAATAAAACAATAAGATTTGGCCTTTCTCAAAATCTTCTACTAAAAATCACATCAAAACATGAAAGGTGTAACTAGCTTAATCTACTAAAATATTATTATAGACCATCTAAGTTAATTAGTCACTAGTCTAACAAATAGTCAGTCACTCATGTAACTTAGTTAGTTAGCTTCACTGCAATAAAATTGATTAGTTAGTTAGAGTAGCATTCCCTCACTAAGTGGTTAGAACCTTGTGTTATGTACATGTATATATATCCCATCTGTAACAGAATTAATCAATGAGATTACTCATTTTCTACCTGCATTTGCATGTTGTAACATGGTATCAGAAGTGAATTATCTTCACAATTTCGCTACACTTTCCTATTCATTGTGATTTTTTGGGAAAATTTCCCGATTTTTTCGCCTCAATTTTCTTCTCCTTCCTTTCTTTTTCGAGCTGCTTGCTTCACTGATTCCGATCAAGATGTCCACAATCTATGAATCGAATCCCTCTCAAAGCAACTCGAACTCTTCGGCACAGTCTTCGCCGATTCCCAAGGCTTATTTGCTTCAGTCCAGCAATCATCCAGGACTCGTGCTTGTTTCTCAGCCGCTCCAAGAAGACAATTATGCTTCGTGGTGCAGATCGATGCGTCTTGCATTGAGTGGCAAATGCAAGATTGGCTTCATTGATGGTTCTTTGGAGAAACCCGATCCAACTGTTCATCCCGTGCTTGCAGAATCTTGGCAATGCACCAACGACATCATCACAACGTGGTTGCAAATTCGATCTCCAAGGACATTGCTGCGAGTGTGATCTACGCGGGTTTAGCCGCTCTCCTTTGGTAGGACCTGGAGACGCATTTCTCTCAAAGCAATGCACCTTGCATCTTTGAGCTGAAACGATCTCTCATATCACTGACCCAAGGCTCTCTCTCTGTTTCAGAATACTTTATGAAGTTGAAGATCCTTTGGGAAGAACTCAATACCTTCAAGCCTTTGGTCTCGTGCTCATGCAGTGGTGTCAAATCGATTCAAACCTACCTCGATCAAGAATATGTCATGCTATTCCTCATGGGGCTCAATGAAAATTTGGCAAATGTTAGAAGCCAAATCTTGTTATCAGATCACGTCCCTTCAATTGGCAAAGTTTTCTCTCTGGTCTTGCAAGAAGAGAAACAACGGGCACTTACTTCTCCTCAACCTAGCCAGCACATGGCATTCGCAGTCAAGCAGTCTCCAAAGTTCTCTATGCATCAGAATTCGAAGCCAAAGGGTAAAAAATATCATCCAACTTGCTCTCACTGTGGACTCATGGGACACACTGAAGACAAGTGTTATCACCTTCATGGCTATCCACCAGGCTATCTGCAAAACAAGACTCCCAAGCCTTAGGTGCATCATGTGGCTCAAGTGAATCATGCTCCAGAAGTGCAAGATTCATCACCCACCTCTTCCTTCTCTCTCACGGCAGCTCAATACAACTAATTGATGGCTCTTCTTTAACCACAGCAAGCTGTTCAAGACATTGAACCTAAGATATGTGCAAGTGAAGTGTTCTCTTCTTGTTACATGAACCGAAAGGCAATTCCAAGTGCCTGGATTGTTGATTCAGGTGCTACCGCCCATATCACCAACTCCTTTAATTCTCTAATTGACCCAAAATCATTATCTAACCACTTTGTTGCTTTACCTGATCATACCAAAATTCGTGCATTAGCCATTGGTAATGTTGTCCTCAACCCCTCTTTAACACTTGTTAATATCATATTCATTCCATTCTTTAGAGTCAATTTGATTTCGGTTAGTTCCCTTCTAAAATTGTCAAACTGTAGTGTCCATTTTTCTTACCTATCATTTGTGATACAGGATAAGAACTCCAAGCTGGTGATTGACAGAGATGATGAAGTTGATGATCTGTTTGTTCTGCAATCACCACCCTCAATGCATGCTCCCTCTCTTGATGTTGATAATTGTCATTTAGTTTCTTTTGTTAGTAGCTCTACTTGGCATGCAAGATTAGGTCATACATCTGAAAAAAGTCTTCAATAGGTTGAATTCTATTTTGTCTTCAACACCCTTAAAATTCAATCACTCCAATTGTGATGTGTGTCCATTAGCCAAACTTAGGCGTTTATCCTTTCAATCAAATAATACCTTTTGTTCTGCCATTTTTGATTTGTTTCATTATGACATTTGGGGGCCTTATCGTCTCCCTACATATAATAATATGAGATTTTTTCTTACTGTTGTGGATGATCACTCTAGATTCACATGGACCTTCTTGATGAAACATAAATCTGATGCTTCTAATACTCTTATCAATTCCTTCAATATGGTTGAGACTCAATTTAAGACCAGGGTGAAGCAAATGCGATCGGACAATGCAGGTGAACTTTCCCTCACAGAATACCTCAATTCGAAAGGGATAGTGCATCAATTCTCATGTGTCGAAAGGCCTGAGCAGAACTCTGTAGTTGAACGAAAACACCAGCATTTGCTCAATGTGGCTTGGGCTCTATTCTTCCAATCCAAGGCTCCAATTGAATTTTGGGGCAAATGTGTTCTGAATGCCACATTTCTAATCAATAGATTACAAAGTCCAGCCCTTCAATATAGCTCACCGTGTGAGAAGTTATTCTCCAAACAGTCGGACTACCATTCTTTACGGGTCTTTGGTTGTCTAGCTCATGCTTCCACCCTCATTTCCAAACGACACAAATTCTCTCCACGTGCAGTGTGGTCAGTTTTCATTGGATATCCTTCTGGCTACAAGGGATATAAGCTCTATGATCCAATCACTAAGAAGATCTTTATCTCGAGGGACGTTACCTTTGTGGAGTCTGGGTTTCCATTTCAACAATCCTCTAAGACTTTCGGCACCATTGTTGATATCTTTCCTGATGTGGTCATGCTTCTTTGCCTTCCGGATGTGACACCTAGTTCCTCTCCACCTGCCACCAATATAGAGCCACAACTTCAACAAGTCCCAACTTCATCTCAGACGATTCCCACCACTGAGCCTCACCGAACATCTAGACCATCAAAACCACCTCTGTACCTCAAGGATTATCAATACCACAATGTTTACCACATGAATTTTAAACATCTCTCTCAACCTCACTATGCTTTCATTGCCAATGTTGCTGTAATCCCTGAACCTGCCTTCTTTCATCAAGCAGTTAAGTTTCCAGAATGGTGAAGAGCAATGGATGAAGAGCTCCAGGCCATGGAAGACACAAATACTTGGTCTTTGGTGCCCCTACCTGCTGAAAAACACACCATTGGATGCAGATGGGTCTGCAAAGTCAAATGCAAAACTAATGGTTCTGTGGACATATATAAAGCCAGACTCATTGCAAAAGGATACACCCAACAAGCTGGTATAGACTTCAAGGACACATTCTCACCCGTGGCAAAACTCACCACTGTTCGAGTGCTTTTGTCGTTGGCAGCCATAAACAAATGGTCTTTGCTTCAAATGGATGTGAACAATGCCTTCTTGAATGGGGATTTATTCGAAGAGGTATATATTGAACCACCTCTCGGCTACAATTCCAAAAATTCTGGACTTGTATGTAAGTTGAACAAGTCCATTTATGGTTTGAGGCAGGCTTCCCATCAATGGTTTTGCAAATTCTCTTCAGCTTTGCTTAACCACCACTTCAAACAATCGAGGCGCGATTACTCCCTTTTCACCTATGGTAGTGGTGACCAAACAGTCTATCTCCTTGTATACGTCGACGACATTATCTTGGCCAGTCCATCTAAAGACATGATGTACAAGGTACAGAAGTTATTGGAATCGCTCTTCAAATTGAAGATTCTTGGTGATTTGAAGTATTTTTTGGGTTTGGAATTAGCCAACGTAAGTACACCCTTAGCATCCTTGAAGATACCAATTTTGCTGAATCTAAGCCTACCTCTTTGCCTATGGAACCCAACCTAAGGCTTAGTATCTTAGATGGGGAGTTGCTCAAGGATCCTGCAAGCTATAGAAGACTTATAGGGAGATTGATGTACCTCACCATCTCGCGTCCGGACATCACCTACGCTGTCTCCACCCTTAGCCAATTTCTGTCCCAACCTCGCACTGAACATCTTCATGCCCTTCATCATTTGCTGCGATACATCAGAGGCACCATAGGGCAAGGCTTACTTTTTTCGGCAAACTATGAGAATAGACTAATGGCTTATGTAGATGCAGATTGGGCAGGTTGCCCGGATACTGGACGGAGTGTCACTGGGTTCTGTGTGTTCATTGGGGATTCCCTTGTTGCATGGCAATCGAAAAAATAGAACACCGTCTCCAGATCATATGTAGAATCTGAGTACTGGGCCATGACAGTAGCTGCTGCTAAACTCACATGGCTAAAAGGCCTCCTGTTTGACTTTCAAGTTGATATTCCCTCTTCTATGTTATTTTGTGACTCTCAATCTGCTATTCACATAGCATCTAATCCCACTTTGTATGAGAGAACTAAGCACATAGAAGTGGACTACCACTTTGTGTGCAAAAAGGTGGTTGCGGGGTTTATTAGGCTCATTCATGTTCGGACGCAACATCAAGTAGCTGATGTGTTCACCAAGCCAGTGACCCCAGCTCAATTCAACAATCTCATTTATCTTCCAACTTGAAGGGGGATATTATGGACCATCTGAGTTAATTAGTCACTAGTCTAACAAATAGTCAGTCACTCATGTAACTTAGTTAGTTAGCTTCTCTGCAAAATAATTGATTAGTTAGTTAGAGTACCATTCCCTCACTAAGCGGTTAGAACCCTGTGTTATGCAAATGTATATATATCCCATCTGTAACAGAATTAATCAATGAGATTACTCATTTTCTCCCTGCATTTGCATGTTGTAACAAATATAGATAAAAACTATATATAGAAATATGAATTCGTAGGCATGATGAGAAGACTTTTGTGTGGTTTAGAATTCACAAATGGATTCTCGTTGCAAGTATAGTTTCTAAACCAACAATAATCCTTTCATGCAAAAATTTGTTTGTCACTAAAACAAACCCCTAAAATCTATAAACCAAAGTATTTAAACCTCGAGTCGTTCTCCCTAGGAATTACAATAGAATGTCTTGTTATTGGTTATGAGGAATATTTTGGGTTTTTGAGATTTTAGACAAGAAATATAAATGGCAATGAAAATAAACTAATAACTAACAAAGCTCTTGGCAAGATATGAGAACTAGAAGTCCTATCCTAGTTATCCTCCTCAATTGTGACCATAAATTGTTCATTGCTAACACTTAGTTAACCTCTACAATGGAGGAAAGTCAAGTGGATGAATTAACTTGATTCCACAAGTCCTAGCCAACTCCCAAGGGAAAGACTAGCTTTAGTGGTATCCAAATCAATTAGCAACTTTCAATCTTCAATCAACAAAGGAATTAGATAACTCAAGCGTCACTAATTACTCTACCAAAGCCAAGAGGAGAAAATTCTATACTAAAATCTAACCAAGCATTTCATCAAACACTTGGAAGGCATAAAAGGAAAGCAAAGTAAATTGATAACAACAATGAAATCTAACAACTACTTATTGCAAGGAATTAATAACAACAATCAAAAGAAACACAATTATTATGAATTACGTCAAATTGAATTGGAAGAAAATAGAAGGAACAAGAGTAGATCTACAATAAAGCATAGAAACAACATAAAGAAAATTACAACAAAAGAATAGAGGAATCATAAATGCAACAACAAAGAATTGAGAGGTAGAAGAAGAAGAAGAAAGCATGAATTGAAACCTATATCTAGATTATTGAACTAAACCTAATCCTAATTCTAATCCTAGAGAGAAGTGAGAGCTTCTCTCTCTAAAACTAACTCTAACTCCTTCTAAAACTTAAACTATGACTAATGATCAAAAGTATGTCAATCTCCCTTCAATCCTTGGCTTAAATAGCATCAGAAATGAGTTGGATTGGGCCCACAAGGCTTCTAAAATCGCTGGCCACGAGTTGCATTGAGTGAAGCATGTGCCACCATCGATGCGTATGCGTACTGTGCGCGTGCGCACCCCTTAACGTGATGTAACTATGGAAAATTTTATATCATTTCGAAGCCCCAGATGTTAGCTTTCCAACGCAACTAGAACCGCATCATTTGGACCTTTGTAGCTCAAGTTATGGCCGATTAAGTGCACAGAGGTCGGCATGACAACTTTTGCGATTCCTTCATTTCTTCATGAGTTCTCCATTTTTACATGCTTTTCCTTTATTCTCTTGATCCAATCTTTGCCTCCTAAATCTGAAATCACTTAACAAACATATCAAGGCATCTAATGGAATCAAGGTGAATTAAATTTAGCTATTTTGAGTCCTAAAAACATGTTTTCACTCTTAAGCACAATTAAAGGAGAAGTTATAAAACCATGCTATTTCATTGAATAAATGTGAGGAAAGGTTATCAAAATGCTCTAAATTCATCACAAGATAAACCCTACAAATGGGGTTTATCAAGGCATTCCTAGTTTTTCATCCTAAGGATACACTTGTCTAGGATCTAAGTAATTCATTGAAACTATGAAGCATGGATATTTTACTGAGTTGCTGTGTCTGCGTGTCGGATACATTTCAGACACGACACTTATCGACACTCGTCCGACACACGTGTCTGCTGTATCCAACCACGTCTTAATAAAAAATAAAAAATTATTCTCCAGATACATTTGGACACACTTAAATATCATCACGTGTCAGCATGTCTAGCTTTATTCTTAATATGTATTTTTGAAATAAATTTAGAAATAATATATATTATTATTATTTATTAAAACAAACAATATTTTAAATACTTTATATAATTAAAATAAGGTATAAAAAATTAATTTATGTTTTAATATTAATAAAATATAAAAATATCATTATGATTTATCTATATATATATATATATATATATATATTATAAAATTTTAAAATTTGTGTATCTATATGTCTTATGTCGTATTATATCTTGTATCAATATCTATGCATTATAGCATTAAACTCAACATTTTCCTTGCCTTTTTAGCACAAACTCTTGGCTTCGGGTCAACTCTATTCTCTGACATTACCCGTACCTCCATTACCTCCATATGACCAATAAACACAAGCGAATCCAGTCAGTATCAAATTGCAAACAAATCACATAATATCAATTAGCAATTAAACACATAATTGACATTTACAAGAAATTAAGTACACTAAAATAATACAAATCAATGCATATGATTTATGTATGTTCCTTTTCACCATGATCTCGTGGGTTGGTTATTTTTTCAGAGTCCACAACATATAGTATCATAGGAAAACCAAAACTTTTAAGAAGTTTGTCTCATAGGAAAAATTCCTTATCACCTTTTCTTAGAGATATTAAGGAAAGTGTCCGGGTCTGTCTAAAATCAGCTCAGGTCTTTTGAGCTGATCTAATGCACCATACAATTTAAACCATTGGATTAGATTGATAAACAATCTAATAGTTTATATTTAATTTATTTATAATTTATTATGAATTACAATAAGAGATACAAATTTTTTAATATTTTAAAATTGCCCCATATAAAATTTCAGAACCAAACCCTCATTTCAACAGTTTGATGCCTTCTTTCTCTTCGCGATGACCCTCCACTTCTTTCCCTACCCTTGAGGCTTTGCTCTCAAAAAGCGCTGCCGTCACTGATGACGACATCACCGCTGTTGCTCCTCTTCATAATCATCATCATGTTCCTCATCAGTTCCCGCAGGTGTCCACCGTTGAAGGCTTATCTTCCTCCGCGGCTGAGCCTTTTGCCAATGGGATTCATGCTGCGGTAACAAGTGGAGTCTCAGCACCCTCGTTATTATCAGGAGGCGGTGGTGGTAAAGGAGAAGGGGCAGTTGCGATGGCAAAGGGAAAGAGAAGGGCGGTGGAGGAACCAGTGGACAAGGCCAGCCTTCAGAAACAGAGACGCATGATCAAGAATCGTGAGTCTGCTGCTAGGTCTATGAACGCAAACAGGTACTTACCCCATTTTTCAAATTTTTTTTAATAAAGTTTCATTTTTTATATATTTTTATTTTATGTTTGGAAAATGGAGATTCTTATGTGGTAAGTGAGGTTCACTATTCTTGGAAATTTCACTATTGAGGAGCTTTACTGAATTAAAGTTGAGATTTTTCTTCTTTTTTATTGATTAAGTTGGTTGAATGCAGGCTGAAAAGAAAGAGGTTGAAGGAGGTATGTAATGTATCTCACTTTCTGTTAACTCAATATTGCTTTAGTATAGATAGTAGAGAGATATTTAAATTAGTTTTATTATTAACGATGTGATTGTTGTATAGTAGGGTTTAAATGGTTTGATATGGATATGACTGACAAGATGATATAATGGCGTAGTCTTACACATGTAGTCAATGCAATCTAGTTGGGAAAAACTCTTTTTTTCTGTGTATGATGTGTTTGATAATAATCACTCCCAAGTTGAATAGTTAGTGCTATATTGGTTTGATTAGGAACTTAGGATATAGATACTTCAAATATTTATTGATAATATTGATTTTATTTTTAATTTTGGTGGGGTGCAGAAGAAGGAGGTGCTTGATGAGAATGAGTGGTGGGACAAGATAGGGAAGATGAAGATGCTTGGGAAAAAAAAGCCATGCTTATAATAAAGGGAAAACTCTAGTTGTAAGCAAAGTTCCTTTGCCTGATTACCGTGCAAATCTTGACGAGCGTCATGGATCAACACAGAAAGAGATAGAGTATATCTTCCCTTTTTCAATGTCTGATTTCTGTTTTTGTGTGGAAGGATTTAGAAATGTACTTAACTTTGTTAAGTGTTCTGAAAATTAGAATGTCTACAGATATTGAACAAAGAGTAAGAAATCTTTTGAATAACTCACAATCAGTGGGGGAAGCGTCTTCTAGTTTTCCTTCTGTATCCACTGACTTGGGACAGAAACAATCATTAACTGCTACGAAATCTATCTCTTCACAACAGAGTGATTTTTGAAAGGATAAACTTAATGTTGCTCTAAAGGAAAGGCAGGAACAACACAGCTTCCACAATTCATTCTGGAAGAGGAAATAGGATCCTTGCGCTGGGGCTGATTGCAAACTAATTTGTACTCAACCTTGTTTTTACTCAACTTTGTTGTAATTTATGTTATTTGATACTAGTTTTTTTGCCTATTGCATCGAGTTGTTTAACAATATTTGGATCTTATGCAACAATATTATTTGATTTTTTCCTTAAGAGTTTACAAATTAGCTTATATCAGATATCACCGATCCAAAGATAACCAAAATGTTAAAATTTTTGGTTTTCAAGATCAAGATGCCTATTTAGAACCTTATTGGTTTAACACTTTAATGGATTATTAATTCCCAGTTCCCTTAGGACAGCTTCTCTCTCAATAATTAGTCAAAAAAAACAACACACTTTGTTTTATCAGCTCACAAATTGTTTTATCAAGTTATGAATAAAAGAGTTCGAGAGGATCAATCTTTACTAAATATTATTCCTGTTCACTTATTTAGTTTTATAATATTTACGAAACATTGTGACAATTCATCAAATGACATGATTCCAGTATGAAATTGATATTAGTGACCATTAACAACAATCTGGGCATGCGTCTGTTTTATGCAATTGGTGGTTTTGCAATGGTTTAAGAGGTCTGTGTAATACAAAGATTCCTTTATGTGAGGTTTTGGGACCAAAATTGTTGCCTCTACGAGACACGCCATGCATTTCTTTGCTATGTCATCAAAAAGGAATAATGTATATATGCTACAACATTTGGTAAAAGTAAGAGTTTCCAAAAGTGACCGTTAATGAAACTTTCCAACAAGATCAAGCCATGAAAATAGGAATTTTAGTATTAGAATAGAAATAGAATATTTAAATAAAGATTGAGATTGGTCATAATTATTTTCAATTGATATTTTAAAAAAATATTAATTAACTATGTTGATAACTAGATTTTTTTAATTTTTTTTCTATTTAAAAGTTAAGACACCCTTTGATCTGATGTGCAGCAAGTGCTATTGAGTAACCACAAGTGATGAACCTTATGAAAATTTATGTTCACATGATGAGCACTGCAGAATATATAATGTTCATAGACATGGCATTCTCTTAAAATCACATAGAAATGCTCTTATATTTCAAGGAGCAACATTACATCTTTTTTAATTCTGGAGAGAAAAAAAATTACATTTAAATTAGTGTATTATGACAGTTTGTGCCAACAAATTATCCTACAAAAGTTAACTTGATGGATTGTTGAGATGGTTGACCTGAAACTGATTTAGAAGTAGCAGTGACAGATGATAAAGATTAAGATTTTATTTGAAATTGTGCCATCAAACTATACCTCTAACCAAACTAAGCTTCTAGTTGTACCTGCAAAATTTGAGAAAACAATATCTATTATGACATTCAACAAAGCATAAATTCATGTTTAGATCAACTTACTATAACAAAAATACCCCTGAGAAACTACAAATTACAGCACATATTAACAGAGAAAACAACTTCATTTCAATTTTCAAGATAAACAAGAAAAATAATCTATTGAATATAAAAAAATATCACAGCTTCTTTCCACCATTTTTTTAATTGCTTTATGTTCTTAATTGAAAAATTCTATGCAATTGACAAATCCAGGAACTCATTGATCTCATTGATCAAACCCCAAATCAACCCAAACACAAATCCATTGAAACTCTTGAAGTGTAGAGATGAAGGGGGGACGACACTGAGGACGACGAAAAGACGCGGTGCACGATGAAGGTAGAAAGAACGACGGCACTCTGAAACTGAAAAGGGAATTCTCAAATAAATTGGCAGTAGACGTGGGTTCTGTGAAAAGGGAAGAAAAAGAGAGGTTGATGGCAGTGGGTAGGGATTATTGTTGATGGCAGTGGGTTCTATGAAAAGGGAAGAGAAAGGCAATGGATAGGGATTATTGTTGAGGTTGATGGCAGTGGGTAAGGATTGTTGTTGACGACAGTGGTTTCTGTGAAAAGGGAAGAGAACGAGAGTAGAGAGTGTGTTAGTGGGTTTAGTCACTGAGTGAAGATAACAAATTTAGGATTATCTAAATGAATTTTAAAAATATTTATAGTAAAAATAAAAATTTAATAATTATTATTAAAATCCCATTTGGGGTCTATTTATAAATTATTTATTGTGCTTATCACAAAAGCTCAAAACACTTGAACTTACTAAAGACAGACCCAACTTGTCCTATTATCTTTATAATTGAAAGAATCAAATAAGAACAAAATCATTTAGTATCATATGCATAAGCTCATCTTTATTGTTGTGCAAACTTTATCATGATTTTTATATTCATATTATCATAAAGACATACCAAATCTTAACATTAATAATATATCATTTTTATCATTATAATACCACAATGAATATTCATCAATGATATCAAATATTCATCAATGATATCAAATTTTTCTAGTGCCACATCCAACTTCACCATAAGTTCATAACTACCATATCCATTTCCTAGTGATAATAATCGAATAAATGTCTAATTTGATTCCCAAAATTTAAATTGAGCATTAATTAAATCTCTTATTTTTATAAATGATCAACTACGTTACATAAATTGAAAAAAGTGAGTTATCGTTCATCCTCGAATAAATTGTCGTCTTTAACAACCGTTAAGTGCTAATTTAGCAATATAAAAACGACGTCGTTCAAGAAAAACTTACATGAAACCCGCTCTACCCATGCTGAGACCCGGAGTTTTAATCTTTCCTTTCTTCTTCTCTATCAACACTTCATTCCAAGAAACCATTGTCATCGAAAATTCCTTCACTACATGTTGCAAGACGTCGAGATCGAGCCTCACACTCTGTGCCCCTAACCATCCCCCGAAGCCATATATGGTTGGTGTCTCATGGGCATTGCCACGCAAGCCTATCACTGTGCCTTCTCGGATTTGAAGAAATAGAGTATCGTCTTTGTCGGTGACCCCCTAATCTGCCTTGGAAGTCCCTTTGGCCTCTTTTATGACCGCACGCTATGTCTTCCTCTATAAAAATGTCTCTGGTCCGGTGCTATTGTGACAATGCTCCTCTCCCATGAGAGAGAGAGAGAGAGAGAGAGAGAGAGAGAGAGAGAGAGGCATCAGAATTTAAAGATGTGATAATGTTGATGGTGATGGTGATGGTGATGTGGGAGTGAGGGTGAGGTAATAAAGTGGGGTGGGTAGTGAACATAAGGGTGGAGAATGGATGATACTGGGTCACAGATATAGAAGAGGCAACGGTAAGTTGAATGAGGTGGTGGAAATAGGTGGCATGGTAAGGTTGATGATGGAGACAAAAATAGGATGATAGTGGTGGTGGTCGTGGTGGTGGTGGCGGCTGAGAACATGGTGGTGTTGATGATGGAGACAAAGAATAAATAATGGTGGTGGTTTGATAACGGCAGTTTACTCGGGGATGAACGAAGATTCACTTTTTTCAATTTAAGGGATGTAGTTGGTCATTTATGAAAATCAGGAATTTAATTGATGCGCAATTTGAATTCTGGGGACAAAATTGGACATTTACTCGATAATAATCACACTCACTTTTTCACTTTGAGAATTCTATAACATTTTTAAGGTTGTGTTGTTGTTTCATTGAATGATTCTATAACATGAAAATGTCATTTTCACTTAAAATAGAGTTTTCATCAATTTATTCCTTAAATCAAACCATCAATTTTTCTTCATTTTTTTTCAAAAATTTGTAACTACTGTTATCCAAAGAATCGATTCTCTAGCTTAGATAATCTATATTTTGTGATTATTAAAAAATTGGTAGTCACTCTCAACCAAAAAATTGATTCTTTGTTGCATTTCAGAACTACATTAATTCTTCTTACTCAAACCTCAGCTCTACTCAAAATCTAACCACCCTAAGCTCAATAAACTCATCATAACCAACACTATCAATCAATAGGATTAACATGCAACATCTCTCCTTAATTTATCTTGAGAGGCTTTAAAACAAGCCGCAAAACTGAAAATTAACACAAACACATCTACTTGCACAAATTTAATCCAACTCTCCACATTATAATTTACTAAACAACATCTAAGTCTTGAGTGTCCTAAATATACATACTTGCAGCTAGACTCAATTTATTTGACGATATATACCATTAATAATATTTCTCAACTAAATATCAAATTTTCAAAATTCATCAACCAAAATCACATTATAACCTGATTGTTCATACCCTGGGTCGAGCTAGGTGATCTGAGTTGGACGAAGACAAAAACGACCGACCTCTTATAAGGTTGGCTCGCCACCGACCTCTTCTCAAAGAGCTCGGCCAAATCGCTATAAGGGCCTAAGCAGGCCCAAAGCAGAAGATCACAACCCACCTGAAGGCGGCTGGCCAAAGATAAGTGGACTCACCCACAAAAAGATAAAATAAGATAACTAACTTATCTCAGGAGAGGTCACTCCACACTACTATAAATACACTAGAGCACACAGGTATAACTCACTCTCTGATTCTACACAAAAAACCTGCTTAAAGCTTGTGCTAACTTAAACATCGGAATCTCTTGCAAGTACCACCATCCTCCGGTGACCAAGGATCAGCAGTATCTCAAGATTCAGCAAGTCGGACCCAGCGACTTTGATCATACTCAAAGATCTCATCCGAGATCGACCTTCAGTTTTAGGTAACCCCCGGAACATTGGCGCTATTGCCGGGGACCTGGAAGTCATCCCACCATTATGGCAGATAATCCTGACAATGATCATGACTCCGGTTTGGAAGAAAGAATGCCGCATAAGAACACGGATGCTGCATCCAAGGAAATACCTCAATCCAAGGGAGACAAGCAAACCCTAAACACAGAGATTTTAGATGCAATCCGTGAACAACAGGATCGCCTTAAACAGCTCGAACAGGAAGCTGAACGGCAGCGAGAGGCCGAGAGAGACCTCTGGAGAGAAACAAGATGGCGTCGAGAGCTGGAGGACAAGCTTTTAAAGCTCGAAGCCAACCTCAAAACTAAGACCATCCGATCCAACCGCGAAGATAGCCCCCACAAGGACTAAGACCCGTTTACAAAGGAGATCATGAAAGCTAAAGTTCCAAAGGACTTCAAAGCCCCCGACATGACCCTGTATGATGGTACGTCTGATCCAAGCAATCATCTCAGCAATTTCAGAAGTCAAATGTATCTTACGGATGCCTCAGATGCAATCCGTTGTAAAGCCTTCCCGACCACTTTAACCAAGATGGCGATAAAGTGGTTCGACAGCTTGCCGCCAAGATCAATAGCAAGTTTCGATGACCTCGCCAAGAAATTCTTAGCTAGAGTCTCCATCCAGAAAGACAAAGCCAAGCATGCTCCAAGCTTGCTGGGGATTCAGCAAGGAGATGGGAAAAACCTCCGCAACTTCATGGAAAGATTCAACAAAGCATGTCTGGACATACAAAATCTTCCAACATAAGCAGCCATCATGGGTCTCATCAATGGCCTATGAGAAGGACCCTTTAGTCACTCTATATCCAAAAAGCATCCAACATCTCTCAACGAGGTTCAAGAACGGGTGGAAAAATACATTAATATGGAGGAGAACTCCCGATTAGGAGAAACCTCCAAGATTGGATTCTCCTACCCACCACGGGACAAGGATAAAGAATCCAAAAAGAAAGAAGACCAACCTACTGATAAACCCAGAAAGTATCACAACTACACCCCTCTTCGGGTGTCTCTCGTGGACGTTTATTGGGAGATATGCAACACTGAGAAGCTCCCACCACCTTACCCGATTAAACACAAGAGATGAGGAAGTCGGACAAAGTATTGTGAATACCACCGAATCTACGAGCATTCTACCAACGAGTGCTACGACCTAAAGAATGTCATAGAAAAATTGGCACGAGAAGGGAGATTAGATCGGTTCTTAGCCAACAGAGCGGATGAACCAAAAAAGAGAAGAAGGTATGAAGAGGTCGGACGAGCTGATCGTCCCCCTCACACCCCTGAGAGACATGTCCACATGATAAATGGAGGATTCGCAGGAGGAGGGATCTCTAAGTCATCCTACAAAAGACACCTAGGTGTACCATGTCAAAGGAGGGGACAGGTCGGTCGACCTCCCCACTATCACCTTCACTCAAGAAGATGCCGCGGGCATCATCCCGGGGCATGATGACCTCGTGGTCATTACCATCATACTTGCCAATGCCAACCTCCACTGAACATTGGTAGACCAAGGAAGCCATGCGGATATCCTGTTCAAATCCACCTTCGACAAGCTCGGCCTATAGGAAAAGGAACTCAGAGTATACCCTAATAGTCTGTTCGGGCTTGGGAATACCCCAATTCAACCACTTGGGTACATCTCGCTACACACTACCTTCAGAAAAGGAACATGATCTAGAATGCTAAGTATAGACTACATTTTATTCGATGTGAACTCCGCCTACAATGCTCTCATAGGTCGGACAACACTAAATAAGCTCACCGCAGTGGTCTCCACTCCACACCTATGCATGGAGTTCTCGACGCCAGAAGGGATTGTCACCATAAAGGGAGACCAACAGCTCGTGGGACGCTGCTACAATGAAAGTCTGAACCTTAAAGGCGACCCCAGAGGAAAGGAAACTAATACTATAAAACTCGGGGGAATTCGAGCTCGCGATGAACTCCGCCCTCAGCCGGAAGGTGAGACTAAAGAAGTTCAAATTGGAGACACTCAAGAAAAAATGACGAACATAAGGGCAAACTTAAATGAAGACCTAAAGAAGCTGCTAACAAAGCTCCTAAGGGATAATTCCGACCTCTTTGCATGTAAGGCTACCGACATTCCCGGGATCGATCCTGGACTAATGTGTTATAAGTTAGCTATATATCTTGGGTCTCGACCAGTACAGCAGAAACGTAGGAAGCTTGGTCCAGAGAGGTTGTAAGCCGTAGAGGAGCAGGTACAAGCCTTGTTGGAGGCAGGGTTCATAAGGGAGATGAAATATCCATTATGGCTAGCCAATGTAGTATTGGTCAAAAAGTCATATGGGAAGTGGCGGATGTGCACCGACTACACCGACCTCAACAAAGCCTGCCCAAAGGATCCTTATCCACTCCCGAATATAGACACACTAGTCGATGCTTCATCGGGATACAAATACCTCTCCTTCATGGATGCTTATTTGGAGTACAACCAAATCCCGATGTATCAACCCGACCAAGAGAAAACCTCATTTCTAACCCCAAGAGAAAACTACTGCTACGTAGTCATGCCCTTCGGCCTCAAGAACACAGGGGCTATGTATCAAAGATTGATGAACAAAGTATTCGCCAATCACATCGGAAAGCTTATGGAGGTTTATGTAGACGACATGCTGGTAAAGATACAAAGAGAGGAAACTTTATTATCCGACCTCACTGAAGTGTTCAACACCATAAGAAAGCATGGGATGAGACTTAACCCCACAAAGTGCACCTTCGCAGTAGAAGCTGGAAAATTCTTAGGCTTCATGCTCACTCAAAGGGGGATTGAAGCAAACCTGGATAAATGCCAGGCCATACTTAGCATGAAAAGTCCGACCCGTGTTAAGGAGGTCCAGCAGCTCAACGGACGACTAGCAGCTCTGTCTAGATTCCTGGCGGGCTCAGCATTAAGATCTCTCCCTTTCTACGCAATACTAAGGAAAGGAAAGAGGTTTGAATGGACCCCAGAATGTGAAAAAGCCTTCCAAGACTTCAAGACATTCCTGGGACAACCACCCATCCTAACCCGACCCAAGGAAGGTGAAGAGCTAATCATGTACCTTGCCGTAGGAAGTCGGACAATAGTTTCAGCACTAGTCAGAGAAGACAAAAATGGGAAATAGCCCATCTACTTCATCAGTAAGGCTCTACAAGGGGCTGAACTAAACTATCAAAAGATAGAAAAGTTCGCCTACACCCTTATACTCACTTCTCGATGACTCTGACCATACTCTCAAGCTCACACCATCAGAGTATAGACCAACCAACCCAAAAAGGTATCTTACAGAAAACAGACTTAGCTGAGAATCCTACAATGGGCAGTCAAGTTATCCGAATTCGACCTCAAATATGAAGCTCGGATAGCTATCAAGTCTCAGTACCTGGCCGACGTCATTGCAGAGTACACTGACACCCCGGGCACCCCCACAGAATGGAGCCTTTACGTAGATGGCTCCTCAAATAAAATCGAGAGTGGCGCAGGCGTCATTTTAGAAAGCGATCAGGGAACCCAAATCGAGCTCTCATTAAAGTTCGAATTTCCCGCCTCAAATAACCGAGCTAAATACGAGGCCCTACTGCCTGGATTGAAGCTGGCTAGGGAGGTAGGAGCTCAAAAGCTTACCATTTTCAGCGATTCACAGATATTAACCTCACAAATAGAAGGGAGCTACCAGGCTAAGGATCCCACCATGAAGAAATACCTAGATAAAACCAGAGAACAGCTCGGACAATTTAGGGGATATGAGGTTCGACATATACCTCGGGAACAAAATGCTCGAGCTGATGCCTTTTCAAAACTAGCCAGTACCAAACCGGGGGGCAATAATAGAAGCCTCATCCAGAAAACACTACAAAATCTGTCAACTTTGGAAAAAAAGAAGGTCTTAAGCATATCAGACCAGAGCCAAGGGTGGATGACTCCCATAATTAGTTACCTCAAATCTGAAACACTCCCCGCAGATAAAAAGGAGGCAAAAAGGCTAGTACAAGAAGCACAGTACTACACCATAGTGCACGACGTCCTATACAGGAGAGGAATCTCTACACCCCTCTTAAAATGTGTCCCGACCTCCGCCACGAGGGAAGTTCTTGAGGAGGTCCACAGTGGCATGTGCGGCAACACCTCGAGGCATGAGCTCTTTCCAAAAAGGTACTCCGAGCAAGTTTTTACTGGCCGACCTTTGATGAGCGGATATTTTATACGCTTTTCATATAGTTTTTAGTGTGTTTTAGTTAGTTTTTAGTTTATTTTCAGTAGTTTCTAGGCAAAATTCATATTTCTGGACTTTACTATGAGTTTGTGTGTTTTTCTGTAATTTCAAGTATTTTCTGGCTGAAATTGAGGGAGCTGAGCAGAAATCTGATTCAGGCTGAAAAAGGACTGCTGATGTTGTTGGATTCTGACCTCCCTGCACTCGGAATAGATTTTCTGGAGCTACAAGACTCCAAATGGAGTGCTTCCAATTGCGTTGGAAAGTAGACATCCAGGGCTTTCCAGAAATATATAATAGTTCATACTTTGCTCAAGGATAGGTGACGTAACCTGGCGTTCAACGCCAGTTCCATGTTGCAGTCTGGCGTCCAGCGCCAGAAACAAGTTACAAGTTGGAGTTCAACGCCAGAAAAGGATCCAAAGCTGGCGTTGAACGCCCAAAACGGCCCTATGCACGTGATTAGCTTAAGTCTCAGCTCCATCACACACCAAGTGGGCCCTAGAAGTGGATTTCTGCACTATCCATCTTAGTTTACTCATTTTCTGTAAACCTAGTTTACTAGTCTAGTATTTAAACAACTTTTAGAGACTTGTCTTGTATCTCATGACATTTTTAAATCTAAACTTTGTAATCTCTGACGGCATGAGTCTCTAAACTCCATTGTTGGGGGTGAGGAGCTCTGCTGTGTCCTGATGAATTAATGCAAGTATTTCTATTTTCTATTCAAACATGTGTGTTCCTCTCTAAGATATCCATTCGCACTTCAACATGAATGTGATGAACGTGACAATCATCATCATTCCCCCATGAACGCATGCCTGACAACCACTTCCGTTCACCGTAGAATGAATGAATATCTCTTGGATCTCTTAATCAGAATCTTCGTGGTATAAGCTAGATTGATGGCAGCATTCAAGAGAATCCGGAAAGTCTAAACCTTGTCTGTGGTATTCCGAGTAGGATTCAGGGATTGAATGACTGTGACAAGCTTCAAACTCGCGAGTGCTAGGCGTAGTGACAGACGCAAAAGGATAGTAAATCCTATTCCGGTACGATCGAGAACCTGCAGATGATTAGCCGTGTGGTGACAGCGCACCTGGACCCTTTTCACTGGAAGGATGGATGGTAGCCATTGACAACGGTGATCCACCAACACACAGCTTGCCATAGGAGGACGTGCGTGCATGAACCAAAAACAGAGGAAAGCAGAATTTCAGAAGACAAAGCATCTCCAAAACTCCAACATATTCTCCATCATTGCATACAAGTATAATTTGTGTTCTGCCCTTTTATTCCTTGCAATCGAATTTGATAAGTGAATTATTTTATTGTTTTCCTGACTAAGAGTTACAAGATAACCATAGATTGCTTCAAGCTAACAATCTCCGTGGGATCGACCCTTACTCACGTAAGGTATTACTTGGACGACCCAGTGCACTTGCTGGTTAGTTGTGCGAATTTGTGAAGAATTGTGATTTCCAATTTCGTGCACCATGTTTTTGGCGCCATTGCCGGGGATTGTTCGAGTTTGGACAACTGACGGTTTATTTTGTTGCTTAGATTAGGAAAAATATTTCTTTTTGGTTTAGAGTCTTTTATTATTTATACGTTGTTAAAACACTTTAAATTTATAGCTCAATTAGCTAGAGCGTGGTGCTTATGTTCTTGGTAATTAACTATCCTATTTTTAAAATCTTTTTCAAAAATAATTTTTCTTTGAATAAATCTTGTGCCAAATTTTAAGTTTGGTGTTTTCTTGTTGATTTTTTTTATTTTCGAAAATTTGTTTTGATTTTCTAAAAATTTTAAGTTTGGTATTGTTTCTTCATGTTCTTGTGTTCTTGTGAGTCTTCAAAGTGTTCTTGAGTTTTCCTTGTGTCTTGATCTTAAAATTTTTAAGTTTGGTGTTCCTTGGTGTTTTCCCTCCAAAATTTTCGAAAACAAAGAGCATTAGATCTAAAAATTTTAGATCTTGTGTTATTTTATTGTTTTTCTCTTTCCTCATTAAATTCAAAAATATCTTTTCCCTCTATTTTTAAAGCAATTTTTCGAAAATCAATTTTAAAATTCAAATTTTTTTTTTCGAAATTTAAAACCCTTTTCAAATCATATCTTTTTCAAAACTTCCTAACCACTTTCCCTCTCCTCATTTTTTCGAAAATCTTCACCCATTTTTAATTATTTTAATTTATTTTGTTTTCGAAATAAATAAATAATTAAATAAATAAAAATAATTTTCTTCTATTTTACATCATCTCCCTTTCTCCATCATGGACCTAAGCGAAAATGAACAGTCCAGGAGGACTCTGGGGTCATATGCTAACCCCTCTACTACTTCATATGGGAGCAGTATCTGCATACCCTCCATTGGAGTCAGTAGCTTTGAGTTGAATCCTCAGCTCATTATTATGGTGCAGCAAAGTTGCCAGTATTCCGGTCTTCCACAGGAAGAACCTACAGAGTTTCTGGCACAGTTTTTACAGATTGCTGACACAGTATATGATAAGAAAGTAGATCAGGATGTCTACAGATTATTACTGTTTCCATTTGCTGTAAAAGACCAAGCTAAGAGGTGGTTAAATAACCAACCTAAGGCCAGCATAAGGACATGGAAACAGCTGACAGAAAAATTCCTAAATCAATACTTTCCTCCAAAACGGATGACACAGCTAAGACTGGACATCCAAGGCTTTAAACAAGGAGATAATGAATCTCTTTATGATGCCTGGAAGAGATACAGAGAGATGCTACGAAAATGCCCCTCTGAAATGTTTTCAGAGTGGGTTTAGTTAGACATCTTCTATTATGGGCTTGCAGAAAGAGCTCAGATGTCTCTAGATTACTCAGCTGGTGGATCTATCCACATGAGAAAGACAATTGAAAAAGCTTAAGAGCTCATTGATACAGTTGCCAGAAATCAGCATCTGTACCTAAGCAGTGACCCTTCCATGAAAGAAGAGGTTAAAACAGTAACTGCTGAACTCAGTCCTGTAAAACAAGCTACTGAATTCAATCAGCAATTGGACTTTCTAACAAAGCAGTTAGCCGAATTCAAGGATAAACTACAAGAGACAATGATGGCTAATATAAATATGGAAGAACAATTGAAGCAAACAAAGCAGCAGCTGTCAAAACAAATAACAGAAGAATGCCAAGCAGTTCAATTAAGAAGTGGGAAGACGTTAAATACCTCACCTCAAGGTAGCAAGAAGCCAAGAAATGGGCAAACCACCCAAAATCCACCTGAGGACAGTAAGAGCCCAGGGAAAAATCATTCTGGCACTAAAACGCCAGAAATTGGGTGGAAGGCTGGCGCTGAATGCCCAGACCATGCTCAGGACTGGCGTTCAACGCCAGAAACAAGCAAGGATCTGGCGTTGAACGCCCAAAAGAAGCACAGTTCTGGCATTCAGACGCCAGGAACAGATGAGGAGCTGGCGTCTAACGTCACTCCAGCTTTTAACTCTGGCACTCAATTGCCAGTAAGGGATCAGACACACACAAGTGCTGATGACAACCCATCTAAAAAGGCTTCTTCAACCACTTCTGTAGGAAATAAACTTACAGCAACTAAGGTTGAGGAATATAAAGCCAAGATAACTTATCCTCAAAAACTCCGCCAAGAGGATCAGGATAAGCAATTTGCTCGCTTTGCAGATTATCTCAGGACTCTTGAAATAAAGATTCCATTTGCAGAGGCACTTGAGCAAATACCTTCTTATGCCAAGTTCATGAAAGAGATCTTGAGTCATAAGAAGGATTGGAGAGAAACTGAAAAAGTTCTCCTCACTGAAGAGTGCAGTACAATCATTCTGAAAAGCTTTCCTGAAAAGCTTAAAGACCCTGGGAGTTTTCTGATACCATGCACATTAGAAGGTAATTGCACCAAGACAGCTTTATGTGTCTTGGGACAAGCATCAACCTAATACCTGCATCCACTATCAGAAAGCTTGGTTTAACTGAAGAAGTTAAACCAACCCGGATATGTCTCCAACTTGCTGATGGCTCCATTAAATACCCATCAGGCATGATTGAAGACATGATTGTCAGAGTTGGGCTATTCGCCTTTCCCACTGACTTTGTAGTGCTGGAAATGGAGGAGCACAAGAGTGCCACTCTCATTCTAGGAAGACCCTTCCTAGCAACTGGATGAACTCTCATTGATGTCCAACAGGGAGAAATAACCCTGAGAGTCAATGATGATGAGTTTAAGTTGAATGCTGTCAAAGCCATGCAGCATCCAGACACATCAAAAGACTGCATGAAAGTTGATCTTATTGACTCTTTGGTAGAAGAGATCAACATGGCTGTGAGTCTCGAATCAGAGTTGGAAGACATCTTCAAAGATGTTCAGCCTGATTTGGAGGATTCAGAGGAAATGAAAGAGCCTCTGAAATTTCCTCTGGAAGAGGAAAAACCTCCTAAATCCGAGCTCAAACCATTACCACCATCCTGGGAGAAGGTGACACTTTTTCAGTGATCATAAGCTCTGCTTTAAATCCACAGGAAGAGGAAGCACTTATTCAAGTGCTAAGGGCACACAAGACAGCTCTTGGGTGGTCTATAGGTGACCTTAAGGGCATAAGCCCAGCTAGATGCATGCACAAAATCTTATTGGAGGATAATGCTAAACCAGTGGTTCAACCACAGAGGCGGCTAAATCCAGCCATGAAGGAAGTGGTGCAGAAAGAGGTCACCAAATTACTGGAGGCTGGGATTATTTATCCTATTTCTGATAGCCCCTGGGTGAGCCCTGTTCAAGTTGTCCCCAAAAAGGGAGGCATGACAGTGGTTCATAATGAAAAGAATGAACTGGTTCCTACAAAGAACAGTTACAGGGTGGCGCATGTGTATTGACTACAGAAGGCTCAATACAGCCACCAGAAAGGATCATTTTCCTTTACCATTCATAGACCAGATGCTAGAAAGATTGGCAGGTCATGATTATTACTACTTTTTGGATGGCTACTCAGGCTATAACCAGATTGCAGTAGATCCCCAGGATCAAGAGAAAACAGCATTCACATGTCCATCTAGAGTGTTTGCTTATAGAAGGATGCCATTTGGGTTGTGTAATGCGCCCGCAACCTTCCAGAGATGCATGCTCTCTATTTTCTCTGATATGGTGGAAAAATTTCTGGAAGTCTTCATGGATGACTTCTCAGTATATGGAGACTCATTCAGCTCCTGTCTTGATCACCTAAAACTAGTTCTGAAAAGATGCCAAGAGACCAACCTGGTTTTAAACTGGGAAAAATGTCACTTTATGGTGACTGAAGGGATTGTCCTTAGGCATAAAATTTCAAACAAGGGAATAGAGGTGGATCAAGCAAAAATAGAGGTAATTGAAAAATTACCACCACCTGCCAATGTTAAGACAATCAGAAGCTTTCTGGGGCATGCAGGATTCTATAGGAGGTTTATAAAGGATTTTTCAAAAATCGCAAAACCTCTGAGCAATCTGCTAGTTGCTGACACGCCATTTGTGTTTGACACAGAGTGTCTGCAGGCGTTTGAAATGCTGAAAGCCAAGCTGGTCACAGCCCCAGTTATTTCTACACCAGACTGGACATTACCATTTGAGCTAATGTGTGATGCCAGTGATCACGCCATTGGTGCAGTACTGGGGCAGAGGCATGACAAGCTTCTGGTGCAGTACATTCTGGTGGCAGTTGGCTACGTATCAAAATGGGTAGAGACCGTTGCCACAACCACCAATGATACTAAAACAGTGCTAAAGTTCCTCCAGAAATATATCTTCAGCAGGTTTGGGGTCCCTAGAGTACTAATCAGTGATGGGGGCACTCACTTCTGCAACAAACAACTTTACTCTGCCATGGTCCGGTATGGGATTCGCCACAAGGTGGCGACTCCATATCATCCACAGACTAATGGGCAAGCTGAAGTCTCTAACAAAGAGCTAAAAAGAATCCTGGAACGGACTGTAAGTACCCGTAGAAAGGATTGGGCAAGAAGCTTGGATGATGCTCTGTGGGCATACAGAACAGCATTCAAGACTCCTATAGGGACCTCTCCATACCAACTTGTGTATGGTAAGGCATGTCACCTGCCCGTGGAACTGGAACATAAAGCCTACTGGGCAACCAGATTCCTAAACTTTGATGCCAAATTAGCTGGAGAAAAAAGATTGCTCCAGCTAAATGAGCTAGAGGAATTTAGATTCACTGCTTTTGAAAATACCAAGCTTTATAAAGAAAAATAAAAAAAGTGGCATGACAGAAAGCTGTCATCTAGAATCTTTGAACAAGGACAAAAGGTTCTGTTGTTTAACTCTAGGCTCAGGATATTCCCCGGAAAACTGAAGTCCCGGTGGAGGGGACCATATGTGATTACAAGTGTATCACCATATGGTTATGTGGAGCTTCAAGATATTGATTCCGATAAGAAGTTCATTGTTAATGGACAGAGAATCAAGCACTATCTTGAAGGCAATGTTGAGCAAGAGTGCTCAAGGCTGAAGCTAGATTAAAAGCTCAGCAAGGTCCAGCTAAAGACAATAAAGAAGCGCTTGCTGGGAGGCAACCCAGCCATGGGGCATCACTTTCTCTAAGCATTTTGCCCTATTCTTGATTTTTTGTTTATATAAAGTTCAATGATACTAAGGTAAAGAGTCAATTGTATAAATTCATAGGGTTATAGAAGGATTCTGTACACAAAACAGAGAAAAAGAGCTCACTGGCAAGAAAATGCCAGTAAAAATCTGTTTTGGGCGTTCAACGCCCAAAAGAGGCATCCACTAGGCGTTGAACGCCAGTAAGGATAGCCATCTGGGCGTTAAACACCAGAAAGAAGCATCTTCTGGGCGTTAAACGCCAGAAAGAATCTCCTTCTGGGCGTTTAACGCCAGATTTACAGCATCCTGGGCGTTCAGAAATACACCCAGTGATAAAGGGGTTCCTGGCGTTCAACGCCAGAAAGAAGCAACAGCTGGGCGTTGAATGCCCAGGAGAGGCAGCATTTGGGCGTTGAACGCCCAAAACATGCAGCGTTTGGGCGTTCAAACGCCAGGATGGTGGGGAGGAGGTAAATTCGTTTTTTCTTCATATTTTTCATTTTAATCCTAATTTTCATGTTTCGATTCATGATTTCTTGCATAAACATGTTAAGAACCCTGATTTCTAAAATCCCTAATTTCTAAAAACCCTTCTTTAAAAATATTAAATGTATTGGTGCACGAAATTGTGATCTCTGGTAATGGCTCCAAAAACTTGGTGCTCTAATCTCAATTCATAATTCGTCACAACTTCGATACAACTAACCAGCAAGTGCACTGGGTCGTCCAAGTAATAAACCTTACGTGAGTAAGGGTCGATCCCACAGAGATTGTTGGTATGAAGCAAGCTATGGTCACCTTGTAAATCTCAGTCAGGCGGATATAAAATAGTTATGGAGTTTTCGAAAATAAATAATAAACTAAGGATAGAGACAATTATGTAATTCATTGGTGAGAATTTTAGATAAGCGTGTAGAGATGCTTTCATTCCTCTGAATCTCTGCTTTTCCGCTGTCTTCATCCAATCAGTCTTACTCCTTTCCATGGCTGGCTTTATGCAAGGGCATCACTGTTGTCAATGGTTACATCCCCTCCTCTTGTGAAAATGGTCCAAATGCTCTGTCACAGCACGGCTAATCATCTGAGGTTCCCGATCATGCTGGAATAGGATTCACCCTCCTTTTGCGTCTGTCACTATGCCCAGCAATCGCGAGTTTGAAGCTCGTCACAGTCATTCAATCCCAGAATCCTACTCGGAATACCACAGACAAGGTTTAGACTTTCCGGATTCTCATGAATGTCGCCATCAATCTAGCTTACACCACGAAGATTCTGATTAAGAGATCCAAGAGATACTCATTCAATCTAAGGTAGAACGGAAGTGGTTGTCAGGCACACGTTCATAGGGAATGATGATGATTGTCACATTCATCACATTCAGGTTGAAGTGCAAATGAATATCTTAGAAGCGAAATAAGATGAATTTAATAGAAAAACTGTAGTACTTTGCATTAATCTTTGAGGAACAGCAGAGCTCCACACCTTAATCTATGGAGTGTAGAAACTCTACTGTATGAAAATACATAAGTGAAAGGTCCAGGCATGGCCGAATGGCCAGCCCCCATGATCTAAGAACTAGGCGTCCAAAGATGTCTAATACAATAGTAAAAAGTCCTATTTATAATAAACTAGCTACTAGGGTTTACAGAAGTAAGTAATTGATGCATAAATCTACTTTCGGGGCCCACTTGGTGTGTGCTTGGGCTGAGCTTGAGTGTTTCACGTGTAGAGGTTCTTCTTGGAGTTGAACGCCAGCTTTTGTGCCAGTTTGGGCGTTGAACTCCACTTTGCAGCTTATTTCTGGCGCTGGACGCCAGAATTGGGCAGAGAGCTGGCGTTGAACGCCAGTTTGTGTCGTCTAAACTTGGGTAAAGTATGGACTATTATATATTGCTGGAAATCCCTGGATGTCGACTTTCTAACGCAATTGGAAGCGTGCCATTTTAAGTTCTGTAGCTCCAGAAAATCCATTTTGAGTGCAGGGAGGTCAGAATCCAACAGCATCAGCAGTCCTTCTTCAACCTCTGAATCTGATTTTTGCTCAAGTCCCTCAATTTCAACCAGAAAATACCTGAAATCACAGAAAAACACACAAACTCATAGTAAAGTCCAGAAATGTGAATTTAACATAAAAACTAATGAAAACATCCCTAAAAGTAACTAGATTCTACTAGAAACATACTAAAAACAATGCCAAAAAGCGTATAAATTATCCGCTCATCACAACACCAAACTTAAATTGTTGCTTGTCCCCAAGCAACTGAAAATCAAATAGGATAAAAAGAAGAGAATATACTATAAATTCCAAAGTATCAATGAAACATAGCTCCAATCAGATGAGCGGGACTTGTAGCTTTTTGCCTCTTGAATAGTTTTGGCATCTCACTTTATCCATGGAGGTTCAGAATGATTGGCATCTATAGGAACTCAGAGTTCAGATAGTGTTATTGACTCTCCTAGTTCAGTATGATGATTCTTGAACACAGCTTCTTTATGAGTCTTGGCCGTGGCCCTAAGCACTTTGTTTTCCAGTATTACCACCGGATACATAAATGTCACAGACACATAATTGGGTGAACCTTTTCAGATTGTGACTCAGCTTTGCTAAAGTCCCCAATTAGAGGTGTCCAGGGTTCTTAAGCACACTCTTCTTTTGCTTTGGACCTTGACTTTAACCGCTCAGTCTCAAGTTTTCACTTGACACCTACACGCCACAAGCACATGGTTAGGGACAGCTTGGTTTAGCCGCTTAGACCAGGATTTTATTCCTTTAGGCCCTCCTATCCACTGATGCTCAAAGCCTTGGGATCCTTTTTATTACCCTTGCCTTTTGGTTTTAAGGGTTATTGGCTTTTTGCTCTTGCCTCTTGGTTTTAAGAGCTTTTGGCTTTTTCTGCTTGCTTTTTCTTTTTCTTTCTATTTTTTTCGCCTATATTTTTTTTTCTGCAAGCTTTGTTCTTTGCTGCTTTTTCTTGCTTCAAAAATCATTTTTATGATTTTTTAGATTATCAAATAGCATGTCTCCTAGTCATCATTCTTTCAAGAGCCAACATATTTAACATTCTTAAACAACAACTTCAAAAGACATATGCACTGTTCAGGCATTCATTCAGAAAACAAGAAGCATTGTCACCACATCAATATAATTAAACTAAGTTCAAAGATAAATTCGAAACTCATGTACTTCTTGTTCTTTTGAATTAAAACAGTTTTTATTTAAGAGAGGTGATGGATTCATAGGACATTCATAACTTTAAGACAAAGTTACTAAATACTAATGATCATGTAATGAAGACACAAACATAGATAAGCACATAACATAGAAAACAAAAAATAGAAGAAATAAGAACAAGGAATGAATCCACCTTAGTGATGGTGGCGTTTCCTTCTTGAGGAACCAATGATGTCCTTGAGCTCTTCTATGTCTCTTCCTTGTCTTTGTTGCTCCTCCCTCATTGCTTTTTGATCTTCTCTTATTTCATGAAGGATGATGGAGTGCTCTTGATGTTCCACCCTTAGTTGTCCCATGTTGGAGCTTAATTCTCCTAGGGAGGTGTTGATTTGCTCCCAATAGTTTTGTGGAGGAAAATGCATATGAGGCATCTCCGGGATCTCATGGTGATGAGCTTCTGGCGCCTCTTGAGCTCCATGAATGGGCTCTCTTGCTTGCTCTATCTTTTTCTTAGTGATGGGCTTCTCATCCTCAATGTGAATGTCTTCTTCTATGGAAGCTCCAGCTGAGTAACATAGATGGCAGATAAGATGAGGAAAAGCTAGCCTTGCCCCAGGAGAGGGCTTTTCGGCTATTTTGTAGAGTTCAAGGGAGATGACTTCATGAACCTCTACTTCTTCTCCAATCATGATGCTATGGATCATGATGGCCCGATCCACAGTAACTTCGGATCGGTTGCTAGTGGGGATGATGGAGCGTTGGATGAACTCCAACCATCCTCTAGCCACAGGCTTGAGGTCCAGTCTTCTTAGTTGAACCGGCTTGCCTTTGGAGTCAATCTTCCATTGAGCTCCTTCCACACATATGTCCATGAGGACTTGGTCCAACCTTTGATTAAAGTTGACCCTTCTAGTGTAGGGGTGTTCATCTCCTTGCATCATAGGCAAGTTAAACCCCAACCTCACATTCTCTGGGCTAAAATCTAAGTATTTCCCCCGAACCATTGTAACATAATTCTTTGGATTCAGGTTCTTACTTTGATCATGGTTCCTAGTGATCCATGCATTGGCATAGAACTCTTGAACCATTAGGATGCCGACTTGTTGGATGGGGTTTGTTAGGACTTCCCAACCTCTTCTTTGGATTTCATGTCGGATCTCCGGATACTCATTTCTCTTGAGCTTGAAAGGGACCTCGGGGATCACTTTCTTCTTGGTCACAACATCATAGAAGTGGTCTTGATGAGCTTTGGAGAGGAATCTTTCCATCTCCCATGACTCGGAGGTGGAAGCTTTTGTCTTCCCTTTCCCTTTTCTAGAGGATTCTCCGGTCTTAGGTGCCATCAATGGTAATGGAAAAACAAAAAGCTTATGCTTTTACCACACCAAACTTAGAATTTTGCTCGCCCTCGGGCAAGAGAAGAAAGAATAGATGAAGAAGAAGAAGAAAATATGGAGGAGAGGGAGAAGGGGTTGTGTTTCGGCCAAGAGGGGAGAGAGGGTTGTGTTGTGTGAAAATGAGGAAGAATGGAGGGCTATATATAGGGAAGGGAGGGGGGTAAGGTTATATAGGGTGGGTTTGGGTGGGAAATTGATTTTGAATTTTGAAGGTAGGTGGAGTTTATGAGGTAGGTTTATGGGGAAGAATGGATGGATGTGAGTGGTAAAGAGGTGATGGGGAAGAGAGATTGAGGTGATTGGTGAAGGGTTTTGGGAAAGAGTGTTTATGGGATTGTGTGAAAGAGGGGTGAGAAGAAGTGAGTGGAGGTAGGTGGGGATCCTGTGGGGTCCACAGATCCTGAGGTGATCCTGTGGGGTCCACAGATCCTGAGGTGTTCAAGGATTTACAACCTTGCACCAATTTGGGCATGCAAAATGCCCTTGCACACAACTCTGGGTGTTCAGCGCCAGATTGGTGCTTGTTCTGGGCGTTGAACGCCCATTTATTGCCCATTTCTGGCGTTGAACGCCAGAACCATGCTTGTTATGGGCGTTCAGTGCCAGCTCTTCTCCAGGGTGCATTTCTGGGGTTCAAATGCCCAGATGCTGCCCATTTCTGGCGTTTAGCGCTAGAAACATGCTCTGTTCTGGCGTTGAACGCCCAAAACATGCTTCTTACTGGCGTTTAAACGCCAGTAAGGCCTTCCTCCAGGGTGTGATTTTTTTCTGCTGTTTTTTATTCCATTTTCAATTTTTTTTATTATTTTGTGACTCCACATGATCATGAACCTAGGAAAACATGAAAAACAAAAATAAAGTTAGATAAATAAACATTGGGTTGCCTCCCAACAAGCGCTTCTTTAATGTCAATAGCTTGACAGTGGGCTCTCATGGAGCCTCACAGATGTGCAGAGCTTTGTTGAGACCTCCCAACACCAAACTTAGAGTTTGGATATGGGGGTTTGACACCAAACTTAGAGTTTGGTTGTGGCCTCCCAACACCAAACTTAGAGTTTGACTGTGGGGGCTTTGGTTGACTCTGCTTTGAAAGAAGCTTTTACTGCTTCCTCTCCATGGATGCAGAGAGAGATCCTTGAGTTGTAAACACAAGGTTGTCCTTATTTAATTGAAGGATCAATTCTCCTCTGTCCACATCAATCACAGCTCTTGCTGTGGCTAGGAAAGGTCTTCCTAGGATGATGGATTCATCCTCTTCCTTTCCAGTATCCAAGACTATGAAATCAGTAGGGATGTAAAGGCCTTCAACCTTTACTAACACGTCCTCTACTTGTCCATAAGCCTATTTTCTTGAATTGTCTGCCATCTCTAATGAGATTTTAGCAGCTTGCACCCCATAGATTCCCAGTTTCTCTATTACAGAGAGGGGCATGAGGTTTATTCCTGAACCAAGGTCACACAGAGCCTTAAAGATCATGGTGCCTATGGTACAAGGTATTATGAACTTTCCAGGATCCTGTTTCTTCTGAGGCAATGTCAGTTGATCCAGATCACTTAGTTCATTGGTGAACAAGGGTGGTTCATCTTCCCAAGTCTCAATACCAAATAATTTGGCATTTAGCTTCATGATTGCACCAAGAAACTTGGCAGCTTGCTCTTCAGTAACATCCTCATTCTCTTCAGAAGAGGAATACTCATCAAAGCTCATGAATGGCAGAAGGAGGTTTAATGGAATCTCTATGGTCTCTAGATGAGTCTCAGATTCTTTTTGTTCCTCAGAGGGAAGCTCCTTATTGATCACTGGACGTCCCAGGAGGTCTTCCTCCTTGGGATTCACGTCCTCTCCTTCCTTTACAGGTTCGGCCATGGTGCTTATGTCAATGGCCTTGCACTCTCCTTTTGGATTCTCTTCTGTATTGCTTGGGAGAGTACTAGGAGGGATTTCAGTGATCCTTTTACTCAGCTGGCCCACTTGTGCTTCCAAATTTCTAATGGAGGACCTTGTTTCATTCATGAAACTCACAGTGGACTTAATAGATCAGAGACTAAATTTGCTAAGCTAGATGGATTCTGCTCAGAATTCTCTGTCTGTTACTGAGTGGATGATGGAAAAGGCTTGCTATTGCTAAACCTGTTTCTTCCACCATTATTAAAGCCTTGTTGAAGCTTTTGATCCTTCCATGAGAGATTTGGGTGATTTCTCCATGATGGATTATATGTGTTTCCATAAGGTTCACCCCTATAATTTACCTCTGCTATTGCAGGGTTCTCAGGATCATAAGCTTCTTCTTTAGAAGATGCCTCTTGAGTACTGTTAGATGTAGCTTGCATTCCATTCAGACTCTGAGAAATCATATTGACTTGCTGAGTCAATATTTTGTTCTGAGCCGATATGGCATTCAGAGTATCAATTTCAAGAACTCCCTTCTTCATAGGCGTCCCATTACTCACAGGATTCCTCTCAGAAGTGTACATGAACTAGTTATTAGCAACCATATCAATGAGTTCTTGAGCTTCTGCAGGCGTTTTCTTTAAGTGAATGGATCCACCTGCAGAGGTATCCAATGACATTTTAGCTAATTCAGACAGACCATCATAGAATATGTCCAGGATGGTCCATTCTGAAAGCATGTCAGAAGGACACTTTTTGGTCAGCTGTTCGTATCTTTCCCAAGCTTCATAGAGGGATTCACCTTCTTTTTGTCTGAAGGTTTGAACATCAGCTCTAAGCTTGCTCAGCTTTTGAGGAGGAAAGAACTTGGCTAAGAAAGCCGTGACCAGCTTATCCCAAGAGTTCAGGCTATCTTTGGGTTGAGAGTCCAACCATATTCTAGCTCTGTCTCTTACAGCAAAAGGGAAAAGCATGAGCCTGTAGACTTCAGGATCTACTCCATTAGTATTGACAGTATCACAGATCTACAAGAATTTAGTTAAGAACTGAAAAGGATCTTCAGATGGAAGTCCATGAAACTTGCAGTTCTGCTGCATCAGAGAAACTAGCTGAGGTTTCAGCTCAAAATTGTTTGCTCCAATGGTAGGAATGGAGATGCTTCTTTCATGTAAATTGGAATTAGGTGCAGTAAAGTCACCAAGCATTCTCCTTGCATTATTGTTGTTGGGTTCGGCTGCCATCTCCTTTACTCATTCAAAATTTTCAATAAGGTTGTCTCTGGATTGTTGTAATTTAGCTTCTCTTAGTTTTCTCTTCAGAGTCCTTTCAGGTTCTGGATCAGCTTCAACAAGAATGCCTTTTTCTTTGTCCCTGCTCATAAGAAAGAGAAGAGAAAAAGAAAAGAAGAGGAATCCTCTATGTCTCAGTAAATAGGTTCCTTATTGTTAGTAGAAGAAGAAAAGAAGAGAAAAAATTCGAACACAGATAGAAGAGGGGGTTCGAATTTGGTGAGTGATGTGAGGAAGAGATGTTAGTAGATGAATAAATAAATAGAATAAGTTGAGAGAGGGAGAGGATTTTCGAAAATAATTTTTGAAAAAAAGTTAGTGATTTTCGAAAAGAGCTTTTGAAAAAGGTTAGTAGTTTTTCAAAAATTCAAATAAAAAATAAAATAATTAGTCTAATTAAAAAGAAATTTTGAAAGGAGGGAAGATTTTTTTCGAAAATTAGAGAGAGAGAGTTAGTTAGGTAGTTTTGAAAAAGGTAAGAAACAAACAAAAAGTTAGTTAGTTAGTTGAAACAAATTTTGAAAAGATAAGAAGTTAGGAAGTTAGAAAAGACATTTTGCAATCACTTTTTTGAAAAAGGTAAGATAAGAAGATATTTTTGAAAAGATATATTAGAAATTAGTTTTGAAAAAGATTTGATTTTTAAAATCACAATTAATGACTTGATTCACAAGAAATCACAAGATATGATTCTAGAACTTAAAGTTTGAATCTTTCTTAACAAGTAAGTAACAAACTTGAAATTTTTGAATCAAAACATTAATTGATGATGTTATTTTCGAAAATATGATGTAAAATTAAGAAAAATATTTTTGAAAAATATTTTTGAAATTTTCGAAAATAACTAAAAAAAATTGAAAAAAGATTTGATTTTTGAAAAAGATTTTTGAAAAAGATAAGATTTTTTTTAAATTGAAAATTTGATTTGACTCATAAAAACAACTAGATTTTAAAAATTTTTGAAAAAGTCAAATCTAATTTTCGAAATTTTAAGAGAGAAAAAGGGAAAGATATTTTTTTGATTTTTGAATTTTTATGATGAGAGAGAAAAACAAGAAAAATGATGCAATGCATGAAAGTTATGGATCAAAACAATGAATGCATGCAAGAATGCTATGAATGTCAAGATGAACACCAAGAACACTATGAAGATCATGATGAACATCAAGAACACATTTTTGAAAAATTTTTAATGCAAAGAAAACATGCAAGACACCAAACTTAGAATTCTTTAATGCTTAGGCACTAAGAATTCAAGAATGCATATGAAAAACACCATACAACACAAAACAAGAAAACATCAAGATCAAACAAGAAGACTTACCAAGAACAACTTGAAGATCATGAAGAACACTATGAATGCATGAATTTTCGAAAAATGCAAGATGAATATGCAATTGACACCAAACTTATAACATGACTCAAGACTCAAACAAGAACACAAAAATATTTTTGATTTTTATGATTTTATGATTTTTTTTGTATTTTCTTTTAATTTTTTCGAAAATATTTTGAAAAAGGAAAATAAGGATTCCAAAATTTTTAATATGAATTCCAGGAATCTTGTGCTCTTTAGTCTAAAGCTCCAATCTGAGGGTTAGGCATGGCTTAATAGCCAGCCAAGCTTTACAAGATATTGATAAATTTTTTTCTGTATAGAGCAACTAAGTGTGTGAGAATCTCTTCATTTATGATGGCAAGTTGAAACCCCAGTTCAAAAAAATTAGACATAGCTTACAGCCAGCCAGTCTTCAACATGCTTCATGAAACACTAGAATTCATTTTTAAAAATTCTAAAGAAAAATATATTTTTGAAAATATTTTTTTTCGAAAACAGATGAGGAAATTTTGAAAGATTTTTGAAAAATTTTTGAAAATAAAACAAAAATAAAATTAACTAATCTGAGCAACAAGATGAACCGTCAGTTGTCCAAACTCGAACAATCCCCGGCAACGGCGCCAAAAACTTGGTGCACTAAAATTGTGATCTCTGGTAATGGCTCCAAAAACTTGGTGCTCTAATCTCAATTCATAATTTGTCACAACTTCGATACAACTAACCAGCAAGTGCACTGGGTCGTCCAAGTAATAAACCTTACGTGAGTAAGGGTCGATCCCACGGAGATTGTTAGTATGAAGCAAGCTATGGTCACCTTGTAAATCTCAGTCAGGCAGATATAAAATAGTTATGGAGTTTTCGAAAATAAATAATAAACTAAGGATAGAGACACTCATGTAATTCATTGGTGAGAATTTCAGATAAGCGTGTAGAGATGCTTTCATTCCTCTGAATCTCTGCTTTCCCGCTGTCTTCATCCAATCAGTCTTACTCCTTTCTATGGCTAGCTTTATGCAAGGGCATCACCGTTGTCAATGGTTACATCCCCTTCTCTTGTGAAAATGGTCCAAATGCTCTGTCACAGAACGGCTAATCATCTGAGGTTCCCGATCATGCTGGAATAGGATTCACCCTCCTTTTGCGTCTGTCACTACGCCCAGCAATCGCGAGTTTGAAGCTCGTCACAGTCATTCAATCCCAGAATCCTACTCGGAATACCACAGACAAGGTTTAGACTTTCCGGATTCTCATGAATGCCGCCATCAATCTAGCTTACACCACGAAGATTCTGATTAAGAGATCCAAGAGATACTCATTCAATCTAAGGTAGAACGGAAGTGGTTGTCAGGCACGCGTTCATAGGGAATGATGATGATTGTCACATTCATCACATTCAGGTTGAAGTGCGAATGAATATCTTAGAAGCGAAATAAGATGAATTGAATAGAAAAACAATAGTACTTTGCATTAATCTTTGAGGAACAGCAGAGCTCCACACCTTAATCTATGGAGTGTAGAAACTCTACCGTATGAAAATACATAAGTGAAAGGTCCAGGCATGGCCGAATGGCCAGCCCCCATGATCTAAGAACCAGGCGTCCAAAGATGTCTAATACAATAGTAAAAAGTCCTATTTATAATAAACTAGCTACTAGGGTTTACAGAAGTAAGTAATTGATGCATAAATCCACTTCCGAGGCCCACTTGGTGTGTGCTTGGGCTGAGCTTGAGTGTTGCACGTGTAGAGGTCCTTCTTGGAGTTGAACGCCAGCTTTTGTGCTAGTTTGGGCGTTGAACTCCACTTTGCAGCTTGTTTCTGGCGCTGGACGCCAGAATTGGGCAGAGAGCTGGCATTGAACGCCAGTTTGCGTCACCTAAACTTGGGCAAAGTATCAACTATTATATATTGCTGGAAAGCCATGGATGTCTACGTTCCAACGCAATTGGAAGCGTGCCATTTTGAGTTCTGTAGCTCCAGAAAATCCATTTTGAGTGCAGGGAGGTCAGAATCCAACAGCATCAGCAGTCCTTCTTCAACCTCTGAATCTGATTTTTGCTCAAGTCCCTCAATTTCAGCCAAAAAATACCTGAAATCACAGAAAAATACACAAACTCATAGTAAAGTCCAGAAATGTGAATTTAACATAAAAACTAATGAAAACATCCCTAAAAGTAACTAGATTCTACTAGAAACATACTAAAAATAATGCCAAAAAGCGTATAAATTATCCGCTCATCATGTATCTTAATCCATAAGCACAAATCCTTTTTTTCAATCCAACTCAACTCTTTTTCAAAATTTTCAAAACAAATCTCTCTCTTTTCATTCAAAAATCTTTTCAACTAAGCAATATCTTTTTTCAAATCTCCATACTATCTTTTTCAAAAATCCAAATCTATCTTTTTCAAATATCTTTCATATCTTTTCAATTTTAAATCATATCTTTTATTATCATATTTCTTTTCTAAAAATCATATCTTCTATCTTATCTTTCTCCCTATTTTCGAAAACCCACCCCCTCTCCCTTTAAATATATGTTCGGCCTCCCTCCCCTCCCATCCACCATTGCACCTAGCTCTCCTTCTCTCCCTCTCCTTTCTTTTCTTTTTGCTTGAGGACAAGCAAACCTCTAAGTTTGGTGTGCTTATCCATGATCACTAAGATCATGGCTCCTAAAGGAAAACAACCCACTCCAAGAGGCAAGAAAGAAAGCGTTCCAAAACCACTTTGGAATCAAGGGAAGTTCTTAACTAAAGAACATTCAGACCTTTATTACAAAATAATGGGTCTAAGATCAGTGATCCCGGAAGTTAGATTCGATTTGAAAGAAGACGAATATCCGGAGATCCAGGAGCAAATTCGAATCAGGAACTGGGAGATCCTAGCTAATCCTGAAACGAAAGTGGGAAGGAATATGGTCCAGGAGTTCTATGCTAATATGTGGCATACAGACAGGCAAAGACTATCTGGATCTGCTATCTATGACTATCGGACCTTGGTCAGAGGAAAGATTGTTCATACCCACCCTGACAAGATCAGGGAGATCTTAAAGCTGCCTCAGCTGAAAGATGATCCAGACTCCTTCAATAGGAGAATGAGGAGAACAGACAAGGGCCTGGATAAGATTCTAGAGGATGTATGTATCCCTGGAGCCAGGTGGACCACCAGCACGAAGGGTGTCCCAATTCAACTCAAAAGAGAAGATCTCAAACCAGTTGCCAGAGGATGGCTGGACTTCATTGGGCATTCTCTGCTGCCCACCAGCAACCGTTCTGAAGTCACTATTAGAAGAGCAGTGATGATCCATTGCATCATGATGGGAAAAGAAGTGGAAGTTCATCAACTAATTTCAACTGAATTCTACAAAATTGCAAACAAAAATTCCAAAGATGCCAGGTTGGCTTATCCAAGCTTGATTTCTATGCTCTGTAAAGACGCTGGAGTAAGGATGGGAATAACTGAGTATATCTCTGTTGAGCGGCCAATCACCAAAGCATCAATGGAAAAACAACAAGCACAGGATGACCCTATCAAGAAGAGAACACAGGAAATTCTCCCAGAAATCCCCCAATCTGAATACTGGGAGTATCTGGAAACATCTATTACCAAGATGCAAGAAGCTGTGGAACAAATACAGAAAGAACAGAAGGAACAAAGTAGCATTCTTTGCTATTTGCTTAAAGAACAGGAGGAGCAAGGGCGTGATCTAAGGGAATTGAAGCACCAGAAATTATCTCTTGAAGGACCAAGCACCCAGCAGATCAGAGGAACATCCACTTCCCAGAACAAAGGTTGTTAAATTCCAATCTTAGCCTTAACTCTGTGATAACTATTTCTATTAGTTTTACCTTAGGAGTCATATAGTAGTAATTAGTATCTATATTTTTGATTTTATCCCCAATTAAGCTATAATTTAATTTTATCATCATCATTAAGCATGAATAAAATAGAAGAATTTCTTTAGAATAAGAGGCAATATTTTTCGAGTTTTTAATAAGATAAATTCTAATTATTTACATGTGGTGGCAATACTTTCTGTCTTCTGAATGAATGCTTAAACAGTGCATATGTCTTTTGAATTTGATGTTTAAGACTGTTAAATATGTTGGCTCTTGAAAGAATGATGAACATGAGACATGTTATTGATAATCTGAAAAATCATAAAAATGATTCTTGAAGCAAGAAAAAGCAGCAAAGAACAAAGCTTGCAGAAAAAAAAAGAAGCAAGCAGAAAAAGCCAACAACCCTTAAAACCAAAAGGCAAGGGTAAATAAAAAGGATCCCAAGGCTTTGAGCATCAGTGGATAGGAGGGCCTAAAGGAATAAAATCCCGGCCTAAGCGGCTAAACCAAGCTGTCCCTAACCATGTGCTTGTGGCGTGAAGGTGTCAAGTGAAAACTTGAGACTAAGCGGTTAAAGTCAAGGTCCAAAGCAAAAAGAAGAGTGTGCTTAAGAACCCTGGACACCTCTAATTGGGGACTTTAGTAAAGCTGAGTCACAATCTGAAAAGGTTCACCCAATTATGCGTCTATGGCATTTATGTATCCGGTGGTAATACTGGAAAACAAAGTGCTTAGGGCCACGGCCAAGACTCATAAAGTAGTTGTGTTCAAGAATCAACATACTGAACTAAGAGAATCAATATCACTATCTGAATTCTGAGTTCCTATAGATGCTAATCACTCTGAGCTTCAATGGATAAAGTGAGATGCCAAAACTGTTCAGAAGCAAAAAGCTACTAGTCCTGCTCATCTAATTAGAATCTGAGCTTCACTCCAAAAACTCTGAGATATTATTGCTTCTTAAATTATTTGTATTCTATTTTATTTATCTAGTTGCTTGAGGGCAAGCAACAGTTTAAGTTTAGTGTTGTGATGAGCGGATGTTTTATACACTTTTTGGGGATAATTTCATATAGTTTTTAGTATGTTTTAGTTAGTTTTTAGTTTATCTTCATTAGTTTCTAGGCAAAATTCATATTTCTGGACTTTACTATGAGTTTGTGTGTTTTTTTGTAATTTTAGGTATTTTCTGGCTGAAATTGAGGGAGCTGAGCAAAAATCTGATTCAGACTGAAAAAGGACTGCTGATGCTGTTGGATTCTAACCTCCCTGCACTCAAAGTGGATTTTCTGGAGCTAAAGAACTCCAAATAGCGCGCTTCTAATTGCGTTGGAAAGTAGACATCCAGGGCTTTCCAGCAATATATAATAGTTCATACTTTGCTCAATAATAGACGACATAAACTGGCATTCAACGCCAGTTCCATGTTGCTGTCTGGTGTCCAGCGCCAGAAACAAGTTACAAGTTGGAGTTTAACGCCAGAAAAGGATCCAAAGCTGGCGTTGAACGCCCAAAAGAGCCCTATGCACGTGATTAACTTAAGTCTCAGCCCCAGCACACACCAAGGGGGCCCCAGAAGTGGATTTCTGCACCATCCATCTCAGTTTACTCATTTTCTGTAAACCTAGTTTACTAGTCTAGTATTTAAACAACTTTTAGAGACTTGTTTTGTACCTCATGACATGTTAGATCTGAACTTTGTACCTTTTGACGGCATGAGTCTCTAAACTCCATTGTTGGGGGTGAGGAGCTCTGCTGTGTCTCAATGGATTAATGCAAGTAATTCTATTTTCCATTCAAACATGTGTGTTCCTATCTAAGATATCCATTCGCAATTCAATGTGAATATGATGAACGTGACAATCATCATCATTCCCCTACGAACGCGTGCCTGACAACCACTTCCGTTCCACTATAGAATGAATGAATATCTCTTGGATCTCTTAATCAGAATCCTCGTGGTATAAACTAGATTGATGGCAGCATTCAAGAGAATCTGGAAAGTCTAAACCTTGTCTGTGGTATTCTGAGTAGGATTCAGGGATTGAATGACTGTGACGAGCTTCAAACTCGAGAGTGCTGGGCGTAGTGACAGACGCAAAAGGATAGTAAATCCTATTCCGGTACGATTGAGAACCTGCAGATGATTAGCCGTGCGGTGACAGCGCATTTGGACCCTTTTCACTGGAAGGATGGATGGTAGCCATTGACAACGGTGATCCACCAACACACAGTTTGCCATAGGAGGACGTGCGTGCGTGAATCAGAAAACAGAGGAAAGCAGAATTCCAGAAGACAAAGCATCTCCAAAACTCCAACATATTCTCCATCAGTGCATACAAGTACAATTTGTGTTCTGCCCCTTTTATTCCTTGCAATCAAAATTGATAAGTGAATTATTTTATTGTTTTCCTGACTAAGAGTTACAAGATAACCATAGATTGCTTCAAGCCAATGATCTCCGTGGGATCGACCCTTACTCACGTAAGGTATTACTTGGACGACCCAGTGCACTTGCTGGTTAGTGGTACGAGTTGTAAAAAGTGTGATTTACAATTCGTGCACCAGAAGCCATGCGTGTTTGGAGAAGAAGGCAGTAGGAAACCACAGATTCAGAGGACAGGGCATCTCCGGAACCTCAGCCTGTTTCTCATTACTGAATCACAAGTACTATTTATTTCATGTTATTTATTTTCCATAAATACAATCACTCTTATCATTAATCTCCTGACTAAGATTTACAAAATAACCATAGCTTGCTTCAAGCCAACAATCTCCGTGGGATCGATCCTTACTCACGTAAGGTATTACTTGGACGACCCAGTGCACTTGCTGGTTAGTTGTGCGGAGTTGTGAAAAGTGTAATCACAATTTTGTGTACCAAGTTTTTGGCGCTGTTGCCGGGGATTGTTTGAGTTTGAACAACTGACGGTCTATTTTGTTGCTTAGATTAGGAAAAATTTATCTTTTTTGGTTTAGAGTCACAAAAATTGAGTCTTCTATTATTATTTTTGGTTAAAATTTTAAAATCCTTATTTTCTTTTTCTAAATTATTTTCGAGAATTTTTAAAACCAATAACCTCATAATTTAGTCTTCTATTTGAGTTTAGTTTCATGTTTTAAGTTTGGTGTCAATTGCATGATTTTATTTTTCTTTCAATTTTTCGAATTATATGTTCTTAGTTCTTTCTTAATCTTCAAGTTATTCTTGTTTATTTTCCTTGTTTGATCTTTAGTTTTTCTTGTTTTGTGACTTTTCTTATTTTTCTTGTGCATTTTCGAATTATTAGTGTCTAAAGTATAAAAATTTTTAAGTTTGGTGTCCTTTGTGTTTTTACTTTCTTAAAAATTTCCAAAATTTGTTCTTAGTGTTCATCTTGATTTTCAAAGTGTTATTGGTGTTCATCTTGACATTCAAAGTTTTCTTGTTTGCTTTCTTTGTTTTAATATAAAAATTCTAAGTTTGGTGTCATTTTATTGTTTTTCTCTTTCCTCATTAAATTCAAAAATTCAATAAAATAATTTTTCCTTTATTTGCTCATTATTTTTGAATTTCTTAGGTTGACTTAGTCAAAATTTTTAAAATTTGGTAGTTTCTTGTTAGGCAAGTTAAAATTTCAAATTTAAAAATTTATCTTCTTAAATCTTTTTCAAAACAAACTCTTTTTCAAATTTCTTTTATTATTTTTCAAAAATCTTTTATAAAATTTTTCAAAATCTTTTTCTTATTCATAATTTTTGAATTACTTGTACTATTTTATTATTTTGATTGAAAAATTTTAAGTTTGGTGTTTCCTTGTTGAGAAAGTTTCAATCTTCAAATTTTAAAATATATCTTTTTCAAATCTTTTCTTTTATTTATTTATTTTTACAAGTATCTTTAATTTTAAGACATATCTTTTTCAAAAGTCCCTAACCACTTTCTCTCCATTTTTTTCGAAAATCATATCCAAAATTTTTCAAATCTTTTTGATTAATTAATCATTTTAGCATTCTAATTTTTTTATTTTATTTTTTTTAGTTTTCGAAAATTATATTCTATTTTCTAATTATTTTATTTTATTTTATCTTATTTCCTTTTTAATTCGGTTTATCCTTAATTAAATAAAATAAAAACAAAAATATATTTTATTTGCAATTCACATCATCTCCCTTTCTCCATCATGGACCTAAGTGAAAATGAACAGTCCAGAAGGACTCTGGGGTCATATGCTAACCCCACTAATGCTTCCTATGGGAGTAGTATCTGTATACCTCCCATCAGAGCTAGCATTTTTGAGCTAAATCCTCAGCTCATTATCATGGTGCAACAAAATTGCCAATATTCTGGTCTTCCACAGGAAGAACCTACTGAGTTTCTGGCACAGTTCTTACAAATTGCTGACACAGTACGTGATAAGGAAGTAGATCAGGATGTCTACAGATTATTACTGTTTCTATTTGCTGTAAAAGATCAAGCTAAGAGGTGGTTAAACAACCAACCCACAGCAAGCATAAGAACATGGAAATAGTTATCAGACAAATTCCTGAATCAATATTGCTCTCCAAAAAGGATGACACAGCTAAGACTGGACATCCAAGGCTTTAAACAAGAGGATAATGAATCCCTTTATAATGCCTAGGATAGGTACAGAGGGATGCTAAGAAAATACGCCTCTGAAATATTTTCAGAATGGGTGCAGTTAGACATCTTTTACTATGGGCTTACAGAAAAGGCCCAAATATCTCTAGACCACTCAGCTGGTGGATCTATACATATGAGAAAGACAATTGAAGAGGCTCAAGAGCTCATTGATACAGTTGCTAGAAATTAATATCTATACTTAAGTAGTGGGTCCTCCATGAAAGAAGAAGCTAAAGCAGTATCCACTGAATTTAGTCCTCAAAAACAAGTTGCTGAACTCAATCAGCAATTGCTTATTATAACAAAACAGTTACCAGAATTTAAAGAGATGCTACAAGAAACCAAAGATGCTAATGAGAATATGGAAAAACACTTGAATCAGACAAGACAGCAGCTATCTAAATAGATAACAGAAGAATGCCAAACTGTTCAATTAAGGAGTGGGAAGACATTAAATGTCTCAATTCAAAGCAGCAGAAAGCCAAGAAAGGAACAACTCACAGAAAATGACCAAGCCACTGCTTAAAATCCCTCTAAGGACAGTAAGAGCCCAGAGAGGAATGATTCTGGCGTTCAAACGCCAGAAAAGGGTGGCAACCTGGCGTTAAACGCCCAAAAAGCACCCAATTCTGGCATTCAAACGCCAATAAGGGATCAGACACCTGCAAGTGCTGATAACAACCCCCTTAAGCAGGCTTCTCCAACCACTTCTGTAGGAAATAAACCTGCAGCAACTAAGGTTGAAGAATACAAAGCCAAGATGCCTTATCCTCAGAAACTCCGCCAAGCGAAACAGGATAAACAATTTGCCCACTTTGCAGACTATCTCAGAACTCTTGAAATAAAAATTCCATTTGCAGAGGCACTTGAGCAAATACCCTCTTATGCTAAGTTCATGAAAGAGATCTTAAGTCATAAGAAGGATTGGAGAGAAACTGAAAAAGTTTTCCTCACTGAAAAATGCAGTGCAGTCATAAAAAGCTTACCAGAAAAGCTTAAAGATCCCGGAAGCTTTATGATACCATGCACATTAGAAGGTGCTTGTACCAAGACAGCTCTATGTGATCTTGGGGCAAGTATCAACCTAATACCTGCATCCACTATCAAAAAGCTTGGTTTGACTGATGAAGTTAAACCAACCCGGATATGCCTTTAACTTGCTGATGGATCCATTAAAATTCCATCAGGCGTAATTGAAGACATGATTGTCAAGGTTGGGCCATTTGCCTTTCTCACACACTTTGTAGTGCTGGAAATGGACGAGCACAAGAGTGCAACTCTCATTCTAGGAAGACCATTCCTAGCAACTGGACGAACCCTCATGTGGAGTCACAAAAAAAATGAAAAATTTAGAAACAGAATCAAAAACAGCAAAAGAAAAATCACACCCTGGAGGAAGCACCTGTCTGGCGTTCAACACCAGAACAGAGCATGGTTCTGGCACTGAACGCCCAAAATGGGCAATATCTGGGTGCTGAACGCCCAAAATGGGCAGCATCTGGGCGCTGAACGCCAGAATTGCACCCTGGAGAAGAGCTGGCGCTGAACGCCCAGAACAAGCATGGTTCTGGCGTTCAACGCCAGAAATGGGTAACAAATGGGCGTTGAACGCCCAAAATGGGCACCAACCTGGTGCTGAACGCCCAGAGTTGTGTGCAAGGGCATTTTACATGCCTAATGGGTGTAGGGATGTAAATCCTTGATACCTCAGGATCTGTGGACACCATAGGATCATCTCAGGATCTGTGAATCTCACAGGATCCCCACCCACCTCACCCTCTCTCTATCCATTCATGGTCATCCCTTCTGTTTTCCTTTCACCACTCACATCCATACACATATCCCTCCATCTCCTCCATATCTTCTTCTTCTTCTTCTATTCTTTCTTCTTTTGCTCGAGGGCGAGCAACATTCTAAGTTTGGTGTGGTAAAAGCATAAGCTTTTTGTTTTTCTATTACCATTGATGGCACCTAAGACCGGAGAAACCTCTAGAAAAGGGGAAGGGAAGACAAAAGCTTCCACCTACGAGTCATGGGAGATGGAAAGATTCATCTCAAGGGTCTATAGCTCAGTGATAGAACATGTGGCTGCAAATCAAGAGATCCCTGAGATACCTCAGGGGATGCACTTCCCTCCACATAAATATTGGGAGCAAATCAACACCTCCCTAGGAGAATTAAGTTCCAACATGGGACAACTAAGGGTGGAACATCAAGAGCACTCCATCATCCTTCATGAAATAAGAGAAGATCAAAAAGCAATGAGGGAGGAGAAACAAAGACAAGGAAAAGACATAGAAGAGCTCAAGGACATCATTGGTTCCTCAAGAAGGAAACGCCACCATCACTAAGGTGGACTCATTCCTTGTTCTTACTTTCTCTGTTTTTCGTTTTCTCTATGTTAAGTGCTTATCTATGTTTGTGTCTTCATTACATGATCATTAGTAGTTAGTAACTTTGTCTTAAAGTTATGAATGTCCTATGAATCCATCACCTCTCTTAAATGAAAAATGTTTTAATTCAAAAGAACAAGAAGTACATGAGTTTTGAATTTATCCTTGAACTTAGTTTAATTATATTGATGTGGTGACAATGCTTCTTGTTTTCTGAATGAATGCTTGAACAGTGCATATGTCTTTTGAAGTTGTTGTTTAAGAATGTTAAATATGTTGGCTCTTGAAAGAATGATGATAAGGAGACATGTTACTTGATAATCTGAAAAATCATAAAAATGATTCTTGAAGCAAGAAAAAGCAGCAAAGAACAAAGCTTGCAAAAAAGGCGAAAAAAAAATAGAAAGAAAAAAAAGCAAGCAGAAAAAGCCAAAAGCTCTTAAAACCAAGAGGCAAGAGCAAAAAGCCAGTAACCCTTAAAACCAAAAGGCAAGGGCAATAAAAAGGATCCCAAGGCTTTGAGCATCAGTGGATAGGAGGGCCTAAAGGAATAAAATCCTGGCCTAAGCGGCTAAACCAAGCTGTCCCTAACCATGTGCTTGTGGCGTGAAGGTGTCAAATGAAAACTTGAGACTGAGCGGTTAAAGTCAAGGTCCAAAGCAAAAAAAGAGTGTGCTTAAGAACCCTGAACACCTCTAATTGGGGACTTTAGCAAAGCTGAGTCACAATCTGAAAAGGTTCACCCAATTATGTGTCTGTGGCATTTATGTATCCAGTGGTAATACTGGAAAACAAAGTGCTTAGGGCCACGGCCAAGAGTCATAAAATAGCTGTGTTCAAGAATCATCATACTGAACTAGGAGAATCAATAACACTATCTGAACTCTGAGTTCCTATAGATGCCAATCATTCTGAACCTCAATGGATAAATTGAGATGCCAAAACTATTCAAGAGGCAAAAAGCTACAAGTCCCGCTCATCTGATTGGAGCTATGTTTCATTGATAGTTTGGAATTTATAGTATATTCTCTTCTTTTTCTCCTATTTGATTTTCAGTTGCTTGGGGACAAGCAACAATTTAAGTTTGGTGTTGTGATGAGCGGATAATTTATACGCTTTTTGGCATTGTTTTTAGTAGAATTTGGTTACTTTTAGGGATGTTTTCATTAGTTTTTATGTTAAATTCACATTTCTGGACTTTACTATGAGTTTGTGTGTTTTTCTGTGATTTCAGGTATTTTCTGGCTGAAATTGAGGGACTTGAGCAAAAATCAGATTCAGAGGTTGAAGAAGGACTGCTGATGGTGTTGGATTCTGACCTCCCTGCACTCAAAATGGATTTTCTGGAGCTACAAAACTCAAAATGGCGCGCTTCTAATTGCGTTGGAAAGTAGACATCCAGGGCTTTCCATCAATATATAATAGTCCATAATTTGTCCAAGTTTAGACGATGCAAACTGGCATTCAACGCCAGCTCTCTGCCCAATTCTGGCGTCCAGCGCCAGAAACAAGCTGTAAAGTGGAGTTCAACGCCCAAACTGGCACAAAAGCTGGCGTTCAACTCCAAGAATGACCTCTCCACGTGTAGACTTCAAGCTCAGCCCAAGCACACACCAAGTGGGACCCGGAAGTAGATTTATGCATCAATTACTTACTTCTGTAAACCCTAGTGACTAGTTTATTATAAATAGAACTTTTTATCATTGTATTCGCAGTCTTGGTTACTCCGGTTCCCCTCTGGGGCCGAGACCAATGAACTTCATCATTACTTATGTATTTTCAACGGTAGAGTTTCTGCACTCCATAGATTAAGGTGTGGAGCTCTGCTGTTCCTCAAAGATTAATGCAAAGTACTACTGTTTTCTATTCAATTCATCTTATTTCGCTTCTAAGATATTCATTCGCACTTCAACCTGAATGTGATGAACGTGACAATCATCATCATTCCCTATGAACGCGTGCCTGACAACCACTTCCGTTCTACATTAGATTGAATGAGTATCTCTTAGATCTCTTAATCAGAATTTTCGTGGTATAAGCTAGATTGATGGCGGCATTCATGAGAGTCCAGAAAGTCTAAACCTTGTCCGTGGTATTCCGAGTAGGACTCTGGGATTGAATGACTGTGACGAACTCCAAACTCGCGAGTGCTGGGCGTAGTGACAGACGCAAAAGGATAGTAAATTCTATTCCAGTATGATCGAGAACCTCCAAGATGATTAGCCATGCAGTGACAGTGCATCGGACCATTTTCACAATAGGATGCAACCAACGACAAGGGTGATGCCTCCAGACGATTAGCCGTGCTGTGACAGAGCATTTGGACCATTTTCCCGAGAGGATTGAAAGTAGCCATTGGCACCGGTGACATCCTTACATAAAGCCAATCATAGAAAGGAGTAAGACTGATTGGATGAAGACAGCAGGAAAGCGGAGGTTCAGAGGAACGAATGCATCTCCATACGCTTATCTGAAATTCTCACCAATGAATTACATAAGTATTTCTATCCTTATTTTAGTATTAATTTTCGAAAACTCCATAACTATTTTATATCCGCCTGACTGAGATTTACAAGGTGACCATAGCTTGCTTCATACCAACAATCTCCGTGGGATTCGACCCTTACTCACGTAAGGTATTACTTGGACGACCCAGTGCACTTGCTGGTTAGTTATGCGAAGTTGTGAAGATATGTTTAGACCATGGTTCTGTGCATCCGTTTTTGGTGTCATCGCCAGGGAATCAATTTCGAACAATAATTCACAACCTGAGTAACAATTTCGCATACCAAGTTTTTGGCGCCGTTGCTGGGGATTGTTCGAGTTTGGACAACTAACGGTTTATCTTGTTGCTCAGATTAGGTAATTTTCTTTTTGTTTTATTTTCAAAATTTTTTTCAAAAATCTTTCAAAAATTTTCTCCTTTATTTTCGAAAAATTTAAAAAAAAAATTGTTTTCAAAAATATATTTTTCTTCAGAATTTTTAAGAATGAATTCTAGTGTTTCATGAAGCATGCTAAAGCTTGGCTGGCTGTAAAGCCATGTCTGAATTCTTTTAGACTGAGGTTTTGGCTTAAAATTAAATGAATTACACTCATATTTTTACTAAAGCTTGGCTGGCTATTAAGCCATGTCTGACCCTTTGATTGGAGCTTTAGACTAAAGAGCATAAGATTCCTGGAATTCATATTAAAAATTTTGGAATCCTTATTTTTCTTTTTCAAAATGATTTTTGAAAAAATTAAAAGAAAATACAAAAAAAATTAGAAAATCAAAAAAAAAAATAAAAAATATTTTGTGTTTCTTGTTTGAGTCTTGAGTCAAGTTGAATGTTTGGTGTCAACTACATATTCATCTTGCATTTTTCGAAAATTCATACATTCATAGTGTTCTTCATGGTCTTCAAGTTGTTCTTGGTAAGTCTTCTTGTTTGATCTTGATGTTTTCTTGTTTTGTGTTGTATGGTGTTTTTCATATGCATTCTTGCATCCATAGAGTCTAAGCATCAAAGATTTCTAAGTTTGGTGTCTTGCATGTTTTCCTTGCATTAAAAATTTTTCAAAAATATGTTCTTGGTGTTCATCTTGACATTCAAAGTGTTCTTGGTGTTCATCTTGACATTCATAGCATTCTTGCATGCATTCATTGTTTTGATCTAAAAATTTCATGCATTGCATCATTTTAGTGTTTTTCTCCTTCATCATTAAAAATTCAAAAATAAAAAAAAATATCTTTCCCTTTTACTCTCTTAAAATTTCGAAAATTAGATTTGACTTTTTCAAAATTTTTTAAAATCTAGTTATTTTTATGAGTCAAATCAAATTTTCAATTTAAAAATCTTATCTTTTTCAAAATCTTTTTCAAAAATCAAATCTTTTTCATTTTTCTTAGTTATTTTCAAAAATTTTAAAAATATTTTTCAAAAATCTTTTTCTTATTTTTATATCAAATTTTCGAAAATAATATCATCAATTAATGTTTTGATTCAAAAATTTCAAGTTTGTTACTTACTTGTTAAGAAAGATTCAAACTTTAAGTTCTAGAATCATATCTTGTGATTTCTTGTGAATCAAGTCATTAATTGTGATTTTAAAAAAATCAAATCTTTTTCAAAAACTAATTTCAATCATATCTTTTCAAAAATATCTTCTTATCTTATCTTTTTCAAAATTTGATTTTAAAATATCTTTTCTAACTTCCTAACTTCTTATCTTTTCAAAATTTGTTTCAACTAACTAACTAACTTTTTGTTTGTTTCTTATCTTTTTCAAAACTACCTAACTAACTCTCTCTCTCTAATTTTCGAAAATATCTTCCCTCTTTTTCAAAAATTTCTTTTTAATTAACTAATTATTTTAATTTTTGATTTTTATTTTCGAAAATTACTAACCTATTTCAAAAACTATTTTCGAAAATCACTAACTCTTTTTCAAAAATTATTTTCGAAATTTTCCCTCTCCCATCTTATTCTATTTATTTATTCATCCACTAACATCTCTTCCTCACCAAAAATCCGAACTCCGTCTCTCTTTCTGAGTTCAGATTTTCTTCTTCTTTTCTTCTACTCACACAGGGACCTCTATACTGTGGTATAAAGGATCCCTATTATTATTATTATTATTTTTTCTGTGTCCTCTTCTTTGTCATATGAGCAGGAGCAAGGACAAGAATATTCTTGTTGAAGTAGATCCAGAACCTGAAAGGAATCTAAGAAGCTAAAATACAACAATCCAGAGATAACCTTACAGAAATTTTCGAACAGGAAGAGGAGATGGAAGCCGAAAATAATAATAATGCAAGGCGAATGCTCGGTGACTTTACTGCACCTAATTCCAATTTACATGGAAGAAGCATCTCCATTCCTGCCATTGGAGCAAACAATTTTGAGCTGAAACCTCAGCTAGTTTCTCTGATGCAGCAGAACTGCAAGTTTCATGGACTTCCATCTGAAGATCCTTTTCAGTTCTTAACTGAATTCTTGCAGATCTGTGATACTGTTAAGACTAATGGAGTAGATCCTGAAGTCTACAGGTTCATGCTTTTCCCTTTTGTTGTAAGAGACAGAGCTAGAGTGTGGTTGGACTCTCAACCCAGAGATAGCCTGAACTCTTGGGATAAGCTGGTCACGGCTTTCTTAGCCAAGTTCTTTCCTCCTCAAAAGCTGAGCAAGCTTAGAGTGGATGTTCAGACCTTCAGACAGAAGGAAGGTGAATCCCTCTATGAAGCTTGGGAGAGACACAAGCAACTGACCAAAAAGTGTCCTTCTGACATGCTTTCAGAATGGACCATCCTGGATATATTCTATGATGGTTTATCTGAGCTATCAAAGATGTCATTGGATACTTCTGCAGATGGATCCATTCACCTAAAGAAAACGTCTGCAGAAGCTCAAGAACTCATTGACATGGTTGCTAATAACCAGTTCATGTACACTTCTGAGAGGAACCCTGTGAGTAATGGGACGCCTATGAAGAAGGGAGTTCTTGAAATTGATACTCTGAATGCCATATTGGCTCAGAATAAAATATTGACTCAGCAAGTCAATATGATTTCTCAGAGTCTGAATGGAATGCAAGCTGTATCCAACAGTACTCAAGAGGCATCTTCTGAGGAAGAAGCTTATGATCCTGAGAACCCTGTAATAGCAGAGTTAAAATACATGGGTGAACCATATGGAAACACCTACAATTCATCATGGAGAAATCACCCAAATCTCTCATGGAAGGATCAAAAGCCTCAACAAGGCTTTAATAATGGTGGAAGAAACAGGTTTAGCAATAGCAAGCCTTTTCCATCATCCACTCAGCAACAGACAGAGAATTCTGAGCAGAATCCATCTAGCTTAGCAAATTTAGTCTCTGATCTATCTAAGGCCACTGTGAGTTTCATGAATGAAACAAGGTCTTCCATTAGAAATTTGGAAGCACAAGTGGGCCAGCTGAGTAAAAAGATCACTGAAATCCCTCCTAGTACTCTCTCAAGCAATACAGAAGAGAATCCAAAAGGAGAGTGCAAGGCCATTGAATTAATTACCATGGCCGAACCCACAAGAGAGGAGAAGGACGTGAATCCCAAGAAGGAAGACCTCCTCGGACGTCCAGTGATCAATAAGGAGCTTCCCTCTGAGGAACCTAAGGAATCTGAGACTCATCTAGAGACCATAGAGATTCCATTGAACCTCCTTATGCCATTCATGAGCTCTGATGAGTATTCCTCTTCTGAAGAGAATGAGGGTGTTACTGAAGAGCAGGCGGCCAAGTTTCTTGGTGCAATCATGAAGCTGAATGCCAAATTATTTGGTATTGAGACTTGGAAAGATGAACCTCCCTTGTTCACCAATGAACTAAGTGATCTGGATCAACTGACATTACCTCAGATGAAACAGGATCCTGGAAAGTTTTTAATACCTTGTACCATAGGCACCATGATCTTTAAGGCTCTGTGTGACCTTGATTCAGGGATAAACCTCATGCCTCTCTCTGTAATAGAGAAACTGGGAATCTATGGGGTGCAAGCTGCTAAAATCTCATTAGAGATGGCAGACAACTCAAGAAAACAGGCTTATGGACAAGTAGAGGACGTATTAGTAAAGGTTGAAGGCCTTTACATCCCTGCTGATTTCATAGTCCAAGACACTGGAAAGGAAGAGGATGAATCCATCATCCTAAGAAGGCCTTTCCTAGCCACAGCAAGAGCTGTGATTAATGTGGACAAAGGAGAATTGATCCTTCAATTAAATAAGGACAACCTTGTGTTTACAACTCAAGGATCTCTCTCTGCATCCATGGAGAGGAAGCAGAAAAAACTTCTCTCAAAGCAGAGTCAACCAAAGCCCCCACAGTCAAATTCTAAGTTTGGTGTTGGGAGGCCACAACCAAACTCTATGTTTGGTGTCAAACCCCCATATCCAAACCCTAAGTTTGGTGTTGGGAGGTCTCAACAAAGCTCTGCACATCTGTGAGGCTCCATGAGAGCCCACTGTCAAGCTATTGATATTAAAGAAGCGCTTGTTGGGAGGCAACCCAATGTTTATCTATCTAATTTTATTTTTGTTTTTCATGTTTTCTTAGGTTCATGATCATGTGGAGTCACAAAAAAAAAACAAAAAATTTAGAAACAGAATCAAAAACAGTGGAAGAAAAATCACACCCTGGAGGAAGCACCTGTTTGGCGTTCAACGCCAGAACAGAGCATGGTTCTGGCGCTGAACGCCCAAAATGGGCAGTATCTGGGCGCTGAACGCCCAAAATGGGCAGCATCTGAGCGCTGAACGCCAGAATTACACCCTGGAGAAGAGCTGGCGCTGAACGCCCAGAACAAGCATGGTTCTGGCGTTCAACGCCAGAAATGGGCAACAAATGGGCGTTGAACACCCAAAATGGGCACTAACCTGGCGCTGAATGCCCAGAGTTGTGTGCAAGGGCATTTACATGCCTAATGGGTGCAGGGATGTAAATCCTTGACACCTCAGGATCTGTGGACACCACAGGATCATCTCAGGATCTGTGAATCTCACAGGATCCCCACCCACCTCACCATCTCTCTATCCATTCATGGTCATCCCTTCTGTTTTCCTTTCACCACTCACATCCATACACATATCCCTCCATCTCCTCCATATCTTCTTCTTCTTCTTCTATTCTTTCTTATTTTGCTCGAGGGCGAGCAACATTCTAAGTTTGGTATGGTAAAAGCATAACCTTTTTGTTTTTCTATTACCATTGATGGCACCTAAGACCAGAGAAACCTCTAGAAAAGGGGAAGGGAAGACAAAAGCTTCCACCTCCGAGTCATGGGAGATGGAAAGATTCATCTCAAGGGTCTATAGCTCAGTGATAGAATATGTGGCTACAAATCAAGAGATCCCTGAGATACCTCAGGGGATGCATTTCCCTCCACATAAATATTGGGAGCAAATCAACACCTCCCTAGGAGAATTAAGTTCCAACATGGGACAACTAAGGGTGGAACATCAAGAGCACTCCATCATCCTTCATGAAATAAGAGAAGATCAAAAAGCAATGAGGGAGGAGCAACAAAGACAAGGAAGAGACATAGAAGAGCTCAAGGACATCATTGGTTCCTCAAGAAGGAAACACCACCATCACTAAGGTGGACTCATTCCTTATTCTTACTTTCTCTGTTTTTCGTTTTCTCTATGTTAAGTGCTTATCTATATTTGTGTCTTCATTACATGATCATTAGTAGTTAGTAACTTTGTCTTAAAGTTATGAATGTCCTATGAATCCATCACCTCTCTTAAATGAAAAATGTTTTAATTTAAAAGAACAAGAAGTACATGAGTTTTGAATTTATCCTTGAACTTAGTTTAATTATATTGATGTGGTGACAATGCTTCTTATTTTCTGAATGAATGCTTGAACAGTGCATAAGTCTTTTGAAGTTGTTGTTTAAGAATGTTAAATATGTTGGCTCTTGAAAGAATGATGATAAGGAGACATGTTACTTGATAATCTGAAAAATCATAAAAATGATTCTTGAAGCAAGAAAAAGCAGCAAAGAATAAAGCTTGCAAAAAAAAAAGGCGAAAAAAAAATAGAAAGAAAAAAAAAAGCAAACAGAAAAAGCCAAAAGCTCTTAAAACCAAGAGGCAAGAGCAAAAAGCCAGTAAACCTTAAAACCAAAAGGCAAGGTCAATAAAAAGGATCCCAAGGCTTTGAGCATCAGTGGATAGGAGGGCCTAAAGGAATAAAATCCTGGCCTAAGCGGCTAAACCAAGCTGTCCCTAACCATGTGCTTGTGGCGTGAAGGTGTCAAGTGAAAACTTGAGACTGAGCGGTTAAAGTCAAGGTCCAAAGCAAAAAAAGAGTGTGCTTAAGAACCCTGGACACCTCTAATTGGGGACTTTAGCAAAGCTGAGTCACAATCTGAAAAGGTTCACCCAATTATGTGTCTGTGGCATTTATGTATCCAGTGGTAATACTGGAAAACAAAGTACTTAGGGCCACGGCCAAGACTCATAAAATAGCTGTGTTCAAGAATCATCATACTGAACTAGGAGAATCAATAACACTATCTGAACTCTGAGTTCCTATAGATGCCAATCATTCTGAACCTCAATGGATAAAGTGAGATGCCAAAACTATTGAAGAGGCAAAAAGCTACAAGTCCCGCTCATCTGATTGGAGCTATGTTTCATTGACAGTTTGGAATTTATAGTATATTCTCTTCTTTTTATCCTATTTAATTTTCAGTTGCTTGGGGACAAGCAACAATTTAAGTTTGGTGTTGTGATGAGCGGATAATTTATACGCTTTTTGGCATTGTTTTTAGTATGTTTTTAGTAGAATCTGGTTACTTTTAGGGATGTTTTCATTAGTTTTTATGTTAAATTCACATTTCTGGACTTTACTACGAGTTTGTGTATTTTTCTGTGATTTCAGGTATTTTCTCGCTGAAATTGAGGGACTTGAGCAAAAATCAGATTCAGAGGTTGAAGAAGGACTGCTGATGCTGTTGGATTCTGACCTCCCTGCACTCAAAATGGATTTTCCAGAGCTACAGAACTCAAAATGGCGCGCTTCTAATTGCGTTAGAAAGTAGACATCCAGGGCTTTCCAGCAATATATAATAGTCCATACTTTGCCCAAGTTTAGATGACGCAAACTGGCGTTCAACGTCAGCTCTCTGCCCAATTCTGGCGTCCAGCGCCAGAAACAAGCTGCAAAGTGGAGTTCAACGCCCAAACTGGCACAAAAGCTGGCGTTCAGCTCCAAGAATGACCTCTCCACGTGTATACTTCAAGCTCAGCCCAAGCACACACCAAGTGGGCCTCGGAAGTAGATTTATGCATCAATTACTTACTTCTGTAAACCCTAGTGACTAGTTTATTATAAATAGAACTTTTTATCATTGTATTCGCAGTCTTGGTTACTCCGGTTCCCCTCTGGGGCCGAGACCAATGAACTTCATCATTACTTCTGTATTTTTAACGGTAGAGTTTCTGCACTCCATAGATTAAGGTGTGGAGCTCTGCTGTTCCTCAAAGATTAATGCAAAGTACTACTATTTTCTATTCAATTCATCTTATTTCTCTTCTAAGATATTCATTCGCACTTCAACCTGAATGTGATGAACGTGACAATCATCATCATTCCCTATGAACGCGTGCCTGACAACCACTTCCGTTCTACATTAGATTGAATGAGTATCTCTTAGATCTCTTAATCAGAATCTTCGTGGTATAAGCTAGATTGATGGCGGCATTCATGAGAGTCCGGAAAGTCTAAACCTTGTCCGTGGTATTCCGAGTAGGACTCTGGGATTGAATGACTGTGACGAACTCCAAACTCGCGAGTGCTGGGCGTAGTGACAGACGCAAAAGGATAGTAAATTCTATTCCAGTATGATCGAGAACCTCCAAGATGATTAGCCATGCAGTGACAGCGCATCGGACCATTTTCACAGAGAGGAATAGGATGCAACCAACGACAAGGGTGATGCCTCCAGACGATTAGCCGTGCTGTGACAGAGCATTTGGACCATTTTTCCGAGAGGATTGAAAGTAGCCATTGGCACCGGTGACATCCTTACATAAAGCCAGCCATAGAAAGGAGTAAGACTAATTGGATGAAGACAGCAAGAAAGCGGAGGTTCAGAGGAACGAATGCATCTCCATACACTTATCTGAAATTCTCACCAATGAATTACATAAGTATTTCTATCCTTATTTTAGTATTAATTTTCGAAAACTCCATAACTATTTTATATCCGCCTGACTGAGATTTACAAGGTGACCATAGCTTGCTTCATACCAACAATCTCCATGGGATTCGACCCTTACTCACGTAAGGTATTACTTGGACGACCCAGTGCACTTGCTGGTTAGTTATGCGAAGTTGTGAAGATATGTTTAGACCATGGTTCTGTGCATCCGTTTTTGGTGCCATCGCCAGGGAATCAATTTCGAACAATAATTCACAACCTGAGTAACAATTTCGCATACCAGAGGCATGACAGTGGTTCATAATGAAAAGAATGAACTGGTTCCTACATGAACAGTTACAGGGTGGCGTATGTGTATTGACTACAGAAGACTCAATACAGCCACCAGAAAGGATCATTTTCCTTTACCATTCATAGACCAAATGCTAGAGAGACTAGCAGGTCATGAATACTACTGCTTTTTGGATGGCTATTCAGGTTACAACTAAATTGCAGTAGATCCTTAAGACCAAGAGAAAACAGCATTCACATGTCCTTTTTGGAGTATTTTCCTACAGAAGGATTCTATTTGGACTATGTAATGCACCTGCAACCTTTCAGAGGTGCATGCTCTCTATCTTCTCTGATATGGTAGAGAAATTTCTGGAAGTCTTCATGGATGACTTTTCAGTATTTAGAGACTCATTCAGCTCCTGCCTTGACCATCTAGCACTTGTTCTGAAAAGGTACCAAGAGACTAACCTAGTTTTAAACTGGGAGAAATGTCACTTTATGGTGACTGAAAGAATTGTCCTTGGGCACAAAATTTTGAACAAGAGAATAGAGGTGGATCAAGCTAAGGTAGAGATAATTGAAAAATCACCACCACCTACCAATGTTAAGGCAATCAGAAGCTTTCTGGGGCATGCAGGATTCTATAGGAGGTTTATAAAGGATTTTTCAAAAATTGCAAAACCTCTGAGAAATCTGCTAGCTGCTGACACGCCATTTGTCTTTGACACAGAGTGTCTGCAGGCGTTTGAGACTCTGAAAGCTAAGCTGGTCACAGCACCAGTCATTTCTGCACCAGACTGGACATTACCATATGAACTAATGTGTGATGCCAGTGACCATGCCATTAATGCAGTATTGGGACAGAGGCATAACAAGATTATGTACGTCATTTACTATGCCAGCCGTGTTTTGAATGACGCACAGAAAAATTACACAACCACAGAAAAGGAGTTGCTTGTAGTGGTTTATGCTATTGACAAGTTCAAATCTTATTTAGTGGATCAAAAGTGATTGTGTACACTGATCATACTGCTCTAAAATATCTCCTCACAAAGTAGGATTCAAAACCTAAACTCATAAGATAGGTGGTTCTTCTGCAAGAGTTTGATATAGAAATAAGAGACAGAAAAGGGACAGAGAACTAGGTGGCAGATCACCTGTCCCGGATAGAACCAGTAGCAGGGGTGTCCCTCCCTCCTACTGAGATCTCTGAAACCTTTCTGGATGAGCAACTCTTTGCCATTCAGGAATTACCATGGCTTGCAGACATTGCAAACTATAAAGCTGTGAGATTCATACCCAAAGAGTACAGTAAGAGACAAATGAAAAAATTGATTTCTGATGTAAAGTACTACTTGTGGGATGAACCATATCTCTTTAAGAGGTGTACAGATGGAGTAATCTGCAGATGTGTACCTAGAGAAGAGGCATAGAAAATCCTATGGCATTGCCATAGATCACAATATGGAGGACACTTTGGAGGTGAGCGAACAGCCACAAAGGTTCTCCAATGTGGTTTCTACTGGCCTACCCTCTATAGAGACTCCCGAGAGTTTGTACGTAACTGTGACAGTTGCCAGAGAGCTAGTAATCTGCCTCACGGTTATGCCATGCCTCAGCAGGGATCTTAGATATTGAGTTATTTGATGTATGTGGTATTGACTTCATGGGACCTTTCCCACCATCATACTCAAACACTTATATTCTGGTGGCAGTAGATTATGTATCTAAATGGGTAGAGGCAATTGTAACACCCACTAATGATAATAAGACAGTGATAAAGTTCCTCCAGAGGCATATCTTCAGTAGGTTCGGTGTCCCTAGGATACTGATCAGTGATTGAGGCACTCATTTCTGCAATAAACAGCTTGACTCTGCTCTGGTTCAATATGGAATTAACCATAAAGTGGCTACTCCATATCATCCACAGATAAATGGGCAGGCTGAAGTCTCGAATAGAGAACTAAGGCGAATCCTGGAATGGAGTGTAAGTACCTGTAGAAGGGATTGGGCAAGAAGTCTGGATGATGCTCTGTGGGCATACAGAACCGCATTCAAGACTCCTATAGGGACCTTTCCATACAAGCTTGTGTATGGAAAAGCCTATCATCTGCCAGTGAAACTGGAACACAAAGCCTACTGGGCAACCAGGTTCCTAAACCTTGATGCTAAGGTAGCTGGAGAGAAAAGATTACTCCAGTTGAATGAGCTAGAGGAGTTCAGACTCAATGCTTTCGAAAATGCTAAAATTTACAAGGAGAAGGAAAAAAGGTGGCATGACAAAAAGCTGTCATCTAGAGTCTTTGAGCTAAGACAGAAGGTTCTGCTGTTTAACTCTAGGCTCAGATTGTTCTCTGGGAAACTGAAATCCCGGTGGAAGGGACCATATGTGATTACAAGTGTGTCACCATATGGTTATGTAGAGCTTCAAGATATTGACTCTGACAAAAGGTTCATTGTTAATGGACAGAGAGTCAAACATTATCTTGAAGGCAACGTTGAGCAAGAGTGCTCAAAACTAAGACTAAATTAAAAAGCTCAGTAAAGGTCCAGCTAAAGAGATTAAAGAAGCGCTTATTAGGAGGCAACCCAATCTTATTTATCTGTGTTAATTACTTTTTCATTTCATTTTCCATTGTTATTTAATGTTTACTTTAGGTTGATGATCATGTGGAGTCATAAAAATAGCTGCAGAATTAAAGCGGAATCAAAAACAGCATAAAAAAATAGCACACCCTGGAAGACAGGCTTATTGGCATTTAAACGCTAGTAAGGATAGCAGAATGGGCGTTTAATGCCCATGCAGGCAGCATTCTGGGCGTTCAGAAAAACGCCCAGTAAAGAAGGATTCCTGGCGTTTAACGCCAGCCAGGGTGGGCGTTAAACGCCCAAAAAGGCAGTCAAGTGGGCGTTAAACGCCATAATAGATAGCATCCTGGGCGTTTAACGCCAGGATGACGCAAGAGAGGTAATTTTGTTTCCAATTCGATTTTTTTCAATTTTTCATACTTTAATTCATAATTTTTTACATCAAACATATTTTAAACGTTCATCTTTCAATTTCTATTTTCAAAAATTAATATTCTTTCCAATCCTTTTTAATTCTTTTTTATTATTTCTTTTCAATTCCTTCCCAAAATGTTTTCAAAACTTACATATCTTTTCAAATTCTTTTCAACTCTTTTTAATTTCTCTTGCATACAGTAATAAGTTTTCAAAATTAATTACATTATTCTTCTTCTACCCCCTTTTATCTTATTTTGCTCGAGGACGAGCAAACCTTCTAAGTTTGGTGTGGAAAAAGCTTTGCTTTTTGTTTTTCCAAAACCATTAAATGGCACCTAAGGCCGGAGAAACCTCTAGGAAGAGGAAAGAGAAGGCAGTTGCTTCCAACTCCAAGTCATGGGAGATGGAGAGATTCATCTCAAAAGCCCATCACTAGAAAGAGGATGGAGTAAACAAGAGAGCCCACTCATGAACCTCAACAAGAGCCATGAGGAAAGAGCAACAAAGGCAAGGAAGAGATATTTCGGAGCTCAAGCACTCCATAGGATCTTCAAGAGGAAGAACTAGCCCCCGTTACTAAGGTGGACCCGTTCTTTAATTTCCTTGTTCTTATTTTTTTGTTTTTCGATTTTTGTGCTTCATGTTTTGTCTATGTTTTTGCCTTTATTACATGATCATTAGTGTCTAGTGTTTATGTCTTAAAGCTATGAATGTTCCATGAATCCTTCACTTTTCTTAAATGAAAAATGTTTTCTGAAAAAGAAAAAGAAGTACATGAATTTCGAATTCTATTTTGAAAATAATCTAATTATTTTGATGTGGTGGCAATACTTTTTGTTTTCTGAATGAATGCTTGAACAGTGCATATTTTTTATAGTGAAGTTTATGAATGTTAAAATTGTTGGCTCTTGAAAGAATAATGAAAAAGGAGAAATGTTATTGATAATCTGAAAAATCATAAAATTGATTCTTGAAGCAAGAAAAAGCAGTGAAGAACACAAAGCTTGCGAAAAAAATATAAAGAAAAAGAAAGAAAAAAGAAAAAGTAAGCAGAAAAAGCCAATGGCCCTTTAAACCAAAAGGCAAGGGTAAAAAAAGGATCCAAGGCTTTGAGCATTAATGGATAGGAGGGCCCAAAGGAATAAAATTCTGGCCTAAGCGGCTAAACCCAGCTGTCCCTAACCATGTGCTTGTGGCGTGAAGGTGTCAAGTGAAAAGCTTGAGACTGAGCGGTTAAAGTCATGGTCCAAAGCAAAAAGAGTGTGCTTAAGAGCTCTGGGCACCTCTAACTAGGGACTCTAGCAAAGCTAAGTCACAATTTGAAAAGGTTCACCCAGTTATGTGTCTGTGGCATTTATGTATCCGGTGGTAATACTAGAAAACAAATTGCTTAGGGTCACGGCCAAGACTCATAAAGTAGCTGTGTTCAAGAATCAACATACTGAACTAGGAGAATCAATAACACTATCTGAATTCTGAGTTCCTATGGATGCCAATCATTCTGAACTTCAAAGGATAAAGTGAGATGCCAAAACTGTTCAGAAGCAAAAAGCTACTAGTCCCGCTCATCTAATTGGAACTGAGCTTCACTGATATTTGAAATTTATTGTACTTTCTCTTCTTTTTATCCTATTTTGTTTTTAGTTTCTTGGGGACAAGCAACAATTTAAGTTTGGTATTGTGATGAGCGGATAATTTATACCCTTTTTGGTATTGTTTTTACATAGTTTTTAGTATGTTTTATTTATTTTTATTATATTTTTATTAGTTTTTATTCAAAAATCACATTTCTGGACTTTACTATGAGTTTGTGTGTTTTTCTGTAATTTCAGGTATTTTCTGGCTGAAATTGAGGGACCTGAGCAAAAATCTGATTCAGAGGCTGAAAAAGGACTGCAGATGCTGCTGGATTCTGAATCTCCTGCACTCGAAGTAGATTTTATGGAGCTACAGAAGCCCAATTGGCGCGCTTTTAGTTTCGTTGGAAAGTAGACATCTTGGGCTTTCCAGAAATATATAATAATCCATACTTTGTCCGAGATTTGATGGCCCAAATTGGCATTGAAAGACAGCCTAAAACATTCTGGCGTAAAACGTCAGAACTGGCATAATTCTTGGCGTTAAACGCCCATTCTGGCACCCAGGGTGGCGTTTAACTCCAATATGAGGCATATGCACGTGAAAGCTTGAAAGCTCAGCCCAAACACTCGCCAAGTGGGTCCTGGAAGTGGATTTCTGCACTATTTGTACTTAGTTACTCATTTTCTGTAAACCTAAGTTACTAGTTTAGTATAAAAACTACTTTTAGAGACTCAGTTTACAAGTCATGACATTTTACATCTCATATTGTATTTTCTACGGCATGAGTCTCTAAACCCCATAGGTGGGGGTGAGGAGCTCTGCTGTGTTTCAATGGATTAATGCAATTACTACTGTTTTCTATTCAATCACGCTTGATTCTATTCTAAGATACTCACTCGTACTTCAATATAGAGAATATGATGATCCGTGACACTCATCATTATTTTCAATTCTATGAACGCGTGCCTGACAACCACTCCCGTTCTATCTGAGCTCAACATAGTCATTGGGTGACAGCTTGAGTGCGTATCTCTTGGGTCTCTGATCCACGGACCGAGTCCAGAAGTTAGAACTTTCATGGTATAGGCTAGAACCAATTGGCAGTATTCCTTGGATCCGGAAAGTCTAAACTTTGTCTGTGGTATTCCGAGTAGGATCTGGAAAGGGATGGCTGTGACGAGCTTCAAACTCGCGAATGTTGGGCGCAGTGACAGTGTACAAAAGGATAAGGGTCCTATTCCGACGCTAGTGAGAACCGACAGATGATTAACCGTGCGGTAGCTGTACCTGGTATTTGTCATCCGAGATGAGAAATCCAACAGTTGATTTGCCGTGCAGAGATCGTACCTGGTATTTTTCATCCGAGAGGATCATACAGCTTGCCATTGAAGGAAGCCATGCGTGTTTTGTGAAGAAGGCAGTAGGAAAGCAGAGATTCAGAGGACAGAGCATCTCCAAAACCTCAGCCTGTTTCTCATTACTGAATCACAAGTACTATTTATTTCATGTTATTTATTTTCCATAAATACAATCACTCTTATCATTAATCTCCTAACTAAAATTTACAAAATAACCATAGCTTGCTTCAAGCCGACAATCTCCGTGGGATCGACCCTTACTCACGTAAGGTATTACTTGGACGACCCAGTGCACTTACTGGTTAGTTATGCGGAGTTGTGAAAAGTGTAATCACATTTTCGTACACCAGTGATCCTCTACAATGAAGACACCAACTCCCAAGCTCAAAAGGAAGAGCTTAACCTACTTCTAGAAGTCCGAGAAAGAGTTCGGATCAGAGGGAAAGTCCTAAAGCGTCGAATGGCTCTGAGGTATAATCGGAAGGTAATCCAGCGAAGCATCACCACCAACGATCTCATTTTAATCCGAAATGATATTGGAGCAGGTCGGTCAGGAGAAGGGAAGCTAGCAGCTAACTGGAAAGGGTCATACCGAGTTACAGAAGTACTAGGAAAAGGCTACTATAAGGTGTCCGACCTCGAAGGGCGAGAGCTACCAAGGTCATGGCATGCCTGTAACCTAAGAAGGTTCTATAGCTAGAAAATAGTAAAGATCTTAGGTCAAGGCGCACTCTTGTTCCTAAAAAGGTTTTTTAATGAGGCGTCAAGCCGAGATCTAACAAACTGCCCAACCTAGAAGGGTAGGCACTCTCATGTACACACTTTTATTTATGTTTTTATCTCATTATTATTCGATTCCCTAAAAAGTTTCCTACCAAGACGCATTAATCTAAGCTCATAAAATGCAAAAATTCATCGCCCGATTACAAAGAGGTCGGCAAGATGAAGCGATAGGAGCAAGTTAATGCAAGAAGTTATAGAAAGTATCCCATAAAAAGTGACCTGACGAGGTCTAAACTAAAAATGGGATTACTAAAAATAACTTAAGAAGGCCCGATAGAAAATTCGGACCAATGAAAAGATCACTGAAAAGGGAAAAAAATATAAGTGCTTAGCTGAAAGGTACAAAGTCTCGAAAAAAGACATTACTTAAAAAGCAAAAGTACAAGTCGGAAGAAGGCTAAAAATTCATCCAAACAAACTATAAAGAAAAGGTTCCTCATAGGAACACTACCTAAAAAGTTGATTGGAATACGACTGAAAGCCAGGACAGTAAAGGCATACAGGTCGACACCAAAAAGGGACGACCTAAAGAGACAAATACAAAATGAGAATAGGTAAGAGTCCAAAAGGTCAGAAAGCCTAAGGGTCGAAACGCCTAGCCAAAAAGGGTACAAAACTCCTGAAAGGAGATATTGCTCAAAAGGCAAAAGCATAAAAAGTCATCCAAACATACTAAAAAGAAAAGTTCCACACGAGGACACTACCTAAAAGGTTGTTTGGAATTCGACTAAAGAACATGGAAGACAAGTCGCAAAGACGGTATAGATGAGACAGCCACCGCAAGGGAAACCAAGGCAAACCCCACCTCAAGGGGTGTCAAACCAAGGAAACCCAAAGCGTCCATTCAAAGGTTGAAAAACAAAAATAAAGCATATTGTCACAAGCAGAGTTAATATATCATTCAACACAAATTAAAGCATTAAAGACTCAAAGGGTGCCTAAATGGCAGCCCAAGAGTTTAAAGTGTTGTTTTTGAAATAAAGTTGCTAGGAAGCAACTAAATGTCAAAGAGTCAGCCACAGAAACTTACAAAAAAGTTCAACAAAGTCCACAAGTCAGACTATACCAAAATACAAAACAAAGCTATAATAAGGAATCATCAAGGATCTGAAGTAGCGTCAGCAGCGGCACCCTTAGGAGAAGGAGGCAGAGTCAAGATTGGGGTGGCATTGACAACTCCATCTGGCCCGTTCAGAATCTCCATGTCAGGCTCGGGCTCAGGTGGTACCACCTCGCCAGAAGGAGCTGCAGTAGTGGAAGCTGAGGAAGCCTTAGGTGGTGGAACAAGAGGAGGACCTTCATCTTCATCATCTGGGGCAGGCACGATCTTGCCATCCTCCACCACATTGCCCATACTAAATAAGGAAAGATCGAGCTCGGGAGCAAGAACCCGGACTTGGGCCTTTAGATTCTCATACACTTCGGTCACGCTACTCACCATATAACCTTGAAGCTCGAGCATAATCGTCGTGGGCAGACTGACATCTCTCCTTAGTCTCCAGGAGCTTGCCATACGTGTGGGTATAGCTCTCCTTATACTTTTTTTCCGTCTCCTCGGCCAGATTTGCAGCCGCCTCTGCTGCAGTAGCTCGAGACTTCTCCTTCTCAATATCAAGCTCCAATTTAGACACCTTGGTATCCAGCTCGTCTTTCAAAGCCTTAATCCTATCAAACTCAGATCTAGCATCCTCCATAAAAGCTCTCGTAGCTCAAAGCGGAGACTCCTAGACAACTTGGGATAAGGATGCTCCCAGATTGGCTATCCGAATACTATTGCTCGTTATGAAATCAAGGTGGTGAAGGATTGAAGCGTCATCCAGAGGGACTTTACCATGAGGAGCGATCAATTCCGTGGCAAAGGCCACACCATCAAATTCTTTGTCATCAAGATCATAACTCCCAACAGTCTTTTGCTTCTTGGGAGGGAGACCAGCAGCAGTAGGAGAGGAGGCAGTAGCAGAGGTCGTCTGAGACGGCTCAGACAGAACTATCCGAACTCTCGAGGCCGGGATAATCTTCCTCGGATCCTGAGACTCAGCCACCGGCTTCTTCAGAGGTAGCTCTATCAAAGACCCCTCCCCCAACGTCTTTTGTGGCAGATTATGGGCCGCCATCACCTTTTTAGCCTTCCAAAAGGACTTCATAGATTCCGAAAATTTAACCATCCCTGAAAAGAAGCCAGGAAAATAATTACACATTCGGAAGAAGATAAATTCACAAATAAAAATAGAAAACTAAATAGAAAGAGGTCGGACGCTACCTAGCTCAGCACGAAGAAGGGAAAGATCTCCTAAAAACTTCTTAGTATCCAGGTGAGGAGGTTCCCCCCAATGTTCCTCCAAAACACTCACAAAATCCTGTTCTACCTCATCTAAACTCTCCCAAGAGTATTTTAAGGCTACAGGATCTTTTTGCCACCACAAAGGAAAGGTCGGCTCATCATTCTCATCCAAAAAGAAAGGGCAAACGCCCTCAACAGCTCGGACTTTAAAGTAGTAATTTTTAAAGTCACGAAATGATTCATCAAACATTGATAACACTTTCTTCCCCTGGATAGCTCAGAAAGAAATCCAAGAAGCTTTCTTCTTAGCCACTCCAGGTTTAGTCAAAACAAACAGGTAAAGGAAAAGAGACTGGGAAGGATGAACACCTAGTTCTCGACACAACAACTAAAAAATCTTTATAAAGGCCCAAGAGTTTAGATGAAGTTGCGAAGGGGCCACATTACAGTTCCACAAGAGCTCGGTTTTAAAGGCAGTAAAAGGAATGGTAATATTCAACTGGGAAAAGAAATAGTCGTAGGCAAAAAAGAAAGGTCGCTCTGTCCGTACTAAAGGAGGGAAACTAACTCTTTCTTCAGGGTCAGGCGACACTAATTCATAATTCTTCTCTTCTTCCCTACACTCACAAATTCTATGAAAGCGCCTAAGTCTCTCACAGTACTCAGGATCGGCTACAGTAACACACATCAGGACTATGTAGTCTAGCCAATCGGCCATACCAGCAAGGACCTTGGTGGACATCTCAACAATGTTCTTATGAGAAGACATAAAGCAACTACACCTACAGTAAGAAAAATAAACGGAGTCACTACCAAAAACAACTCGGACAGCAATAGAAAACGAAGGAACAACCAACAAGTAACAAGTATGGCAGCAAAAGGGCACCCCAGGATCTATGCAAAGCGAAGAAACCAAACACCAAAAAACCCAGCGGCACCCTTTGGAGGCAGTACAGATGCAGAAGAAATAAGAAGATCAAAACCCTAGCCCCTTCACCAAAAGTAAAAAGGTTTATCTAAAGCGCCTACATTCCCCCAAACCAAGCAACGAAGACTAAAAGATCACGACTTCAAAGAAACGTAATCACTAGAAAGCTCTCAAAAAAAGCTCAGCAAGATCAAAACTTGGTACAAGAAAAAGCATGCAACAGTAAAGTACATAGAAGCACGATGATCAAAACGCATAAAATAAAAAGATGTGATGCGAGAGCACCAACCTGCGGAAGAAGCTAAAACGAGCAAAGCAGCGAACCACGAACAATCCAAAAAGCAAACTTCAGGAGAAAAACGAGTTTAGGGGCAAGATCGAAGGACGAAACAAAATAGAAAAGAGAAGGAAGCTAAAACTAAGAGCAAAACCTCTTCTTTGATTTCAAAACAAAAGCTTAAAGAGGGAAAAGAAACGGTGAAACAAAATGAAAGCCCAATTAATAGGCATTAAAGGCATGTGCGTATTCCCAAGAAAGTAACCCCTTCAAGAAACAGACGCGGCAATAAAGGATCGAAAGCAAAAAATGCTTCGCATTCAAACACAACTCGCGAACAGAAGAACAGATTGGACCAAAATGCTTGAGCACGACTTCCCCAAAGAGATCAAAGCTCAGAAAGCATGACCTCGTGTAAAGGTCCGAGCTCAAGCAGGGGCACTATTCATACCCTAGGTCGAGCTAGGCGATCCGGGTTGGACGAAGACAAAAACGACCGACCTCTTATAAGGTTGGCTCGCCACCGACCTCTTCTCAAAGAGCTCAGCCAAATCGCTATAAGGGCCTAAGCAGGCCCAAAGCAGAAGATCACAGCCCACCTGAAGGCGGCTGGCCAAAGATAAGTGGACTCACCCACAAAAAAATAAGATAAGATAACTAACTTATCTCAGGGGAGGTCACTCCACACTATTATAAATATACTGGAGCACCCAGGTATAACTCACTCTCTGATTCTACACAAAAAACCTACTTGCTTAAAGCACGTGCTAACTTAAGCATCGGAGTCTCTTGCAGGTACCACCACCCTCCGGTGACCAAGGATCAACAGTATCTCAAGATTCAGCAAGTCAGACCCAACGGCTCCGATCGCACTCAAAGATCTCATCCAAAATCGACCTTTAGTTTTAGGTAACCCTCGAAACACTAATCAATTTCAATCTAATCATAAAAATCATATTTCTCATCCTCAACCACAATCAAGAACTCATCATTATTCATTCCATATTGTCAATGTTGACATATACCAAATTATAAATGTATCTAATAGGGATGTACAAAACTCGGCCCGTCCCAAACACCCAGTCCCGGATTTAATCATTTTAGGTTAAATTTGACCCGACTTTATTAAAATTGGTTTAGACCAGAAATTCAAAAAATTTACCCAGTGTGTTATTTAAATAGGGTTTGGGCCAAGGCTTAGGTCACCTGGCTCGGCTCGGTAAAAGTAAAATTCACTGATCTATTTCTTTAGCATCATCATTCACATCATCATACGCCACTCCTTCTTCATTACCATTCACCACAACACTATATCACCCCTTTTTATTCTTCTCTCTCTGCCACACTGTCAAATCTATTCTAGTTGCTGTCACTGAGGCAGATTGAAGAAGCTCTCATCGTTGATTTGCTATCAACGCCGTCTCTAAGCATGTCAATGCCGCTTATGTTCTACCTTGCCATAACCGCCTTGATCTGTTGCGCCTCCCGTCTTTACCCAAATCTGTTCTGCCTTCCATTTCCGCGTTGATTTGTACCCCTCACGGCCTCACTATTACCGTTTATATTTTTCTCGCCGACGTTAATGCTGTCCCTCAATCTTACCGTTGTCGAAGTTGGTTCATGCTCACCACCCCCACCATTCTTCAGCTTCTTCACTGTTGTCATCAACCACTGGGTCAGCATCTATTCCCGTTGTCCACCACACCAGTACCTATGTTGTCACCCATCGTTGATGCTGAGTGCTGATATTATTGTCAGGGGTGAAATTACATACTAGGGAGGGGAGGCAATGACCCCTCCCCGAAAATATTTTTTTATATAAAAAAAGGACTGGCCCTCAAGTTAAAAATATATGGCCTTCTCCACTCACTCAGACTCCATAAATTTAGTTTGGGCCATGGGCTTAATTTGGGTCATGGACTAATTGTAGTCTTAAGTAAAAAAAAACTAATAAGTTATGTAGTATCTAATGTATTTTTAAATAAAATTAAAAATTAAAAATTTCTTCTTTTTTCTTTCCTTTATAGTGCCACTCTCTGAATTTCTAACCAAAAAAGAAGTAGAACAGCCATTCACTCATTTTTCTCTTCTTCTTGTCTCTGTACATTACTTTTTTTTTTATGAATCTTACTTTAATTAATTCCGTATTAATATGTCCATCTTCTTTTTTTATTTGACTTGTAAATTGTAATTATTATTTGTTAAGAAATCAAGTTCCATTTTTTTATATATTGAGAAAGAAATTGCAGCTACTTTTAGTATAGATTTAATAATATTATTATTGATTTTTTCATTGTAAAAGTTATAGTTATGATTTAAATTATTTAAATGAAGCATCAATACATTTTGTTAATAATTTTTTATAATTTTGCAGGAAACATCTAAAAAGGAATTGAATAATATTTATATATTTTAAATACAACAACCTATCTTTATAATATTTGAGGTTAATTTTAAGATATTCGTGTTTAATTATTTTGATATACGATATGTTCAATTATCTTGTCAGGAGTAAGTTTAAATCTTAATTATTATTTTAAATTAATTTTTTACATATTTTGAATTATTTTTTATTAAAATAAAAAACTCAAAAAAAAATCTTGGTCCCCCACTAAATATTACCTAGCTTTGCCTCTGGTTGTTGGATTTTAATTTCTTAATTTTTGGTTTTGGTTTTGGTTTTTGGATTATTTGCGATTTTTTTGTTTACTTTTGGGAAACTAAAATAAATCTGTCGGTAAGCAGTTTCTGGCAATGTTTATACGGTCAATCCAAGGACGATGAAAATTGATGAGCGGATATTTTATATGCTTTTTAGCATCACTTTCATATAGTTTTTAGTAGTTTTTATTTTGTTTTTATTAAGTTTTTATAGGTTTTAGTGTTAAATTCACATTTTTAGATTCTACTATGAGTTTTTGAGTTTTTGGACAATTTCAGGTATTTTCTGGCTGAAATTGAGAAGCTGAAGCAAAAGTTTGATTCATAGATAGAGAAAGCACTGCAGATGCTATCTGGATCTGATCTGCCTGCATTCGGAAGAGCTTTTCTGGAGTTACAGAAGTCCAAATGGAGCGCTCTCAACGGCTATGGAAATTTAACTTTCAAAGCTTTCCAGCAATATATAATAGTCCATACTTTGCTTCAGATTAGGAGCCCAAAACTGGCATCCAACGCCAGCCTCCTGTCCCCTTCCAAGTGTCCAGCGCCCAAAGAGCGAAGCCCAGCGTCCAAAGGCCCAAAGAGGATCCCTTAGCTGGTGGTCCACACACTAGGAGCCTCATGGCACATGGATCTCATCAAAGTTCAGCCCAAACACTCACCAAGTAGGCCTCAGAAGTGGATTTTAGCATTGGATAGACTATTTTACCCTAAGTAGTCATATTTTTAGTATTTAAAGTATATTTTACATAATCATTCGAACATATCATACACTGTACACGTTTTTACCATTTTTTTCACATCAGTATAAGTTTCTAAATCTCCTAGGTTGAGGGGAGGAGCCCTACTGAGTCCTATGAATTAATAAAAGTATTATTGTTTCTCTTCAATCTGTGTTTGATTGATTCTAAGATGTGTATTCCTTCTTCATCACTATGAATGCGTTGAACTGGCATAAGGTTATCACATAATACATGGGTTCAGAGTGCGTCTTTCATCAGACAATGATGAACCACCAGCTTGAATACACGTCTCTCAGATGGCTAATCCATGACTTCGTTCGGGACTTCTCGAGACATCAGTTCAACCGATTTTCGTGGAGATTAGGGTCTCTGTGGTAGAGGCTAGAACTAAAGATGCAGCATTCCTCTGATCCGGAATATTCGACCTTGTCTGTGGCATTTTGAGTAGGATCATCAAGGAGAATGAACTGCAGAAGCTTCACCCTCAATCAGAATGGATCCGCACTAAACCTCGGGTTCAGATCTGGAGGAGTATTGGCAGCTGCTCAAACTAGTGTCAATCACATACAGCCTGCCATTGAAGAAATCACTCACAAGAAGGGAGAGCAGTAGTACAAGAGTTAATTCAGAAAGACAAAGCAACTCCAACTCTCAACTCTATTCCTATTACTTAATCCAATTGGTTTTACCACTTTCGGACATTTTTCTTACAACCCTATTCCTATCAGTATTTTCTACCTCTTTTGCTTTATTTCATTCAAAAATTTACAATCAAACTGCATTTAAACATAAACCTTCTGATCTGCCTGAGTAAGACCTGCAAGATAACCATAGCTTGCTTCAAGCCACAATCCTCGTGGGATCAACCCTGACTCGCTAAGGTATTACTTGGACGACCCAGTGCACTTGCTGGTACAGCTGTATGAAAGTGTCGGTATTCGTGCTACCAAGTTTTTGGCGCCGTTGCCGGGGATTGTTGAGTTTGGACAAACTGCCGAATTGTTGAGTTTGGACAAACTGTATGAAAATTTCTATTTTCTTCTTCTTCAATTTTTGAAAATTCTTAAATTTTTTTCAAAAATATTTTTCTTTTATTTATTTAATTTTTGTTCTTGGTGTTGAGTCTTCAATGTTCTTGTTTCCTGTTTTTCAATTCCAAAAATTTTAAAACTTCTTCCTACTCTTTTTTAAGCTATTTGTCTTTTCTCTGTTTGAGAGTCTTTTGAGAGTGTTCTTATTGAGTCTTTAATTTTATTTTCTTCTTCAAAATTTTCGAAAACCATAAAAACTTTTTCAAAAATATTTTTATTTTTCTTGTTTAATCTTTGTTCTTAGTTTGAGTCTTTTTGTCTTGTTCTTGTGAAATTTTCGTCCCTTTTTAAGTTTTTCTTTCAAAAATTTTTCAAAAATATTTTTTTTAGTTTAATCTTGTGTCAAGTCTTTAATTTTGGTGTTTTCTTATTTATTTTCTTGTAATTTTCGAAAATCTTGTTTTAGTTTTCTAAAAATTTTAAGTTTGGTGTTCTTTTTTATGTTCTTTAGTTCTTTGAGTCTTTAAATTTTTGTTCTTCGTGTTCTTGTGAGTCTTCAAAGTGTTCTTGAGTCTTGTTTGTGTTTTGATCTTAAAATTTTTAAGTTTGGTGTCCCTTTATGTTTCCCTCCAAATTTTCGAAAATCAAGAGATGCTAGATCTAAAAATTTTAAATCTTGTGTCTTTTTTGTGTTTTTCTCTTTCATCATAAAATTCAAAAAATCAAAAAAATAATATCTTTTCTACCTAATTTTCAAAAATTACAAAAAAAATTCAGATTTTCAATTTAAAAACTTTATCTTATCTTATCTTAGTTGTCAAGTTTTCAAAAATCAAAATTTTCAAAAATTAAAAATCATATCTTTTTCAAAAAATCTTATCTTTTTCAAAATCATATCATATCTTTTTCAAAATTCAAAAATGTCATCTTATCTTTTTCAAATTTCAAATTTTTAGAAATTTAAATCTTTTTCAAAATCAATTTTCTAATCTTATCTTTTGGTTTCTTATCTTATCTTTTTCAAAATTCAAATTTTTAAATCATATCTTTTTCAAAATCAATTTCAAAACCTTATTTTTTAAAATCAATTTCAAATCTTTTTAACTTCATATCTTATCTTTTTCTAGTTTCAAACTTTAATTTCAAAATCTTTTATTATCTTGCTTCTTATCTTATTTTTAAAATTTAAATCTTTTCTTATCTTATCTTTTATTTTCATTTTTTATTTTTTTATTTTTATCTTTTCTTAATTAATATCTTATATTCTCTCTCTTCTTTTTCAAAATCACCTAACTAACTTTTCTATTCTTAATTTTTGAAAACTAACTATCATCTTCTCTCTTCTTTTTCAAAACTACCTAACGAACTCGGATCTCTCTCAATTTTTGAAAATTTCTCTTTCTTCTCTCCCTTCTATGTTTCGAAATTTAACATTTAAAATTTAAAATCTTTTTAAATTAATTTAAACTAATTTTCAAAAAATTAATTAAATAAATAAAATAAAAATAAAAATAAATTAATTGTTATTTACTTCTTCTATTTATACATCTTCTCTTCTCATCTCTATTCATTTAACTCTAATCGAATCTTTGACTACAATTCTTTATCTTCTTTCCTTTCTTCTTCACATCTCACTTGGAGCTTCTTGCCAATTGGCACAAAAATCTTTCTTGTGATTTCTCTTCCATCTTCTCAACTTTCATTTTCTCTTATTTACTCTTATCTACTATATCCAAGGTATTTTTTCTTTACTTATTTTATTTATTTTTATTTTAGTTTTTATTCTCTTCTTCTTTCTCTACTTCTAACTTTAAGGAGGAGCTTCTTGCCTATTGAAAGTCTCTTTCTTTTCTTTCTTTTTTCTTTTCCTCTTGTTTATGACCAGGAACAGGGATAAAGAACCCCTCTTGACTCTTGATCCTGAACCTGAGAAGACTCTAAGGAGGCGTTTACAACTACCTAAAGCACAATACTCTGGAAGAGACCTTTCAGAAAGTTTTGAACAAGAATTGGAGGACATGGCCGAAACACAAGAGGAACCTAGAAAGGTCCTTGGTGACTTCACCATGCCTTGCTCTGACTTTTATGGCAGAAGCATTGATATACCTGCCATTAGAGCTAACAATTTTGAGCTTAAGCCTTAGTTAGTCTCTCTTCTGCAGCAGAACTGCAAATTCTATGGACTTCTAATGGAAGATCTACATCAGTTCTTGGCAGAATTTTTATAGATCTGTGATACTGTAAAGACTAATGGAGTTAATCCTGAAGTCTACAAGCTGATGCTTTTCCCCTTTGCTTTAAGAGACAGAGCTAAGTTTTGGTTGGATGCCCAACCAAGAGAGAGTCTTGACTCTTGGAAAAAGATTGTAAATGCTTTTCTGGATAAGTTCTTTCCTCCTCAAAGGATGAGCAAGATTAGAGTGGAAGTTCAAACCTTCAAAAAAAGAGAAGGTGAATCCTTCTATGAAGCTTGGGAAAGATACAAGCAGCTGATTGGGAGATGTCCTCCTGACATGCTCTCAGAATGGTACCTCATAGGCGTGTTCTATGATGGCTTATCTGAGATCCAACATTTCCTTAGATAGCTCTGTAGGTGGGTCTCTCCACTTGAAAAAAATACATGCAGAAGCTAGAGAACTCATTGAGATGGTTGCAAACAACCAATTCATGTACACCTCTGAAAGGAATCCTGTAAATTATGGAACCTCTCAGAAGAAAGGAGTTCATGAAGTTGAAACTCTGAATGCCATCCTGGCTCAGAATAAGATCCTGACCCAACAAGTCAACATGATCTCTCAACATCTCACTCGGATGCAAATTGCAACTAGCAGTAATCAGGAAGCTTCTCTTGAAGATGAAGCTTATAATCCTGATCAACCCACCATGGAGGAGGTGAATTACATAGGAGAAGCCTATGAAAACACTTACAACCCTTCATGGAGGAACCATCCTATTCTTTCATGGAAAGATAAACAGAAAACTCAGCAAGGTTTCAATCAAGGTGGTAGGAACCAGAATAGGTTCAATAACAGACCACCATTCCCATCTTCTCAAGGGAATATCGAGACCTCTAAGCAGAGCCCCTCTGACTTAGCCACTCTAGTCTCCAGCCTCACTAAGACTACTCATAGTTTCATTAATGAAACAAGGTCCTCTATTAGAAATTTGGAGGTACAAGTTAGTCAACTGAGCAAGAGGATCCCTGAGATCCCTCCAGACACTTTTTCCAATAATACTGAGGTTAATCCTAGAGAAGAGTGCAAGGCCATAACCATGGAGGTTGAGGCCGAATTAGAGGAGAATGGGATGGCATTGAACGCTAGTGAAGAAGCTTTCACTACGGGTTCAACGCCCACCAGCCTAGGGAAGCAAGCGTTGAACGCCAGCAAGAACATCCCTGCTGGCGTTCAACGCCCAGAATGCTAAAGGGACTGGCGTTCAGCACACCCTTTGAGTACTCAAAGCCCACTCAAGAACCATCTATCCCAAAACCAAAGGAAACCATAAAGACTATTAAGGTTCCTTTGAATGCACTTCTGTAGTGCATAAGTTCTGATGACTACTCATCCTCAAGTGAGGATGAAGACACTAGGAAAAAGTAAGTTGCTCATTTTCTAGGAGCTCTAATAAAGCTGAATGCCAAACTATTTGGTACAAAGCCTCTGGAGGAAGAATCTCCACTACTTACCAAAGAACTCCAGGCTTTGGTTCAGCAAGAGCTACCTCAAAAGCTTCCAGACCCTGGATGCTTTCTGATTCCTTGCACCATAGGCACTATTACCTTTGAAAAGGCTCTGTATGACCTAGGGTCAAGTATTAACTTCATGCCACTCTCAGTAATGGAGAATCTGGGAATCCTTGAGGTACAAGCTAGAGATATCTCTTTAGAGATGACAGATAAGACCATGAAGAAGCCATACGGCTTGGTAGAGGATGTGTTGGTTAAAGTTAAAAACCACTACATCCTTGCAAACTTCATTGTCTTGGACATAGGAGAGGATGAGGATGACTGTGTCATCCTTAGAAGACCTTTTCTGGTCACAGCTAATGTTATCATTGATGTGGCTAAGGGAGAACTAACCCTAAAGATAGGGGAGGACCACATCTTATTCAAGATGCCTCATCCCAATTCTCCCTCTAAAAGAGAGATAACAGTGCAACACCTAGTGTGCCAATCCTCTTTTTCTGTGCAGAGCTTTGCAGAGCCCCCAAACATGAATTCTAAGTTTGGTGTTGGGCATCCCTCAACAAGCTCTAAGCATAAAGGTACTAAGAAGAAAGTACCTAAAGGCTGGAAGGACAAGAAAGTCCCAACTGAAGGCTTCTCACCTGGCATGAGAGTTGTCTTCACTAAGAATCTAGTCCTACCATATACAGTGAGCCATGTCCTATCTCTAGAGCATGTAAAGCTCATTCATGAGAGGACAGGAAGAAAAATTCACTGTCGGGGGCAAAAATCTGAGCCCTTACTCACCTCTTTAAGGAGCTGAAGGTCAAGCTAGTGACTTTAAAAGAGAGCTTGTTGGGAGGCAACCCAACTTTACTCAACCATTCATTTTCTTTTTTGTTTTTTCTTTCAGTTGTCAGAGTCATGATCATATGCATCAGCCAAGAGACAGAATTCACAGCAGGGAAAACAGAACACTCCAAAAAGAGTGTTAAAGTTGAATGCCAGTGAGGAAGCCCTCCTAGGTGTTCAACGCCCCAAGATGGGAGCATTGCTGGCGGTGAACACCAGCCAGGGACAAGCCCCTGGGTGTTCAAACACCAGTACATAGAAGCAAGGAATCTGGAATTCTTTAGCCTCTTAGGACCAAGATGTCCCACAGAAGCTCCACCTACCCCACCTTCTTCTCTATTGATCATATTTGCTCGAGGACGAGCAAAACTCTTAAGTTTGGTGTTGCCAAAGCTTTGTTTTGTGACTTTTACCACTCTTAAGTATAGAAGAAGAGGATGGAGCAAAGTAGGAAGCATGCACAAGAGCCTATGCAGCCACCTCAACAAAGACAAAGGAGTGACATTGAAGTGATCAAGCACTATATTGGATCCTCAAGGAGGAGCACTGGCCACCATCATTCAGGTGAATTCATTCTCTTTTACTCCTTTTCTGTTCTTTTTCTATTTTCTGTCTGTTTTATTTTCTGTTTTCTCGCTCTAGTTGCATGATCATTTGCATTAATGTCTTAAAGTTGTAAAAATGTTCCATACATCTCTCACCTTGCTTAAATAAAAAAAATTATTTTATAAAAAGAACTGAGAAATGCATGAATTTCAAGTTTAAAATAAGATTAGTTTAATTAGTTTGATATGGTGTCATTTGCTTTTGTTTTCTGAATGAATGAAATAAACAATGCATATTTGAAGTTTAAATTTATGAATGTTGGCTCTTGAAAGAATAAGAAAAAAGGAAAAATATTATTGATAATCTGAAAAATCTGAAAATTGATTATTGAAGTAAGAAAAAGCAGCAAAAAGTAAGAAAAAAAAAGCATGTTGCAAAAGAAAAAAAATTTATATGCATGCAAAAAAAACAAAGAAAAGTGGCAAAAAAGAAAAAAATAAAAAGCAGAAAAATCCATTACTGCCCAAAAATGCAGAAAATGGATGGCAGATTGAAAAAGCCAATAGCCCTTAAAACCAAAAGGCAAGGGTAAAAGGGCCCAAGGCTTTGAGCATCAGTGGTTAGGAGGGCCCAAATGAATAAAATCCTGGCCTAAGCGGCTAAAACAAACTGTCCCTGACCATTTGCTTGTGGCGTGAAGGTGTCAAGTGAAAAGCTTGAGACTGAGCGGTTAAAGTCGTGGTCCAAAACAAAAGAGTGTGCTTAAGAACTCTGGACACCTTTATCTAGGGACTCTAGCAAAGTTGAGTCACAATCTGAAAAGGTTCACCCAGTTAAAGTGTCTGTGGCATGAATGTATCCGGTGGTAATACTGGAAAACAGCGTGCTTAGGGTCACGGCCAAGACTCAGAAAGCTGTGTTCAAGAATCAAAATAAGCTTAACTAGAAAAGTCAATAATATCATCTGGACTCTAAGTTCCTAAAGATGCCAACATCTCTGAGTTTCAATGGATAGTGAGATGTCAAAACTATTCAGAAACAAAAAGCTACTAAGACCCGCTCATCTGATTTTAACTAAGCTTCATTTGAAACTTAGAAATTTATTGTATCTTAATTTTCTTTTCTATCCTACTGTGTTTTTAGTTGCTTGGGGACAAGCAACGGTTTAAGTTTGGTGTTGTGATGAGCGGATATTTTATACGCTTTTTGATATCACTTTCATATAGTTTTTAGTAGTTTTTATTTTGTTTTTATTAAGTTTTTATAGGTTTCAGTGTTAAATTCACATTTTTAAATTCTACTATGAGTTTTTGTATTTTTGGACAATTTCAGGTATTTTCTGGCTGAAATTGAGAAGTTGGAGCAGAAGTCTAATTCAGAGATAGAGAAAGCACTGCAGATGCTGTCTGGATCTGACCTACCTGCATTCGGAAGAGCTTTACTAGAACTACAGAAGTCCAAATGAAGCGCTCTTAATGGCTATGGAAAGCTGACTTCTAGAGCTTTCCAGAAATATATAATAGTCTATACTTTTCTTCGGATTAGAAGGCCCAAAACTGGCTTCCAACGCCAGCCTCCTGCCCCCTTCTAGGTGTCCTGCGCCCAAAGAGCAAAGCCCAGCATCCAAAGGCCCAAAGAGGACCCCCTAGCTGGTGTTCCACGCCCCAGGAGTCTCATGGCACGTGGATCTCATCAAAACTCAACCCAAACACTCACCAAGTGTGCCCCAGAAGTGAATTTTAGCACTAGATAGACTATTTTACCCTTACTAGTCATATGTTTAGTATTTAAAGTGTATTCTACATAATCATTCGAACATATCATACACCATACACGTTTTTACCATTGTTTTCAAATTAGTATGAGTTTCTAAACCTCCTAGGTTGAGGGGATGAGCCCTGCTGAGTCATATGAATTATTAAAAGTATTACAGTTTCTCTTCGATCCATGTTTGATTAATTCTAAGATGTGTATTCGTTCTTCATCACTATGAATGCATTGAACTGGCATAAGATTATCACATTCTACATGGGTTCAGAGTGCGTCTTTCATCGGACAATGATGAACCACTAACTTGAATAGACGTCTCTCAGACGGCTAATCCACGACTTCGTTGGGGACTTCTCGAGAAATTAGTTCGGCCGATTTCTCGGTAGATTAGGGTCGCTGTGATAGAGGCTAGAACCAAAGGCACATCATTCCTCCGATTCGGAAGATTCGACTTTGTCTGTGGTGTTTTGAGTAGGATCATCAAGGAGAATGAACTGTAGAAGTTTCACCCTCAATCAGAATGGATCCGCACTAAACCTGGGGTTCAGATCTAGAGGAGTATTGGCAGCTGCTCAAACCAGTGTCAATCACATACATCCTGCCATTGAAGAAATCACTCATAAGCAAGGAGAGCAGTAGTACCAGAGTTAATTCAGAAAGACAGAGTGACGATCGAATTTTTTCCAGTAAAGAAATTTTTGTAAAATTATAATCGCGTTGCAAGTATAGTTTCTAAACCGACAAGAATCCTTTCGTACAAAAACTTTGGTTGTCACTTAAGCAAACCCAATAAAATTTATAACCGAAGTATTCAAACCTCGGGTCATATCTCAAGGAATTGCAGGGAAGTATGATTTATTATTGGCTATGGAAAAAGGTATGTTTTTGGGTTTTTGAAATAGAGAACAAGTAATTTAAATGGCAAGAAAAATAAATTAATAATTATAAAGACTCTTGGCAAGGTATAAGAACTGGAAATCCCATCCTAGTTATCCTTATCAGGTGTGATGAGAATTGTTCATTGCTCCCACTTAGTTAACCCTTACTAAATAAAGGAAAGTCAAGTGGACCAATTAATTTGATCCTCAAGTCCTAGTCAACTCCTGTGGAAAGACTAGCTTTAGAGCGATCCAAATCAATCATCAATTCCCAATTTTCAATCAACTGCTGAGTCTGATAACTCAAGTGTTACCAATTACTTAACCAAAACCAAAAGGAGAAAAATCTAAATTAAATTGAAAGCATCATAAATAGAATAAAACAATCATAAATCTGAAATACCTTGAATTATATTAAATAGAATATTCAAATCTAACATGAAAAGTTCATAAGCCAATTTGGCAACATAAATAATTAACAAGTAAAAGAATTAGAGTAACTAAAAGTAGAAGAGAACATAAAATTAAAGTTGGGAACATTGAACCTGGAATGACGAGATAACCATAAAGTAAAAAGGAATCCTAATTCTAAAACCTAAGAGAGAGGAGAGAACCTCTCTCTCTCTAAAACTATATCTAAAACCTAAAATTGTGTATTATGAATGTTGTATCCATCCTTCTTTATTGATTCCCCCATTCTCTGGCTTATATTCTGTGTTTCTGGGCTTGGATTTGGGCCGAAAAAGGGCCCAGAAATCACTGGGGGCGACTTCTACAATTTTCTGCACGTGGCGTCCGTCATGCGTGTGTGTGGGTCACGCGTTTGCGTCATTTGGAGTTTTTATTTATCACGCGTCATTTGTGTTCTGCTCTAGGCACGCATCCGCGTCATCCACGCGTACGCGTCACTGTCATTTCGCGCTAAGACACGCGTCCGCGTCGTCCACGCGTACGCGTTGCTGCTTTTTCTTCAAAACTCCATTTTTGTATGTTTCCTTTCTATCATCTAAGCCATTCCTGCCCTATGAAGCCTGAAAATACTTAACACACAAATCACGGCATCGAATGGTAACAATGGATAATTAAAATAAATATTTTCCAAAGCATAGGAAACATATTTTCACATATATCATAGAATAAGGAAGGAATTGTAAAATCATGCAAATCTTATGAATAAGTGGGTGAAGAATTGATAAAAATACTTAATTGAGCACAAGATGAATCATAAAATAGGGGTTTATCAACCTCCCCACACTTAAACATTAGCATGTCCTCATGATAAATCCAAGAGAAAAGAATGAAGGTGGAATGGTGGAATCTTATGCAATGCAATTTATTCTAAATGCAAGCTACCCAAATGAATCATGCAATTCTAATTACTATCCACCTATATATATAAAGCTTATATGTGGTTAAATTGAGTTAAATTTTTCAAAGAATCATTTATGCACAATAAAAGGGTCAAGCCATATTAGAATATGTTCACAATTGAGTTGAGTTAACCAAAAGATTGACAAACTTGCAAGACAAGAGATAATTAAACATGGATATATGGAATTGAGCTTTTGAACCCTTGCTGGATTTGTCTTTACTCTCTAATCACTCAGTGTTTGGGGTTAATCACTCTATTCTTTTCTAGTCATGCTTTCTAAAACTTTGTTCTTCATCTAACCAATCAACAAATATCTAATGTATACATACAAACATCATGAGGTCTTTTTGAACGTTGCAATGGGGCCATGGTCAAGGTGAGGATATATATAAGGCTAAGTGAGCTATAAATTGAATCATTGATTAGTCTAAGATCTCACCTAACATATACATACTTTATACATTTTTAAAATTTACCTAGCTTCCCATAATTTTTCCACTTTCTTATCAGATACTCATGTACCAATTTAATTTTTTATTTTACTTCCATGTGCATTGATTTCTTTACTAAACTCATTATCGGGGTAATTTTGTCCCCTTATTTATTTATTTAATTAAATTTTTTTGAAACATAAACACAATATATCAATGCACATGATATTTTAGTTTAATTTGGTTTCACATGAGCATGCTCCCAAATTTCAAATGATTTATAGAGTTGATATCCTTCTATCAACCCAAGTTCCCATAGTTTTCCCCACACTTAGTTGATACATAATCTCTATCTTAAGCTAACCAAAGATTCAATTTGGGATTTTTAATTTATTTTTCTGCTTAAGGCTAGTGATGTGGTTATAGAACAAAAGGGGATTAAAAGGCTCAAGGGGGCTAACAAGGGTGACATAAAAGGGTAGGCTTATTTGGGATAAGTGAGCAAAAATAAGTAATGGCCTCAATCACATGCAAGTATGTAAATACATTCTATATTGGACATATAGACTGAAACAAAGTAAAGATTGCAAGCATAGAAAAGAAGTGCGAAACACACAGGAATGAAATTTATGGTTAAATATAACCATACAATTAAGCTAAAAAACTCACGGGTTGTGTGTTCTTTGACTGAAAAACCATATATCAGTTATGTATATCATGCAAGTAGAAATTAAGAGTTTCCATTCAACTCAATGTGAATCTTTGAATGGCTCTTATAAAAATAAGTATTTTCCTTGAAAAATATTGTCAATTAACTCACATTTATTGCTATATATATATAAGGTGTGTGGATTGTTGTGATTCTAAAAAACTAAAATTTTCTAGTTTACTCTTTATTTTCAATTAAACTAAGTTATCGTATGCTAAAAGGGTAAACTAAACTAATTAATCCATATTTTCTATATCACAACTAATAAGCTAAAAGTGCAAACTAAACTAAATATCTAAGATATATATATATATATATATATATATATATATATATATATATATATATATATAAACAAATGTGTGAAATATAATAAAGTAGATAGAAATACAGTAAAAGAAAAAATGCACAAGTACTGAAAGACAAATAAGATAAAATAAAATAAAATACAGAAAAAGAAATAAAAATAGGATAAGGAGAGTCTGAAAGTGGTTCACCAAAAATAAAGTTTGCCAGAGATGGCGACCTCCCCACACTTAAATAATAGCATCGTCCTCGATGCTCTATCAAGCTGTGTGTGAAGAAGTGGCATCTCTGAAAGGATGTGCTGCTGGTGTCTCGGTGGTGGCCTGAGGTTCTGCAGTCTGTATGAGTGTCGGAGGATCTGCCTGCTGAAGCAGAGGCTCTGTCTGTAGAGGGACCTCTGGATCTGCTGGCTGTATCTGATGGGGCTCCTCATGACGTGGTGCATCCTGCTCAGGTCCTGCCTGCTCAGCTTCTGCACGTGCCTCCTTCTCATGATCGTCCGCCTCCGCATCAGATGGTTCCGATGGTGTGTCAGGCTCGGAGGGGATGTCACTGTCTGATCGGATCATCAACTTTAAGTACTCATAGCGTCGCTTGCTGCGACACTCCATACGATCCAGGCGCGCGAAGAGTCGGTGCCCTAGGTGATAAATGGGCTCGGGAGTAGGTGAGGGTGCAGGGGTGGTGGCTGGGGCAGTAGGTGCTGAAGGGGCAGCAGAAGATATGGCTGCCTCAGCAGAGGCAATGAGAAAGGGTGGTCAGTAGCCCAAAGCCTGGAACTTCCTGTTGTGAGGGATAATCTTCTTGCAGTCTGTGGCGGTTGGCTTCTCATCTGTGAGCTCCCAGGGCACCTCAGCGCGGCGGCCTAGCTGAGTGATCAAATATGGGAAAGGCAGAGTGCCTCTGACATGGACCCTGGCCATGTAATACCGGATAAAGCAGGGAAGATATAGGTCCTTGCCCTCCATCACACACCAAATGAGGGTAATCATGGTAGCTTGCACCTCTGTCTCATGAGTGCTCGGCATCACGTAGTTACTCAGAATCTGCTGCCAAAGCCGAGCCTCATCATTCAGGTAGATAAGCTTTATTCCCTTTGGGGCCACTGTGGACTTGCTCATGACCCATGGGACAGTAGGATCAAGATCTATAGTCCTCTTCACTGCATCCCAGTCAAACCTCATGAATCTCATATCCTCTTCAGCCTGCTGATAACCATCTGGTTTATCTGATTTAGGTAGGAGCTGGAGGATATCTTCTATTCTTTCTTCAGTAACCAGAATCTGTTTGCCTCTAAGCTGTACGGCATCCAGGGTCATTTTGAAGTAGTTGCAGTAGAATTCTCTGATCCATGATGAATTGACCTCAGTCAAGTTCCTCTCCAAGAAGAACCAGCCTCTCTGTTTAATTTGTTCTGAGGTGTATTGTTTAAGTTCTTCTAGAATTTTCAGAATCTTTTCTAGGTATAGGTTCCTGGAAGTTGCAAAGACTGGATACTTCAGCTCACAGTATCTGTTGGCAAACTTTACTGGGTCAGTGGCATGCACCAATTGATCAGCCTTTTCCTGTGGGGTAAAATTCTTTTTCTGCCAGGAATCGTCATGGAGGATATCCAAAATAGAGGTAGAGGATTCTCCTCTTTTTTTTTTCCTGTGGTTGCCTTGCCATTTCCTTTACTTTTAGGGTCAGACATCCTGAAAGTAGAAGTTTCAGGACACAGTTTAAGAAACTAAAGCAGGAAAAATAGGTACGCAAATAGGATTTTATCAATATAAGTATAGAGGGGCAAAAGAGGAATAAAGTAGCAATATAAGCATTGAGTGAGTTAAATAAATGTAAGATATTGGACTGTATTCAAGTTAAAAGTTTGAGAATGAAAATCACAATCCAAAATCTCTTATATGCGGAATTCTTGTTAATCAGGAAAAACAGTAATCATGCCTTGAAATGGTTTGAAGGTAGTTAGGTAAAAACCAAAAGAGAAGTTAGAGAGTTAAAGCAATTAGGAGTTGAAAAGTGAAGTTAAAGTAAGTGGCATGGTAATGTGGTTCCTAGTTAAAAGAATTTGCACAAACTTGAATAACAAGTAACTCACATGCAAGTAAATATTGCAGATTATTGATGATTAATCATAGAAAAGAATTGCAAAATGAAAGTGGAATCATCAATAATGTTATTTAATGAATAAGGGGATCAGAAAGAATAAGAAAGTGCCCGTGCATTCATGAATTGCTTTGGTTGAAACCAATTAGTGCAAAACTTGAAATTTCCAAAACTAATTCATGAATGGGAGTTGCGAGAAATAATTTGTTGAAAAAAATTGGGCAGCATTTCGGCTAAAAATTGAACGTTCCCGGGTAATAAACAGCAGCAGAAACAGTTCATATGATAATAAAGTAGTGCAGAAAAGAGTAACAAATAGATCGTCACATGAGTTCAGAATAAACAAACTCAATCTGCATTAAAGAATGGTAAAGAACAGCATATGAACAGCATTATCATCACAGCAAATTCAAAATTACGAAACAGATAAAACAAGTAACAAGAACGGCGCAATTATCAGGCCTAAATCCACTAACCACATCCTAGCTACCTAACCACCTAAAATCCACTACGATCATGCATCTCTAACTATCCTAATTTTGAAAAAAATGCAACTAACTAATTAACTTGGAGAGGAATCTGTGTTTGGCGTAACCTGGTTGGCGCAGTAATAATTTGAACGCAGAGAGAGGGTGGTGGTTCGGGTGGGTGACACGGTGGAGCTGGGAGTTTCACGGCGGTGGCAGGGCGGCGCGGCGGCGGTCCTTGGCGGTTCGGTTTGGCGCAGGGGATGAAAGAGGGAGGGGAAGAGAAGAAGAAGGATATGGGTGAGGAGGTGGGGTGGCATGGTGGCGGGCGGGGGCTCGGCGACGGTGGTGGCGGCTTGGTGGCGGGGTAGGGGCAATGGAGGGAGAAGGGTGGGAGGGAAGAAGAAGGGGAGAAGAAGAGAAGGGAGGAGGGGTTTGGTTCGGCGAGGGCGGCGCAGTGGCTGGTTCGTGGCGAGGCGGGGTGGTGGCTGGTCGGCGGCGGGTGTTGCAGAGGGGAAGAGAGAGTAGAGGTTGGGATGGAGGAGAGGGGGCGCGAAATGGGTTAGGGTTTCGCGTGGATTGGGTTAAGTGAATTTAAATCCACGCAGACACGTGGGTCACGCGATCGCGTGGTTGAGGCGGAAACGCAACGACGCGGACGCATCATTGACGCGACCGCATGATTGAGGGATAATAAAAGTGGGGAATTGTGCTAAACGCACAATTCCAGCGTCGTTTTGGTGCAACTCTCTGTTTCAATTGAGGGGGCAATAATTTCCACGTGACGCGTACGCGTCGCCCACGCTTTCGCGTGGTGTGTGTGAAGTGAAAGTGACGCAGTCGCGTCACTGACGCGAACGCGTGGCCCATATTGTGCTTAACGCATACCAGCCGCACGATTCCAGCCCAACTTTCTGGGGGTTGGATTGTTACGTCGATTTCGAATTGACGCCCACGCGTGGCCCATGCGCACGCGTGGCCGCCATTTTTTTTGTTTTTTATTTTTTTTATTTTTTTATGCAATATGCAAGATGCAGATGTTATGAATGATCCTAGGGAAAATAATATAAAATAAAATAAAATAAAACTAAAAATAAACAAAATGAAATAAAATTAAAGTTGAAAAATGAACGATCATACCGTGGTGGATTGTCTCCCACCAAGCACTTTTAGTTAAAGTCCTTAAGTTGGACGTTTGATGAGTTCATTGTCATGGTGGCTTGTGTTTGAACTCATCCCGAAATCTCCACCAACGTTTGCAGTTCCAATATCCTCCGTGGTCCCAGACTAGGCATGTAAAGCCTTCGAGCAAATCAAAGCAGGTTTTCAAGCTCCACGGGTGTTGATTGTCAGAATGAATCCCAGGATCCTAAACCTTGCTTTTTTAACCGTCTTTGTATTGATCTCCATTTTTCCAGCTGGGCGGTATGTAACCTGAATTTCCACTGAGATACCCAAACATCTTCCGAAACGCATTAAGTCGAGCTCTATACCAATCCTTGCATTTTCAATCGGAGCGTGGAACCGTATTGAACCTTTGATACCAACTTCTATTACTAACCATCTCCCTCTTACTCTTAAAGCCGCAAAGAGCGCTAAGCTGGCCATCTGTTTCAAGCAAGCCATATTCAAGTGGAAAAGTAAAGATGAAGGCTAAGGATTTTACCCACTTGAAGTTTGTATTAGGCGGTAATGGCCGTGGGAGAGATGTTTCCAGTGGTTCTACAAGCTCCACTTCCTTGTACTCCTCTGTGAATTCTTTCAATTCCTAAGAAACTTCTTCAATTGCAACCATGTCTTGGTCAAAGTCTTCAATGTCTTCCTCATCACTCAAGTCATAAGCTGGAGGCTGAGAAAAGTCTACCTCCATATCATCTTCATATTTACTTGGGGAAGAATCTTCTATCTCAAAGAGTTCGACTGTGACTGCAAGGTTATCAGTAGGAGAGCTTGGTTCATGATAGTCACTACCAAGGAAACTTGCTTCTTGATTTGTTCCGTCCAGTTCTTCATAAGGTACATGCTTTGGAGGTTGTGCACTATCCTCCTTAGCATCAATTGGAAATTTCTCGATGAAATTGTCCACAATTCTTAATTCCCATGGAGGTTCAGCGTCTCCTAAGTCTTCAACCAGTTCATCTTCTTCGATAATTGCATCTTCCTTTACTTGTTCCAGTACAAAGTCATGTTCTATGTTGTCCACCAGAGCTTCTAATGTCTCCTTCGTACTAGGGGCTAATCGATTTATCGCTTTCTCCAATTGATGAAGGGTTGCATGAAATTGGTTCACTGTGTCCTTGAGACGGTCCTGTGCTTCTTGGTTTGATGGACATGGATATGGTGCATATGAAAGTGGTGGTTCTTGGGAGTAGTTGGATTGGAATTTGGGTGGATAAGGGTTAGGGGCATATGGAGGTGAATGGTTGTGGTTGGCTTTGTGAGTATGGTGGTTCAAAGCTATGTTGAGGAGGTGGTTTATAGGCGTATGATGGAGCTTGTTGGTAACCACAAGGGTCTACTATATCTATCATCTTGGTACGCACCTCGGAATGGCTCTTGACCATAGTAAACTGGTGGGGGTTGGTTGTCACAAGAAGGTCCACCGTAACTATTGTCTGGGTGTGCATTGTAAAATGGTCGTTGTCCATGGTACTTTGGAAAGTGTTGTTGCCGAAAGGGTTGATCAGATCCTCGTGACTCCTTCCATCTGTGATTAGGTTGGCCTTGATGCATGTTCCTGTTATAGCTTCCATTCCTTTCAACAACATTAGAACCAAACTCAAAGCGACGGGGGTGAGAACTCATAGTAGCTACTAAAAATTAAAAACAAAAATAAAAACAAATAAACAAGTAAAATAAAATATTTACAATAACCAATAATAAGGCACACAATTGCAATTCCCCGGCAACGGGACCATTTTGACGATCGAATTTCTGCCAGTAAAGAAATTTTTGTAAAATTATAATCGCGTTGCAAGTATAGTTTCTAAACCGACAAGAATCCTTTTGTACAAAAACTTTGGTTGTCACTTAAGCAAACCCAATAAAATTTATAACTAAAGTATTCAAACCTCGGGTCGTATCTCAAGGAATTGCAGAGAAGTATGATTTATTATTGGCTATAGAAAAAGGTATGTTTTTGGGTTTTTGAAATAGAGAACAAGTAATTTAAATGGCAAGAAAAGTAAATTAATAATTATAAAGACTCTTGGCAAGGTATAAGAACTGGAAATCCCATCCTAGTTATCCTTATCAGGTGTGATGAGAATTGTTCGTTGCTCTCACGTAGTTAACCCTTACTAAATAAAGGAAAGTCAAGTGGACCAATTAATTTGATCCTCAAGTCCTAGTCAACTCCTGTGGAAAGACTAGCTTTAGAGCGATCCAAATCAATCAACAATTCCCAATTTTCAATCAACTGCTGAGTCTGATAACTCAAGTGTTACCAATTACTTAACCAAAATCAAAAGGAGAAAAATCTAAATTAAATTGAAAGCATAATAAATAGAATAAAATAATCATAAATCTGAAATACCTCGAATTATATTAAATAGAATATTCAAATCTAACATGAAAAGTTCATAAGCCAATTTGGCAACATAAATAATTAACAAGTAAAAGCATTAGAGTAACTAAAAGTAGAAGAGAACATAAAATTAAAGTTAGAAACATTGAACCTGGACTAAAGAGATAACCATAAAGTAAAAAGGAATCCTAATTCTAAAACCTAAGAGAGAGGAGAGAACCTCTCTCTCTCTAAAACTACATCTAAAACCTAAAATTGGGCTTATATTATGAATGTTGTATCCATCCTTCCTTATTGATTCCCCCATTCTCTGGCTTATATTCTGTGTTTTTTGGCTTGGATTTGGGCTGAAAAGGACCCAGAAATCGCTGGGGGCGACTTCTGCAATTTTCTGCACGTGGCGTCCGTCACGCGTGCGCGTGGGTCACGCGTTCGCGTCATTTGGAGTTTTTCTTTATCACGCGTACGCGTTAGTCACGCGTACGCGTCATTTGTGTTCTGCTCTAGGCATGCGTTCGCATCATCCACGCGTACGCGTCACTGTCATTTCGCACTTAGACACGCATCCGCGTCGTCCACGCGTACGCGTCGCTGCCTTTTCTTCAAAACTCCATTTTTGTCCTTTTCTTCCATTTTTGTATGTTTCCTTTCTGTCCTCTAAGCCATTCCTGCCCTATGAAGCCTGAAAATACTTAACACACAAATCACGATATCGAATGGTAATAAAGGATAATTAAAATAAATATTTTCCAAAGCTTAGGAAACATGTTTTCACATATATCATAGAATAAGGAAGGAATTGTAAAATCATGCAAATCTTATGAATAAGTGGGTGAAGAATTGATAAAAACACTTAATTGAGCACAAGATGAATCATAAATAGGGGTTTATCATAGAGCAACTCCAACTCTCAACTCTATTCCTATTACTTAATCCAATTGGTTTTACCCCTTTCAGACATTTTTCGTACAACGCTATTCCTATCAGTATTTTCTACCTCTTTTGCTTTATTCCATTAAAAAATTCACAATCAAATTGCATTTAAACTTAAACTTTTTGATCTGCCTGACTAAGACCTGCAAGATAACCATAGCTTGCTTCAAGCCACAATCCTCGTTGGATCGACCCTGACTCACTCAGGTATCACTTGGACGACCCAGTGCACTTTATGGTACAGCTCTATGAAAGTGTGGGGATTCGTGCTATCAGTAATCTATTTAATAGTGGATTTGTTTGATTAATCCGACGGTAAATCCAATGGTACTCAACATTTTTCTAGTAATATTTGGTGTCCCCATAAGTAATGTGATTTTATCGGGTCTAGGGTCGGATAAGGGTCGCAAAATATACTCAGTCATTATTTAGGGTTGGGTACGGACCAAGACAAATCCAATTTCACCCGACCCTATGTACACCCTTAGTATCTAATCCATAGTTCATATAAACATTATATAGCATTTACCATAAATAAATCCTACATATTTTAATGACTCTTAGAGCCTTAACCTTTGTCTACTCACTAATTAGCCAAATATTCCAATTAACATTTACCCTAATATAAAGATTTGGAAAATTAGGGGAAAAGGAAGAGAAAGTCCTTTTTATCTTAGTGCCATGAAATTTTAAGATAATAGGATTTCACAATTTTTATGTTCTTAGAACCCTAAAATAAAAATTTATCAAAAATGAAAAGAAAGGGATGTTTGCCTAAGTTCTTACCCAAAATAAGAGGAGATGAAAGTTTTTTCAAGTTTTTATTGAAAAAAATTGGTATGGTTTCATAGAAGAAAAAGAGTGAAGTCTTTTTATCAGTGTGTAATTTCAATCAAAGCTCTGAATTGATTAATAAGTGAGGTTGATCAAATCTATTAAGTGACTAACCTAAGAATTACCTCATTTTATTTTTTCTCGATCTCAATATGTTTATTTTTATTACATCTACCTTCACATTTTCATCCCAAGACAATTGTTCATACCCTGGCCTAATAATTGAGAGCCAGGCCCAAAAATACGTAAAGGTCCACCAATAAAGGTGGATCTCACTATAAACCCGACCTCTTTAAGATGGTCGGACAATAACATAGAGGTCCAGCTTTACTTGACCTAACAAGTAACTACCTCCTTAAATCTCTCTTACTATCTTTACCTCATCTAAAAGGTAGATCCTAACAAACTCTCAAGATAAAGGGAACGCTTATCCATCAGAAAAGATGGTCTACTCCAACAAAGGTGGTTATCTACACTACTATAAATACACCGGAACCCCCAAGTATAACACACGTTCTAATCTACTAAAAACCTGCTAAAAGACCTTGCTAACTTAAGCATCAGAGTCTCTTGCAGGTACCACCCCCAACCTCCTCACAGGAAACTCGGACAGGCGGCACCTCAGCACCAAAGAGGTCGGACACTGCCACACAAAAGGATTTGGACCTCACGTTCAGGCCCAAATCAACTTTTTAGGTAATCCTTGGAACATTGGCGCCGTTGCCGGGGACCTAGGATCCACCTTCTGACAAATGGCAGACCACGAGCATAGAGATGGCTGCACAGCATCTGAGTCTGGGCCAGAAGATTAGCCAGAAGACCAAGCCCTCTTGCTCCCACCTCCACCACTACACCATGGCCCCCACGGGAAAGGGACCTCAAGAAATCCTCAAACAATGAGAATCCAATCCGAGGTCTACCATCACGAGGCTGAGGACCAACCTCACGTAAGCGAGATCCTGGATCTCGTTCATGGCCAAGGAGATCAACTACAACAGCTCGAACACGAGGCTGAATGACAATGAAAAGCAGAACGAGAGTTGCGAAAAGAAGTAAGGCGACAAAAGGAGTTAGAAGACAAGTTACGTAAATTGGAAGCTGATATACAAAGGAGGAATAACCGGGCGGAACGTGAAAAAAGTCCCTTGGGAGCGCAAGATCCATTTACAGAAGAGATCATGAAGGCTAAAGTTCCTAGGAACTTCAAGTTCCCCGACACGGATCTCTATGATAGAACGTCCGACCCGAGCCATCATCTCAGTAACTTCAGAAGCAAAATGTACTTGGTCGACGCCTTCGATACCACTCGTTGCAAAGCTTTCCCGACTACTTTAACCAAAGCTGCAATAAAATGGTTTGATATCTGCCCCCCAAGTCGGTCACTAGCTTTGACGACCTGGCGAAAAAGTTTTTGACCGAATTCTCCATCCAGAAAGAAAAAACAAAGCATGGCCCGAGCCTGCTGGGAGTAAAGCAAGAGGTCAGGGAAATCCTACATGACTATATGGAAAGGTTCAACAAAGTTTGCTTGGAAATTCAAAGTCTACCAACCGAAGCTATAATTATGGGTCTGGTCAATAGCCTTAGAGAAGGGCCGTTTCTCAATCAATATCCAAAAGATACCCGACTTCTCTGAATGAGATCCAAGGAAGGCAGAAAAATACATTAACATAGAGGAAAACTCCCGACTCATGGAACCTCCTTCGCGATCTAACCTACCCTACTATCAAACTCAGGACAAAGAAAGGGAACCCAAGAAAAAAGAGGAGAAAAATGTAGAAAAGCCTCGAAAGTATCACAACTACACCCCTCTAAGGGTTTCCCTGGTCGATGTTTACAGAGAGATATGTCACACGGAGAAGCTTCCACCACCTCGTCCGATTAAGCACAAGAAAGATGGAAGTCGGACAGAATATTTCGGGTATCATAAGCTTTATGGCCACTCAACTAATGAATGCTACGACTTAAAGAGTGTTATCAAAAAGTTAGTCAGAGAAGGCCGACTTGATAGATATCTTGCAGACAGGTCGGACGAACCGAGGAAGAGAAGAAAGGATGAAGAATGAGGATGACCAGAACGCCCTCTTCACACCCCTGAGTGACATATACACATGATTAATGGTGGGTTTGCCGGAGGATGAATATCAAAATCCTCACGAAAAAGGCACCTCAAGGAAGTATATCAAGTTGGCGAGGACAGTCAATCATCCGACTTACCCACTATCCCCTTCACTAAAGAGGATGATCAAGGGATATTACCAGGGCACGACGACCCAGTGGTGATAACTATAATCCTAGCAAACGCTAACCTCCATCGAACCTTGGCAGACCAAGGTAGCTCGGCGGATATTCTGTACAAACCCGCCTTTGACAAGCTCGGGTTAGAGGAAAAGGAGCTAAGGTCAAGGACTCTAAGTGTTGACTACATTGTAGTCAATGTAAGTTCAACCTACAATGCCCTAATAGGTCGGACGAACTTGAATCGACTTGCGGTTGTCGTCTCCACCCCACATTTTTGCATGAAATTTCCCAAAGCTGAAGGGATTGCCACTATCAAAGGAGACCAAAAGTTAGTAAGAAAATGCTATAACAAGAGCCTTAGTTTGAAAGGTAGCTCGGAAGGCAAAGAAGTCAATACAATCGAGTTAGATGGAGTCTGAGATCGAGAAGAACTACGATTTAAACCTGAAGGCAAAATGGAAGAGATACAAATTGGAGACTACCCCGACAAGACAACGAGTATAGGGAAAAACCTGGAGGAAAACCTAAAGAAATAACTCGTTGAATTGCTGAGGAAAAACTCCAATCTCTTTGCATGGAAAGCCTCTGACATGCCTGTTATTGATCCCAACCTAATGTACCATAGGCTTGCTGCGTACCCAGGTTCCTGAGCTGTTCAGTAAAAGCGCAGAAAGCTCGGACCAGAGTGAACACAGATCGCAGAAGAGCAAGTGCAGACCCTGCTAAAAGCAGGATTTATAAGAGAGGTGAAATATTCGCTTTGACTAGCCAATGTTGTATTGGTAAAAAAGTAAAACGGAAAATATAGAATGTGCGTTGATTACATCAACCACAACAAAGCCTACCCTAAAGATCTTTATCCACTCGCCAGCATTGATGCTCTGGTCGACTCCACCTCAGGCTATAAATACTTGTCCTTTATGGACGCATACTAGGGATATAATTCAATTCTGATGTACAAACCAGATCAAGAAAAGACCCCATTCATAACTCAAAAGGCAAACTATTGCTACATAGTAATGCCTTTTGGATTGAAGAATGCAGGAGTTGCCTACCAGAGATTGATGAATAAGGTGCTTTCCTCTCACATAGGAAAACTCATGGAAGTAACATGCTCCTTAGGACCAAAGAGGATGGAATACTATTGTCCGACCTCTCGGAAGTATTCTCCACTATAAGGAAGCATGAAATGAGATTAAATCCTTCAAAATGCACCTTTGCAGTAGAAGCTGGAAAGTTCTTAGGGTTTATGTTGACTCAAAAAGGCATAGAAGCAAACCCTGACAAATGTCAGGCTATCCTTAATATGAAGAGCCTGACTTGTGTTAAAGAAGTCTAACAACTAAATGGAAGGTTGGCCGCTCTATCCAGATTTTTAGCAGGGTCAGCTCTGAAATCTCTTTCCTTCTACTCAATTCTAAGGAAAGGGAAGCAATTTGAATGGATCCCAGAGTGTGAATAGGCCTTCCAAGACTTCAAGACATTCTTGGGACAACCACCCATACTTACCCGACCTAAAAAACGGGGAAGAACTCGTGCTATACCTATCAGTTGGAAGTCGGGCTATAGCCTCGGCCCTGGTCCGAGAAGACGAAAAGGAGCCGCAACCTATCTATTTCATTAGCAAAGCTTTACAAGGGGCAGAGCTGAATTATCAGAAGATAGAGAAGTTTACTTATGCCCTTATTCTTATATCCCGAAGGCTCCGACCTTACTTCTAGGCCCATATCATTAAAGTCCGCACTAATCAACCAATGAAAAATATCCTACAAAAATGGAATTGGTCGGGAGGATTCTACAATGGGCTGTAGAGCTGTCCAAGTTTGATTTAAGATATGAAACTTGGACAGCCATCAAATCACAATACCTCGCCGACTTCATCGCTAAATACACTAAAAGTCCCGGAAACCCTGCTACATGGAGTCTGTATGTAGATGGGTCATCAAAAAATCTGGAAGCAGAGCTGGTGATATTCTAGAAATCAATCAAGGAACTCGGATAGAACTATCCTTAAGGTTCGAGTTCCCTGCTTCTAATAATCAGGCAGAATATGGGGCCCTACTGGCTGGCTTGAAGCTGGCTAAAGAAGTAGAGGCAGAAAAGGTGGTGGTGTTCAGTGATTCGCAAGTAATAACTTCGTAAATCAATGGCACCTACCAAGCTAAAGACCCCACTATGAAGAAGTACTTGGATGAGACACGAGAATAACTGACACACTTTTCAGAAAGTGAGGTCAGACATATAACTCGGGAGTTCAATGGCAAAGCTGATACTCTATCAAAGTTAGCCAGCACCAAGTCAAGAGACAACAATAGAAGTCTCATTCAAGAGACTTTACAAATACCATCCATATCAAAGGAAGAGGAAGTACTGGCTATACACAAATAACATCTAGGGTAGATGACCCCATAGTCAACTACCTCAAATTTGACATACTTTCCAAAGATAAAAAAAGGCCAAAAAACTCGTATAAATCATTTAATTTCAAATAGCATAATTTATAATTATAATTAATATATACATTATCCACAAACAAATTAAAAAATTAAAATAATTTCCTAACAAATTTTTTAGCGGAATTGTTTCTTATATCTCTAAACAAAAAAGAGAGAATACATTATTTGTAACTTGTAAGTTATTATTTTTGAAAACAAGTTTACAAAATTCTACTATTATTGATTCTTTCAAGAGAACTTAACTATCATTATACATGTCGATTATTATGACTAAAATCAAATGAACTATTATTTTTCAAATAATATTCTCAGGTTAAACTGGCAGCAAGATGAGAATATTCCTGAAGAAAAAAACAAGTGAAAAACATCGGAAGGCGAAGAAAGGGAGAAAAAAAAAATGATGATTACGCAGTAAATAGCATTTATAAGGCGCCTCAGTTTCCGACTCATCGTCGTCAAAACTGCCACCCTGTCTACGCTTATCTTCAAAATCTCTCCTCTGCACTGCGATATTTTCCCGATAAGTTCACGATATATTGCACTCCCTACCACACCACTAGCTAACTTTACTGCCCCACCAAACGGAAAATTGAAAATAGAAGCTAAATGTAATAAATACTTAACCGAAACGGAAAAAAGGAATAAAAAAATAAACTTAAAGAAAGATCAGTTCATGAAGCAACATAAATAGTGTCAACAAGAAGAAATAAATCCTCAAGCTGAAAGCCAAACTGGCTTTCTTTTTCATCACTTCTCTGATCTTGCATATGCATGTTTCGAAATTTCAACCTTTGAAGTTTGAAGTTTGAAGTTTGAACACACCCGATCTTAACCTATATCTCTTAATTACCATTCTACCCACTTCCTTTATTACCCCACCTACACTGCACACAACACACACATTGCCGTTTGTTATTTCCCTCTATATATATCTATCAATATGCTATATTAATCTCATTCTCCCAAAACGAATTTTTATTCGCTCTACAATAAACTACAAATCACAAACGTCTTTTATAATTTCCTTTATGTGGTTCAATACACCAAACCTTATAATAAACTACTATTAGCACTAGCAAAGGTACTAACATAGAAGTACTAGTTGGTAATTTTAATATGCTCCCTCAGTCCCTCCTATTTTATTTTCTAATTTTATTTAATTAATGCATCTTCCTCATTCCCCGCTTCTCGTATAAGCTCCTCTGTATTTTTTAATATATAAATATAAATATTATTAATTAATTAATGAACCTCCTTCGATCTAACTCCTCTCTCAGTTTCAGAGCTCTCATTATCACTCCCCAAAGCCAACCCACACACACACATACAACCCTTTCACTTTTCTTTAAGAACCCTAAATTATTCATTTCATTCACCTCGGGCCATTCTCTTTTCTTCATTCTCAATGAAGAACTGAGGAGAAGAGAAAAAGAGATATAACAAAATTAAAAAAAAAAGTAAAGAGGAAGGGATTTATTTTATTTGTTTAACAATGCGAGTGAAGGAAATGCACCCGTTGTGTTGCATCTCGCTGGAGAGTCCAGGGATCGGTGGCGGAGGTGACTCGCCGGAGGCGGCAGACGCGGCGGCGCTGTCGAGGACCAGGAGTCTGCCGGCGAGTTTCGCAGCGGCGGGTGGCGGATCTGATGGAGGAGGATGTTGTGGACCGGAGGAGACGGTGGCGGGAGTACTGTACAAATGGACGAATTACGGCAAGGGCTGGAGATCCCGGTGGTTCGTCCTCCGCAACGGCGTCCTCTCCTACGCTAAGATCCGGTGGCCTGAGTATCTCAACCTCCTCCCTCGTCTTGACGACGTCCACCTCATCGGCGAAGTCTCCGCCAACCGCCTCGCTCGCTTCGACCGCGGTGCCGCCGCTGCTTCCTCCATCCGCCGCAAGAGCCACAAACCTCCCTCTTCCTCCGGCGTTGTCCATCTCAAGGTAAAATAAAATAAATACATCAATAGATAAATATAAAAATATTTAAGTAAATATGAACTACATTCATGATTCGTACACTGCTAACTCTGAATTATTAATATGAGTGGAGTTTACTAATATCTTATTTGTGTTGGCTGTTGTTATTAAACTAAAATTTTGTGTGTTTATGGAAATTTTTTGAATGAGAGAGAGGTACTCTTTTTTCTTTTGTTTTTTGTTTTTTGTTTTTGTTTTAATGGAATGGTGGTTTTAGAAGTGTGATCTGAAACGCCCGTTATAGTGTGGGACAGGTATTGGCCTTGGTTTAGCAGTGTCGTGTTCATCGTTTTGGCGCTACCTCCCTGCAACTTTCCTGTAGAGGCAAACATTTTATTTATTTCAAATTTTAATATTATTATTTTTATATTAATTTTTTAAAAGCGAAAGAAAAGAAAAGACTAAATACGTAATTACGAAGGCAGTGGCAAGACTAAAGAGGATTTCATTGATTTCTTCATTCATTCTTTTGTGACCATGAAAATTATCAACTGTGATTTCAGATTCAGATTGTTCTTCTGCCAGTGATTAAAAAAGGTCAAATTAACACAAGAGAGGAAAAATTAAGGGAGGGGTTCCTTGATGACCGAGGAGTAATGTGGAAACCCGCGGGTTCATACAATCTTCCTTTGGCAAAATCCTTGCTTCATTTGCGTTAATGTTTAGCTTTTCTCATTCTCTCTCTTCTGGATTCCGTGATTTTTCATTTCCCCCCAAAGTTTGTTTTACAGTTTTAACTGGTTGTTAATGAATAGTGGGTCACATCAACAGGTGGCTGAGAAGGGTAGGGATAGCCTACGAATTTAGCCCTACGGCATTAACTTTGCGGTCACATCAACACCCTCTGCAATCTGCATTCCCTTCATCCGCATTGGTTGGAATGGGATTTTCTTTCTTCTCACTTACCCCTCTCCCTCACCCTCAACCTCACCCAACCCCCTCTCTCCATTATTATGACCTTAATTTTTCTCTCTTCTCCATTTTTTCCACTAAAACCAAACCTTATCCCTTGCCATTTCGGCTTCAAACAGTGAACACCCATAAAAAAGGAAGAGGGGGGCCTGTAGAGAAGAAACACACAATTGTTCATTCTTTAACTTCAAAGGTTCTCCGGGTTAACTTGCTTTGGCTTTTGCCATTCAGGTAGAGAGAGATTTTTATTTTTTAATTATTATATTATTTTCGAGTTTTTTATTTTGTTTTATGTTTTTTTTTTTTTGCGTGTGGACGGTGGTCATATCCTTTTCGACTTTTTGTTCTATTTCACTTTTTTTCTATAACGGCAAGCCTTAGAAGTTAGAAGTTGAACGCGTTAAATATTATGGAGCAGAAAAAACAAATGTAATAACAGTGCTGTAATCGGAGGGAAAAAGGTAATTAGGGATGTTGGACTTTGTGTGTGTTTTTTCGTCAAGTCTCTCTTTGTAAATTGTGGTGCCTCGACGTAACTCAAAGCTAACCTTAGAAATGTGGGAAAAAATATAAAATACTAATAGAAAAAGAAAAACAATTTTTTTTAATATACTATATATGATTGAAAAATAAAGAAAAAGTGAAAACATATGCGAATGGCCATCTTTTGTCTTTGTCAACAGAAAATATATATAAACAGGTGGGACTTACCACTATGGTAGTGGGGTATTGTCCTGTTCAATATATTTAAATGAATAAATTGAATATTTCTTTTATATATATTGTGTGCTCCTACTGTTTGAGGTCAATGTTATTATTCAAGGACTAGTTTTTCTTCTTCCGGATAAAAGGTAAAGGCAAAAGAAAGTTGGAGACAGTAATAAGTTTCTGTTTCTTCACAATTCACATCATCGTCATCATCATCATCATCACTACAACCTTGCATCTGGAATCATTTATTCTAACCTTTGTACTATACTAGTATCTTCATTCCCATCATAGCACCCAGAAGTGAGGCAATTTCATTTTCCATCTTTTTATAATCGTTACTCTCTCTCTCTCTCTCTCTCTCTCTCTCTCTCTCTCTCTCTCTCTCAATAGTGTCTTAATTACACTTATCGCGCTAGCATGCTTGCTCCATAATCCTTCTTATATACAGTGTTTCGTTTTAATTTACGCTAATAAACTTGTCTTGTGGACAAATAATATCGTAGTTTGTTACGTCATTAGTGTTTGACTCATTCATGTTTACAAATCGTGCCCATCATCATTTTGTTTAAATATTGTCATCATTTTTTTTAAATATTGTTTACCATTCATTTTCTTAAACATAATTAACTAAAGATATCTTTGTTATTATAACAGATCTCGTCATTTAGAGAGAGTAAGTCAGATGATAGGAGGTTCTATATATTTACAGCAACGAAGACTCTCCATCTGAGAACCGATTCGAGGAGGGACCGTGTGGCTTGGATACAGGCTTTGGTGTCAACCCGTGGCTTGTATCCATCACTTAGACCACTCATTAGTGATCACATCATATCTTCTCTCGCACCAAACCATGTGTCTGTGTCGACCGAGAGGCTCAAGAAACGGTTGCTTGAAGAAGGTACCAGTGAGACCCTCGTGAAGGACTGTGAGCAAATCATGCTCTCCGAGTTCAACGAGTTACAAGGGCAGCTTAAAATCCTGTGCCAAGAGAGATTGAACTTGCTTGATACAATAAGGCAGTTGGAGGTAATTTATTTCTTAATTAATGTATTTAATACTGTCTTTTTTTTTCTTGAAATGAATTTCAATTCTTTTGTATTCTTGTGAATTGTTTCCTTATTATTATTATTATTATTATTATTATTATTATGGTGGGTCGGATCTTGGCTGGATCAATACCGAGACAGCTTGTCAAAACTTTCATTGGAAGAAGATATTTTTTTTTTATTATTTTTCTTTATTGTTATTATGAAACGGATACTATGCCCTCCAGACACTGAAATCAACATGTGATTAAGGTATGCAAAAATAAGTATATATGTATATATATATATATATATATATATATATATATATATATATATATATCAAGTAAATATCAGTGATGAATGTAGGTTAGTAATTAATTCAAACAAACACTTAGCACCGCGTGCCGATTTGAGTGTCTAAACAAGTAGTCGTACCTTGAATATTCAGTTAGTCAAAATGCTACAATAACTTGCATTACATCTTAAGTGATAAACATGGTTTCTAAAACTGCAAATTTACCTGATTAATAAAGTTTCCAGTTCATTTTATGGCTCGGCAAAATTAATTTTAATCTGACGAGAAATATTTTAAATTTTTTTCGCCAATTTTTAATCTTATTAGTAATCAGATTCTTGTCACGCTTGTTAGGAGTTGTATAAACCACCTCAGCTTTTTTGGTCTTGCACAGTGCTTTTAATTTCTATTGCTTTACTAGTAGTGTAAACAAAAGGATCTATAAAATTGGAAGTCACTAATCGTGATTAATGGTTGTTATAGTGGCCAATGACCTACCTTAACTTGGATAGCTTTGTATTTTCTTGTAATTCTATATTGGCTGATAGTCAATGCATAAAAGTTAATTACGGTTTGAAACTTTTGAATTTTCCTTATTGATACATTATGGCATAATAATCTCTGTACTCCATAATGCATATCAGTTTAATTTATAAAAGACACAGATATATAGTTGATTAAAATATGTGTGGCTCTAGCATCATATTATGAGATAAGATACAAACTTGTACCGATGCTATTCAAACTAAAGTTGTATAGTTGTTTTAATGCATACAAGAACTTAGTCAATTTGCTTATGTTAGACCACATGATATGTTTGGTGCATTCGGTCATTTTTGGCTGATCTGTTGTTTTTTCTAAACTTTCTTCTAAAAAGTCATGTCAGTGGTGACTCTGTTTGATGGTACTATTTGTTTTGAAGCACACTTTTGTTTCATCCCCACCGCCCCCATTATCCCCGTTTCATGTTTATACATCCTCTATCTTTTTACTATGCTGCCCTCTGCATGTGAGCATGTCTTCAGCTTATAGATTTGGAAGCTTTTGTTCCTTATTATTATTATTATTATTATTATTATTATTATTATTATTATGATAAGCCTTATTATTGGATCATACTCAGGCAGCTAATATTGAACCTGAGGCCTCTGCCATACATGATGGTGAATACCAATTGACAAAGAATGGATTTTCAAGTCTAGGACGCGCAAAATATAGCGGTACGCTTTTGAATGTCACTTGTCTCCTCATTATAATATATATACTCAGGCTGTGAAATTTATTTTTCTTGTTTGAAATATTAAAAAGCGGCTATATTAATTTTTTTTCAGTCATCTTAGGTGCCTATACTTCTCTCTCCTTCTGCTAAAGACCATTGTAAAGTGACAATCAGTTGTACCTCATTTATTTCTAAGCAATTATTGTATGGCTTATTGGGGCAAAAGTTTTGCAAATGTTTTTGTTCAATGTATCAATAAAATTTTGAAAAAGAAAACATGCCATGATCACTGATTTTTCCTTTTAGGATGGTGTAATGACCATACATGTACTAATTGCTGCCTACGTGGATCAAATGCCATTTTGTCCTCTCCTAATTTTGGAAGTTAGTTTTTGGTTAAATTTGTTCAAGTTGAATCTTTATGTAGCCTTGAATATACACATTCAATTTGGTACAATTATTTTTCCCATTTACTTCGGGTTTTCAGAATGCAGTACAACTGAATCGTCTGATGATATCGAGAAGCAGGAGTTGGAGGAAGTGTCAGATGAAGATGAAATCTCATATTATGATACTAGAGAGTATTTTACAGAACCTGGTTTTAGGTGTGGGTCAATAGGAACTTTGGACCAAGTGAACGGGTCTAAAGAAGCAAACACAGAATGTATTGATATGGAAAACATTAGTATTGAGAAGGCAATCAATAGTTTCAGATACCCTCACATAGTTAGGAGGAAAAAGCTTCCAGATCCTGTTGAGAAAGAGAAGGGCGTAAGTTTATGGTCAATGATCAAAGACAATGTGGGCAAAGATCTCACACGAGTTTGTCTTCCTGTGTACTTTAATGAACCAATATCGTCACTTCAGAAGTGTTTCGAGGACTTGGAGTACTCTTACCTTCTGGACCGAGCTTATGAATATGGAAAATCAGTAAGATAATGCTCTTGGTTGTGCCATTTCTCTTCAAATTCAATCTAGTGTTACTTATAGAAATGAATGAAATATTTTTTACACCCTCCTAGCCCTCTAACATGGTTATACTGTTAGCAATTTTTTGGTAATTATGTTAGATTTATATTGAATCCACTTGAGTAGTTTGCTTTATGCTGTTGGATTTGTGAATTTGTGATTTTTACAAGTCCAACTAGTAAACTACTGTTTTCATTTTTTTGTTAATTGTTGATGTTTGACTTAATAGTGAATTTCACATTTTGGCAACATTTAGTAATAATCAAATGTGAGATAAGTTAAATTCTAACCGAGAAGGTAACATAGTTAAATGCTATTGAACCTGACCCTTGGACCCTTTGGATTTCATTTTCAGGGAAACAGTCTCCTTAGGGCACTGAATGTTGCCGCATTTGCAGTTTCTGGATATGCCTCATCTGAAGGGCGTCATTGTAAACCCTTTAATCCTTTGTTAGGGGAAACTTATGAGGCTGACTTTCCTGACAAAGGACTTCGCTTCTTTTCTGAGAAGGTTAGTGCCTTAGTGGTTATTAGTACGATATTTGGCCGAGATATATGCTGCTAACAGTTATGCCAGCAGTGGTATTTTACTTGGTATTCAAATTCGCTGCTATAAATGACTTTTGGTCGAGTTATGGTTTGGATAACTCATTTCTCATCGTATAAATATGATGGTGACTTTCATACGACAATTTTGAGTTGCAAACTTCGAAAACAATAACATAAAGCAACTTATTCAGTTTATCTTGAGAAGTGGGACACAAGTAATTAAGAGGGGGACCGTTAAGCCTGAAACACAAATTGGACCTTTGTAGGTATCCTAATAACTATAGCGGATTTTGCTAAGTTAAGGTTTCCAATGGTTCTATATCAAAATTGGTTTCAAATGGTTGAAACTTTTTTTTTTTGGTGACAAATGGTTGAAACTTTTAATAATCTCAATGCATTGAATACAAATTTTGATAATTTAAAAAAAAATTGTTTTTCAATTAAAAATTCAGGTATAAAAGACATATGTCAAGATTATCTATTGAAAAAGTTTTTATAAAAAACATATATAGTTTAAGTTTTGAATACATTAGATGTTATGTATTTTTAAAAATTATTTTTCATTTCATGACAGACTTCCTTAAAGTAAGCGAGTCTAACTCAATTTTAAAAATAAAGCAATGCTACATTGCCAGCAAATATTATCATTATTTGCTAGTAATAATTTGTACCTATATTTACATACGTTTGTACATAAGAAGTTTATAGTTTGCATCTATATTTACCAGAGTTTTATACACATGAATCAATACAGTTTACACTCACATTATTTTTCATAGTCTGCAGACATAAATTAGTAAAATTTATTTGTTAAAGATAATTTAGTGTTTGTACTGGTTAAATGATGGCCAAAAATACTAAAAATTGTTGGCCCCAAGAGTTTCTCCTAAAAATAACTAAAGGATTGTTCATGCAATGTAGGACCTTAACATGATATATAATATGCTCAACTATGCACATTCATTTGCATGGAATTCCACATATGTATTTGCGTATTTTGTCTACATATGAAGATGATTTGTACCTAACCTTAAATGTATGATTTATTTTTATTATTTTAACCCCAAAAAATGATGTATTGAACAGGTTAGCCACCATCCAACTGTAGTTGCGTGCCACTGTGAAGGTAGAGGATGGAAGTTTTGGGCTGACAGCAACATCCGTTCAAAGTTTTGGGGAAGGTCCATTCAACTTGACCCGGTGGGAGTTCTTACCCTTCAGTTTGATGACGGTGAAACATTTCACTGGAGCAAGGTGCAAATCTTGAGCTCACTCTGTTTGCAATATCATCCGCGCTTACTAGTGACTTGGCTTGTAAAATTGTAGATTATATCTAAAAAAAATGCTGTTGTTGTTAATATAGGTGACGACAACAATTTATAATCTTATCCTTGGAAAAATATATTGTGATCATCATGGGAACATGGACATTCGTGGCAATCGCCAGTATTCAATCAGACTCAAGTTCAAAGAACAGACGATTCTGGACCGAAATCCTCATCAGGTAAGTGTGCTGAGTTCCTAATAGCGCTTTTTGGGAAAATTTTGGGAGGTGGTAACGTTGATTTGCTAATTCTGATAGTTAGATTTATAACTCTCAAAATCAGTCTTTAGAAATGATTTTGTAATAAGAAACGAAAATTTTTACTTTATGTCAGAATCAGCTTTAGAATCAAATGTAAAAAGTAAAAACTATAACCCTGTCACCCCTTCTATTTATTTTTTTTGGGTTTGAAACTTGTTTGTCCTTTCTACCTGACTTGTTAAAATAAACATGCATTCTATGTGAAATTAGGTGAATGGATTTGTTGAAGATTTAAGGGGGAAAAAAGTTGCCACATTATTTGGCAAGTGGGATGACAGCATGTACTATGTTAATGGTGATGTGAATGTGAAGCCAAAAGGTTTCAATTCGTCAGATTCAACCTTGTTGTGGAAAAGGGTTATGCCACCCACTAATCTCACTCGGTACAATTTGACATCATTTGCCATCACACTCAACGAGCTTACACCAGGACTCAAGGTATTACGATGATGATGATGATGATGATGTAGTGATGTGCTTTTTTTTCTTTTATATGTCTGTTATTGCCCATTTTTTTCCTTCTTCTGATCCCCGGTATTTGATCACGGATTAAAGGAGAAACTCCCGCCCACTGATTCCAGGCTGAGGCCAGATCAGCGGCATCTAGAGAATGGGGAATACGAGAAGGCTAATATGGAGAAACAAAGATTGGAAAAGAGGCAAAGAATGGTACTATGTTTCAAATGAAACTTCTTTTCTATGTCGTAGTATAAAGGAACCAAGCATGCATTCTATCTTTTCCTTTCCCGCCTCCTTGTTTTTATTTTTCTGTTTGATAGTTAATAAATGCTCACTTTCTAAAGCAGAAAAAGAACATAAAAAAACACCCCAGACAAAAGGCCATGAATCCAAATACACCAAGCCAACCACATAGGACATAGCGTTAATTGGAGTTCTTTGTTTTACTGGTCTTGAAAAATTATGAACTTAGAGCGCTCTTGGCATAGGAGTATAGGACTATAGCCATAGGGTAGTAAGTAGTTTTCGGATAACAACTATGCTATAGAGCTTTGGCACATTTTCTTCGATGAGCTGCCATGAAAAGTTGTGTGTGGGATCCACAAACAAACTTTTCTTCTTTTTCATTGCAAACTGAAGGAAATTGTCATTTTCTATCCATTTTCCTTCTGCTTGTTTTCTTTCCAGTCATTTCATTCCAAAAACAGTTAGATAACTAAAGGAATGCATAGTTTAATACATATTTTAAATTAATTTGAAGATACCCTCATTATTGTCTAACACGCTTTCTCAAGCCAAAACATACTATGGTTTAGCACTTTAGCTTGTTACATGTATTAAACCCTCCTTGTAGAACAACCCAGTTTACTGGAAACTGGAAAGCTAAGAAACTGCACATCTGAACCATCCAAGCAATGTTATACATTTCATCGTACAGGAAGTAGATAGACTAGGTTTAAACTCAAACTCATAAGCTTGTTTAGTAAAATTTATTTGTTAAAAATAATTTAGTGTTTGGATCGTAAAATGATGGCCAAAACTACTAAAAGTTGTTGGCTCCAAGAGTTTCTCAAATAAAAAAATGTCAAAAAATTATTTGCATGACATAAAATATCAATAAAAGTTAAAATAATAAAAATTTGGATATATGATGACTTTTAAATTTAACAGTTTATAATAAACTAAGTCAAAATATCATATATTCAATTTTGAAAGTCCATTTAAAGTATTTCACGCATTTTACCCAACTAATTTATCCAAAATCACTCACAAGAGAATAAGAATTAATTCCAGGGAACCTTGTCACTAATACTCTCGAAACTACATCCTCCTTTGTTACACAGCTGAAATCCAAGGCGGCTCCACCTCAAATGAAAAGAGAGAACAGCCCAGATTACGAATTACTCACTCTGGGAAAAATTTAACAATCACAAATTTATAAATAAATTCATCATCGTTCATACAAATCTAAAGCAGATCAAAACCATATATAAAGAAGTCCAGAACTTAACATTCTGCTGTGGTTAGGGAATATCAAACCATAGACAACTTCCATTTCAAGTGCATCTTTCCTAATTAATCCAATGATAATTATTCTCTACTTTATCACTTTACCCAACTTTTTTCCTTCTTTCGAGAATCCAAACTCTGGTAAATTACTACTATGGTCCAAAGTATGTTTATTTAGATGAATTTTTCTTAAAACAACTATTTTAATTATAGATCTTATTCCACCGATAACTTATGGTTATAATTTATTGAAGTTCTTTTTATACATATATTTAAACGATCATGCTTTTCATACAGTCACGAAAAATACAAGAAAGTGGTTGGAAGCCGAAATGGTTCCACCAAGAAGGTGAAAATGGAACATTTCGATATATTGGCGGGTATTGGGAAACGAGAGCTCAAGGAAAATGGGATGGATGCCCAGATATATTTGGTGAATTTAATGAAGTCACTGGGGAACCATTGGATGCGTCTTGATTTTTGTTCAGGTAACTTCTACAAACGCTCCTAATCTTTTTGTTAGTTCCCTAAGCATGCATGATGTATGCATTCTACATGCATGCATGCATGATGTATACATCGACCTAACCATTGATGTCACTAAAAATATATCCGCTTTCCATTGCACGGTCGATATAGTATTTCATATAAGTCGTAATAAAATAAATTACGTTTACCCTTTTTTATAATTTATTCTTATTACACTAATCTTTAATTTCACTTCTTGTCCAGCTGACACTCATAAAGCTATTTTAAAACTCCTTCTAGTCTATTTAAAAATACTAAATAAGATTATTTTTGTTATTTAAAATTTCCCAATAGCTTTTAGAAATAAAAATTTGAGGTAATCAACATTTTTTATCTTATATTTAGGTCAATACTAACCAATTTTTATTTTTGTATTTTTCACTAAAAATATTATCCCCTTCCTAGCATTCCACTTTGGAGAAGATGAAAATAATTTACCCTACTTAACATATATGTACAATACAATTCTTGAGAGACATGCCTTAGGTCTTAAAAGACAAACTATTTTCTGTGCACATCCTTAGGTGTTAATATATCTTGTTTAGTTATAAAAAAATGTTTGAACGAAAAATTGCCAATTATTTCACTAAATAAAATATAGTTGGATACTTAAAGCAGCTACAAATTCAAAGAACATTTTTGCAGAAGCATAAGCTCATTAGAGGTAGTGCGCTATCCACCATTGGCAGTAACACGCTAATTTTGTTGCAGATAATAATAATGAATGCGAATTTCTTGGGCGGGTTTATCTTGAACCTTCTTGCATGGCGAGTATGGTTTACACCAAACCGAAGGGAGAGTTAGCCTTTTGGAAAAGAGAACTACTGAAAAATAAGGCTCTTTGTAGAGAGCCCTTGTGATTTTACCATAAAACAAGGAGAATGAGAAGTTGCAGAAAAAATAACTTCAACCAATTGTCGTACCTAAAAGTTGCTATGTGGGTTCAAAATGACTTCAATTGGCCATTACTGCTGAATGAAGTTATGATTTTGTTGACCTAACGTACCAAGGAGTTTCCACGTACACAGCTCTGATCTTGGCTTGCAAAGAAGAGCTTTGGAGTTATAAATCTCATACCGAGGCTGGTCTTCATATAGTCTAGATGAGCGTATAATATGATCGAGCAAGTTATTCAACTTTAGATCAGTTGTTAGATTAGGGTGTCATCTGTAATTTTAGATTGTCATAATCTTGTTTTCTCTTAATTGTTAGTATGTGTAATTAATTAATTTGGGGTATTAGTTTATGTAAGTTTGTCCTCCTTTATCCTTGATATATAGCTAGGCGTCATGGCCAAAAGGGCTATCCATTTATTTTATATTTGTTTGCATTTTCCAAAAAAATAAATAACTAGATGCATATCTAATTTGGAAGTGTATCACTATTTTGTTTCATATATAAAGCTTTAATACCAAATATTCAACACACTCCCATAGCCAAAATTGGTGGCATTTGATGATGATAAATGTTTAGGTAAGAATTTTTGATGATTTGATTATAACTGAATTTTCGCTAGTGAAAGTTTACATATAATAAATGTTGTAATTTTAAATAAATATGTGTCAAAATATAAAATAATATTATAAAATATTAAATAATATTTTTTTATATATAAATACATAATAACTAAGGGTTAGTGGCAATGCGGACTACCCGTGCCATCTAAGTATGCTCAAAAAGGGGGTGGAACGACTCAAATATATTTAGATATCTAATTTGCTCGGCTTTATAGTAGGCCAACAAATTGGAGAGCTGACCTGCCTAATTTTTTTATTTTTTTAAAATAGCTAATCGTAAAATTACCATAAAAATATATATATATAATTCTAAATTAATGAGCATCAACATCATTTTTTTTTGGCAGTGTGACAGTAACAAAAAAGAAACAGTAGAAAAAATAAAAGAAAAAAAATGAATGAAAGAACCACCATGTTATATTTTCAATAATAATTATATTTATATTTATAAAAAATTGTACACAAAATATATAATTTATATATATATTTATTAAAATTTATATATATAAGTCAATATAGTTTGTGTTTATATTTATTAAAATTTACATATATAAATTAATAAATTTATTTGTTAAAGATAATTTAGTATTGATATAGACTAATAAATACTGATAAAAATTATAAAAATAACTATTGATCCCTAAGTTTCTAATAAAAGAAAACCACGAACTAAAGACATAGAAGCCCTCTGACGAACGGATTTTCTGTTGGTAAAGAATTTTATAAAAATAATCGTGTTGTAAGTATAGTTTTTAAACCAACAAAGAATCCTTTTGTACAAAAACTTTGGTTATCACAAGTAACAAAACCCAATAAAATTTATAACCGAAGTATTTAAACCTCGGGTCGTCTCTCAAGGAATTGCAGGGAAGTATGATTTATTATTGGTTATGGAAAAAGGTATATTTTTTGGTTTTTGAATTAAAGAACAAGTAAATTAAATGACAAGAAAAATAAATTAATAATTAAGAAAACTCTTGGCAAGGTATGAGAACTGGAAATCCCATCCTAGTTATCCTTATCAGGTGTGATGAGAATTGTTTATTGCTCCCACTTAGTTAACCCTTACTAAATAAAGGAAAGTCAAGTGGACTAATTAACTTGATTTCTCAAATCCTAGTCAACTCCTATGGAAAGACTAGCTTTAGAGGGATCCAAATCAATAAGCAATTTCCAATTTTCAATCAACTACTGAGTTTGACAACTCAAGTGTCACCAATTACTCAACCAAAGCCAAAAGGAAAAAAAAATCTAAATTATTTATATCATAAATAGAAGAAAGCAATCATAAATCTGAAATACCTCAAATTGTATTTAAACATAAATTCAAATCTAACATGGGAAGGTTCATAAGCCAATTTGGCAACATAAGTAATTAACAAGTAAAAGCATTAGAATAAATAAAAGTAGAAGAGAAACATAAATTAAAGGAACAATGAACCTGGAATGAAGAAGAAGTAAACCTAACCTTTAAGAGAAATCCTAATTTTAAATCCTAAGAGAGAGGAGAGAGCCTTTCTCTCTAGAATCTATATCTAAAAACTAAAATTATGAATTATGAAAGTTGTTTAATGAATGAATGCATTCCCCCACTTTATAGCTTCTAATCTGTATTTTCTGGGCCGAAAACTGGGTCAAAAACAGCCCAGAAATCGCTCCCAGGGATTTCTGATACGTCCAGCACGCGGCAAAGTCACGCGTGAGCGTCGTCCACGCGTGGGCATGGATTGGATTTTTCCCAGGTCACGCGTGCGTCTGATCCACGCATGCGCGTCACCTGGCTTCAGAGCAGCTATGACAAATTATATATCGTTGCGAAGCCCCGGATGTTAGCTTTCCAACGCAACTAGAATCGCATCATTTGGACCTTTGTAGCTCAAGTTATAGTCGATTTAGTACCAAGAGGTCAGGTTGGACAGCTTTAGCAGTTCCTTTAGTTTCTTGTATTCCTTCCACTTTTGCATGCTTCCTTTCCATCCTCTAAGCCATTCCTGTCCTATAATCTCTGAAATCACTTAACACACATATCAAGGCATCGAATGGTAATAAGAGAGGATTAAAATTAGTAAAATTTAAGAGCAAAGAAGCATGTTTTCAATCATAGCAAAAAATCAAGAAGGAAAATGTACAACATGCGATTTCTATGAATAAGTGTGAGAATAGTGGATAAAATCTACTCAATTAAGCACAAGATGTACCACAAAATAGTGGTGCATCAAATCTCCCCACACTTAAACATTAGCATGTCCTCATGCTAAGCTCAAGAGAAGCTATAAAGGAGTGAAGAGGAATGGTAGAATGTATGAAATGCAACTTATCTATGTGAATGCAACTATATGTAAAATGTTTCTACCTACTTGGTCAAAGTAAATAAATCTTCCAAGAACAGACATGAATTGGATTTCACTAATTCAAATCATAAAATAAAGTACAAGTAAACTTGCAAAAGAAAATAGCCCGTGAAAGCCGGGAACAAAGAATTGAGCATCGAACCCTCACTGGAAGTGTATGCACTCTAATCGCTCAGGTATTTAAGGTTCGATCTCTCAATTCTCTACTAATCTTGCTTTCTAAGGTTTGCTTTTCTTCTACCAATCAACAAAGAATTAATGCACAAAATACACATATCAAGAGGTCTTTTAAGGGCTGTAATGGGGTTAGGGTCAAGGTAGGATTGTATTTGGCCAAGTGGACTAAAATCTGAATCCTTAATTAACTTAAACTTTTCACCTAACTTAGACAATCCATGTAATCATAATACAACATCTAACTATCCATTAACCATGTTTTCCACATATTCATGCATCCTAATTTTGAGTACAGTACATATGCATTGCTTTCACCATTTATTTTGGGGCATTTTGTCCCCTTTTACTTATTTGCTCTTTTTCTTTTCTTTTTCTCATTTTTTCTATTTTTTTTATTTTTTTATTTTTATATATATATATATTTTTTTCTTTTATTTTTCTCAATGCATATGATTAAATTATTGAAAGCATGAACATGTCCTAAATATTTCTTTCACATTTTCATAAAGATATGCAACACCCAATTCTTAAATCAAATATTTCCAAACCCAATTTCTCCACACTTAAATCATAAGCACTCTCACTAGTCTAAGCTAACCAAAGATTCAAATTAAGGACATTATTGTTTTCCGCTTAGAGTTAATGATGTGCTAAAGTAAATAATAAAAGGGGTAAAATAGGCTCAAATTGGTTTGCAAGGGATAATGAAGGGTTAAGGCCATATGGGTATGTAAGCTTAGTGAAACAAATGCCTCAATCATATAAGTGCATGCATACATCAAACCATAGAAATATAGAATTAAGCAAGACAGAGATCACAATTTTTAGAGAGAACAACACAAAAAAAAAAAATATTGGTTGATAAAATACAACCAATCAAATAAGTCAAAAATCTCACTGGTTTTGTGTGTTCAAACTCTTAAACCATGTTCCAAATTAAAATTTCTTCAAACAAGTTTTTCGAAAAGTTTAATTCAAGTTAGTGAAATGCTATAAAAGTTTCTTGAAAAAGAAAATATTACTTCAACCAAGTGGTAAAATATGCACAAAATCAAACAAACATGCAAATGCAACAACTAATTTAACAAGAAAAATGTTAAACATTGGTGTTGAGTCAGGAAGTAACTAACCCACGAAAGTCGGTATCAACCTCCCTACACTTAAAGATTGCACCGTCCTCGGTGCATGCTAAGATGTGCAAGTGGACGGGGTGCTACAACTGATGCTTTTCTCCAAGGATTGTGCAGATGGACTTGTTTGTCTCTCCATGTAAAAGTTTTCTGTTTTCCTTCCTCGGTGGCCATCCTAAAAGAAGAGAAAAAAGAAGAAAAGTAACCCAAAAATAAAGATAGGAAACAATTTAAAATATGGTTGGGTTAATGCCAAATGATGAGAGTTTCAATTACATGGTAGCTACAACATGCAAGTGAGAAAACAGTAGAAGCAATTTGGCATATTAATAGTGCAAAAGTTGCAACAATAGAGAACAAGGCAGTATAAATTCATGTCAATGCAAAAGAAACACATGTATCATAGAAATTGGCATTTGAAAAATAAATAATATTACCCAACAATGTAAAATAAGTCACTAAGCACCAAATTAATACCAGAAAAGAGACAACAGTTGAATAAGAACATTTAACACCAATGGAAAAATAATAGACTTAGAAAAGAAAATAAAAATATGCACAAAATTAAAATACAATGAATGGAAGTATGCCAAAAAATTAAGTAAAATATAATGAAAGTAAAGAAGGATGAGAAGTTAAAGAGATGAAGAAGAAAGTAAGAAAGAATAAAGAACAAAGAAGGAAGAAGAAAGAAATAAGAAGGGAAAAGAAAAAAAATTAGGATTAGGGAAGAAAAGATAAGAATTCTGGCACAGGTCTAGTTAAACTGTGCGTCGCATGTGACGCGGACGCGTGGGGCACGCGTTCGCATGGGTTATGATATTTTCAAGTGACGCGTACGCGTGGGTGACGTGTACGCGTGACCTGATTTGTGCTATTGGCGCGAGAGAAGCCTTGCGCACGCACAACTCTCTGTTTCATATGCACATTGCTAAAATTCAGGGTGACGCGTGCGCGTGAGGGACGCGCACGCGTGAATGGCCTTACTTTGAAAAATGACGCGTACGCGTAGGTGACGCGTAAGCGTGATAGGACTTGTGCTTCCAACATCATTCCAGCCCCACTACATCATAACTTTCTGCCATATACCTCTTTACGTTGATTTTGCAGGGTCATGCGTGCGCATGGGCGACTCGCATGCGTGGGAGGCTGAATTCGCCAAATGACACGGACGCGTAGGGCACGCGTTTGCGTGGGCGTGCTTGTGCCTAAGGCACACCTCCAGCCATGCTCCCGCGTGACTCTCTGCTTCTTTTCTTGTTTTTTTCGAATGCACATATGACGCGAACACGTCAGCGACGCTTGCTTTTTTTTTTTGATGTAGAATGTAAATGCAAATGCAGACTATATGCAGAGATTATGAGAAGAGTCATTAAGAAAAATAGAATAAAATAAAACTAAGAATAAAACAAAACAAAATAAAACTAAGATTGAAAAGGAATGACCATACCATGGTAGGTTGTCTCCCACCTAGCACTCTTAGTTATAGTCCTTAAGTTGGACATTCGGTGAGCTCCTTGTCATGGTGGCTTGTGCTTGAACTCGTCTTGAAACTTCCACCAATGCTTGGACTTCCAATAAGCTCTATCAATACCAAGTAAATTTCTCAAGCTTTGATGGAGTTCTTCACAAGCTTTGAGCTCCCAAATTTGATCCTCATATATTCCCGGATCCCAAATCTTATTTCTACACCCGTCTTCAAGTGGATCACGATGATTCCATCCAGGTGGTTCAGCCTTAGAATTCTCATTTAGGCACCCAAACATCCTCCTAGACCCAATTAATTGAGAATTATGCCAACCCTTACAATCAAGCCTTGAGCTTCCAACCATAACGAACCTAGGATGGTGTTGCCAACCACTACCCATCTCCCTTTTACTCTTAATGCCACAAAGAGCTCTAAGTTGACCATCTATCTCAAGTAAACCATATTCAAGTGGGAAAGTAAAGGTCAAGGATAAGAATTTTACCCACTTGAATGTTGTATTGGATGGTAATGGCTTTGGGAGAGGTGTTTCTAATGATCTTGCAAGCTCCACTCCCTTGTGCTCTTCTTTGAATTCTTCCACCTCCTTGTAAGCTTCTTCAATTTCAACCTCTTCCTCTTGGTAGCTGACATGGCGAAAATTGGCGAATTAAGAATTGTTATAAGATATGCGTTGCAAGTATAGTTCTCAACCAACCAGAAATTCGCTTATCAATTTAAAAGTATGTCACAGAAATTAAAGTTAAAATACTGGGAGTATGAATCCCAGGTCGTCTCCCAACGAGTTGCAGGAAAGTGTGCTATTTTATTAATCAGATGGTTTTCAAAAAAGATTTGAGTTGAATGACAGGAAACTAAATCAGAGAATTAATGTAATTTAAATAAAAGCCTTGACTGGGAGTAGATTAGTTGGAAGCCCTATTCTTGTTGCAGTACTTTCAAGATTAATTGATAATTGGAGGTTGTTCTGTTTAGTTATCCCTTACTAGGTAAGGGAAAGTCAAACAAGTTGGAATGCTGTTTCTATTCACAAGTTCCAATCCGCTTACTTGGAAGGACTGGCGTTAGTGACTAGAGAGCAAACCAATAATAAACCCAATTACAATTTCTCCCTTGAGCACTCCAACTCAAGGGTTCCTTTCAATCAACTCCCCATCAAGTTAGGGAACTACTCACTCATTGTGAATGTGGAATTCATAACATAGGAAAGGAAATTAAAGGAAGACATGATAAATAAAACTCAAAGGAATCAATTAAAAATAAAAATAACTCTTGTATTGATAAATTCTAAAATAATCCAACAGTAAGATTGAAATAAATTAAAGGACATGGAAGAGTAAAGCCAAGTAAAGAAAACGAACTAGAATGACGAAGTCTTGATGAGGTAACAACTCTTCTCAATATCCCAATGCAAAAAGCAATTAAAAATAAAAATCCTAAGAACTATGAATGTGTAGAGAAAAAACCTAGAGGAGAGGAAAACTAGATCTGAAAAAACTAAAACTATGCGGAATGAATGTTGTTGTTGGTCTTTGCATGTTCCCTGGCTCTAGTATGCTTTTCTAGGCCGAAAAATGTGTCGAAATAGGGCCCAAATCGCTCCCAGCAATTCTGCAGATTATGCAGATCGCGCATATCACGTGATCGCGTCATTCATGCGGACGCGTCATTCGGCGTTTTGCTTCTCCACGCGGGCGCGTCGTCCACGCCTCTGCGTCACTTATGCTATTCCAATCCGCGCGGTCGCGTGAGCCATGCGGCCGCGTCACTTCTCGCTGGTCATCTCCTTAATTTCTTGTGTTCCTTCCATTTTTGCAAGCTTCCTTTCCAATCTCTAACTCATTCATGCCCTATAAAGTCTGAAACACTTAACACACAGATCACGGCATCGAATGGAATAAAGGAGAATTAAAATAAATAATCAAAAGTCTCTAGGAAGCAAGTTTTCAATCATGTAATAAATTTTGGAAGGAAATATAAATGCATGCTAATCATATGAATAAGTGGGTAAAGATCATGATAAAACCACACAATTAAACACAATATAACCATAAAATAGTGGTTTATCAATCTCCTCACACTTAAACATTAGCATGTCCTCATGCTTAGTTGAAGGAGATAATATGAATGAGTAGGAACATGTAGAACTCATGCAATGCAATGCAACCTATATATGTGAATGCATCTATATGATTATTGTCTACTTGATCAAAAGTAAATAATCTCTTCAAAACAATTACAAACCAAATTTCACTAACTCAATTCTTATATAGTAAGAACAGATAAAAATGCAAGAAGATATCTCATGAAAGCAGAGAACATAGAAATTCAAGCAAGGAACCCTCACTGATGATGTATGTACACTCTAGTCTCTCTAGTGTATAGGGTCATCACTCTATCCTTCTCTAATCATGCTTTCTAATTTTTGTTCTTCTCCTGACCAATCAACAACATTTAATATACCAATGCAAACATCATGAGGTCTTTTCGAGGTTGTAATGGGGCCAAGGTAAGGGTAAGGATGTATATATGGCTAAGTAAGCTTATAAATTGAATCTTTATTTAACCCAAGCTTTCACCTAACCTCTATGTATATTCTATATAACTTTAGAATGCATACCTAGCTACCCAGAAATTTCTTTCACATTCCATACTCATGCATCAACTTTTTATTTTAATTTTATCATACATGCATTGATCCTTGAATTCTTAACTTAAAATTGGGGTAATTTTGTCCCCTTATTTATTTATTGAAATTTTTTTTCATAAACATAAAAATAAACATAGCTTATCAATGCACATAGATTTTTAATTCTTATAGTTTCACATGAGTAGGTATCCAAATTCCCATTATATTATCATGACACATTCCCTTATTATCTTTTGTTCTCACAATTTCTCATACTTGATTGACACACACAATTCTATCTTAAGCTAACCAAAGATTCAATTTGGGATATATAATTATTTTTCCGCTTAAGGATAGTAATGTGGTAAAATATAGAACAAATGGGATTTAAAGGCTCAAAGTGGCTAACAAAGGTAATTGAAAGGGGTAGGCTTAATTTGGATAAGTGGGCTAAACAAATAATGGCCTCAATCATATGCAAACATATAAATATAATAAACATTGGACATATAGGATGAAACAAAATATAGATTACAATTATAGAGAAGTAAACACACATGAATAAAACAATTATGTTTAAATAATGTAACCATTCATAAAGGCTCAAATCTCACAGGTTGTGTATTCTTTAGCTCAAAAATTATGTTCCAAATACAACTTCAAGCAAATTTAACATAGAAGTTTTGATTAAAATTAGTGAAATTTTGTTCCAAAGATAGGGTCTTAGAAGAAACTTATTGCCTTTTCAATCAAGCAGAAAATGCATGCAACTAACCTATTACTATGCAATTTATCCTATTCTACATAAGAAAAATCTAACTAAATATCCTAATTTATTGGTGTTTAGGGAAGAGAAATTACCTCCGAAAGTCAGGTACTGACCGACCTCCCCACACTTAAGGCTTTGCACCGTCCTCAGTGCCATCTTTTAGGAACAAAGGTCGGTTGGTAGCAGTATCTCCATTGTCGGGACCATCATGGCTCCCTGTGCTGGTAAAGGAAGTGGAGTCCGGGGTGTCTGAGTCCTTGAATTTTCCCAAAATCAGCTCCTTGAGGTATGTGAATCGGCACTTGTTACGGTGCTCTCTCATCTTAGCTTTCTGTTCCTGCCGATCCAACCTTGCAAGTATCTGCTGGAGCAGTTGGTCTGTAGTAGGTGCTTGTGGTGTTGAAGAAGGAATATCTTCAACTAGTTCAGTAGGCTGGCTGATAGTGGCGGCTAGAGGTCTGGTATATTTCCCATTAGGGACGTATTGATCATCCCGTGGAAGTATGGCTTTGGTGTCCCCAGCTCTGTAGGAGACTCCGGCTGCTGAGACAAGATCTGAGACCAGGGCGGGGAAAGGTAAGTTGCCCGCGATTTGTACGTGTCTCATGGCATTCCGGATATGTCTAGGTAGATTCAGAGGTTGGTCTGTAAGGATGCACCATAGAAGAACGGCCATGTCTGCAGTGAAGGATGATTCGTGAGTGCTCGGAAAGACGTAATGGGACATGATCTGTGCCCATACGCGAGCCTCCATGGTAAGTGCTGAAGCCGATATTCCCTTAGGGCGAGTGCGATGGTATCCGTAGATCCAACGGCTGCCAAGTAGTGCGATAATTCTGAGAATGTCGTCCCAGTCAAAGTGGTACATCTGGCGCTTGAGTGCGGCTTCTTGAAAGGCGTCTAATCCTTTTGGAACAGGGGAAAGACCTAGAGCTTTTAGAATGGCCTCTTCTGTAATGGGAACTTGCTTCTGGCGAACGTAGACAGATTGCAGGATTGGTAGGTGGAAGTTGGAGTAGAACTCGACTACCCAAGAAAGATTGACCTGCCTAGGCTGTCTCTGTAGGAAATCCCATTGTCTTCGTGCAATCTGCGGCTCAACAAATATAGCAATGTGGTTTGGGAGGAGAAGAAAGTATTCGTTGTTGTAACTCCTTTCTGCCAGGATGGGGAACATCTGCTCACAGTAGCGATTGGGGAATCGCGTAGTGTCCTTTGCTGGGAAGGTTCTTTCTTTATCATCAACTTTTATAATCCTCTTAAATTCTTTTATTGAGGGCTTAACCGCAGTTGAAGAGGGTTCTGCCACTAATGCTCTTTTTGTTCCTCTTCTTGCTGGTTGTTTGGGAGTAGCTTTCTCCTTTCCTTTCTTGGTGGCCATCCTGAAAAAGAAAAGAGAAAGTAAATTAAATTCAAAGAGATAGAGCAAGGAAGAGGGCGGGAAAAGTGGTAATCAATGCACAATAAAGAAGAACGACGTTAACACATGGTCATGACTACATGTGAAAAGTTCATCAATGAAAATAAGCAAGTGCATGTGGGGACAATTAAATGCAAGGGGTTTATTGGCATGCAGGCAAAGGCATGAGTAGCATAGATCAAGCATTCAATGTCCAAGTGAGATTACCAAGTCTTTCAAACTAACAATTTGTTTGTAATAACAATTATATTAAATTAATAAAATATAAAAAAAGTTTTGTGAAAAGCAAGCACTGAAAAGTAGAATAAAGTAGAAAAAATGCTTAATGCCATATGGGCCTTTTCACAAACACATAGCATGCATGATAGTTAAGTTATTGAAAGCATAAATTTAAACATGCAAGCATCCCTTGAAAAAGTAATATATAATTATCAAACAAATTTATAACAATCCACAAGCATATAATGACTCACATAAATTTATAACACCAAATAAAAAGGAAAAAGAAAGGAAAAAAAAATATGAATAATGAAGGTAAAACGAAAAGAAAAGAAGATAACATATAAAAATAAGAGGAATAATAGAAAAGTAAGGGGGGAAGGAGAAAAAGAAAAACCTTGTTAATGGGAGTGAGAGAGAGAGAGAGAAAGTGTAAAAAGTGAGAAAGAAGGAAGAAGAAAGAAGGGAAGAAAAAGAAATAAGGAGGAAAAAGAGAAAATAGGATTTGGGGAGAAAAAGATAAGAGAATTGGCAAATCAGGAAAACTGTGCTGCGCAAGTGACGCGGTCGCGTGAGGCACGCGGTCGCGCGACTTGCGTTGAAACTGATTGACGCGGTCGCGTCGGTCACGCGGTCGCGTGACCCGTTTTAGGCTAATGGCGCGAGGGCAGCCTCGCGCTCGCACAACTCTCTGTTCAAAATCATTAATTGCCAAATATTGGGTGACGCGATCGCGTGGGGCATGCGATCGCGTGAGTGGTCAATTGTTGCGAGGTGACGCGGTCGCGTCGGTCACGCGGCCGCGTGGAAAGGATTATGCGTTCACACCAATCCAGCACCACTCTAGCACAACTTTCTGTTGTGCACCTTTGTTACGTCGAAGTCCAGGTCACGCGGCCGCGTGGGGCACGCGGTCGCGTGAGGCGATTTGTGCCATTGGCACGCCTCCAGCCACGCTCCTGCATGACTCTCTGTTCGTTTATTATTTTCTCCCATCTCCTTGCGACGCGGACGCGTCAATGATGCGGTCGCGTCGCGTAACATTTTTTTTTGTTTTTTTGTTTTTTTTTTGTTTTTTTTGTTTTTTTTTTGCTTTTTTTAAATAAAAATATACAAATGCAGATGCACGAAATGTACTAATAAAGAGAAGAGTTATTGAATAAGAAAATTAAAAATAAGGAAAAGAATGATCATATCATGGTGGGTTGTCTCCCACCTAGTACTTTGCTTTAACGTCCGTAAGTTGGACGCTCCACTAGCTCAGTCTTCGGCTATGTGGGGATCTTCTAAGAGGAAGATCTCGAGCTCCTTATTTTTCTTTAGCTGCTCGCCATGGTACAGCTTTAAACGATGTCCATTAACTTTGATAAGTTCAGAGCTTGAAGGATGGCTTAGGTGATAAACTCCGTACGGTTCAGCCTTCTCTACTCTGTATGGACCTTCCCATCTTGATCTCAACTTGCCTGGCATGAGCCTCAGTCGAGATTTGTAAAGGAGGACTAAATCCCCAGGTTGGAACTCTTTCCTCCTGATGTGCTGATCATGTACAACCTTCATCTTCTCCTTGTATAGTCTTGAGTTCTCATAAGCTTCCAGGCGAAGGCTTTCCAATTCTTGCAGTTGCAATTTCCTTTCAACTCTGGCTTCCTCAATTCCCATGTTGCACTCCTTTACTGCCCAAAAGGCTTTGTGCTCTACTTCAACAGGGAGATGACAAGCTTTGCCATAAACTAAGCGGAAAGGATTCATCCCAATGGGTGTTTTGTATGTTGTTCTGTATACCCAGAGTGCATCTTGTAGCCTGGTGCTCCAGTCTCTTCTATGAGGTTTGACTATCTTCTGCAAGATACGCTTTATTTCTCTGTTTGACACCTCGGCTTGTCCATTAGTCTGAGGGTGGTATGCTGTTGCAACCTTATGAATTATCCCATGCTTCTTCATTAATCCGGTTAGTCTCCTGTTACAAAAATGGGTGCCTTGATCGCTCACGATTGCTCGTGGTAATCCAAAGCGACAAATAATATGATTTCTCACAAAGAAAACAACAGTGTTAGCATCATTAGTACGGGTAGGAATTGCTTCCACCCATTTGGAAACGTAATCTACAGCGAACAATATATAAAAATAACCATTAGAATTTGGAAATGTACCCATGAAATCAATGCCCTAAACATCAAAAATTTCACAGAAAAGCATAATTTGTTGAGGCATCTCATCCCTCCTGGATATATTACCAAATTTCTGGCATGGGAAACAAGATCTACAAAATTCATCAGTGTCTCTAAAAAGAGTAGGCCACCAGAATCCATAGTCTAAGATTTTTCTAGCAGTTCTTTGAGGGCCAAAATGTCCTCCACTCTCAGATGAGTGATAGGCCTCTAAGATGGACTGGAATTCTGATTGAGGCACACACCGTCTAATTACCTGGTCAGTGCCACATCTCCATAAATATGGGTCATCCCATATATAATATTTAGACTCGCTTTTCAGCTTGTCTCTTTGATGCTTAGAAAAGTTCGGAGGGAAGGTGCGGCTAACTAGATAATTAGCTACAGGTGCATACCAAGGGACTATCTCAGATACTGCTTGCAGGTTATCAAATGGGAAATTATCAACTATAGGAGTGGAGTCATCTGTGATATGCTCAAGGCGACTCAAGTGGTCTGCCACTAAATTCTGGTTACCACTCCTGTCCTTAATTTTCAAATCAAATTCTTGTAATAGCAGTATCCAACGTATAAGCCTTGGTTTGGACTCCTTTTTAGCTAATAAATACTTTAGAGCTGCGTGGTCTGAATACACTACTACTTTAGTACCAAGTAAATAGGCTCGGAATTTATCCAGAGCAAAAACAATAGCAAGAAGCTCTTTCTCAGTAGTAGTGTAATTCGACTGAGCGGCATCCAAAGTTTTAGACACATAAGCAATAACAAAAGGATCCTTACCTTCACGCTGAGCCAGTGCTGCTCCTACGGCATGGTTGGAAGCATCACACATTATTTCAAATGGTTGGCTCCAGTCTGGTCCTCTCACAATTGGAGCTTGAGTCAGGGCGGTCTTCAGCTTATCAAACGCTTGTTTGCAATTTTCACTGAACTCGAACTCAATATCTTTCTACAGTAGTCTGGATAAGGAAAGTGCTACCTTACTGAAGTCCTTAATGAATCTCCTGTAAAAACCTGCATGGCCAAAAAACGAACGGACTTCCCTCACAGAAGAGGGGTAAGGTAAACTAGAAATGACATCCACCTTTGCTGGATCTACAGAAATGCCAGTATTAGACACAACATGTCCTAGTACAATACCTTATTTTACCATAAAGTGACATTTCTCAAAATTTAATACAAAATTTGTACTGACACATCTATCTAATACTCTAGATAATCCATCTAAGCAAAGGCTAAAGGAATTGCCGTATACACTAAAATCATCCATAAAAACCTCTATACAGTCCTCAATAAGATCAGAGAAAAGACTCATCATGCACCTCTAAAAAGTAGCTGGTGCATTGCACAAGCCAAAGGGCATTCTCTTGTAAGCATAAGTCTCAAAAGGACATGTAAAAGTGGTCTTTTTCTGATCCTCAGGAGCTATATGAATCTGGAAATAACATGTATACCCATCTAAAAAACAATAATGTGATTTACCTGACAGGCGATCCAGCATTTGATCAATGAATGGAAGAGGATAGTGATCCTTGCGGGTTGCTTGGTTGAGGCGTCTGTAGTCAATGCAGACCCTCCAGGCATTCTGAACTCTGGTTGTCAGGAGCTCTCCATGCTCATTCTTCACTGCAGTGACTCCAGACTTCTTTGGCACCACTTGTACTGGGCTTACCCATTCACTGTCTGAGATGGGATAGATGATATCTGCCTCTAGTAGTCTGGTCACTTCCTTTTTGACAACCTCGAGGATAGTGGGGTTCAATCTTCTCTGGAGTTGACGGACAGGTCTTGCTCCCTCTTCTAAAAATATTCTATGCTCACAGACTTGAGGGTTGATGCCTACTATGTCTACCAAACTCCAACCAATTGCCTTTTTGTGCCTCCTCAGCACACCAAGTAACTGCTCTTCTTGTTGAGAAGTAAGTTCCCTTGCAATGATAACTGGAAACCTCTGCCCATCTTCAAGATAAGCATATTTGAGGTGGAGAGGAAGGAGTTTTAATTCTAACTTCTGATCATGGTCAGGCTCTGGGTTGTCTGGAGCTGGTAACAGTGGTAGAGCACTGTCATTGTCCTTTGAGAATGTCCCTACACTTGGACCTTGTCCTGCGTGCTTCTCTTCAAATTCCTCCTAATGGACTTCAGCCACGGTTTCATCTATAATGTCACACTTGAGGATAGAGTGATTGGTGCACGAAATTGTGATCTCAGGCAACGGCGCTAGAAACTCTGTACGCACATCTTAATAAATTGTTTTTTATTCACAACTTCGATACAACTAACCAGCAAGTGCACTGGGTCGTCCAAGTAATAAACCTTACGCGAGTAAGGGTCGATCCCACGGAGATTGTTGGTATGAAGCAAGCTATGGTCACCTTATAAATCTCAGTCAGGCGGATATCAAATAGTTATGGAGTTTTCGAATATTAATAATAACTAGATAGAAAATAAGGATAGAAACACTTATGTATATCATTGGTGAGAATTTTAGATAAGCGTATAGAGATGCTTTCGTTCCTCTGAACCTCTGCTTTCCTGCTGTCTTCATCCAATCAGTCTTACTCCTATCCATGGCTGGCTTTATGTAAGGACACCACCGTTGTCAATGGCTACTTTTTATCCTCTCTGGAAAATGGTCCGATGCGCTGTCACTGCATGGCTAATCGTCTGGAGGCATCACCCTTGTCAATGGCTGTATCCCATCCTCTTGTGAAAATGGTCCAAATGCTCTGTCACAGCACGGCTAATCATCTGAGGTTCTCGATCATACTGGAATAGGATTCACCCTCCTTTTGCGTCTGTCACTACGCCCAGCACTCGCGAGTTTGAAGTCCGTCACAGTCATTCAATCCCAGAGTCCTACTTGGAATACCACAGACAAGGTTTAGACTTTCCAGACTCTCATGAATGCCGCCATCAATCTAGCTTATACCACGAAGATTCTGATTAAGAGATCCAAGAGATACTCATTCAATCTAAAGTAGAACGGAAGTGGTTGTCAGGAACGCGTTCATAGGGAATGATGATGATTGTCACGTTCATCACATTCAGGTTGAAGTGCGAATGAATATCTTAGAAGCGGAATAAGTTGAATTGAATAGAAAAATAGTAGTACTTTGCATTAATCTTTGAGGAACAGCAGAGCTCCACACCTTAATCTATGGAGTGCAGAAACTCTACCGTATGAAAATACATAAGTGAATAGAGGGTAAGCATGGCCGAGTGGCCAGCCTCCCATGGAGGTCTAGAGATCTCAAAATGATCAAAAGATGTCCAATACAATAGTAAAAAGTCCTATTTATACTAAACTAGTTACTAGGGTTTACAGAAGTAAGTAATTGATGCATAAATCCACTTTCGGGGCCCACTTGATGTGTGCTTGGGCTGAGCTTGAATGTTACACGTGAAGAGGTTCTTTCTGGAGTTGAACGCCAGGTTGTAACATATTTCTGGCGTTCAACTCTGGTTTGTGACTTGTTTCTGGCGTTTAACTCCAGACAGCAGCGTAGAACTGGCGTTCAACGCCCTTTTATATCGTCTAAACTCGGCCAAAGTATGAACTATTATACATTGCTGGAAAGCCCTGGATGTCTACTTTCCAACGCAATTAGTAGCGCGCCATTTTGAGTTATGTAGCTCCAGAAAATCCACTTTGAGTGCAGGTAGGTCAGAATCCAACAGCATATGCAGTCCTTCTTCAACCTCTGAATATGATTTTTGCTCAAGTCCCTCAATCTCAGCCAGAAAATACCTGAAATCACAGAAAAACACATAAACTCATAGTAAAGTCCAGAAATGTGAATTTAACATAAAAACTAATGAAAACATCCCTAAAAGTAACCAGATTCTACTAAAAACAAACTATAACAATGACAAAAAGCGTATAAATTATCCGCTCATCACAACACCAAACTTAAATTGTTGCTTGTCCCCAAGCAACTGAAAATCAAATAGGATAAAAAGAAGAGAATATAATATAAATTCCAAACTATCAATGAAACATAGCTCCAATTAACTGAGCGGGACTTGTAGCTCTTTGCCTCTTGAATAGTTTTGGCATCTCACTTTATCCATTGAGGTTCAGAATGATTGGCATCTATAGGAACTCAGAGTTCAGATAGTGTTATTGATTCTCCTAGTTCAGTATGATGATTCTTGAACACAGCTATTTTATGAGTCTTGGCCGTGGCCCTAAGCACTTTGTTTTCCAGTATTACCACCGGATACATAAATGCCACAGACACATAATTGGGTGAACCTTTTCAGATTGTGACTTAGCTTTGCTAAAGTCCCCAATTAGAGGTGTCCAGGGTTCTTAAGCACACTCTTCTTTTGCTTTGGACCTTGACTTTAACCGCTCAGTCTCAAGTTTTCACTTGACACCTTCACGCCACAAGCACATGGTTAGGGACAGCTTGGTTTAGCCGCTCAGGCCAGGATTTTATTCCTTTAGGCCCTCCTATCCACTGATGCTCAAAGCCTTGGGATCCTTTTTATTACCCTTGCCTTTTGGTTTTAAGGGTTATTGGCTTTTTGCTCTTGCCTCTTGGTTTTAAGAGCTTTTGGCTTTTTCTGCTTGCTTTTTCTTTTTCTTTCTAATTTTTTTTTCGCTATTTTTTTTTGCAAGCTTTGTTCTTTGCTGCTTTTTCTTGCTTCAAGAATCATTTTTATGATTTTTCAGATTATCAAATAACATGTCTCCTTGTCATCATTCTTTCAAGAGCCAACATATTTAACATTCTTAAACAACAACTTCAAAAGACATATGCACTGTTCAAGCATTCATTCAGAAAACAAAAAGTATTGTCACCACGTCAATATAATTAAGCTAAGTTCAAGGATAAATTCGAAACTCATGTACTTCTTGTTCTTTTGAATTAAAACATTTTTCTTTTAAGAGAGGTGATGGATTCATAGGACATTCATAACTTTAAGACAAAGTTACTAAATACTAATGATCATGTAATAAGACACAAACATGGATAAGAACTTAACATAGAAAACAAAAAACAGAGAAAGTAAGAACAAGGAATGAGTCCACCTTAGTGATGGTGGCGTTTCCTTCTTGAGGAACCAATGATGTCCTTAAGCTCTTCTATGTCTCTTCCTTGTCTTTGTTGCTCCTCCCTCATTGCTTTTTGATCTTCTCTAATTTCATGAAGGATGATGGAGTGCTCTTGATGTTCCACCCTTAATTGTCCCATGTTGGAACTTAATTCTCCTAGGGAGGTGTTGATTTGCTCCCAATAGTTTTGTGGAGGAAAATGCATTTGAGGCATCTCCGGGATCTCATGGTGATGAGCTTCATGCGCCTCTTGAGCTCCATGAATGGGCTCTCTTGCTTGCTCCATCCTTTTCTTAGTGATGGGCTTCTCTTCCTCAATGGGAATGTCTCCTTCTATGGAAGCTCCAGCTGAGTAACATAGATGGCAAATAAGATGAGAAAAAGCTAGTCTTGCCCCAGGAGAGGGCTTTTCGGCTATTTGGTAGAGTTCAAGGGAGATGACTTCATGAACTTCTACTTCCTCTCCTATCATGATGCTATGAATCATGATGGCCCGATCCACAGTAACTTCAGATTGGTTGCTAGTGGGGATGATGGAGCGTTGGATGAACTCCAACCATCCTCTAGCTACAGGCTTCTGGTCCAGTCTTCTCAGTTGAACCGGCTTGCCTTTGGAGTCAATCTTCCATTGAGCTCCTTCCACACATATGTCCATGAGGACTTAGTCCAACCTTTGATTAAAGTTGACCCTTCAAGTGTAGGGGCGTGCATCTCCTTGCATCATGGGCAAGTTAAACGCCAACCTCACATTTTCCGGACTAAAATCTAAGTATTTCCCCCGAACCATTGTAATATAATTCTTTGGGTTTGGGTTCTTACTTTGATCATGGTTCTTAGTGATCCATGCATTGGCATAGAACTCTTGAACCATTAGGATGCCAACTTGTTGGATGGGGTTTGTTAGAACTTCCCAACCTCTTCTTTGGATTTCATGTCGGATCTCCGGATACTCATTTCTCTTGAGTTTGAAAGGGACCTCGGAGATCACCTTCTTCTTGGCCATAACATCATAGAAGTGGTCTTGATGGGCTTTAGAGATGAATCTTTCCATCCCCCATGACTCGGAGGTGGAAGCTTTTGTCTTCCCTTTCCCTTTTCTAGAGGATTCTCCGGTCTTAGGTGCCATCAATGGTAATGAAAAAACAAAAAGCTTATGCTTTTACCACACCAAAATTAGAATATTGCTTGCCCTCGAGCAAGAAAAGAAAGAATAGATGAAGAAGAAGAAGAAATGGAGAAGAGGGAGAGAGAGATGTGTTTCGGCCAAGAAGAGAAGAGAGGGTTGTGTTGTGTGAAAATGAGGAAGAATGGAGGGATTTATATAGGGAAGGGAGGGGGGTAAAGGTTCGGCCATTTAGGGTGGGATGGGTGGGAAATTGTTTTTGAATTTTGAAGGTAGGTGGGGTTTATTAGGAAGTGAAGATGGATGTGAGTGGTGAAGAGGTGATAGGGAAGAGAGATTGAGGTGATTGTTGAAGAGTTTTGGGGAAGAGTGTTTATGGGATTGTGTGAAAGAGGGGTGAGAAGAAGTGAGTGGAGGTAGGTGGAGATCCTGTGGGGTCCACAGATCATGAGGTGATCCTGTGGGGTCCACAGATCCTGAGGTGTTCAAGGATTTACAACCTTGCACCAAATTAGGCATGCAAAATGCCCTTGCACACAACTCTGGGCGTTCAGCGCCAGATTGGTGCTTGTTCTGGGCATTGAACGCCCATTTGTTGCCCATTTCTGGCGTTGAACGCCAAAACCATGCTTGTTCTGGGCGTTCAGCGCCAGCTCTTCTCCAGGGTGCAATTCTGGCGTTCAAACGCCCAGATGCTGCCCATTTTGGGCGTTCAGCGCCAGAACCATGCTCTGTTATGGCGTTGAACGCCAGCCAGATGCTTCTTACTGGCGTTTAAACGCCAGTAAGGTCTTCCTCCAGGGTGTGATTTTTTCTTCTGCTGTTTTTGATTCCGTTTTCAATTTTTATATTTATTTTGTTACTCCATATGATCCTGAACCTAAGAAAACATGAAAAACAAATAAAAAGAAAATTAGATAAAAATTGAGTTGCCTCCCAACAAGCGCTTCTTTAATGTCAATAGCTTGACAGTGAGCTCTCATGGAGCCTCACAGATGTTCAGAGCATTGTTGAGACTTCCCAACACCAAACTTAGAGTTTGGTTGTGGCCTCCCAACACGAAACTTAGAGTTTGACTGTGGGGGCTCTGGTTGACTCTGTTTTGAGAGAAGCTTTTTATGCTTCCTCTCCATGTTTACAGAAGGATAACCTTGAGTTGTAAACACAAGGGACTCCCCATTCAATTGAAGGACTAATTCACCTCTGTCAACATCAATCACAGCTCTTGCTGTGGCTAGGAAGGGTCTTCCAAGGATGATGAATTCATCCTCATCCTTCCCAGTATCAAGGACTATGAAATCAGCAGGGATGTAAAGGTCTTCAACCTTTACTAATACGTCCTCTACTTGTCTATAAGCCTATTTTCTTGAATTGTCTGCCATCTCTAATGAGATTTTAGCAGCTTGCACCCCATAGATTCCCAGTTTCTCTATTACAGAGAGGGGCATGAGGTTTATCCCTGAACCAAGGTCACACAGAGCCTTTTCAAAGATCATGTTGCCTATGGTACAAGGTATTACGAACTTTCCAGGATCCTGTTTCTTCTGAGGCAATGTCAGTTGATCCAGATCTCTTAGTTCATTGGTGAACAAGGGAGGTTCATCTTCCCAAGTCTCAATACCAAATAATTTGGCATTCAGCTTCATGATTGCACCAAGAAACTTGGCAGCTTACTCTTCAGTAACATCCTCATTTTCTTCAGAAGAGGAATACTCATCAGAGCTCATGAATGGCATAAGAAGGTTCAATGGAATCTCTATGGTCTCTAGATGAGTCTCAGATTCCTTTGGTTCCTCAGAGGGAAACTCCTTATTGATCACTGGACGTCCCAGGAGATCTTCCTCACTGAGATTCACGTCCTCAACCTCCCTTACAGGTTCGGCCATTGTGGTTATGTCAATGGCCTTGCACTCTCCATTTGGATTTTCTTCTGTATTGCTTGGGAGAGTACTAGGAGGGGTTTTAGTGATCCTTTTACTCAGCTTGCCCACTTGTGCTTCCAAATTTCTAATGGAAGACCTTGTTTCATTCATGAAACTTACAGTGGCCTTAGACAAATCAGAGACTAAGTTTGCTAAATTAGAGGTATTTTATTCGGAGTTCTCTGTCTGTTGCTGAGTGGATGATGGAAAAGGTTTACTATTGTTAAACCTATTTCTTCCACCATTATTAAAGCCTTGTTGAGGCTTTTGTTGATCCTTCCATGAGAGATTTGGGTAATTTCTCTATGATGGATTATATGTGTTTCCATATGATTCACCCATATAATTTACCTCTGCTATTGCAGGGTTTTCAGAATCATAAGCTTCTTCTTCAGAAGATGCCTCTTGAGTACTGTTGGATGCAGCTTGCATTCCATTCAGACTCTGAGAAATCATATTGACTTGCTGAGTCAATGATAAACCACTATTTTATGGTTTATCTTGTGCTTAATTGAGTGGATTTTATCAACTCTTTACCCACTTATTCATACTATTTGCATGGTTTTACATTTGCCTTCCTAATTATGTGCTTTGATTGAAAACATGCTTCTTTGGACTTATAATTGCTACTATTAATCCTCTCTTATCACCATTAGATGCCTTGATATGTGTGTTAAGTGTTTTCAGATATTATAAGGCAGGAATGGCTCAGAGGATAGGAAGAAAGCATGCAAAAGTGGAAGGAATGCAAGAAGTTGGAGAAATTGCTAAGCTGTCCAGCCTGATCTCTTCGCACTCAAACGGCTATAACTTTAGCTACAAAGGTCCAAACGATGCGGTTTCAGTTGCGTTGGAAAGCTAACGTCCGAGGCTTCGATTTGATATATAATATGCTATAGTTCCTCTGAAGCTAGGTAACACGACCGCGTGATCCATGCGGCCGCGTCGCAAGTGACGGAAACCAGCGCATTTGAATTCGCAACCAGCGAATTCTGGGCTTTTTCTGACCCAGTTTGCGGCCCAGAAAATACAGATTAGAGGCTATAAGGTGGGGGAATGCATCCATTCATAAGGAGGCTTACACAATTCACAATTTTAGGAGTAGATGTAGTTTTTAGAGAGAGAGGTTCTCTCCTCTCTCTTAGGATTAGGATTTAGGATTTCTCTTAGTTTTAGGAGTGCCTCTAAATCCCAGGTTTAATGTTCCTTTAATTTATGTTTCTCTTTTATTTTGATACTTTTATTTGCATTTGATTTATGTTGCCCAATTGGCTTATGAACTTTTCATGATTAAGATTTGAATGTTCTATTTATTATAATTCGAGGTATTTCAAATTCAAGATTTCTTTCTTTTATTTATGTTACTGTTGCTTCCCATCTGAAGGCATTTTTATTCCAGCAAATTTACTTTTCCTCTTTTGGTCTTGGTTAAGGAATCAGTAACTCAGGAATTATCCAACTCAATAGCATAATTGTTATCTTGCCAATTGGCTTGAACTTCAATAATCCCAATCTTTTCTTAGGAAATAAATAGGATTCGAAGATCAAACCAATTTGTCTCTTGATCTTCCTTTGCTTTAGTAAAGGTTAACTAAGTGAAATTAAGATTCAATTTTCATTACTATTGATAAGGATAATTAATTTGGAATTCAAATTTCTTATACCTTGCCAAGAGTTTATTTTATAGTTATTTATTTATTTTTATTGCTCGAAAATATACCTGTGCGCATTGCCCAAACTTCCAAAACCCCCAATTTACAATCTTCATAAACAATAATAAGAACATACTTTCCTGCAATTCGTTGAGAAGACGACCCGAGGTTTGAATACTCGGTTATCAATTTCAAAGGGGTTTGTTACTTGTGACAACCAAAACGTTTGTACGAAGGGATTTTTGTCGGTTTAGAGACTATATCTACAACGTGACTGTTTTTATGACATTCTTTTCTGGCAAAAATCCTAACGTCAAAATGGCGCCGTTGCCGGGGAATTATAAACGTGTGCCTTATTATTGGTTATTGTAAATATTTTATTTTTGCTTGTTTATTTGTTTTTATTTTTATTTTTATTTTTGCTTTTTCTTAAGTTAAGAGGTTATTGGTTTTTTTTTATTTTAAAATTTTTATTTTATCTTATCTTATTTCAAAAATCAAATTTAAAAATTCAAATTTAAAAATTTTTTTAAAATTCAAATTTAAAAATTTTCAAATTTCAAATTTCAAAAATTCAAAATTCAAAAATTTAAAATTCAAAATTTTAAAATTTAATTTTCAAAAATTTAAATAACCTTTTAATTTAAATTTATTTTTATTTTTGTTTTTAATTTTTTATTAGCTACTATGAATTCTCACCCTTCTCGCTTCAAGTTTGATTCCAATGTCGTTGTTAGGAATGGAAACTATAATGAGAACAGGCATCAAGGTTGGAAGAATCAAAGATGGGAGGAGCCACAAGGATTTAATCAACCCTCATGGCAACAACCACCTCCAATGGACTATCAACAACCATTCTGTGATGCATATCAAGGCAATGGCTATGGTGAGCACTCTTTTGATTATCAACAACCACCACCATATGCCTATGAACCCTCTCCTCAACATAACTTTGGACCACCAAACTCACAAGCCCCTTTCTGCCATTCACCTCCATATGACCCTAACCCTCAACCACCATACCAACCACCTTATGAGCCATATGAACCATATATAAAACCACCCCAATTCCAACCCAATTACTCACAAGAACCACCACTTCAATATTCACCATCTCCATATCCATCAATCCAAGAGCACTATGATCTTATTTATGAAAGCCGAGTGCATCAAGAGGCAAAGGATCGTCTCAAGGAAACAGTGGATCGATGTCAGGCAACCGTTCAACAACTGGGGCAAGTATTAATTCAATGGGCTTCTAGACGCTTAAATACACAAGGATCAGCCACAGCCCCATGTGGACAGTTTAGTGAAGAGCGTAGCATAAAGGAGATACAAGAAACCCCAATGGACAAGACAGAGAATAAATTCGTACTAGAACAAGTAGAAGATGCTGTCATTGTTCAAGAAGAAGAAGAAGTGATTGAAGACTTAGGAGATGCAGAACCTCCATGGGAAAGTCCAGTCATAGAACCCCCTTCCAAGACGTTTGAAATTGATGCTAAGGAAGGTGTACAACCTCTAAGGCATATCACAGTTGAAGACTTGGAAGAGGTTGATCAAGAGATGGAGATTCAAGAAGAAGAAGCACAACCTCCCATGCCCTTGGAAAGCAATGAAGAGGAGATTGAATTGAAAGAGAGCTACCAAGAGGAAGAGGTTGAAATTGAAGAAGCTTGCAAAGAGGTGGTAATTATCAGAGAAGAGCACAAGGGAGTGGAACTTGTAATTTCATTAAAAATACCTCCCCCTAAGTTGCCATCATCCTTCACAACATTCAAGTGGGTAAAATTCATATCCCATAGCTTTCTAATTCCACTTGAATATGGGCTACTGGAGACGGATGGTCAACTTAAAGCTCTTTGTGACATTAAGAGTAAGAGGAAGATGGTCAGTGGTAAGAATTGTCCTGCAAGGTTCATTATGGTTGGAAGCTTTAAGTTTAAACGCAAAGGTTGGTATAAAGCTCAACTGAATGGGTCTAGGAAGTTGTTTGGACACTTCAGCGATAATTCAGATTGCTTGCCACCCAGATGGAATCATAATGATCAACACAAAGACGGGTGTAAAAGCAAGATTTGGGATCTTGGAATCTGCTATGACATTTGTCACTCCGGGAGCCTAAGAATCTGTTTGAAGCTTCTTAAGGGCTTTACATGCTTAGTTTGGGATCCCGGAGGTTACTGGAGATACAAACATTGGTGGAGATTCCTGGATGAATACAAGCATAAGCCACCATAACAGGAAGCTCATCAAATGTCCAACTTAAGGACTCTAACTAAAAGTGCTAGGTGGGAGACAACCCACCATGGTATAATCATTCCTTTCTCAATTTTAATTTTATTTAGTTTTGTTTGTTTTTGAATTTTATTTTATTTTGTCATATTGAACCTGGAGTTTTGCATCACATTCATATTAACACTGCATTCTGCATTTTTCAGATTATAAAAAAAAAAAAGCAAGCACGCGACGCGACCGCATCAGCGACGCGTCCGCGTCGCAAGGAGATAAGAGAATAATAAATTGAACAGAAAGTTACGCAGGAGCAGCGCTGGAGGCGTGCCAATGGCACAAATTGTCCCACGCGACCGCGTCGCTGACGCGTCCGCGTCGTAGGGGAATAATGGCCTCCCACGCGACCGCGTGCCCCACGCGACCGCGTGCCCCACGCGGCCGCGTGACCTGAAAATCGACGTCAACCAGGTGCATGGCCGAAAGTTGAGCTGGAGTTGGGCTGGACTCGTGCTGGTAGCCCAAACCTCACCACGCGAACGTGTGCCTCACGCGTCCACGTCATATCCCCATGATGGACACTCACGCGATCGCATGCCCCACACGATCGCGTCACCCAGAATTTTGGCAAAAAGAGTTTCGAACAGAGAGTTGCGCGACCACGAGGCTGCACTTGCGCCGATCGCACAAAACAGGCCACGCGATCGCGTGACCCACGCGTCCGCGTCACCTGACCTTCTTGCGCACCACGCGACCGCGTCCCTCACGCGTCCGCGTCACAAGCGGCGCACAGAATATCCAGATCAGCCAATTTTCTTATCTTTTCTTCTCTAATCCTTATTTTTCTTATCTTTTCTTATTTCTTTCTTCTTCCTTTCTTATTTTCTTTCACTTCCATTTTATTTTATTTAATTCATTTGCATACTTTCATTCATTGCATATTTTTATTTTTCTAAAATTATTATTGGTGTTCAAATATTCTTATTCAACTGTTACATCTTTTCTGGTATTTTCTTGATGCTTAGTGACTTGTTTTATTTTGAATAGGTAATATTATTTATATCAATCCCAATCTTTTATACCTGTATTACTTTTACATTGATATGAATTTATATTATCTCTCCTTACCCACACTCTCTCCCTCATTGTTGCAATATTTTGCACCACTAGTATGCCATGTGCTTCTATTATTTTCTCACTTGCATGTTGTAGCTACCATGTAATTGAGACCCTCACTTTTGGCATTAACCAACCCATATTTTATTTGTTTTCTATCTTTGCTTTGGGTTACTTTCCTTCCCTTTTTCTTTCAGGATGGCCACCAGGAAGAGAACCGGAAGACGTTTACATGGGAGAGACAAACAAGTTCCTATGCACATTCCTTGATGAGAAAAGCATCAGTTGAAATAACCCGTCCACCTGCACATCTCAGCATGCACCGAGGACGGTGCAATCTTTAAGTGTGGGGAGGTCGATACCGATCTCCATGGGTTAGTACTTTCCTGTCTCAAACACCAATATTCTATTTTCTTTGTTAATTGTTGCATTTGCATATTTAATTGCATGTTTATTTGATTTTTGCATTTAGTTACTGCTTGGTTAAAATAATAAGTTTCTTCTTAAGATCCTTTTTTTTTTAAATTTTCACTAATTTAAAACCAAAATTTTTGTGTTAAACTTGTTTGAAGTTGTATTTGGAACATGATTTTTGAGCCAAAGAACACACAACCTGTGAGATTTGAGCTTATTTATATGGTTACATTATTTAACCATAAATATTTTATTCCTGTGTGTTCCCTTCTCTATGATTGTAATCTATATTTTGTTCCAACCTATATGTCCATTATTTAGTGTATTTACATGTTTGCATATGATTGAGGCCATTATTTGTTATTAACTCACTTATCCCAAATTAGCCTACCTTTTACATCACCCTTGTTAGCCCCATTGAGCTTTTAATCCCCTTCTGTTCTATAATCACATCACTAGCCTTAAGCGGAAAATAAATTAATTATCCCAATTGAATCTTTGGTTAACTTAAGATAGGGATTGTGTAGCAAATAAGTGTGGGGAAATTTTGGGAACATGGGTTGATAAGGGAATGTAACATGTTTCTAATTTATTTGAATATTAGGAATTTGGGAACCTACTCATGAAAAAACCAAAATAGAAAAATAATAGAAAAATCCATGTGCATTGATAAGTTATGTTTATTTCTCTAAAAAAAAAGAAAAAAAAAGAGAAAAAGAAAAAAAATATACATATAATATAAATAAATAAATAAGGGGACAAAATTACCCCAATGTTAAGTTAATGAAAAATTAATGCACATGTGATAAATTAAAAAGAAAAATTTGGTACATGAGTATGGGAATCATACAAAAGTGGGAATTATGGGTAGCTAAGTATGAATTTAAAAGTATATAGAGTATATGTATATTAGGTGAGAGCTTAGGTTAATTGAAGATTCATATTATAGCTCACTTGGCCATACATATATCCTTACCTTTACCTCAGCCCCATTACAACCTTGAAAAGACCTCATGATGTTTGCATTAGTACATTAAATATTTGTTGATTGGTTAGATGAAGAACAAGGTTTAGAAAGAATGACTAGAGAAGAGTAGAGTGAATAACCCTATACACTTGAAAGATTAGAGTGATATACACTACCAGTGAGGGTTCAGTGCTTAATTCTATGTTCCCTGCTTTCATAAGCTATCTTCTTACAAGTTTACTTGTCTTTTACTGTATAATTTGAATTAGTGGAATCTGATTTATATTTATCTTGGAGAATTTATTTATTTTTAACCAAGTAGGTAGAATCATTTTGCATGTAGTTGCATTCATATAGATAGGTTGTATTTCATACATTCTTACATCCCTCTTCATCTTTATAGCTTCTCTTGAGCTTAGCATGAGGACATGCTAGTGTTTAAGTGTGGGGAGGTTGATAAACCACTATTTTATGGTTTATCTTGTGCTTAATTGAGTGGATTATATCAACTCTTTACCCACTTATTCATACTATTTGCATAGTTTTACATTTGCCTTCCTAATTATGTGCTTTGATTGAAAACATGCTTCTTTGGACTTATAATTGCTAATATTAATCCTCTCTTATCACCATTAGATGCCTTGATATGTGTGTTAAGTGTTTTCAGATATTATAAGGCAGGAATGACTCAAAGGATAGGAAGAAAGCATGCAAAATTGAAAGGAATGCAAGAAGTTGGAGAAATTGCTAAGCTGTCCAGCCTGACTTCTTCGCACTCAAACGGCTATAACTTCAGCTACAGAGGTTCAAACGACGCGGTTCCAGTTGCGTTGGAAAGCTAATGTCCGGGGCTTCGATTTAATATATAATATGCTATAGTTCTCTTGAAGCTAGGCGACGTGACTGCGTGATCCATGCGGCCGCATCGCAAGTGACGGAAACCAGCGCATTTGAATTCGCAACCAGCGAATTCTGGGCTATTTCTGACCCAGTTTGCGGCTCAGAAAATACAGATTAGAGGCTATAAGGTGGGAGAATGCATCCATTCATAAGGAGGCTTACAAAATTCACAATTTTAAGAGTAGATGTAGTTTTTAGAGAGAGAGGTTCTCTCCTCTCTCTTAGGATTAGGATTTAGGATTTCTCTTAGTTTTAGGAGTGCCTCTAAATCCCAGGTTCAATGTTCCGTTAATTTATGTTTCTCTTTTATTTTGATACTTTTATTTGCATTTGATTTATGTTGCCCAATTGGCTTATGAACTTTTCATGATTAAGATTTGAATGTTCTATTTATTATAATTCGAGGTATTTCAGATTCAAGATTTCTTTCTTTTATTTATGTTACTGTTGCTTCCCATCTGAAGGCATTTTTATTCCAGCATATTTACTTTTCCTCTTTTGGTCTTGGTTAAGGAATCAGTAACTCAGGTGTTATCCAACTCAATAGCATAATTGTTATCTTGCCAATTGGCTTGAACTTCAATAATCCCAATCTTTTCTTAGGAAATAAATAGGATTCGAAGATCAAACCAATTTGTCTCTTGATCTTCCTTTGCTTTAGTAAAGGTTAACTAAGTGAAATTAAGATTCAATTTTCATTACTATTGATAAGGATAATTAATTTGGAATTCAAATTTCTTATACCTTGCCAAGAGTTTATTTTATAGTTATTTATTTATTTTTATTGCTCGAAAATATACCTGTGCGCATTGCCCAAACTTCCAAAACCCCCAATTTACAATCTTCATAACCAATAATAAGAACATACTTCCCTGTAATTCCTTGCGAAGACGACCCGGGGTTTGAATACTCGGTTATCAATTTCAAAGGGGTTTGTTATTTGTGACAACTAAAACGTTTGTACGAAGGGATTTTTGTCAGTTTAGAGACTATATCTACAACGCGACTGTTTTTATGACATTCTTTACTGGCCAAAATCCTAACGTCAGTCAATATTTTATTCTGAGGCAGTATGGTATTCAGAGTATCAATTTCAAGAACTCCTTTCTTCATAGGCGTCCCATTACTCACAGGATTCCTCTCAGAAGTGTACATGAACTGGTTATTAGCAACCATGTCAATGAGTTCTTGAGCTTCTGCAGGCATTTTCTTTAGGTGAATGGATCCACCTGCAGAAGTATCCAATGACATCTTAGTTAATTCAGATAGACCATCATAGAATATATACAGGATGGTCCATTCTGAAAGCATGTCAGAAGGACACTTTTTGGTCAGTTCTTTGTATCTCTTCCAAGCTTCATATAGAGGGATTCACCTTCTTTCTGTCTGAAGGTTTGAACATCCACTCTAAGCTTACTCAGCTTTTGAGGAGGAAAGAACTTGGCTAAGAAAGCCTTGACCAGCTTATCCCAAGAGTTCAGGCTATCCTTAGGTTGAGAGTCCAACCATATTCTAGCTCTGTCTCTTACAGCAAAAGGGAAAAGCATGAGCCTATAGACTTCAGGATCTACTCCATTAGTCTTAACAGTATCACATATCTGCAAGAATTTAGTTAAGAACTGAAAAGGATCTTCAGATCGAAGTCCATGAAACTTGCAGTTCTGCTGCATCAGAGAAACTAATTGAGGTTTCAGCTCAAATTTGTTTGCTCCAATGGCAGGAATGGAGATGCTTCTTCCATGTAAATTGGAATTAGGTGCAGTAAAGTCACCAAGCATTGTCCTTGCATTATTATTATTTTCGGCTGCCATCTCCTCTTCTTGTTCGAAAATTTCTGAAAGGTGCTTGCTGGATTGTTGTAATTTAGCTTCTCTTAGTTTCCTCTTCAAAGTCCTTCCAGGTTCTGGATCTACTTCAACAAGAATATTCTTGCCTTTGCTCCTACTCATATGAAAAAGAGGGCCAGAAAAATAATAATAATAGTAGGGATCCTTTTTACCACAGTATAGAGGTCCCTGTGTGAATAGAAGAAAAGAAGAAGAGAAAATCTGAACTCAGAGAGAGAGAGAGGGGGTTCGGATTTTTGGTGAGTGAGGAAGAGATGTTAGTAAATAAATAAACAAATAGAAGAAGATGAGAGGAGGAAGTGAATTTTCGAAAATAATTTTTGAAAAAGAGTTAGTGGTTTTCGAAAATAGTTTTTGAAAAAGGTTAGTAATTTTTTTGAAATTTTAAAATCAGAAGTTAAAATATTTAGTTAATTAAAAAGAAATTTTGAAAAAGAGGGAAGATATTTTCGAAAATTAGAGAGAGAGGGAGTTAGTTAGGTAGTTTTGAAAAAAAATAAGAAACAAACAAAAAGTTAGTTAGTTAGTTGAAACAAATTTGAAAATCAATTTTGAAGAGATAAGAGGATAAGAAGTTAGAAAGGATATTTTAAAATCAAATTTTGAAGAAGATAAGATAAAGAGATATTTTTGAAAAGATATGATTGAAATTAGTTTTGAAAAAGATTTGATTTTTAAAATCACAATTAATGACTTGATTCACAAGAAATCACAAGATATGATTCTAGAACTCAAAGTTTGAATCTGTCTTAACAAGTAAGTAACAAACTTGAAATTTTTGGATCAAAACATTAATTGATGATGTTATTTTCGAAAATTAGGAGATAAAGATAAGAAAAATGAAAAAGATTTGATTTTTGAAAAAGATAAGATTTTTAAATTGAAAATTTGATTTGACTCATAAAAACAACTAGATTTTAAAAATTTTTGAAAAAGTCAAATCTAATTTTCGAAATTTATGAGTGAAAAAGGGAAAGATATTTTTTTGATTTTTGAATTTTTTTATGATGAGAGAGAAAAACATGAAAAAGACTCAATGCATGAAAATTTTGGATCAAAACAATGAATGCATGCAAGAATGCTATGAATGTCAAGATGAACATCAAGAACACTTTGAATGTCAAGATGAACATCAAGAACTTATTTTTGAAAAATTTTTAATGCAAAGAAAACATGCAAGACACCAAACTTAAAAATTTTTCATGTATAGACACTATGAATGCAAGAATGCATATGAAAAATAAGAAAAGACACAAAACATGAAAACATCAAGATCAAACAAGAAGACTTACCAAGAACAACTTGAAGATCATGAAGAACACTATGAATGCATGAATTTTTCGAAAAATGCAAGATGAGTATGCAATTGACACCAAACTTACAATTTGACTTAAGACTTAAACAAGAAACACAAAAATATTTTTGATTTTTATGATTTTCTAATTTTCTTGTATTTTTCAAAAATTATTTGAAAAAGAAAAAATAAGGATTCCATAATTTTTAATATGAATTCCAGGAATCTTGTATTCTTATTCTAAAGCTCCAATATGAGGGTTAGGCATGGCTTAATAGCCAGCCAAGCTTTAGTATGCCATTAAATGCATTGAAGTGATTAGTTGAAGACCAGTCCCAAAGCAGTTTGGGTATGGCTTTACAGCCAGATAGGATTCAACATGTTTCATGAAACACTAGAATTCATTCTTAAAAATTCTGAAGAAAAATATATTTTTGAAAACATTTTTTTTTCGAAAACAAAGGAGAAGTTTTTTGAAAAATTCTGAAAATAAAACAAAAATAAAATTACCTAATCTGAGCAACAAGATGAACCGTCAGTTGTCCAAACTCGAACAATCCCCAGCAACTGCGCCAAAAACTTTGTGCACGAAATTGTGATCTCAGGCAACGGCGCCAGAAACTCTGTACGCACGTCTTAATAAATTATTTTTCATTCACAACTTCGATATAACTAACCAGCAAGTGCACTGGGTCGTCCAAGTAATAAACCTTACGCGAGTAAGGGTCGATCCCACGGAGATTGTTGGTATGAAGCAAGCTATGGTCACCTTGTAAATCTCAGTTAGGCGGATATCAAATAGTTATGGAGTTTTCGAATATTAATAATAAATAGATAGAAAATAAGGATAGAAACACTTATGTATATCATTGGTGAGAATTTCAGATAAGCGTATAGAGATGCTTTCGTTCCTCTGAACCTCTGCTTTCCTGCTGTCTTCATCCAATCAGTCTTACTCCTTTCCATGGCTGGCTTTATGTAAGGACATCACCGTTGTCAATGGCTACTTTTTATCCTCTCTGGAAAATGGTCCGATGCACTGTCACTGCATGGCTAATCGTCTGGAGGCATCACCCTTGTCAATGGCTGCATCCCATCCTCTTGTGAAAATGGTCCAAATGCTCTATCACAGCACGGCTAATCATCTGAGGTTCTCGATCATACTGGAATAGGATTCACCCTCTTTTTGCGTCTGTCACTACGCCCAGCACTCGCGAGTTTGAAGTCTGTCACAGTCATTCAATCCCAGAGTCCTACTCGGAATACCACAGACAAGTTTTAGACTTTCCGGACTCTCATGAATGCCGCCATCAATCTAGCTTATACCACGAAGATTCTGATTAAGAGATCCAAGAGATACTCATTCAATCTAAAGTAGAACGGAAGTGGTTGTCAGGCACGCGTTCATAGGGAATAATGACGATTGTCACGTTCATTACATTTAGGTTAAACTGCAAATGAATATCTTAGAAGCGGAATAAGTTGAATTGAATAGAAAAATAGTAGTACTTTGCATTAATCTTTGAGGAACAGCAGAGCTCCACACCTTAATCTATGGAGTGCAGAAACTCTACCGTATGAAAATACATAAGTGAATAGAGGGTAAGCATGGCCGAGTGGCCAGCCTCCCATGGAGGTCTAGAGATCTCAAAATGATCAAAAGATGTCCAATACAATAGTAAAAAGTCCTATTTATACTAAACTAGTTACTAGGGTTTACAAAAGTAAGTAATTGATGCATAAATCCACTTCTGGGGCCCACTTGGTGTGTGCTTGGGCTGAGCTTGAATGTTACACATGCAGAGGCTCTTTCTGGAGTTGAACGCCAGGTTGTAACGTATTTCTGGCGTTTAACTCTGGTTTGTGACTTGTTTCTGGCGTTTAACTCTAGACAGCAGCGTAGAACTGGCGTTCAACGCCCTTTTACGTCATCTAAACTCGGCCAAAGTATGGACTATTATACATTTCTGGAAAGTCCTGGATGTCTACTTTCCAACGCAATTAGAAATGTGCCATTTTGAGTTCTGTAGCTCCAGAAAATCCACTTTGAGTGAAGGGAGGTCAGAATCCAACAGCATCAGCAGTCCTTCTTCAACCTCTAAATCTGATTTTTGCTCAAGTCCCTCAATTTCTGCCAGAAAATACCTGAAATCACAGAAAAACATACAAACTCATAGTAAAGTATAGAACTGTGAATTTAACATTAAAACTAATGAAAAAATCCCTAAAAGTAACTAGATTCTACTAAAAACAAACTAAAAACAATGCCAAAAAGCGTATAAATTATCCGCTCATCAGTGATCCTCCGGAGGATGCTTCATAACTCCATTCAGATTGAAGATCACTACTCGGCCATCTATTTCAAAAGAGTATGTTCCTGAAAAAGCATCTAATTTAAACTTTGAGGTCTTCAGGAATGGCCTTCCGAGTAGGATTGATGATGGCTTGTCTGAGTCATTTTGGGACATTTCCAGGATATAAAAATCAGTGGGGAACGTGAGTCCCTTAATGCCCACTAATACAGCTTCAGCAACTCCAGCCACTGTAATAATGCTTTTATCTGCTAACACAAAATGAGCTGCCGACCTTTTTAAGGGGGGAAGCCTCAAAATATCATATATAAACAAAGGCATTATACTCACACATACTCCTAAATCACACATGCAATCAGAAAATACTACACCACCAATAGTATAATTAACCATACAAGGACCTGGGTCACTACACTTTTCAGGTAAACCACCCATTAAAAGCAGATATGGAACTTCCTAAAAGAATAGTTTCTAATTCATTAATTTTGTCCTTATGTATACATAAATCTTTTAGAAACTTTGCATACTTAGGTTCCTGTTGAATAACATCAAAGAGAGGAACAGTTACCTCAACCTTTTTGAATATCTCTATCATTTTTGGATCAGGTTCCAGCTGCTTCTTGGGCTTCCTTGCAAGTTGTGGAAATCGAATAGGAGTGGTGTCTTCTGCAGTGTCTACGCCTTTTGATGCTTCCTCCTGTGGTTGAACTTCTTCTTTTTCAGTTATGTCCTGTATGTCTTCTTCCTCTTCAACATCTTCTATTTCCACTACCTCTTCAGCTGAGGCGTGTTCTGGTAGGCTTGGCTCCTCCTGAGTCCTCTCCTACAGTGTGGTTCCGGACCTTAGGGTGATGGCATTAATACAGCCCTTGGGATTGGGTAATGGTTGAGAGGAAATTCCACTGAAACTCAAAGGTTGGTTATTGAAGTTATTCATTGATCCAATCTGGGAGACAAGAGCTTGCAAAGTAGCGTTCAGACCATTCAGAGTAGCATTAATGTTATTTTCTATGGTCTGCTGTCTCCGATCAATAGATTGTAGTAAGTCATCATTAGCAGAAGAAGAAGGATAGGTAATTTGAGAGGTGTGCTGTTGGGTATTCTGTGGTCCTTGGGATTGCCTCAGGTGAGGTGCTCTGTAAGGCTGGTACTGGTTCTACTGCCTGTTGTTGTTGTTATTCCACCTCTGATTTCCCTGATTATCTCTGCCTCCTCTGTTGTTGTTGTCCCTCCAATTTTGGTTAGAATTGTCCTGCCATCCATGGTTGTAATTGCCACTTTGATTGTACCCTTGGTTGGGGCGGTCATAGAAGCTATGAGTGGCTGCCACGGTGTTGTCTTCCTGCTGGAGCTACGGACATTCATCAGTATAGTGGCTATAATCAGTACAGATTCCGCAAACTCTCTGTGGGACTAACTGTTGGTTTTGCTGTGGTGAAGAAGGTTGAGCTTGCTGAACTTGTTGTTGGTTCAATTGCATCTGCTTCAGCAAGTTGGTCATTTCACAGATACTCTGAGATAAAGCAGCAGTCTCTCTGCTAGAGGATACTTCTGCAATGGCTTTTGCACGACCTTATTTCTGCCTGTGATTCCTAGTAGATTCAGCTAAGTCGCTGATCAATTGCCATGCCTCATCAGTGGTCTTGTACTTTTTCAAAGACCCATTGCTAGCACTTTCCAATGTGGTCTTATCTTGGGGCCTCATGCCCTGTGTGACGTAGCCGAGTAACACTATCTTGTCAATCATATGGTGGGGGCAAGCTTTCAGAAGATTATTGAAGCGCTCCCAGTACTCATAGAGAGTTTCAGATTTATCTTGAACAATCATGGAAATATCATTCCTCAGTTTATCAGTAACTTCAGCTGGAAAGAACTTTTCCAAAAATTCTCTTCTGAGTGTATCCCAGTTGGATACAGTTGCAGCGGGTTGAGTGTAGTACCACTCTCTTGCCTTTCCCTTAAGAGAAAACGGGAAGGCTTTCAGCAAAATTGAAGTTTCATCTGCACCATCATGCCTGACAGTAGAACAGGCTGCTTGAAAATCTCTGAGGTGCTTGATAGGCTCTTGAGCAGGTAAGCCAAGAAACTTGGACATCAAATTGAGCAGTGCGGTCTTTATTTCAAAGTCTGTAGCCACCGCTGGATGATGCGCTTGAAACGGTTGCATTGTAAAATCAGGGGCTCCAGCCTCCTGGATAGTAACTCTCCTAGGTGCTGCCATGTCACCTATACGTAAATCAACCGAATCAGTAGAACGGGGGCTGGTTTCTTCCTCAAATGACGTTTCAGATCTGCCCTCAGAGAGGACTAACCGACGCCGAGCTTGCCTTATTCGTGAAATAGTTCTTTCAATCTCAGGATCGAATACTGGCAAGCTTGGATCAGGAAGTGAACGCGTCATCTAACGAAAGAAACAAGCATCTCATAGTAGTAAAATGAAATAAAATGCAAATAAATAAATTCCAATTAATAACTTTAGCACTCTATTGCAACTCCCCGGCAACGGCGCCAAAAATTGACGTGGCGAAAATTGGCGAATTAAGAATTGTTATAAGATATGCGTTGCAAGTATAGTTCTCAACCAACCAAAAATCTGCTTATCAATTTAAAAGGATGTCACAGAAATTAAAGTTAAAATACTGGGAGTATGAATCCCAGGTCGTCTCCCAACGAGTTGCAGGAAAGTGTGCTATTTTATTAATCAGATGGTTTTCAAAAAAGATTTGAGTTGAATGACAGGAAACTAAATCAGAGAATTAATGTAATTTAAATAAAAGCCTTGACTGGGAGTAGATTAGTTGGAAGCCCTATTCTTGTTGCAGTACTTTCAAGATTAATTGATAATTGGGGGTTGTTCTGTTTAGTTATCCCTTACTAGGTAAGGGAAAGTCAAACAAGTTGGAATGCTGTTTCTATTCACAAGTCCCAATCCACTTACTTGGAAGGACTGGCGTTAGTGACTAGAGAGCGAACCAATAATAAACCCAATTACAATTTCTCCCTTGAGCACTCCAACTCAAGGGTTCCTTTCAATCAACTCCCCATCAAGTTAGGGAACTACTCACTCATTGTGAATGTGGAATTCATAACATAGGAAAGGGAATTAAAGGAAGACATGATAAATAAAACTCAAAGGAATCAATTAAAAATAAAAATAACTCTTGTATTGATAAATTCTAAAATAATCCAACAGTAAGATTGAAATAAATTAAAGGACATGGAAGACTAAAGCCAAGTAAAGAAAACGAACTAGAATGACGAAGTCTTGATGAGGTAACAACTCTTCTTAATATCCCAATGCAAAAAGCAATTAAAAATAAAAATCCTAAGAACTATGAATGTGTAGAGAGAAAACCTAGAGGAGAGGAAAACTAGATCTGAAAAAGCTAAAACTATGCGGAATGAATGTTGTTGTTGGTCTCTGCATGTTCCCTGGCTCTAATCTACTTTTCTGAGCCGAAAACTGGGTCGAAATAGGGCCCAAAATCGCCCCCAGCGATTCTGCAGATTATGCAAATCGCGCACGTCACGCGATCACATCATTCATGCGGACGCGTCATTCGGTGTTTTGCTTCTCCACGCGAGCGCGTCGTCCACGCCTCCGCGTCACTTATGCTATTCCAATCCGCGCGGTCGCGTGAGCCATGCGGCCGCGTCACTTCTCACTGGTCATCTCCTTAATTTCTTGTGTTCCTTCCATTTTTGCAAGCTTTCTTTCTAATCTCCAACTCATTCATGTCCTATAAAGCCTGAAACACTTAACACACAGATCACGGCATCGAATGGAATAAAGGAGAATTAAAATACATAATCAAAAGTCTCTAGGAAGCAAGTTTTCAATCATGTAATAAATTTTGGAAGGAAATATAAATGCATACTAATCATATGAATAACTGGATAAAGATCATGATAAAACCACACAATTAAACACAATATAAACCATAAAATAGTGGTTTATCAGTAGCTTTCTTCCAATTCAATCTCCTCTTCATTACTTTCCAAGGGCATGGGAGGTTGTGCTTCTTCTTCTTTAATCTCCATGTCAAGTCCAATGGGAGAGGGTTTTATTTTAGATAAGGGTTCATCAATGATTGAGTCTATCTCTTGATCATCCCCTTCAAAGTCTTCAACCATGATATGCCTTGGAGCTTGTACACCCTCTTCAACATCAATTTCAAACGTCTTTGAAGGAGGTTCTATAACTCGACTTTCCCATGGAGGTTCCGTATCTCCAAAGTCTACAACCGCTTTTTCCTCTTCAATAATTACGGCTTCCTCCAGTTGTTCTAGTATAAAATCAAACTCCTCCTTGATGTCTTCCACTTCATGACAACTCTGTTCAACTATTCTTTCATCTTCAAGAGTCTCTCCTACCGCTACCCTTAGGGCCTCCTCTAGCTTCTTATGAAGTATGGATTTGCGAAGATGATTCCTTCTTTCTTGTTCCATATCGATAGCATAATTGGGATCATCTTGCTCTTGGATTGGTGGATGTGGGTGCTCTTCCATGGAGGATGGTGATGGGATGGAAAGATCATTATGCGGTTGAAAAGGAAGTGCACTAGAGCTTGAGTGTTGAATATTGGAGGTAGAGGGTTGGTTCATGTGGGATATAAGATTTTAGAGTATAGAGGTGAGACCAATGATGTTAGAGATGAGTGTGTTGTTATCCAATGGAGGTTGGGGTGGATAGGAGGGTTCATTTGTTGGGAGGAAGGGCTCATAATACGGAGATGGTTCTTCTTGATAAGGATATGGAGATGGTGAATATTGAGGTGGTAGTTCTGGGTGTGGTTCATATGGTGGTTGGTGTGGTGGATAAGGATTAGGGTCATGTGGAGGTGAATGGTTGTAGGTGGCTTGTGAGTATGGTGGTTCAAAGCTATGTTGAGGAGGTGGTTCATCAGCATATGGCGGGGGTTGTTGGTAACTAAAAGGGGGTCTACCATATTCATCATCTTGGTACGCTCCCTGGAATGGCTTTTGACCATAGTAATTTGGTGGAGGTGGGTTGTCACGAAAGGGTCCACCATAACTATTGTCTTGGTATGCATCACAGAATGGTTGTTGTCCATGGTATCTTGGAAGGTGTTGTTGCCGAAAGGGTTGATCAGATTCTCGTGGCTCCTTCCATCTGTGATTGTTTCGACCTTGATGCAGGTTTCCATTATAGCTTCTATTCCTTACAACAACATTGGAATCAAACTTGAAACCAGAGGGGTGAGAATTCATAGTAGCTAAAGAAAAAAAAAATTAATAAAAATTAATGAAAATAAACTCCTAAAACTAGAAACACTAACAAAGAAACAAAAAAGCAAAATTATTTACAATAACCAATAATAAGGCACACGTTTGCAATTCCTCAGCAACGGCGCCATTTTGACGAACGGATTTTCCGTCGGTAAAGAATTTTATAAAAGTAATTGTGTTATAAGTATAGTTTCTAAACCAACAAAGAATCCTTTCGTACAAAAACTTTGGTTGTCACAAGTAACAAAACCCAATAAAATTTATAACCGAAGTATTTAAACCTCGGGTCGTCTCTCAAGGAATTATAGGGAAGTATGATTTATTATTGGTTATGGAAAAAGGTACATTTTTGGGTTTTTGAATTAAAGAACAAGTAAATTAAATGACAAGAAAAATAAATTAATAATTAAGAAAACTCTTGGCAAGGTATGTGTAACGACCCAATTTTCAATATGTCTAGATCATACCAGAAACTGAGCGCTACCAATTTGTGTTCCTAATTATTATCTATTATTTATCATATGAGCCTGATTCGTTGTTAAACGCGTAGTTAATTTGCGAGGTGTATTCTATTTTTTTTTTTTGAAAATGTTTGGATTAGTAGACGGAATCACTCATAATCAATTCACAAGTAATAACAGATAAAACAGTTATAAACAACCACACATAAATACATCACGAGTAGCTAGCAACATTCAGTTATCCAGCCTTTATTAGAGTATAGACCTTTAGTTAGAACACCCATAGATATAGCTAGATAATAACTATATACATATACATACATACAACATCCCAGGTCCTAACCTGTTCAAGAGGTCTCTAAGCTGGCACCTAGGCTAGCCTAGATTCTATACTCACCTAGTCCCTCTAAACTACTAAAGCGAGTGAAAGTACGTTCTAAGTCTTCACAACTCAAGTCAGGTGGAACGTCATCAAAAGATAGAACATCATCTGCTACTCCTCTGCACGATCAGACTTTTTCATAGGACGTCTCTCTGGTACCTCATGAAGTAGCCACACAATAGGAATCTCGTACATAGGATTTAGGTTAAAGTGTGCATACGAACGGGGTGCAGACTGATGAGCGGATAATTCATACGCTTTTTGGCATTGTTTTTAGTATATTTTTAGTAGAATCTAGTTACTTTTAGGGATGTTTTCATTAGTTTTTATGTTAAATTCACATTTCTGGACTTTACTATGAGTTTGTGTGTTTTTCTGTGATTTCAGGTATTTTCGGGCTGAAATTGAGGGACTTGAGCAAAAATCAGATTCAGAGGTTGAAGAAGGACTGCTGATGCTGTTGGATTCTGACCTCCCTGCACTCAAAGTGGATTTTCTGGAGTTACAGAACTCAAAATGGCGCTCTTCCAATTGCGTTGGAAAGTAGACATCCAGGGCTTTCCAGCAATGTATAATAGTCCATACTTTGGCTGAGTTTAGACGACGTAAAAGGGCGTTGAACGCCAGTTCTATGCTGCTGTCTGGAGTTAAACGCCAGAAACAAGTCACAAACCAGAGTTGAACGCCAGAAATATGTTACAACCTGGCGTTCAACTCCAGAAAGAGCCTCTGCACGTGTAACATTCAAGCTCAGCCCAAGCACACACCAAGTGGGCCCCGAAAGTGGATTTATGCATCAATTACTTACTTCTGTAAACCCTAGTAACTAGTTTAGTATAAATAGGACTTTTTACTATTGTATTAGACATCTTTTGATCATTTTGAGATCTCTAGACCTCCATGGGAGGCTGGCCACTCGGCCATGCCTACCCTCTATTCACTTATGTATTTTCATACGGTAGAGTTTCTGCACTCCATAGATTAAGGTGTGGAGCTCTGCTGTTCCTCAAAGATTAATGCAAAGTACTACTGTTTTTCTATTCAATTCAACTTATTCCGCTTCTAAGATATTTATTCGCACTTCAACCTGAATGTGATGAACGTGACAATCATCATCATTCCCTATGAACGCGTGCCTGACAACCACTTCCGTTCTACTTTAGATTGAATGAGTATCTCTTGGATCTCTTAATCAGAATCTTCGTGGTATAAGCTAGATTGATGGCGGCATTCATGAGAGTCTGGAAAGTCTAAACCTTGTCTGTGGTATTCCGAGTAGGACTCTGGGATTGAATGACTATGACGGACTTCAAACTCGCGAGTGCTGGGCGTAGTGACAGACGCAAAAGGAGGGTGAATCCTATTCCAGTATGATCGAAAACCTCAGATGACTAGCCGTGCTATGACAGAGCATTTGGACCATTTTCACAAGAGGATGGGATGCAGCCATTAACAAGGGTGATGCCTCCAGACGATTAGCCATGCAGTGACAGCGCATCGGACCATTTTCCAGAGAGGATAAAAAGTAGCCATTGACAACGGTGATGTCCTTACATAAAGCCAGCCATGGAAAGGAGTAAGACTGATTGGATGAAGACAGCAGGAAAGCAGAGGTTCAGAGGAACGAAAGCATCTCTATACGCTTATCTGAAATTTCACCAATGATATACATAAGTGTTTCTATCCTTATTTTCTATCTATTTATTATTAATATTCAAAAACTCCATAACTATTTGATATCCGCCTGACTGAGATTTACAAGGTGACCATAGCTTGCTTCATACCAACAATCTCCGTGGGATCGACCCTTACTCGCGTAAGGTTTATTACTTGGACGACCCAGTGCACTTGCTGGTTAGTTGTATCGAAGTTATGAATGAAAAACAATTTATTAAGACGTGTGTACAGAGTTTCTGGCGCCGTTGCCTGAGATCACAATTTCGTGCACCACAGACGTTGGCTGGTCTCACAGTATATACATATAAACAGAGAACGATATTCACCATAGACTCAGAAGACTATCTAGAGCAGAATCCTCTTCTTGCGAACGGTCATCAGCGAACTATGGTAAGGTACTCTTACTTCCATCTGAAGGAGGAAGGGAGAGAGAAGGGGTAAGAACTGGGGAGTTCTTAATAGGGTCAGGGTTATTAGTTATGTTCATTAATTCCATGTTATTTAGCAGATAAATAGCAGAATACAAGGAAGCAGTAATTAGAAAACACAGATAAGTAGAGAAGATAGAGAAAACAGATAGCAGAACACAAATAGAAGAATACAAGAAAATAACACAAGCACAGAGAATGGAATACAAACAAGGAAAGGATACATTCATACCACAATCATAACAAAGGAAATGCGCAACCAAGTATGATGCATGTCTAGCCCTAGTGCAGGTAATGAGCTCATCTGTCGGTTACTAACCCGCTCCCGATGTTATCCAGCAACCTCTGTCTGGATAAGGCTTTCCTATTGGCTATACCCCTGTGTATAGGAAATAACCCCTCTGCCACCACAGGGTCCACTGCATGCAGGAAATAACACATCTGCCACTGCAGGGATGTACGCCGACACACCTTCTGTATACAGGAAATAACCCCTCTGCCACTACAGAAATGGAACAGGTGGTCACGATACTTCTGTAGCAGGAAATAACCCCTCTGCCTTACAGAAATAAAATATGGAACTGTACCGTAGGAAAGCATTCTCAGTGATCACACCATTATCTATCTGACTGCCTCACTACAGCAGATGATCATACAAGTATATCTGGAGTTGCCTTAACGCAACAAATGAATAAACACATCTCTTGGGTTGTCTCAAGCAACAAATAAATATCTCTTAGGTTGCCTCAAGCAACAAATCATCACATAATCATTCTCATTATCATCATTCATCATCATTCTCATTATTCATCATCATTTTCATATTCTTATGCAGTACCTCTTTCTTTCTCTGTTCAATCATACTGTACAAACTTTACATCTTTCACTTTTACAACGTCTTAATTCAAACCATTTCTTTTTATCACATTACTCTTTTCTCTTTGTCTTTTTACTTTGCTCTGATTACTCTTTTCTCTGTATCCCTTTATTCTGCTCTGGTTATTCTGTTCTCTGTATTTCTTTACTCTGCTCTGATTTCTCTGTTTAACGTATGTATTTAAAGCTTATGTAAATTTCGGTATGAATAGTTAGTCTGCCCCAAGTATAGGTTCATTAAGTCTATACTGAAACAGTTTAACTTTTCATATAATACCTAACCCTATTCGCAATTCCAGGACTAACTATGTTACCCTAATTCGTTCACTAGTCTCTGTCTGTTTTTCTGTCATTAAAACTTTACAGACTTTTTCTTCGATTTTTTTATCTTTTCTTCAACTTTTTATCTTTTATTTATCTTTACCTCACTAATATGTTTTACCACTTCCTAAGTATTTTATGAAAGTAATTATGAAATTCTGCGTTTAAAGTTGTCTTTCTAAAGCTTTTACAAAAAACTGCCTTTTCCACATTATTTTATTATTTTTATTAAAATATTATTTTAATTAAATATTATTATTTAATATTTTAATATTTTTTATTATTTTATCATTAAATTTTCGAAAATTAACTTACTTTTACTTTTAACCTTTAAAATTCACTTTTTACCACCCGTAACTTTTAATATTTCTACTTTTACCACCCTAACTTTCAGAAATTACTAAATAACCCCCAAACACCAAATTAATTACTTCCTTGCCCTTTTATGAATCAAAAAGGTGTTCTTCATTGTTCTTCATCACACTCAAAGTGTTCTTCATGTTCTTCATAAATTCTTCAGATTCCTTCTCTGTTTTTACCCATTTTTCAGTCTTTTCAGCAACCGATTTTTACTATAATTCATAATAAAATTGCAGCCACTAAAACCCCATATTTTCTACATGATTTCAACATAAACTGAACCTCAATTTAAGCTTATGGTTTCGTTTTTCCAGCAGCCCAAGAACATGAACTTTAAAGCTTGAATTTCATCAAATTTCATCAAAATTTCACCAAATTTTCACCAAGAATCAATCATATATGCAACCAATTTTTAGCACATCCAAATAATACAACATTCACACAAATCAAACACAAATAATCAAGATTAATTTCGTGACACCCTACCTGGTTTTGCTGCTCCTAATTCAGTTAGACTTTCAGGTGGTCCTTTAGCACTTTTTCCTCCTAAATCACATCAAGAACAACTTTAAAACTCTAAACTATCAACTAAACAAACTTCAGCAGCATCTTAGGAAGGTTATACTCACCTTAAACGTGCAGGAAATCAAAGATCTTTGGCCCACAAGTCAAGCTAAGCAAGAGATCTAAGGAAGAACATCAAGAAAACACTTGTTTAAGCATGTTTCCTTGAAAACTGAATTAAAAGGGGAAAGGAACAGCCATCTCACCTTATTTCCAGCCTTGATAAGTCACATGGTTATGTAGAGGAAGAAGAGAGGATCATTTTGGTGAAATCCAAGTTTTGATTTGAGTTTTGGTTCAGAAGAAATCAAGCTTTGAAGATTAAGTATTCATGAAGTTTTCTCTCTTTTCTCTCCTTTCAATTTCGGCCAAAGGGAGTAAATGACCAGCCTTGGAGTGTCTTGGGAGTGTAAGGTGAGTTGTGATTGGTTGGCTTGGAGGTGGGTTAAAATAATATTAAAATATCTCAGGTGTATAACTACTAAAACTAGATGTATCGGAACACTTGTAAAAACATCTCTAAAAATTATTTTCTGAGCTACTAGCATAAATGACACTAGTAACATATTTATTATGAGAATAAAACATGTATAATGAGGCCTTAGCATTGCTAAATTCATCAGAGAGTGTTGGTGCTAAGCTGCACCAGTAAACCGTAAACTCGGTTAAACCGATTTTCTGTTTTTAACTAAAACTGACCAGGTAACCTTATAATATTATTCAAGAAGCTTATAATACTAATATAATAATAACATCATCCTATTATCTCTCTTCTCTCATAAATCGAGTCCGGTTCGTCAAACTAAGACTATTTACAAAAACCAAATCAAAACTTCTAACCGATACGGTTCAAAAACTAGATTCTTCGTGACCGCGTTATCGAGCTTGTCTCGAAAAAGATTCTAACTTAAAGATGACATAATGACAATGAGGATTGAGATACTTGATGATATATCAAAGGTTTTCCCTTTACTGATCTTCCGGAGAAATCTGTACTTTCAAAAAAGATTTCGCGTTCTCGAAAACCGGGGTTGTTACAGTATGAGAACTGGAAATCCCATCCTAGTTATCCTTATCAGGTGTGATGAGAATTGTTTATTGCTCCCACTTAGTTAACCCTTACTAAATAAAAGAAATTCAAGTGGACTAATTAACTTGATTCCTCAAGTCCTAGTCAACTCCTATGGAAAGACTAGCTTTAGAGGGATCCAAATCAATCAGCAATTTCTAATTTTCAATCAACTGCTGAGTTTGACAACTCAAGTGTCATCAATTACTCAACCAAAGCCAAAAGGGAAAAAATCTAAATTATTTATAATATAAATAGAAGAAAACAATCATAAATCTAAAATTCCTCAAATTGTATTTAAACATAAATTCAAATCTAACATGGGAAGCTTCATAAGCCAATTTGGCAACATAAGTAATTAACAAGTAAAAGCATTAGAATAAATAAAAGTAGAAGAGAAACATAAATTAAAGAAACATTGAACCTGGAATGAAGAAGAAGTAAACCTAACCTTTAAGAGAAATCCTAATCCAAAATCCTAAGAGAGAGGAGAGAGCCTCTCTCTCAGAATCTACATCTAAAACCTACAATTATGAATTATGAAAGTTGTTTAATGAATGAATGCATTCCCCCACTTTATAGCCTCTAATCTGTGTTTTCTGGTCTGAAAATTGGGTCAAAAATAGCCCAGAAATCGCTCCCAGCAATTTCTGATACGTCCAGCACGCGGCAAAGTCACGCGTGACCGTCGTCCACGCGTGGGCGTATATTGGATTTTTCCCAGGTCACGTGTGCGCGTGATCCACGCGTGTGCATCGCTTGGCTTTGAAGCAGCTATTTCAAATTATATTTCTTTGCGAAGCCCCGGTTGTTAGCTTTCCAACGCAACTGGAACCGCATCATTTGGACCTCTGTAGCTCAAGTTATGGTCGATTTAGTACCAGGAGGTCAGGCTGGACAGCTTTAGCAGTTCCTTCAGTTTCTTGTATTCCTTCCACTTTTGCATGCTTCCTTTCCATCCTCTAAGTATTCGTGCCCTATAATCTCTGAGCGGATGATTTATACGCTTTTTGACATTGTTTTTAGTATGTTTTTAGTAGAATCTAGTTACTTTTAGGGATGTTTTCATTAGTTTTTATGTTAAATTCACATTTCTGGACTTTACTATGTGTTTGTGTGTTTTTCTATGATTTTAGGTATTTTCTGGCTGAAATTGAAGGACTTGAGCAAAAATCAGATTCAGAGGTTGAAGAAGGACTGCTGATGCTGTTGGATTCTGACCTCCCTGCACTCAAAGTGGATTTTCTGGAGCTACAGAACTTGAAATGGCGCGCTTTCAATTGCGTTGGAAAGTAGACATCCAAGGCTTTCCAGAAATGGATAATAGTCCAAACTTTGGCCAAGAATAGACGACGCAAACTGGCATTCAACGCCAGCTTTCTGCCCAAATCTGGCGTCCAGCGCCAGAAAAGGAGCCAAAACCAGAGTTGAACGCCCAAACTGGCACAAAAGCTGGCGTTCAACTCCAAGGAGGACCTCTACACGTGCAACACTCAAAGCTCAGCCCAAGAACACACCAAGTGGGCCCCGGAAGTGGATTTATGCATCAATTACTTACTCCTGTAAACCCTAGTGACTAGTTTATTATAAATAGAACTTTTTATCATTGTATTCATAGTCTTAGTTACTCCAGTTCCCCTCTGGGGCCGAGACCAATGAACTCTATTATCACTTATGTATTTTCAACGGTAGAGTTTCTACACTCCATAGATTAAGGTGTGGAGCTCTGCTGTTCCTCAAAGATTAATGCAAAGTACTATTGTTTTCTATTCAATTCATCTTATTTCGCTTCTAAGATATTCATTCGCACTTCAACCTGAATGTGATGAACGTGACAATCATCATCATTCCCTATGAACGCGTGCCTGACAACCACTTCCGTTCTACCTATGACTGAATGAGTATCTCTTAGATCTCTTAATCAGAATCTTCGTGGTGTAAGCTAGAATGATGGCGGCATTCAAGAGAATCCGGAAAGTCTAAACCTTGTCTGTGGTATTCCGAGTAGGATTCAATGATTGAATGACTGTGACGAGCTTCAAACTCGCGATTGCTGGGCGTAGTGACAGACGCAAAAGGATAGTAAATCCTATTCCAGCATGATCGAGAATCGATAGATGAATAGCCGTGCCGTGACAGGGTGCGTTGACCGTTTTCACTGAGAGGATAAGATGAAACCATTGACAAGGGTGATGCCTCCAGACGATTAGCCGTGCCGTGACAGGGCATTTGGATTATTTTCCCGAGAGAAGACCGAAAGTAGCCATTGACAATGGTGATGTATCACATAAAGCCAGCCATGGAAAGGAGTAAGACTGATTGGATGAAGATAGCAGGAAAGCAGAGGTTCAGAGGAACGAAAAGCATCTCTATTCGCTTATCTGAAATTCTCACCAATGAATTACATAAGTATTTCTATCCTTTATTATTTATCTTTTAATTATCTAATCTAATCACATTTAACCATACCTGACTGAGATTTGCAAGGTGACCATAGCTTGCTTCATACCAACAATCTCCGTGGGATTCGACCCTTACTGACATAAGGTATTACTTGGACGACCCAGTGCACTTGCTGGTTAGTTGTGCGAAGTTGTGAACCATGGTATTGGCATCATGTTTTTGGCGCCATTACCAGGGAAAGAAAGAGCGATGAATTTTACATAATCAGAGTGTAATCACAATTTCTGCGCACCAAGTTTTTGGTGCCGTTGCCGGGGATTGTTCGAGTTTGGACAACTGACGGTTCATCTTGTTGTTCAGATTAGGTAATTTTCTTTTTGTTTTCTTTTCAAAAATTTTTCAAAAATCTTTCAAAAAAAAAAAAAATTTCTCATCAGTTTTCAAAAAAAAAATAAAAAAATAAAAATGTTTTCAAAAAAAAAAATTTTTTTCTTCAGAATTTTTAAGAATGAATTCTAGTGTTTCATGAAGCATGTGAAGCCTGGCTGGCTGTAAAGCCATGTCTAAATTCTTTTGGACTGAGGCTTCCAAACCATCAGCATAGAGGCAAGTTACATATTTGACAAGTAATGAGTAGTATATTCTGATATCTTGCTGAAGCTTGGCTGGCCATTGGCCATGTCTAGTGTTTTGGACCGGAGCTTTCATTGAAAGCTTGGTTGGCTAGTGAGCCATGTCTAATTCCTGGACTGAAGCTTTAGACTAAGAATGCAAGATTCCTGGAATTCATATTAAAAATTTTGAATCCTTATTTTTCTTTTTCATAATAATTTTTCGAAAAATCCAAAAAAAAAAAAATTAGAAAATCGTAAAAATCAAAAATATTTTTTTGTGTTTCTTGTTTGAGTCATGTGTCATGTTATAAGTTTGGTGTCAATTGCATGTGCATCTTGCATTTTTCGAAAAAAATCATGCATTTATAGTGTTCTTCATGATCTTCAAGTTGTTCTTGGTAAGTCTTCTTGTTTGATCTTTACATTTGCATGTTTTGTGTCTTTTCTTATTTTTCATATGCATTCTTGAATTCTTAGTGTCTAAGCATTAAAGAATTCTAAGTTTGGTGTCTTACATGTTTTCTTTGCATTAAAAATTTTTCAAAAATATGTTCTTGATGTTCATCATGACATTCAAAGTGTTCTTGGTGTTCATCTTGACATTCATAGCATTCTTGCATGCATTCATTGTTTTAATCTAAAAATTTCATGCATTGCATCATTTTTCTTGTTCTTCTCTCTCATCATAAAAATTCAAAAATAAAAAAAATATCTTTCCTTTTTTTTTTCTCTTAAAATTTCGAAAATTAGATTTGACTTTTTCAAAAATTTTTTAAATCAAGTTGTCTCTTATGAGTCAAATCAAATTTTTAATTTGAAAATCTCATCTTTTTCAAAATCTTTTTCAAAAATCAAATCCTTTTTTTAAATTTCTTAGTTATTTTCGAAAATTCCAAAAATATTTTTCAAAAATCTTTTTCTTATTTTTATTTCAAATTTTCAAAATAACAAAAACAATTAATGTTTTGATTCAAAAATTTCAAGTTTGTTACTTACTTGTTAAGAAAGATGCAAACTTTAAGTTATAGAATCATATCTTGTGATTTCTTGTGAATCAAGGCATTAATTGTGATTTTAAAAATCAAATCTTTTTCAAAAACTAATTTCAATCATATCTTTTCAAAAATATCTTTTTATCTTATCTTTTTCAAAATCATATCTTTTTCAAAAATTTGATTTCAAAATATCTTTTCCAACTTCCTAACTTCTTATCTTTTCAAAATTTGTTTCAACTAACTAACTAACTTTTTGTTTGTTTCTTATCTTTTTCAAAACTACCTAACTAACTCTCTCTCTCTAATTTTTGAAAATATCTCCCCCCTTTTTCAAAATTTCTTTTTAATTAACTAATGAATTCAATTTTAAATCTTAATTTTCGAAAATCACTAACCTTTTTCAAAAACTATTTTCAAAAATCACTAACTCTTTTTCAAAAATTATTTTCGAAATTTCCCCTCTCTCATCTTATTCTATTTATTTATTCATCTACTAACATCTCCCCCTCACCCACCAAAAATCCGAACCCTCTCTCTCTCTTTCTGAGTTCAGATTTTTCTCTTCTTCTTTTCTTCTACTAACAATAAGGAACCTCCTTACTGTGACATAGAGGATTCCTCTTCTTTTCTTTTTCTCTCCTCTTTCTTATGAGCAGGGACAGAGAAAAAGGCATTCTTGTTGAAGCTGATCCTGAACCTGAAAGGACTCTGAAGAGGAAATTAAGAGAAGCTAAATTACAACAATCCAGAGACTACTTGATTGAAAATTTCGTGCAAGTAAAGGAGATGGCAGCCGAACCCAACAACAATGCAAGGAGAATGCTTGGTGACTTTACTGCACCAAATTCCAATTTACATGGAAGAAGCATCTCCATTCCTGCCATTGGAGAAAACAACTTTGAGCTGAAACCTCAATTAGTTTCTCTAATGCAGCAGAACTGCAAGTTTCATGGACTTCCATCTGAAGATCCTTTTCAGTTCTTAACTGAATTCTTGCAGATATGTGATACTATTAAGACTAATGGAGTAGATCCTGAAGTCTACAGGCTCATGCTTTTCCCTTTTGCTGTAAGAGACAGAGCTAGAGTGTGGTTGGACTCTCAACCCAGAGATAGCCTGAACTTTTGGGATAAGCTGGTCACGGCTTTCTTAGCCAAGTTCTTTCCTCCTCAAAAGCTGAGCAAGCTTAGAGTGGATGTTCAGACCTTCAGACAAAAAGATGGTGAATCCCTCTATGAAGCTTGGGAAAGATACAAACAGTTGACCAAAAAGTGTCCTTCTGACATGCTTTCAGAATGGACCATCCTGGATATATTCTATGATGGTTTATCTGAGCTATCAAAGATGTCATTGGATACTTCTGCAGGTGGATCCATTCACCTAAAGAAAACGCCTGCAGAAGCTCAAGAACTCATTGACATGGTTGCTAATAACCAGTTCATGTATACTTCTGAGAGGAATCCTGTGAGTAATGGGACGCCTATGAAGAAGGGAGTTCTTGAAGTTGATACTCTGAATGCCATGTTGGCTCAGAACAAAATATTGACTCAGCAAGTCAATATGATTTCTCAGAGTCTGAATGAAATGCAAGCTGCATCCAACAGTACTCAAGAGGCTTCTTATGCAGAAGAAGCTTATGATCCTGAAAACCCTACAATGGCAGAGGTGAATTACTTAGGTGAACCTTATGGAAACACCTATAACCCATCATGGAGAAATCATCCAAATTTCTCATGGAAGGATCAAAAGCCTCAACAAGGCTTTAATAATGGTGGAAGAAACAGGTTTAACAATAATAAACCTTTTCCATCATCCACTCAGCAGCAGACAGAGAACTCTGAACAAAATACTTCTAATTTAGCAAACTTAGTCTCTGATCTATCTAAGGCCACTGTAAGTTTCATGAATGAAACAAGGTCTTCCATTAGAAATTTGGAAGCACAAGTGGGCCAGCTGAGTAAAAGGATCATTGAAATCCCTCCCAGTACTCTCCCAAGCAATACAGAAGAGAATCCAAAAGGAGAGTGCAAGGCCATTGACATAAGCAAAATGGCCGAACCCAAAGAGGGAGAGGAGGACGTGAATCCCAAGGAGGAAGACCTCCTGGGACGTCCAGTGATCAATAAGGAGCTTCCCTCTGAGGAACCAAGGGACTCTGAGGCTTATCTAGAGATCATAGAGATTCCATTGAACCTCCTTATGCCATTCATGAGCTCTGATGAGTATTCCTCTTCTGAAGAGAATGAGGATGTTACGGAAGAGCAAACTGCCAAGTTTCTTGGTGCAATCATGAAGCTGAATGCCAAATTATTTGGCATTGATACTTGGGAAGATGAACCTCCCTTGTTCACCAATGAACTATGTGATCTGGATCAACTGACATTGCCTCAGAAGAGACAGGATCCTGGAAAGTTCATAATACCTTGTACCATAGGCACCATGATCTTTAAGGCTCTGTGTGACCTTGGTTCAGGAATAAACCTCATGCTCCTCTCTGTAATAGAGAAACTGGGAATCTATGGGGTGCAAGCTGCTAAAATCTCATTAGAGATGGCAGACAATTCGAGAAAACAGGCTTATGGACAAGTAGAGGACGTGTTAGTAAAGGTTGAAGGCCTCTACATCCCTGCTGATTTCATAGTCCTGGATACTGGAAAGGAAGAGGATGAATCTATCATCCTAGGAAGACCTTTCCTAACCACAGCAAGAGCTGTGATTGATGTGGACAGAGGAGAATTGATCCTTCAATTAAATGAGGACACCCTTGTGTTTACAACTCAAGGATCTCTCTCTGCATCCATGGAGAGGAAGCATAAAGAGCTTCTCTCAAACCAGAGTCAACCAAAGCCCCCATAGTCAAACTCTAAGTTTGGTGTTGGGAGGCCACAACCAAACTCTAAGTTTGGTGTTGAACTCCCATATCCAAACTCTAAGTTTGGTGTTGGAGAGTCTCAATAAAGCTCTGCACATCTGTGAGGCTCCATGAGAGCCCACTGTCAAGCTATTGACATTAATGAAGCGCTTATTGGGAGGCAACCCAATTTTTATTTATCTAACTATATTTTTCTTAGTTATATGTCTTTATAGGTTCATGATCATGTGGAGTCACAAAATAAACAAAAAAATCAAAAACGGAATCAAAAATAGCAGAAGAAAAATCACACCCTGGAGGAGCATCTGTCTGGCGTTCAACGCCAGAACAGAGCATGGTTCTGGCGCTGAACGCCCAAAATGGGCAGCATCCTGGCACTGAACGCCCAGAACAAGCATGGTTCTGGCGTTCAACGCCAGAAATGGCAGCAAATGGGCGTTGAACGCCCAAAATGGGCACCAACCTGGCGCTGAACACCTAAATTTGCGTGCAAGGGCATTTTGCATGCCTAATTTGGTGCAAGGGTGTAAATCCTTGAACACCTCAGGATCTGTGGACCCCACAGGATCATCTCAGGATCTGTGGACCCCACAGGATCATCTCAGGATCTGTGGACCCCACAGGATCATCTCAAGATCTGTGGATCCCATAGGATCCCCACCTACCTCCACTCACTTCTTCTCACCTCTCTTTCACACAATCCCATAAACACCCTTCCCCAAAAACCCTTCACCAATCACCTCAATCTCTCTTCCCCATCACCTCTTCACCACTCACATCTATCCACTCTTCCCCATAAACCTACCTCATAAACTCCACCTACCTTCAAAATTCAAAACCAATTTCCCACCCAAACCCACCCTAAATGGCCGAACCTTAACTCCCCTCCCTCCCCTATATATAGCCCTCCATTCTTCCTCATTTTCACATAACACAACCCTCTCCTCTCTACTTGGCCGAAACACACTTCACCCCTCTTCTCCATATTTTCTTCTTCTTCTTCCTCTATTCTTTCTTTTATTGCTCGAGGGCGAGCAATATTCTAAGTTTGGTGTGGTAAAAGCATAAGCTTTTTGTTTTTTCATTACCATTGATGGCACCTAAGACCAGAGAATCCTCTAGAAAGGGGAAAGGGAAGATAAAAGCTTCCACCTCCGAGTCATGGGAGATGGAAAAGTTCATCTCCAAAGCCCATCAAGACCACTTCTATGATGTTGTGGCCAAGAAGAAGGTGATCCCCGAGGTCCCTTTCAAACTCAAAAGAAATGAGTATCCGGAGATCCGACATGAAATTCAAAGAAGAGGTTGGGAAGTTCTAACAAATCCCATCCAACAAGTCGGCATCCTAATGGTTCAAGAGTTCTATGCCAATGCATGGATCACCAAGAACCATGATCAAAGTAAGAACCCGGATCCAAAGAACTATGTTACAATGGTTCGGGGGAAATACTTAGATTTTAGTCCGGAGAATGTGAGGTTGGCGTTCAACTTACCCATGATGCAAGGAGATGAACGCCCCTACACTAGAAGGGTCAACTTTAATCAAAGGTTGGACCAAGTCCTTATGGACATATGTGTGAAAGGAGCTCAATGGAAGATTGACTTCAAAGGCAAGCCGGTTCAACTAAGAAGATTGGACCTCAAGCCTGTGGCTAGAGGATGGTTTGAGTTCATTCAATGCTCAATCATTCCCACTAGCAACCGATCTGAAGTTACTGTGGATCGGGCCATCATGATTCATAGCATCATGATTAGAGAGGAAATAGAAGTTCATGGAGTCATCTCTAATGAACTCTACAAAATAGCCGAAAAGTCATCCCCCATGGCAAGGCTAGCTTTTCCTCATCTTATCTGCCATCTATGTTACTCAGCTGGAGCTTTCATAGAAGGAGACATTCCTATTAAGGAAGAGAAGCCCATTACTAAGAAAAAGATGGAGCAAGCAAGAGAGCCCATTCATGGAGCTCAAGAGGCGCAGGAAGCTCATCACCATGAGATCCCGGAGATGCCTCAAATGCATTTTCCTCCACAAAATAATTGGGAGCAAATCAACACCTCCCTAGGAGAATTAAGTGCTAACATGAGACAATTAAGGGTGGAACATCAAGAGCACTCCATCATGCTTCATGAAATAAGAGAAGATCAAAAAGCAATGAGGGAGGAGCAACAAAGACAAGGAAGAGACATAGAAGAGCTCAAGGACATCATTGGTTCCTCAAGAAGGAAACGCCACCATCACTAAGGTGGATTCATTCCTTGTTCTTATTTCTTCTGTTTTTCGTTTTCTATGTTATGTGCTTATCTATGTTTGTGTCTTCACTACATGATCATTAGTAGTTAGTAACTTTGTCTTAAAGTTATGAATGTCCTATGAATCCATCACCTCTCTTAAATGAAAAATGTTTTAAATTCAAAAGAATAAGAAGTACATGAGTTTCGAATTTATCCTTGAACTTAGTTTAATTATATTGATGTGGTGACAATGCTTCTTGTTTTCTGAATGAATGCTTGAACAGTGCATATGTCTTTTGAAGTTGTTGTTTATGAATGTTAAATATGTTGGCTCTTGAAAGAATGATGACAAGGAGACATGTTATTTGATAATCTGAAAAATCATAAAAATGATTCTTGAAGCAAGAAAAAGCAGCAAAGAACAAAGCTTGCAGAAAAAAAAAGAAAAAAAAATAGGCGAAAAAAAAAAGAAAAAGCAAGCAGAAAAAGCCAAAAGCTCTTAAAACCAAGAGGCAAGAGCAAAAAGCCAATAACCCTTAAAACCAAAAGGCAAGGGCAAATAAAAAGAATCCCAAGGCTTTGAGCATCAGTGGATAGGAGGGCCTAAAGGAATAAAATCCTGGCCTAAGCGGCTAAACCAAGCTGTCCCTAACCATGTGCTTGTGGCGTGTAGGTGTCAAGTGAAAACTTGAGACTGAGCGGTTAAAGTCAAGGTCCAAAGCAAAAGAAGAGTGTGCTTAAGAACCCTGGACACCTCTAATTGGGGACTTTAGCAAAGCTGAGTCACAATCTGAAAAGGTTCACCCAATTATGTGTCTGTGGCATTTATGTATCCGGTGGTAATATTGGAAAACAAAGTGCTTAGGGCCACGGCCAAGACCCATAAAATATTTTTGTTCAAGAATCATCATACTGAACTAGGAGAATCAATAACACTATCTGAACTCTGAGTTCCTATAGATGCCAATCATTCTGAACCTCAATGGATGAAGTGAGATGCCAAAACTATTCAAGAGGCAAAAAGCTATAAGTCCCGCTCATTTGATTGGAGCTATGTTTCATTGATAGTTTGGAATTTATAGTATATTCTCTTTTTTTTATCCTATTTGATTTTCAGTTGCTTGGGGACAAGCAACAATTTAAGTTTGGTGTTGTGATGAGCGGATAATTTATACGCTTTTTGACATTGTTTTTAGTATGTTTTTAGTAGAATCTAGTTACTTTTAGGGATGTTTTCATTAGTTTTTATGTTAAATTCACATTTCTGGACTATGCTATGAGTTTGTGTATTTTTCTGTGATTTCAGGTATTTTCTGGCTGAAATTGAAGGACTTGAGCAAAAATCAGATTCAGAGGTTGAAGAAGGACTGCTGATGCTGTTAGATTCTGACCTCCCTGTACTCAAAGTGGATTTTCCGGAGCTACAGAACTTGAAATGGCGCGCTTCCAATTGCGTTGGAAAGTAGACATCCAGGGCTTTCCAGAAATATATAATAGTCCATACTTTGGCCAAGAATAGACGACGCAAACTGGTGTTCAACTCCAGCTTTCTGCCCAAATCTGGCGTCCAGCGCCAGAAAAGGAGCCAAAACCAGAGTTGAACGCCCAAACTGGCACAAAAGCTGGCGTTCAACTCCAAGGAGGACCTCTACACGTGCAACACTCAAAGCTCAGCCCAAGCACACACCAAGTGGGCCCCGGAAGTGGATTTATGCATCAATTACTTACTCCTGTAAACCCTAGTGACTAGTTTATTATAAATAGAACTTTTTATCATTGTATTCATAGTCTTGGTTACTCCGGTTCCCCTCTGGGGCCGAGACCAATGAACTCCATTATCACTTATGTATTTTTAACGGTAGAGTTTCTACACTCCATAGATTAAGGTGTGGAGCTCTGCTGTTCCTCAAAGATTAATGCAAAGTACTACTGTTTTCTATTCAATTCATCTTATTTCGCTTCTAAGATATTCATTCGCACTTCAACCTGAATGTGATGAACGTGACAATCATCATCATTTCCTATGAACGCGTGCCTGACAACCACTTCCGTTCTACCTTCGACTGAATGAGTATCTCTTAGATCTCTTAATCAGAATCTTCGTGGTGTAAGCTAGAATGATGGCGGCATTCAAGAGAATCCGGAAAGTCTAAACCTTGTCTGTGGTATTCCGAGTAGGATTCAATGATTGAATGACTGTGACGAGCTTCAAACTCGCGATTGCTGGGCGTAGTGACAGACGCAAAAGGATAGTAAATCCTATTCCAGCATGATCGAGAACCGACAGATGAATAGCCGTGCCATGACAGGGTGCGTTGACCATTTTCACTGAGAGGATAAGATGAAACCATTGACAAGGGTGATGCCTCCAGACGATTAGCCGTGCCGTGACAGGACATTTGGATCATTTTCCCGAGAGAAGACCGAAAGTAGCCATTGACAATGGTGATGTATCACATAAAGCTAGCCATGGAAAGGAGTAAGACTGATTGGATGAAGATAGCAGGAAAGCAGAGGTTCAGAGGAACGAAAAGCATCTCTAATCGCTTATCTGAAATTCTCACCAATGAATTACATAAGTATTTCTATCCTTTATTATTTATCTTTTAATTATCTAATCCAATCACATTTAACCCTACCTGACTGAGATTTGCAAGGTGACCATAGCTTGCTTCATACCAACAATCTCCGTGGGATTCGACCCTTACTCATGTAAGGTATTACTTGGACGACCCAGTGCAATTGCTGGTTAGTTGTGCGAAGTTGTGAACCATGGTATTGGCATCATGTTTTTGGCGCCATTACCAGGGAAAGAAAGAGCGATGAATTTTACATAATGAAAGTGTAATCACAATTTCTGCGCACCAACACACATATCAAGGCATCGAATGGTAATAAGAGAGGATTAAAATTAGTAAAATTTAAGAGCAACGAAGCATGTTTTCAATCATAGTACAAAATCAGGAAGGAAAATGTACAACATGCGATTTCTATGAATAAGTGTGAGAATAGTGGATAAAATCCACTCAATTAAGTACAAGATGTACCACAAAATAGTGGTGCATCACCCTCTCTCTGTAAACCCCCTACTTTACTAAGTAGGATGTCACCGAAACAATTATTTTGTATACATCAACATAAATTAGCTTTGCATCAAAATTAATTAAAGAAATAAAATTAAATAAAGAGTAATATTACATGGCTTGTAAATATTATCATTTTTTATTAGTACTTGACTAATAATAATTTATATTTATATTTATAGATATTTTATGTATAAAAAACATATGTTTGCACCTATATTTATTAGAATTTTGCATATATAAATTAAAACAATTTGTACTTATATTTTTCAGAATTTGTATACATAAATTAATAAAAATAATTTAGTATTTGTATTGACCAAATAATAATAAAAAATATTAAAAATTGTTGCCCCAAAATTTTCACAAGTAAACATTAGTTAGCTTAGCGCTGGAAGTGGATAGCGAGGAAATGAGAAATGAAACCGTGGAGGAAGTGGGCAAAATTTGAGGAAGCTGACATCACATATAACGCTAACAACGAGGAACTTAGGAAGTCGCTGTTGCACATGACGCCAATGCCGCTGCCAAGCATGCGTCTGAGAAATAATAGAGATGCGCAAAATGACAGCATTTTGCTAATTCATTAGAAGACGATTTGTCCCTTTAAATAGTTGCTTAACACATATTGAATTAACAGTACACGTAAGTAAAATTCAGCTCTAGATGGAGACATTAATAGAGGCGGTAGAATATCTGGCGGAGTTAATAAGAAGCTGCAATGTTATTTTCTAATCGATGAGAGGTAAAATGAGAGTTCGTGAAATAATTAGGGGCCGTGTTGAAATTTTACTCATTAAAAAAAATATACAACTAGCTTACTATATTAAAAGAAGTTATACCATTTTGGCTCTTGTCTTCATGAACGTGGTCGAACCCCTGTGTACTTCGAACAAAAGAAGACAAGAACAAACCTTAGAATGGGAGGGCGAGGGGAGAATCACGCACGACAAGCGCAGCAGCAGCGGCCAAGCTCGGTGGTGGCAACGGTGACGTCACACATAGAGAAGGAAGAAGAGGATGACGGTGGCTCTTACAACAACAACATCGACGACAGAGAAGAGGATAGTGGTAGCAACGATGCTTCAAAGAGGAGGTCGCAATATAACTTCTCATCAGCGACAATAGTGACTGGTGGTGAGAGAAGAGGGAATAGAATAGAGAGGGTGGTGCAAAAATGAGGTGGGAGGACTTTGAATTCAAATTTAGGGAAATAATACTAACGGAAAAATATGACGGTAACGAGTGCACCAATTTAAATAGAATTCACGTCATTAATTACCGTCAGATTTGTTAGTAATTTTATTCTAGTTGAATGCATGTTTATTATCTTGCATGATATGCATGCCTATGTGTTTTGGTGAATGACAAACATGTGCTTATGATTCTTGTTATAACTAGTGTTTTAAAAAGTAATAAATCTATATCTTTTGCATGGTTTTAACCTAATCTATTCATTGACTATATAGAAATGGAAAAATAAATGCATGACATATATTCCATGATATAACATCTAGTTTGATGAATAATTTTAATAGATGTAAAGTTGTGACGAATATTCGATATAAAACATTTTTATCATTTTACCGTAAGTAAAAATGAATTTTTACATGAAGATTCATGCACCAAATTCAAACACAAGCTCATAAAAGAAGCAATCATGCATGTAATGAGGATGACATGACAAGGAGAAGTCCAACAAGCAAGATTTAGTTGTAGAACTTTAACTTTTATTTATCAAGGGTAAATCAAGTTTATCTCTCAAGTTAAATTTATGTTTTAATTAAAATAAAATAAGTTTTAACCTATAATTTCAAAAATTCATGATTGAAGGGGAATATGGGTCATGTTATGATAATACTAATTTGTTTATAGTGGAATATATGTAAGAACTTGGCTTTGCAGTAAAACAATTTTTGGGTATTTTGCGACTAAAATTTGCAAAACTCGAGAGTCACGGTTCACTTTAGTTTAAGGAAGCGGGTCCAAATTAAAAAAATAAATTAATTAATGAATAAATGAATAATAGTAGTAATAAATGCATGAATAGTAATAAATACTAGTAATTAATAACTACTAATTACTGAGATCAAATTTAATCGGTAATAAATTATTATGAGTATTTTTTGACCTATTTATCCTCACCAAAATGTTCTAGAAATATTTTAGAGTTGAGATAATATATGATACTGACATTGCTCGTACCTGTATAATTATCCATTTTTATCTAATATGGTAAAAATAAGTGGCTAAATAATTACCACCTTGATAATTATCTTTTAAGAAGCAACCTCAGCCGCAAGTTCTCTTTGTCCACATTCACCCCTTCTTATAAAACAATACCCACCACGTGCTAATTCACCATGTTGTGAATTCACCTAGGATAACCATGAGGGAAATCATCCAAACCACATCATTTAGACACAAAATCTTTATGCTCCCCTCCTCACCATGACCAAATTCTCTCTCTCTTGGAAAAGATAAAAAAGAGAATTAAATTCAACCTTATCACTCCACTCTCTCCAAACGTGTATACATCCTTACTCATACAATCCTTCCTTCCAAAACTCAAGAGCATTTACGGCCCATCCTAGTTAGGTGTGTAGACCGACCCGTTCCGAAGACCTACCGACCCGGTTGGGCGAGTCACCGTACCCACTTGCCTGGTGACCCGGCCACGCACCCTCCTTGCCAGCTGCATAAAAGTTGGGGAGAAGGAAACTTCCTGGAAGGAGGCCTTCTCCTTTGGGGCCCACTTTTGTGACAAGGTATACAAGGGGAGGGTCCTACCCCTCCCCCAAGGTACGTCACACATATCACCTTACCCACTTTTCGCATGCACACCTGACTGACTAGAGCGTCAGAGTGTCTTTGCAGGTGGCACCCCTCTCTCCACACCAAGATCTTGGGACGTCGGCTTCTCCAGCTCCAACCCCGCAACTTGGAACCAGGCGATACCCCACCTTATCAACCGAAGGACCTCCCCGAACCGTCCAGTACCCGAGCAACTGAACATTGGTGCTGTCTGTGGGGACCGCCTAAATGGACGTCGTACAGGGTCCTGGAGAACCAGGCCGCGGGGCCGAGCCCAGAGGGGAAGCCTCCGTGGCTTCCTCTCGGGAGCGCACGAGGTCTCCTCCACGACGACCCGAGCCGTCTTCACAATCTCAAGAGAGATGCCCCTTTGGGGGGACAGGTAGCAATAGCGCCAGAATAATGTAGGAATTGCGTCACAGGATGCAGAACTTGGAGCGCCAGCTGGCAGATCAGGAACATCGTCAACGAACTCCCGAACCAAGCTATTCCCGTTCTCCCGTGACACGGGGAAGAACTCCTCAGAGAAGTCACTCCCGGCGCAAGCCTAGCCCATGATCTGAATCTGAACGCATCTGGGAGGAACAGGAATGCCCAAGAAGACGTCGTGATCCCGTGATATATACCCGGCCTGAAAGGCGACGTGCCACAGGGTGCGACCGGGAAGACGGCGAAGAAAGGCCGAGGAGAATGCGGTGACCCGTGATAATGGGCACAACCCCGTTTCATCGTTCCATCCTCGAGGTCCGGCTACCAAAGCACGTTGATAAGCTGACGAACATGAGGTACGACGGAACCCAATACCCGTAGGAGCATCTTACGGCCTTCGAGGCCAGAATGAACTTGGAGGGAGTAGGAGACGAAGTAAGGTGTCGCGCTTTCCCGGTCACTCTGGCGGGACCTACAATACGGTGGTTTAACAGCCTCCCGCAAGGCTCCGTTGCTAGGTTTTTGGACATAAGCCACACTTTCTTGGCCCAATTCACTACCCAAATTGCGAAGGCAAAACACCCGATCAACTTACTCGTGGTGACACAAAGGCCCGGCGAGCCGACCAGAAAATACTTGGACCGGTTCAACGATGAATGTTTGGAGATCGACAGGATAACTGATTCGATGGCCAGTTTGTGTTTGACGAATGGACTCTTGAATGAGGATTTCAGGAAGCACCTCACCACGAAGCCGGTATGGACGATGCAAGAGATCCAAAGCGTGGCCAGGGAATATATCAACAATGAAGAAGTCAGTCAAGTCGTGGCAGCCAACAAACGGCAGCCCGCCTACAATCAACCTCGGCAGCACGGTGGCGGGAAAAGGCCGAAGGAGCATGCCAGAGACGGCGGGCTGAGCAAGACATCCAGGCCATTTCCCCAAATCGGAAAATTCACCAACTACACCCACCTCACCATTCCCATCATAGAAGTTTATCAGCAGATAGCTGAGAAAGGAATTCTATCGAAGCCCCGACCTCTCAAGGACAGAACCGGGGGGAACAAAAGCCTCTATTATGATTATCATAAGGGCTACGGACACAAGACACAGGACTGTTTTGACCTGAAGGACGCGCTAGAACAAGCGATCCAGGACGGAAAGCTGGCTGAATTCTTCCACCTCATCAGGGGGCCGAGGAGACGAGATCGTGACCGCGAGGGAGAGGACAAGACCCGTGCAGTGAAGCTACGTCATGAGCCAGAGGACAACGAGCACGGCCTTAACATAGTGAACGTGGTAACAGCAAGAGACGCGGCTCCAAGGTGGAGGTCGGCACACAAGAAGGACGTCAAGGTCTTGGCGGCCTCCTCGTCTCCTGCGCGAAGCTCCAAGAGGGTTCCGCCTATGTCGTTTGGTACAGAGGACCAATGGTTTGACGAGGTGTCAGAAAACCCTCCCATGGTCATCACGGCCAGAGTGGGGACCGGCCTCATCAAGCGGATCCTCGTAGACACCGGGGCTGACTTGAATATCATGTTCCGTAACGTGTTCGATGCCTTGGGTCTCCGGGATGCCGACTTAAGGACTCACCAGCACGTTGTCGTAGGCTTGGGAGACTACTTCATCAATCCCGACGGGACAATCTCCCTACCGATATCCGTAGGACTAGGACAGGGAAAAAGATCGGTAATGGCTGAGTTCGTGATTCTGCGAGACTCCACGGCCTACAACGTCATCCTAGGAAGAAAGACTATCAACGATCTCGGGGCAGTGATCAGTACAAAGATGTTGATAATGAAGTTCATCGCTGATGATGGATCTGTCGGATCCATAAAGGGAGACTTGGAAACGGCAGTCACTTGCGACAATGCAGTCTCTCCTTAAGGAAGAAATCCAAAGAAGCATCGGGAGTATTCCTCGCCGACCTGGACGCTAGAGTCGACGACAAACCCAGACCCGAACCCGAACCAGAAGGGAACTTAGAAAGATTCAGGGTTGGCGACACAGAGGAAAAGTTCACTTTTGTGAACAGGAATCTCCCACATGACCTGAAGGAACCTTCAATGGAAATGATTAGGGCTAACGGCGACCTATTTGCCTGGACGCCAGCCGATATGCCGGGGATAGACCCGCAGCTCATGTCGCATCGTTTGGCCGTCAGAGCGGGGGCCAAGGAGGTCACTCAGAGGAGAAGGAAAATGTCACAAGAAAGAGCAGAGGAGGTGGCCAGGCAGACTGCCAGCCTTCTCGAAGCGGGATTTATCTGAGAACTCGACTACTCGACTTGGCTGTCGTATGTAGTTCTGGTTAGAAAGCATAATGGGAAATGGAGGATGTGCGTAGATTACTCCGATCTTAACAAAGCATATCCCAAAGACTCCTACCCCCTCTCCAACATAGATGCTCTCGTCGACGCGGCGGTGAGATATCGGTATCTGAGCTTCACGGATGCTTATTCTGGCTACAATCAGATATCGATGCACCGGCCTGACGAGGAGAAGACGACGTTCATAACACCAGGAGGAACATACTGCTACAAGGTAATGCCGTTCGGGCTAAAGAATGCAGGGGCCACCTACCAAAGGTTGATGAATAAGATATTCAACGACCTTATAGGCAAAACAGTGGTAGTATACGTAGATGATATCTTAGTAAATACCACCTGACCTGATAATCTCATAGGTGATCTGGAAAATGTATTTGCCTGCCTCTAACAACACGGCATGAGGCTCAACCCACTTAAATGTGCCTTCACCATGGAAGCGGTGAAATTCTTGGGGTTCATGATAACCCAGAGAGGGGTAGAGGCCAACCCGGAAAAGTGTGAAACAGTACTCCAAATGAAGAGCCTGGTGTGCATCAAAGACGTTCAAAGGTTGATAGGGGGGCTCACCGCGCTATCACGGTTTCTCGGGGCATCGGCTGCTAGGGTGCTACCATTCTTTAACCTGATGAAAAAAGGGATAGCATTTGAATGGACCCCGGTGTGCAAAGAAGCATTCGAGCATTTCAAAGAGATTCTTGCAACACCACCTATTCTTGGGAAGCCTAAGGTTGGAGAACCACTATACCTGTACTTGGCCATAACGGATGAAGCAATGGTGGCGGTTTTAGTGCGAAAAGAAGGAAAGATTCAACAACCAATCTACTTTGTGAGCAAAGCGCTAGAAGGAGCAGAATTGAGATACATCAAATTAGAGAAGTTGGCACTTGCACTCATGACCTCTTCCCGTAGATTATGACAATACTTCCAGGGTCATCAAGTGGTCATGAGGACAGACCAGGGAATTTGCCAGGTACTCCAGAAACCCGACTTAGTGGGAAGAATGATGACTTGGGCTATCGAGCTCTCCCAGTATGACTTACAGTATGAACCCAGGCATGCGATTAAGGTGCAGGCCATGGCCGATTTCTTGGTAGAAGTAACGGGAGACCCAACCAAGGCAACGAACATACGGTGGAAGCTCCACGTAGACGGGGCCTCCAACCAAACGTTCGGAGGTGCCAGAATCATTTTGGAAAGCCCAGCCGATGTCATATATGAACAGTCGATCAAGTTCGAGTTCCCAGTGTCAAACAATTAAGCGGAGTACGAGGCCCTTCTGGGCGGCTTAATCCTGGCCAGGGAGGTCGGAGCCACAAGGCTAGAGGTGTGTAGTGACTCGCAGGTCATTACCTTTTAGGTCAATGGGACCTACCAAGCCAGAAATTCACTGTTACAGAAGTATCTGGAGAAGGTCAAAGAGTTGAGCAAACAATTTGAGGAGGTCACGATCCAACAATTTCCGAGAGAAAGGAACACACGGACAGACCTCCTGTCCAAGCTAGCAAGCACAAAACCAGGGGCCGGCAACCAGTCTCTCATTCAGGGTTTGGTAAAGGAATCATCTGTGGTCCTGCAACTGATTCAATCAGAACCCTCTTGGATAGACCCGATCATTGATTTTCTGGAGAAGGCAAGGCTCCCCAGCGACAACAAGCTGGCCAAAATGATAAGGCGAGAAGTGGTCAAGTATGCAATCATACAGGGCCAGTTGTTTAAGAAAGGAATCAGCCAACCCTTGTTGAAATGCCTACATCCCAACCAAACGGACTATGTGCTCAGAGAGGTCCATGAGGGGTGCTGCAGTCACCACATCGGGGGCAAAGCTTTAGCAAGAAAGCTCATCAGAGCAGGGTATTACTGGCCATCGATGATGAAGGACTCCAAAGTGTTAGTAAGAAAATGCGTCAAGTGCCGGGAGAATGCCAATTTCCACAAGGTGCCGGCAACCGAGCTAAGCCTATTGACGTCCTCCCGACCTTTCTCACATTGGGGAATCGACCTCCTGGGACCCTTTCCGGTCAGTCCAGGGCAAGTCAAGTACCTCATAATTGCTATTGATTACTATACCAAGTGGATAGAGGATGAGCCACTGGCCAGCATATCCTCATCCAATTGTCGCAAGTTTTTGTGGAGACAAGTGGTAACTCGATTCGGCATCCCTGAGGTCGTTATCTCTGATAACGGGACGCAGTTCACTAATAAGAAGTTCGTAGAGTTCCTCGTCGGTTTGGGCATAAAGCAAAAGTTCTCATCTGTGGAACACCCCCAGACGAACGGCTAAGTTGAGGCAGTGAATAAGGTCATCTTGGTAGGCCTCAAGAAGCGCCTGGAAAAGAAAAAGGGAGCATGGGCTGATGAACTCACCTCTGTCCTCTGGTCCTACCGCACAACCCAGCAATTGTCCACAGGAAAAACCCCATTCCACTTGACATACGGGGTCGATGCTATGATACCTATAGAGGTCGGCGAGCCGAGCCCAGGGTTGCTTCTGGGAGGAGTAGAGGAAGCTGTAAAGAAAGACCTAGTAGACGAGGCTAGAGAGATGACCCATTTGTCAAAAGCAATGCCAAAGTACTCAGGAGAGAATTCTAACAACATGACCTGGTCCTGCGGCGCAACAATATCAGGATGCCGACTCAGTGGGAAGGTAAGCTGACGGCTAACTGGGAAGGCCCTTACAGGGTCAAAGAGGTGATTGGTAAGGGCGCCTACAAGTTGGAAAGACTCGACGGCAAGGAAGTCCCGAGAACGTGGAACGCGGGTAACTTAAGAAGATTTTATTCTTAGCCCAAACATGCCGAGTAGGCGACCTGACCAGCTCAGTAAGACCCGTGTTTCGCTTTATCATAAAATAATTTACTTCTATTAAATACTTATCCTTGCAATAGACTTGTTCAACTGCCGATTAATGTCCACTTATTAAATTTACTTTTTCCCTTTTATACATTCTACGACAACAAATTTCTTATGATACATGCTAAATGAAGTAACGACATGGTATCCCGGGACTGATCACCCCGGAAACCAACTAAGTTAACACCATAACAAACGGTTGTAGCAATAATGAAGCCACAACTTGGCTTTGTCAAATTACCAATGCAACGGTAAACAAATGCAATCGACAAGCCAATAATAACAAAACGGTAAGAAAATGCACTATCGAGTAAGCGAGGAAAAACAGTAATCATAAGCCGACCACGCGACTACTAAAGCAGTTCAAAGTTGCAAGATCCAACATGCACAACAACAAAGTTCATCAAACTACACGACAAGGTCCACAAAAACAAAAAATTAGAAAACTCATACAAGAGTACGGAGATCACTTCTTCGGCATATCGACAATCTTGCCGTCCTTGATGGTTTTAAAGACCCCGATTGCCGACGTGTCAAAGTCAGGAGCCACGAGCTTCATTTGGGCTTTAAGGGCCTCTGCAGTCATCAAGATAGCGCTCTTCCCCTGTTTCACGGTCTTTTTGTACCTCTTCTTAAATCCTTCATCTTCGGTTTGAGCAGTCTTGGCCAATGAGGTGGCCTCGTTGCGTTCTTTTTCCAAAGCAGCCACCCGACCCTGAGCAGTGTTGAGCTGGCTCTCCAGAGTAATCTCCCGCTTGGCTAGCCGGGAAACAGCTGCATCAGAAGTCTTCAATTTTTCCTCAGCTACTGTGGCCTTCTCCTCGGCAGCCTTGAGCTTCTCCTCTGCTTTGGACAGCTGCTCCCGAAGTGTTTCAACTTGCATCTTAAATTGATTGTTGGCCTTAACGGAGGAATCGAGCCTCCTCTGCACTAACTGCGTTCCCGACAGCTCAAACTCGGCCTTCCTGGCTATGGCGGTGCCACGTAGAAGAAATTGGTACATCCACCTCGCTTGCCCAGTGAGATCCGAGCCATGAAAATATTCCTCCGTGTTGGGAAGCAACTGGGAGTCTATAAAGTTCCCAGCATCAAAGTTCCTCTCCATCACAGTGAGGACTCCTTCAGGGCTGGAGGAAGACTTCCTCCTCTTTGGGTTGTGGATAACCTTCACATCATCCTCCTCAAATTGTGGGTTGGAGGTCGAGCCCTCGCTAGTACCAACCGCCTCACCATGAACGGGAGAGGCATGCGCTTCATCATCATTTTGGTCCGACATCTCGACATCATGGGGAGGAGACACCATCTGTTTCTCGTTATTTTCAGGTGGGGCCTCCTGCTTCCCGTCATCCGTTTCCTCATTGCTGTCACCAGCCAGAAAGGTGTTATATAAATTCTCAAGGCCTGTTACTTCGGCAGACATTCCCACTGCAGCAAAATAGTGAAACAGGTTAGTTGTGAAATTGGCTTAATAAATCAAAGAAACAGTAGCACAAGAAGTGCAAGTTAAAGCTACTCACAAATATAATTTATAGCGACCTCCCGGTCACCTATAAGGAGATGGGGGTTCACATGAATTTTCCCAAAAATAGCCAACAACATGTCGGCAATCTTTTTGTCCACATAGGACATTCCCTTGTATGTTACTTTAATAAAGGTATTGGACCCCGCCCCGAAACTCCAATATGTCGGGATGAGGCGCTGCCCCTCCAACAACAGCCGGAAGGGATGGCGACCTTTGACTGGGCGCACCTTGAAGTACTTGTCCTTGAACCCGTGGTAAGAGTCCTCAAACAAGCCAAAAATCTTCCGACCTTGGGCTGACCGGAAGGACATGAACCCTTTCCTCGCTTTCCCTTCTTTGGAAGGATTCGTAAGGTTAAAGAGATAAAGAAAAATGTTGATGGACACCGGCAGCTCTAAATATTCACACACTATCTCGAAACAGCGGATGGAAGCCCAACTGTTCGGATGCAGCTGCGACGGTGCCACGGAACACCGGTTAAGGAGCGCCATTTGGAAAGAATAAAAAGGAAGGCGAACCCCCAATTGGGTAAACATTGCCTTGTAGAACCAGATCCAGTCGGCAACTCGGGGGGGGGGGGGGAGTGAGGGTTGAGTTCGTATATCCGTTCGTGAGGGGCGGGGACGAAAACATCGTAATTAGACTCCTCATCGATACCGCCCCACAAGTACTCGGCTTGGCGGAACTCGGTCAGCTCCTCGTCACCCATTTGGTTTGGGAAATTCTTCACGTCGGAAGTCACCCAGGTATACCGGTCGTAAGCCATGCTTGAGGCGGAACCTCGTGTAACGTGACGTGGGGCCATACCTACAGTGGGGGCACCACTCAGTTAGTTACGAGGTCGGAAGTGCGAAAAAGGTCCAGAAACTACATTTTGCCTATTCAATAACTGCAATCAAGCATGGCTGAAGCAAATCCTAAGTAAGCCTAAAAACTAATACCCTGGAATGGTAACCCCCTAATGCACCTTCCTAACACTAATGTCATCCAACATACAAGTCAAATCAGGAGAACATCATGCATACAGGAGCATAGACAACGAAGATAAAATAAACATGAAACAGAGAGCGAGGGATGAGTACTTACCAGGAGAATTGCAGGAATTCGAAAGGAAGTAAGAAGAAGCGAATTCACAAGGTTACAGAAATCGCAGTAGAAAATTCGAGAGGGAAGAAGATGGAAGTAGAAAAGAACCAGGCATTGAAGAGAAAATGAAACGCAAAACTGGGGGAGGGGGAGTTAGAAAACTAACTCAAGAAGCGCAAAAGGCAAGGACAAAATAGTCTTTACTCGCAGGGTTTGAAACAACCCATTATGAGCATTAAATGCCTAACGCGAGGAACGAGGCGACAAAGGTTATCCCAACGACAAGGAGCAGACTCACTCACACAGGAGGCGCGTCCCCTCCACGAGCGGCCGACCAAGCGACAACGCACAAGAGAGAACATAACACGCCACCAACGGCACTCACGATCATTGCTAGCGCGTTGGGGGCACTGTTACGGCCCAGTCCAGCTAGGCGTGTAGACCGACCCGGCCCGAAGACCTACCGACCCGGTTGGGCGAGTCACCGTATCCGCCCGTCTGGCGACCTAGCCACGCACCCTCCTTGCCAGCTGCATAAAAGCTGGGGAGAAGGAAACTTCCTGGAAGGAGGCCTTCTCCTATGGGCCCACTTTTCTGACAAGGTATATAAGGGGAGGGTCCTACCCCTCCCCCAAAGTACGTCACACATATCACCTTACCCACTTTTTGCTTGCACACCTGACTGACTAGAGCGTCGGAGTGTCTTTGCAGGTGGCACCCCCCTCTCCACACCAAGATCTCGAGACATCGGCTGCTCCAGCTCCAACCCCGCAACCCAGAACCAGGTGATACCCCACCTTATCAACCGAAGGACCTCCCCAACCGTCCGGTACCCGAGCAACCAAACAGGATCATTCCTCTTATCCTCTTATTGAAATTCCTTTAAGATTCTCATGGTGAGTAAAGATAATATCTTTCCTTTTTTATTATTATTTTCGGTCATCATGACTCCTTTATGAAGAGTTTATTATTGTCTATTTCTTTTATAGCAAGTGAACATTACGAACTTCTAAACGAGTGATTAGACATCAAGAATCTAAGGTTAAAAAAGGAAAGAAATCTTTCATTTTTCTTTCACTACATGTTCAACCATATAACTTCAAGAAGCAAGAAATTGTGTTCGTCTTGTTTAACCATATTTCACTCATGTTTCATGTCATAGGATCTTTAGGAATAATCCACACACCAAAGCTCAAGCTTAAAAAGGCAAAAAACTAGTCTCATTTATTTTCCTAAAAGGTCTCGGCCATAAGGCCTAGTTTTCATTAATTGATGTGCTGCTCTTATTTGGGAACTTTTGGAAGCTAGAAGTGCTAAGAAAGTGATTTGAGGAGGCTCATAAAAAAATTAAGAGTTAGGATTAATTAGAAATATTTTCTTGTGAACAAAGTACCTTCCTTGATGCTTGATGACATTTTGATGACGATGAATGATTTTAATTGTTTATGATGATCTTGATGCAGGAATACATATTTAAAATATGATACTTATGCTTGTTATGAAAGTTTGATGAAAGTATGTAATGACGAAAGTGGATGAATGACTTAGAAGCTCTTGGGGGCAAATTGCAAGTTTTGGAAGATAAAGAATAAATAAAATACTTCATATGATAATGCTTAAAGAGATCGAAAGTATAAAGATTGAGAAACTAGGATAAAAGTGTGTAAAAAGAGTCTAAAAGAGACATACAAACAACAACAACAACAAAGCCTTGTCCCACTAAGTGGGGTTGACTACATGAATCAAATGACGCCATTGTGCTCTGTCATATGTCATGTCTACATAGAGACCATTTACATGTAGATCTCGTTTGCCCACCTCATGGATGGTCTTCTTAGGTCTTCCTCTGCCTTTCACCCCTTGTCCATCTTCCATCTCATCCACCCTCCTGACTGGATGTTCTATCGGTCTTCTTCTCACATGTCGAAACCACCTAAGATGCGATTCAACCATCTTTTCCACAATGGGTGCTACTCCAACTCTCTCCCTTATATCTTCATTCCTTATTTTATCCAATCGCGTATGACCACTCATCCATCTCAACATCTTCATCTCTGCCACACTCAGCTTATGTTCGTGCTCCCCTTTAACCGCCCAACACTCCGTACCATAAAGCATAGCCGGTCTTATAGCGGTGCGATAGAATTTACCTTTAAGTTTTAAAGGCACTTTTTTGTCACATATAAAACCAGATGCGCTCCGCCATTTTGACTACACTGCTTGGATCCTATGATTTACATCTTGTTCAATCTCTCCATTATTCTGTATGATGCACCCAAGATACCTAAAACTTTTAACTTTTCGTAGAGTGTTTTTTCCAATCTTCACCTCTATATTAGGGTTTGGGAGAGGTGTTCCTAATGATCTTGCAAGCTCCACTCCCTTGTGCTCTTCTTTGAATTCTTCCACCTCCTTGTAAGCTTCTTCAATTTTAACCTCTTCCTCTTGGTAGCTTTCTTCCAATTCAATCTCCTCTTCATTGCTTTCCAAGGGTATGGGAGGTTGTACTTCTTATTCTTTAATCTCCATGTCAAGTCCAATGGGAGAGGGTTTTATTTTAGATAAGGGTTCATCAATGATTGAGTCCATCTCTTGATCAATTTAAAATATGGTTGGGTTAATGCCAAATGATGAGAGTTTCAATTACATGGTAGCTACAACATGCAAGTGAGAAAATAGTAGAAGCAAGTTGGCATATTAATAGTGCAAAAGTTGCAACAATGGGGAACAAGGCAGTATAAATTCATGTCAATGCAAAAGAAACACATGTATCATAGAAATTGGGATTTGAAAAATAAATAATATTACCCAACAATGTAAAATAAGTCACTAAGCACCAAATTAATACCAGAAAAGAGACAACAATTAAATAAGAACATTTAACACCAATGGAAAAATAATAGACTTAGAAAAGAAAATAAAAATATGCACAAAATTAAAATACAATGAATGGAAGTATGCCAAAAAATTAAGTAAAATAGAATGAAAGTAAAGAAGGATGAGAAGTTAAAGAGATGAAGAAGAAGAAAGTAAGAAAGAATAAAGAAGAAAGAAGGAAGAAGAAAGAAATAAGAAGGGAAAAGAAAAAAAATTAGGATTAGGGAAGAAAAGATAAGAATTCTGGCACAGGTCTAGTTAAACTGTGCGTCGCATGTGACGCGGACGCGTGGGGCACGCGTTCGCATGGGTTGTGATATTTTCAAGTGACACGTATGCGTGGGTGACGTGTACACGTAACCTGATTTGTGCTATTGACGCGAGAGAAGCCTCGCGCACGCACAACTCTCTGTTTCATACGCACATTGCCAAAATTTAGGGTGACGCGCACGCGTGAATGGCCTTACTTTGAAAAATGACGCGAAAGCGTGATAGGACTTGTGCTTCCGGCATCATTCCAGCCCCACTCCATCATAACTTTCTGCCTTATACCTCTTTACGTTGATTTTGCAGGGTCACGCGTGCGCATGGGCGACTCGCACGCGTGGGAGGCTGAATTCGCCAAATGACACGGACGCGTAGGGCACGCATTCGTGTGGGCGTGCTTGTGCCTAAGGCATGCCTCCAGCCACGCTCCCGCGTGACTCTCTGCTTCTTTTCTTCTTTTTTTCGAATGCATATATGACACGGACGCGTCAGCGACGATCGCGCATCGCGTGCTTTTTTTTTTATGTAGAATTCAAATGCAAATGCAGACTATATGCAGAGATTATGAGAAGAGTCATTAAGAAAAATAGAATAAAATAAAACTAAGAATAAAACAAAACAAAATAAAACTAAGATGGAAAAGGAATGACCATACCATGGTAGGTTGTCTCCCACCTAGCACTCTTAGTTATACTCCTTAAGTTGGACATTCGGTGAGCTCCTTGTCATGGTGGCTTGTGCTTGAACTCGTCTTGAAACTTCCACCAATGCTTGGACTTCCAATAAGCTCTATCAATACCAAGTAAATTTCTCAAGCTTTGATGGAGTTTTTCACAAGCTTTGAGCTCCCAAATTTGATCCTCATATATTCCCGGATCCCAAATCTTTTTTCTACACCCGTCTTCAAGTTGATCACGATGATTCCATCCGGGTGGTTCAGCCTTAGAATTCTCATTTAGGCACCCAAACATCCTCCTAGACCTAATTAATTGAGAATTATTCCAACCCTTGCAATCAAGCCTTGAGCTTCCAACCATAACGAACCTAGGATGGTGTTGCCAACCACTGCCCATCTCCCTTTTACTCTTAATACCACAAAGAGCTCTAAGTTGACCATCCGTCTCAAGTAAACCATATTCAAGTGGAAAAGTAAAGGTCAAGGATAAGAATTTTACCCACTTGAATGTTGTATTGGATGGTAATGGCTTTGGGAGAGGTGTTTCTAATGATCTTGTAAGCTCCACTCCCTTGCGCTCTTCTTTGAATTCTTACACCTCCTTGTAAGCTTATTCAATTTCAACCTCTTCCTCTTGGTAGCTTTCTTCCAATTCAATCTCTTCTTCATTGCTTTCCAAGGGCATGGGAGGTTGTGCTTCTTCTTCTTTAATCTCCATGTCAAGTCCAATGGGAGAGGGTTTTATTTTAGATAAGGGTTCATAAATGATTGAGTCCATCTCTTGATCATCCCCTTCAAAGTCTTCAACCATGATATGCCTTGGAGCTTGTACACCCTCCTCAACATCAATTTCAAACGTCTTTGAAGGAGGTTCTATAAGTTGACTTTCCCATGGAGGTTCCGTATCTCCGAAGTCTGCAACCACTTTTTCCTCTTCAATAATTACGGCTTCCTCTAGTTGTTCTAGTATAAAATCAAACTCCTCCTTGATGTCTTCCACTTCATGACAACTCTGTTTGTAACAACCTCGATTTTTGAGTACGCGAGATCTTTTTTGAAAGTACGGAGAACTCCGGAAGATCAGTAAGGGAAAACCTTTGATATATCATCAAGTATCTCAATCCTCATTGTCATTATGTTATCTTTAAGTTAGAACCTTTTCCGAGGCAAGCTCGATAACGTGGTCACGAAGAACCTAGTTTTTGAACCGTATCGGTTAGGAGTTTGGATTCGGTTTTTCGTAAATAGTCTCAGTTTGACAAACCAGACTCAATTTATGAGAGAAGAGAGATAATAGGATGATATTATCATTATATTAGTATTAGAAGCTTCTTGAATAATATTATAAGGTTACCTGGTTTTAGTTAAAAATAGAAAATCGGTTTAACTGGGTTCACAGTTTACTAGTGCAGCTTAGCACTAGCACTCTCTGATGACTTTAGCAATGCTATGGCCTCATTACACATGTCTTATTCTCATAATAAATATGTTACTAGTGTTTTCCCGGACTCTCTGATGTTTTCCCGGACGACATACCTGAGTTTCCTCCTCAACAAGAGATGGAATTCAGCATTGAACTAGTACCTAGAACCGGACCAATTTCCATAGCACCGTACTGGATGTCACCACTGGAACTTGCGGAATTAAAGAAGCAGTTGGATGAGCTACTTGGAAAGAAATTTATTCGTCCCAGTGCATCACCTTGGAGAGCTCCGGTGTTGCTAGTAAAGAAGAAGGATGGTGGAATGAGACTCTGTGTAGATTATCGACAGCTAAATAAAGTCACTATTAAGAACAAGTATCCACTTTCACGGATAGATGATTTGATGGATCAGTTAAAAGGTGCAACTGTGTCCTCAAAGATTGATTTACGATCGGGCTATCACCAGATTCGAGTGAAAGAGTCAGATATACCGAAGACTGCATTTAGAACTCGATATGGTCACTATGAGTATACGGTTATGTCATTTGGACTAACTAATGCTCCTGCGATTTTCATGGATTACATGAATCATATTTTCCGTCCGTACCTTGATCAGTTCGTAGTAGTTTTCATAGATGATATTCTCATCTATTCAAAGATAGAAAGAGAGCATGAAGAGCATCTAAGGACTGTATTGCAGATACTGAGGAATCGGAAATTATATGCTAAACTATCAAAGTGCGAATTCTGGACAGAGAAGGTAGCATTTTTGGGACATGTTATATCACAGGGAGGAATTGCAGTGGATCCTTCAAAAATTGAAGCACTGGTGCAATGGGAACCACCTACGACTGTTACAGAAGTTCGGAGTTTTCTTGGACTTGCTGGCTATTACCGGAGGTTCATCAAAGAATTTTCACAGATAGCCTTACCTTTGACTTACCTTACACGAAAGGAAGTTCCATTTATCTGAACGGCTGAGTGTGATAGAAGCTTCAAGATGCTTAAGGAAAAGCTAACAACTGCACCTGTACTAGTACTACCCGATCCGCAGAAACCTTTTGAAGTATACTGTGACGCCTCTCATAAAGGACTTGGATGTGTGCTGATGCAAGACAAAAATGTGGTGGCTTATGCTTCCTGGCAGCTGAGACCTCATGAACGAAATTATCCGACACATGACTTGGAATTGGCTGTAGTAGTGTTTGCTCTGAAGATCTGGAGACACTATTTGTATGGCGCTCAACTAGAAGTTTTCTCTGACCACAAAAGTTTAAAGTATATCTTTGACCAGAAGGATCTTAATATGCGATAGCGAAGGTGGATGGAGTTCCTGAAGGACTATGATTTTAAGTTAAGTTATCACCCAGGAAAAGCGAACGTGGTGGCAGACGCCTTGAGCAGGAAGAATTTGAGTATCTCTTGGATGATGATAAAGGTAGAAAAGTTACTCGCGGAATTTGAGGACCTTAAGTTGGCTATGACTGAGATGTCAAGTAGAGTCCGTTTGGCGTAGTTGCATATAACACCAGATTTTAAGATTAGGATTCCGCAAGCACAAGCACAGGACTCAGAAATGATGACGATGCTGAGACAGATGAAAGTAGAGGAATCAGAGGCTGTAAGACTAGATCGTAGCAGTCTTTGGAGATACAAGAACATAATTTGTGTGCCTAGCTTTGGAGATTTGCGGCAAAGGATTCTTGCAGAAGCTCATCAAAGTAGATTTTCTATGCATCCTGGAGTAACAAAGATGTATCAAGATTTGAAACAAATGTTCTGGTGGCCGGGCTTAAAGAAAGAGGTAGCTGATTATGTCTCAAAATGTTTAACCTGCCAGAAGGTGAAGGTGGAGCATCAGAAGCCGTCAGGAACCCTGCAACCCTTGAAAATACCACAATGGAGATGGCAGCAAATCACTATGGATTTTGTCACGGGATTGCCAAGGACCTCAATAGGACACGATGCCATTTGGGTAATTGTGGACAGGTTGACAAAGTCATCGCACTTCCTTCCGATTCGAGTTGACTATACATTAGAAAGGCTGGCACGGATATATATTCAAGAAATCGTACGATTGCACAGAATATCTTCGTCAATTGTCTCAGATCGAGATCCGAAGTTTACTTCCAGATTTTTGGGAGCTTTCCAGAAAGCTTTAGGTACAGAATTGCACATGAGTACAGCATACCATCCTCAGACAGACGGACAATCAGAGCGAACAATCCAAACGTTGGAAGACATGTTAAGATCTTGTGTGATGGATAACCAGGGCAGTTGGGATAGATATTTGCCATTGGTTGAGTTTGTCTACAACAACAGTTACCAACAAAGTATCGGGATGGCACCATATGAAGCTCTCTACGGAAGGAGATGTCAGACACCATTGTGTTGGAATGACGACGGAGAAGCTAGTGTCTTAGGTCCAGACCTAGTGCAAGAAACTACTGAAAAGATAAAGGGGATTTGTCAGAAGATCTAGACAGCACATAGCCATCAAAAGAGCTATGCCAATAATAGACGTAGACCCTTAGAGTTTAGTGAGGGAGACCATGTTTTTCTTAAAGTAACCCCGACTACTGGAATAGGTAGAGCCCTTAAGACTAAAAAGCTTAACCCTCAATACATGGGACCTTTCCAAATACTTAAAAGAGTCGGTCTAGTAGCTTATCAAGTAGCCCTTCCTCCATATCTGTCAAACCTTCATGATGTTTTTCATGTCTCGCAACTTAAGAAATATATTCCCGACGAGAATCACATTTTACAACTAGAGACAGTACAGTTACGAAATGATTTAACATATCAAGCATCACCAGTTCAGATCGTAGAAAGAAGTGATAAGCAACTGAGAGGCAAGACTGTTCGCTTAGTCAAAGTAGCTTGGGGATAAAGAGGAGAAGAGTACACTTGGGAACTGGAAGATAAGATGAAAGATGATTACCCGCATCTATTCTCAGGTAACTAAAATTTTGAGGGCAAAATTTTCTTTTAGGAGGGTAGAATGTAACAACCCCGATTTTCGAGTACGCGAGATCTTTTCTGAAAGTACGGAGAACTCCGAAAGATCAGTAAGGGAAAACCTTTGATATATCATAAAGTATCTCAATCCTCATTGTCATTATGTTTTCTTTAAGTTATAACCTTTTCCGAGGCAAGCTCGATAACGTGGTCACGAAGAACCTAGTTTTTGAACCGTATCGGTTAGGAGTTTTGATTCGGTTTTTCGTAAATAGTCTCAGTTTGACAAACCGGACTCAATTTATGAGAGAAGAGAGATAATAGGATGATATTATCATTATATTAGTATTAGAAGCTTCTTGAATAATATTATAAGGTTAACTGGCTAGTTTTAGTTAAAAACAGAAAATCGGTTTAATCGGGTTCACAGTTTACTAGTGCAGCTTAGCACTAGCACTCTCTGATGACTTTAGCAATGCTAAGGCTTCATTATACAAGTCTTATTCTCATAATAAATGTTTTACTAGTGTCATTTATGCTAGTAGCTCAGAAAATAATTTTTAGAGATGTTTTCACAAGTGTTCCGATACATCTAGTTTTAGTAGTTATAGACCTGAGATATTTTAATATTATTTTAATCTACCTCCAAGACAACCAATCACAACTCATCCTACACCCCCAAAACCCCCAAGGCTGCCTCATTTGCTCATTGTGGCCGAAACTCATCAAGAGAAAAAGGAGAGAAAGTTCTTGGTTCATAAATCTTCAAAGCTTGATTTCTTCTGAACTAAAACTCAAATCAAAACTCCGATTTCACCAAAATGATCCTCTCTTCTTCCTCTAAATAACCATATAACATATCAAGGCTGCAAATAAGGTGATATGGCTGTCTCCCTCCCTCTTCAATTCGGTTTTCAAGGAAACATGCTTAAACATGTGTTTTCTTGATGTTCTTCCTTAGGAATCATGGTTAACTTGATTTAAGGGCCAAGAAATGTGAACTTCCAGCAAGTATAAGGTTAGAAATCACTTCCTAATGTGCTGAGGGAGATATGGTTAGTTGAGGATTTTTGGATTTAAAGTTGTTCTTGATGTGATTTAGGAGGAAAAAGTGCTTAAGGACCACCTGAAAGTTTAACTGAATTAGGAGCAGCAAAACCAGGTAAGGTTTGACGAAATTAATCTTGATTGATTGTGTTTGAGTTGTGTGATTATGATATGGTTTGGCTGTGCTTGAAATTGATGGTTTATATGAATGATTCTTGTTGAAATTTTGGTGAAATTTTGATGAAATTTGATGATATTTAAGCTATGAATGTTGTTCTTGAGGGATGCTGGAAAAACAAACCCTAGAGCTTAAATTGGGGTTAAATTTGTGTTAAAATAATGTAGAAAATATGGAGTTTTAGTGGCTGCTAATTTATTATGAATTATGGTAAAAATCGGTTGCTGAAAAGACTGATAAACGGGTAAAAACAGAGAAAGAATCTGAAGAATTTACGAAGAACACGAAGAACACTTTGAGTGTGATGAAGAACATTGAAGAACACCTTTTAGATCTTAAAAAGGGCAAGGTTGTAATTATTTTGGTGTTTGAGGGGTTATTCAGTAAATTCTGAAAGTTAGGGTGGTTAAAGTAGAAATATTAAAAGTTACGGGTGGTAAAAAGTGAATTTTAAAGGTTAAAAGTAAAAGATAAGTTAATTTTCGAAAATTAATAATAAAATAATAAATAATAATAAAATATTAAATAATAATATTTAATTAAAAATAATATTTTAATAAAAATACTAAAATAATGCGGAAAAGGCAGTTTTCTGTAAAAGCTTTAGAAAGACAACTTTAAGCGCAGAATCTCATAATTACCTTCATAAAACACTTAGGGAGTGGTAAGAACATATTAGTGAGGCAAAGATAAAAGAAAGATAAAAAGCTGAAGAAAAGATAAAAAACAAAGAAAAGTCTGTAAAATTTTAATGACAGAAAAACAGACAGAGACTAGCGAACGAACTTAGGCAACATAGTTAGTCTTTGAATTGCGAATAGGGTTAGGTATTATATGAAAAGTTAAACTATTTCAGTATAGACTTAATGAACCTATACTTGGGACAGGCTAACTATTCATATCGAAATTTACATAAGCTTTAAATACATAAGTTAAACAGAGAAAGCAGAATAAAGTAAGGAAGCGCAGAGAAAAGAACAAACAGAGCAGAATAAAGAGACAAAGTGAAGAGATTAATATGATAAATAGCAGAGGACCTATTGAGAGGTCATTTGTTGCATTAAGGCAACCTCAGAGATATCTATATGTTCATCTGCTGCATTGTGGCAGTCAGATAGATAATGGTGCGACCACTGAGAAACGCTTTACTGCGGTACAGATCCATATTTTATTTCTGTAAGGTAGAGGGGTTATTTCCTGCTACAGAGTACCGTGACCACCTGTTCCATTTCTGTAGTGGCAGAGGGGTTATTTCCTGTATACAGAAGGTGTTTCGGCATACATCCCTGCAGTGGCAGATGTGTTATTTCCTGCGTGCAGTGGACCCTGTGGTGGCAGAGGGGTTATTTCCTGTACACAGGGGTATTGCCAACAGGAAAGCCATATCCAGCTGGTAATGCTGGGTTACGTCGGGAGCGGGTAGAAACCAACAAATGAGCTCATTACCTGCACTAGGACTAGACATGCATCATTCTTGTCTGCGCATTATTCTCTGTTGCATTCCTACTTGTGTGTGATCTATTTCTTTATGTTTGTTTGCTTGAGTGCTATGTCTGTGCTTTATCTTCTTGTATTCTCCTGCTTGTGTTATGTTCTTTATTTTTCTATCTATTTTTAACTTTTGTTCACTACTTTACTATATTCTATTACCCATCTACTAATCGAGATCGAATAAATGAATGTAACTAATAACCCCGACCCTACTAAGGACTCCCCAGTTCTTACCCCTTCTCTCCCTTCCTCCCCCTCAGATGGAGACGGGCGTGATCTTCTATGAGTTTGAGGACCCTTACGTCTATAAGGATCCGGTACATCACAGTTACTTCATTATGGGTTTGGAGCCTCGTATTAGACGATATGCGTTACCTAATCGAGCTTTTCAACATCCTCTGTCTAGCCCGCATTTTGACCCTAATGCTCCTTACGACTTTCCCTTATCCTGGTTACATCCTGATGCACCTGTACATCCTTTTCCTGATGATCCTGAGCACCCTATACCAGCTCAACCTTTGAATGAGGTGGAACCTGAGCCTATCATTCTTGATGAGCCCGAGTTAGCTGGTGACTACGTACCTGTGATACCACCAGAGTAGGACTTTCCCTCTGAGCCGATCCCTGACATTCCACAGCCTGATGAGCTGGCACTACCGGACGGTGGGTTAGCCCCTATATACACGAACGGACCTGTGCTCGCCAATGGTTTTGTACATAGTGACAACAGTGTTTCTGGTAGATCTGAGGGTATAGTTGTAGCTGCGGATGATGATGAGGAGGAGGATCCTGAGATAGAGATAGAGCAGGATGAGGAGATGGATGAGCCTCACGATGATTCTCTGAACAACCACGTGTAGATATAGTCCAACAGCAGTAGGGGAATTCTTTTGATGACACTCTAGTCTAACATTATCTGTTAGTTAGTCTCTCATTTGTGTTAGTACACCTGAGAGCTAGGAGCTATATAGTGGTTAGGCTAGCCCGGGCGCCAGCTTAGCGGCTTTTTGTAAGGGCCAGACCCTGGGAGTGTCGTGTATATATTAGCTACGTAGGTTGACGAGGATGTAAACTGACTTAATCTTTTGTGAACACTATATGTTTTGTTATAGTATACATGATGTACAATATTAGCTGTATTTCTATGTTTCTTTATGCTTCTTTATTATTTCTATCATTCTGTGCTTATTTATTTTACTCCCTCGCTCGCAACGATATAAGTAAAAAAAATGTTACCCGTAAAATTGGCAACGTTCTAACAAGGAACAGGCTCATATATTAAGTAATAGTTAATAATTAGGAAGAACAAGTTGGTAACACTTGGCTTCTTGTATGACCATGGCATACTGGGAGTTGGGTCGTTACACTGTTCAACTATTCTTTCATCTTCAAGGGTCTCTCCTACCGCTACCCTTAGGGCCTCCTCTAGCTTCTTATGAAGTATGGATTCATGAAGATGATTCCTTCTTTCTTGTTCCATATCGATAGCATAATTGGGATCATCTTGCTCTTGGATTGGTGAATGTGGGTGCTCTTCCATGGAGGATGGTGATGGGATGGAAAGATCATTATGCGGTTGAAAAGGAAGTGCACTAGAGCTTGAGTGTTGAATATTGGAGGTAGAGGGTTGTAAGTATAGTTTCTAAACCAACAAAGAATCCTTTCGTACAAAAACTTTGGTTGTCACAAGTAACAAAACCCAATAAAATTTATAACCGAAGTATTTAAACCTCATGTCATCTCTTAAGGAATTGTAGGGAAGTATGATTTATTATTGGTTATGGAAAAAGGTATATTTTTGGGTTTTTGAATTAAAGAACAAGTAAATTAAATGACAAGAAAAATAAATTAATAATTAAGAAAACTCTTGGCAAGGTATGAGAACTGGAAATCCCATCCTAGTTATCCTTATCAGGTGTGATGAAAATTGTTTATTGCTCCTACTTAGTTAATCCTTACTAAATAAAGGAAAGTCAAGTGGACTAATTAACTTGATTCCTCAAGTCCTAGTCAACTCCTATGGAAAGACTAGCTTTAGAGGGATCCAAATCAATCAGCAATTTCCAATTTTCAATCAACTGCTGAGTTTGACAACTCAAGTGTCACCAATTACTCAACCAAAGCCAAAAGGGAAAAAATCTAAACTATTTATATCATAAATAGAAGAAAACAATCATAAATTTGAAATACCTCAAATTGTATTTAAACATAAATTGAAATATAACATGGAAAGCTTCATAAGCCAATTTGGCAACATAAGTAATTAACAAGAAAAAACATTAGAATAAATAAAAGTAGAAGAGAGACATAAATTAAAGAAACATTGAACTTGGAATGAAGAAGAAGTAAACCTAACCATTAAGAGAAATCCTAATCCAAAATCCTAAGAGAGAGGAGAGAGCCTCTCTCTCAGAATCTACATCTAAAACCTACAATTATGAATTATGAAAGTTGTTTAATGAATGAATGCATTCCCCCACTTTATAGCCTCTAATCTGTGTTTTCTGGGCCGAAAATTGAGTCAAAAACAGCACCAGCAATTTCTGATACGTCCAGCACACGGCAAAGTCACGCGTGACCGTCGTCCACGTGTGGGCGTATATTGGATTTTTCCCAGGTCACGCGTGCGCGTGATCCACGCGTGCGCGTCACCTGGCTTTGGGGCAGCTATTTCAAATTATATATTTTTGCGAATCCCCGGTTGTTAGCTGTCCAACGCAACTGGAACCGCGTCATTTGGACCTCTGTAGCTCATGTTATGGTCGATTTAGTACCAGAAGGTCAGGCTGGACAGTTTTAGCAGTTCCTTCAGTTTCTTTTATTCCTTCCACTTTTGCATGCTTCCTTTCCATCCTCTAAGCATTCCTGTCCTGCCCTATAATCTCTGAAATCACTTAACACACATATCAAGGCATCGAATGGTAATAAGAGAGGATTAAAATTAGTAAAATTTAAGAGCAACGAAGCATGTTTTCAATCATAGTACAAAATCAGGAAGGAAAATGTACAACATGCGATTTCTATGAATAAGTGTGAGAATAGTGGATAAAATCCACTCAATTAAGTACAAGATGTTCCACAAAATAGTGGTGCATCACCCTCTCTCTGTAAACCCCCTACTTTACTAAGTAGGATGTCACCGAAACAATTATTTTGTATATATCAACATAAATTAGCTTTGCATCACAGTTAATTAAAGAAATAAAATTAAATAAAGAGTAATATTACATGGCTTGTAAATATTATCATTTTTTATTAGTACTTGACTAATAATAATTTATATTTATATTTATAGATATTTTATGTACAAAAAACATATGTTTGCACCTATATTTATTAGAATTTTACATACATAAATTAAAACAGTTTGTACTTATATTTTTTAGAATTTGTATACATAAATTAATAAAAATAATTTAGTATTTGTATTGACCAAATAATAATAAAAAATATTAAAAATTGCTGCCCCAAAATTCTCACAAATAAACATTAGTTAGCTTAGCACTGGAAATGGATAGCGAGGAAATGAGAAATGAAACTGTGGAGGAAGTGGGCAAAATTTGAGGAAGCTGACATCACATATAACGCTAACAACGAGGAACTTAGGAAGTCGCTGTTGCACATGACTGATGCCAGGGCATTTTGGCCAGTTTTACTGACCTTTTCTTTATGGTTTTAGGGTAGTTTCATGCACTTTCTTAGGAAATAAGCAAGTTTTGGGTAAATAATCACTTACATCTTGATTCAAGCAAACATTGTGAATTTTACATGATTTCATAAGAATTATGCATGAATTAAATGACAAAATTGAATGATGCATGTCTCATAACTTGGATTAGAGCTTTGATGCACTTTATTGCTTGATTTCAGGACAAAAGAAGCAAGGAAGAATCACGTTAGTTGCCACGTTAGTCTAGCTAACGTGACCACTAACGTGGAATGGAGGCTAGCTTGCAACGTTAATGAGAAAAGTGATCGCCATTAACGCCTTCGTGAGCCATCATTGATGCCAAGGCATCATAGGCTAGTTTCACTAGCATTTTTCTGTTAGTTTTAGTTGTTTTATGCATTTTCTTGAGCTTAAAGTAACCAAAAATGGTTAAATGAAGAACAAAGTAATGAACCATCCAAACAATATGATTTCGATGCAAATTCCATGAGTTTTAGTTATATTACTTAAATGCTATGAATGAAAGATTTCTCATGAAATTTTGCAAGACTTTGATGCAATTGTTTGGATGATTTCAGGGAAGAAGAGGCTAAGCAAGGAAGCAACAAAATCAATAAAGGAAGCTTGAATATCACATGTGGAGTTTAAGTTCCAGTTTAAGCCTAAACTGGAGCTTAAACGCCAAAATCATGAAGGATAAGAAATGCTGGGATTGAAGTTTAACCTCCAGTTTGACCTCAAACTGGAGGTTAAACGCCAGAATGAAAAGCCTCACTTAAGGAGCATTCCACGTTTAACCTCCAGTTTGACCTCAAGCTGGAGGTTAAACGCCAGAATGAGTATGCCACCCAGGGAGGAGTTCCACGTTTAACCTCCAGTTTGACCTCAAACTGGAGGTTAAACGCCAGAACCAGGAAGAGTACCAGGGGCCATTCCACGTTTAAGCTCCAGTTTGACTCAAACTGGAGCTTAAACGTGTTCGATAGTTTTTTCACTCCAGGGTTGCTCTCTCCATCTCCACGTTTAACCTCCAGTTTGACCCCAAACTGGAGGTTAAACGTGTTCGACACCTCCAGGGCCACCATTCCAAGCTTCCACGTTTAACCTCCAGTTTGACCTCAAACTGGAGGTTAAACGTGTTCGACCTCCAGTATGCCTCCACCCTTTTCCACGTTTAACCTCCAGTTTGACCTCAAACTGGAGGTTAAACGTGTTCGACCTCCAGGGCTGCCCTTCCTATCTCCACGTTTAAGCTTCAGTTTAACCTTAAACTGAAGCTTAAACGTGTTCGACTACATGACTCTCCAGGGCTACCTTCTTCCATTTCCACGTTTAAGCTTCAGTTTAACCTTAACTGAAGCTTAAACGTGCTTCTACAAATGGCATCACTGGAAGTGTCTGGCGTTTAAGTTGCAGTTTAAGCTTAAACTACAACTTAAACGCCACTCTTGAAAAAAGGTTTCTGGGCCAAAAATATTGTGATTTAAGTTAGTCTTTGAGCACAATTATTAACTTAAACTTACTTTGGTATGAAACCCAATTGAATATCATGGTTTATGGGATTGGGCCTGAGGGATTGATGAGTTTGAAATCTCATTTATTGAGTCATGTGCCATTATTTGATTATCACTAAGTTGGCTCAATAAATGTTACAGGATTTGGATCAACAACCTCATCAAGATTATGGATCATAAACCCAAGACAAAAGGAAAGCAAGGAGAGGCCTCAAAGCCCAAGAAGCACAACTGAAGCTCAATATAGAAAGTGTATAAATAGGATAGAAGTTAAGTTAGAGGGGGGACTTTTACTTTCACTTTTAGCTAGTTTCTTTTTCTTTGTAATTGAATTCAGAGCTATGATTCACTAAACCCCCTTTCATTGGGTTAGGGAGCTCTATTGTAATTCAATGAATCAATAATAGTTTATCTTCTTCTTCAATCTTTTCTCTTGAATTTTGTTAGAAAGCTTCTCGATCTAATTCCATTGAGTAGTTGTCTTGGGAAAGAGACTACTCATACTTGGAATCCTTCGGAGCCTTGGGAAAGGAATGGAGGATTCATGCTAGAGAAGCTTTCTCACAGTGGATTGGATTGGGGTTTGGATGGATATTGTGACATGTAATCCTACCAAATTGTGGTTCATGAAATTGTGTGGTATAATCAGTGATCAAGCATCATCTCTTCTTATGAACATTTAAACCAAGGGATTGGGAATTTGTTTGTTTTTAGAGAGCATTGGTGAGCCAAGGAATTGGGATCCAATCATATAAGATTGCCAAGCAAAATTCAATGAATGCATTGGTTGAGGAAGAGATTTACATGTTTTGATTCGGAGATTTCAATATCTCCTAAACCCAATGAATTCCCCATTTCTGATTTCCACTTTCTCTTTACATTCTGCAATTCAATTCTTGCAATCATCCCCATTCCCTTTTAATTTCAGCAATTTACATTCTGCTCTTTAATTCATGCAATTTAAGATTCAGCCATTTAATTTTCTTGTCATTTACTTTTCCCGCCAATTTTACATTCCGCAATTCTCATCTCAAATCTTGATTCCGCTCAACTAGAACACACTTCTAATCCGAATTGCTCACTCAACCAATCCTTGTGGGATTCGACCTCACTCTATTGTGAGTTTTTACTTGACGACGATAACCGGTGCACTTGCCGGAAGGAATTTTGCCGATCGTGCAATTTCCTAAATCGTAGCATAACACGTTTATGCGCATCAAGTTTATGGCGCCGTTGCCGGGGATTGGTTTTCGATTGACAATTCTCAAATTGGAAGCTAACTAGATTGAGCAATTTTTTCTTGCTTTGTTAATTCTGTTCTAAATACTTGTTGAATTTTAATTTCTGCACTTGGTTACATGCTTTCCTTCTTTATGCCTTTAAATTCATGCAACTAACTCACTGACTCACTAACTGTTTGAATTAATTCCTCAATTGAGCTGACCATACTCTTCCATTAACCAAGAGTATTTTACCTGTTTGTGTTTGAGCTGTGTTCTTGTATGACAGGTAGGAGAGGAGAGACATCAACTCCTCCATATACCGAACCGGAAAGGACCCTTCATAGACTTAGAAGGGAAGCAAGAGGGAAGAGAGTAGTGGGAGAAGAGGAATCTGAAGGAGAATCTGAGGACAATTTTGAGGAAGCTCTAGATCTCAACATGGATAGAGAAGTTCACAACCATGAGAGAGCTGATGGAAACAATGCCATTCCTGAGAGGAGTGATGACAAGTCATCTTAGCCCATTTTAGCTAGTCTTTTTCTTTTGTTTTCATTAGAATTATGCACTTTCTTAAGCTACAAGCAAGCTAATTGAGTAGATTTTCATGTTTCTCTTGATTGAACCAACCATATGTGAATTCATGCCATTTCATGAGGTTTTGAACTATATTTATTGCATATTGTGGAAGATTGAATACCTCATGATTTTGAGCAAAACTTTGATTAGTTTGGTTGATCAATGATAGGTGAAGAAGGCTTGGAGAAAGGTTGAAGCAAAGAGGAATGGCTAGGAGTGAAGAGAGGACAATGGAATAAGTGAAAATTGAACCGGGTTGCATGAAGTTAGCCCCAACGTTAGCCCCCTAACTTGGAGGCTAACGTTGGGCATATGAATCACTCTTTGGAAGTAGCCAACGTTAGCTCCAACGTTAGCCCCCTAACTTGGAGGCTAACGTTGGAACTTGAGAGTTTCTCCCTGGGCTACCAACGTTTGCGCCAACGTTAGCCCCCTAACTTGGAGGCTAACGTTGGCACTTAAATCACAATGGGGGAGTAGGCAACGTTTGCGCCAACGTTAGCCCCCTAACGTGGAGGCTAACGTTGGCACCAATCACACCAAGCAAGGCCAACGTTAGGGTCAAAGTTAGACCCCTAACGTTGGCGCCAACGTCTAAACCAGAAGAATGTGGTTTGCTGATATGAAAAGTTAGGGTCAAAGTTAGACCCCTAACTTTGACCCTAACGTTGAAGACCAACGTTGGCTAACTCCATTTCCGGTTCAATTGGTTCACTTCGGTTCTTCTTCAATCTTCAAGAGCAATCAACCAAGGCCTCTTTCAACCCAATTCCACCAAGAACAAAGGCCCAACTCAAGGCTTGAAGATCATTTTGGAAAGTGTATAAATAGGATAGAATTCAATTTGTTCAGAGAGCTTTTCGGGAGAGTTTTCTTTTAGAGCTTTCCTTTTAGAATTTTCATAATAGTTTTCGAAGAGCTTTTGAACTTGAGTGAACTTTAATTTCTTGCTTTCATTGCTTTCAATTTCATTTGACTTTTGTCTTGGATCTTGGATTGGAGAATTGAAGAAATTCTATTTCAATCTCAATCTTGGATCTCTCTGTTTCCTTTACTGTTAATTGAATTAGCATTTCTGTTTCTGTTACTTGATCTTCATCTCTTTTCTTTGCAATTTAAAATTTCCTTGCTATTGTTCTTGTGGGATCTAGGAAGGCATTGAGATCTAGACTTGGTTTTCTAGTCTCTGGGTCCTGAGATCTAAATTCTCATTTCAATTCTCTGTTTAATGCTTTCATTGTTCATTTACTTTGCTGTTATAAGATCCGGTTCAATCCCAACTCCCTTTTCCTCTTCTGTTTGATGCAATTTAGTTTTTCTTTGTTTAATTTCTGCAAATCCACATCCCAATCCCCTTTACATTTCAAGCAATTTACATTCCTTGCACTTTAAGATTTCGCAATTTACATTTCTTGCACTTTAAGTTTCTGCCATTTAATTTCTTGTTCTTTAAGTTTCAGCAATTTAATTCCCTGCACTCTTTACTTTCATGCAATTTACATTCTGCAAGTCACAAATCACCCAACCAACACTCGATTTGCTTAACTAAATCAACCACTAAACTAAAATTGCTCAATCCTTCAATCCCTGTGGGATCGACCTCACTTCCGTGAGTTTTTATTACTTGATACGACCCGGTACACTTGCCGGTTAGTTTTGGGTGTTTTGGTAGAAATTCGTTTCTCACCAAAATATCTCATCAAGTTTTTGGCGCCGTTGCCGGGGATTGATTAGATTGACAATGATTAAGTGAGGTGGTAATCTAGATCAAGCACTTTTTCTTTATTTTTCTTTAACCTTTGATTAACCCACTAACTGTTTGAATTTTTGCTTAAGCTAACTAAAACTTCATTCTAGCAGTAGATTGAAGTATCACTGGTTTGTGTGCTCTTATGTTCTGCTTGTATGTCAGGTACACAAAGAGCCATACCCAATTTTCATGAACAAGACGAAAGAACTCTCAGGAGGTTAAGAAGAGCCGAAAGAGGGAAAAGTATTGTTGGAGAAGAAGAATCTGAGGAAGAATACCACGAGATGGAAGGAGATACATCTAATCCAGGAGAAGGAGTTAATAATCCACCACAACAGAGGAGAGTATTGGCTTCCTATACTTTTGCAAATGCTAGACATTGTGGAAGCAGCATTCTCACCCCTAATGTCAATGCAAATAACTTTGAACTGAAGCCACAACTCATCACATTGGTCCAGAATAACTGCTCATTTGGAGGAGGACCATTGGAGGATCCAAATCAACATCTATCTACCTTCTTGAGGATCTGTGACACTGTCAAATCCAATGGTGTGAATCCTGAGACTTACAAGCTTCTGCTGTTCCCGTTCTCATTAAGGGATAAGGCTGCACAATGGCTTGAAACTTTTCCCCAAGCAAGTATCACTAGTTGGGATGACTTGGTGGCTAAATTTCTAGCCAAATTCTATCCACCCCAGAGAGTCATCAGGCTGAAAACTGAGGTGCAGACATTCACACAATTAGATGCTGAATCCTTGTATGAAGCATGGGAGAGGTACAAAGCCTTAATCAGAAAGTGCCCTCCAGAGATGTTCAATGAATGGGATGTGCTGCAAAATTTCTATGAAGGCCTGACATTGAAATCTCAGGAGGCATTAGATCATTCTGCTGGAGGTTCACTACAACTAATGAAAACTGCTGAGGAAGCTCAGAATCTTGTGGACATGGTGGCCAACAATCAATATTTCTTTGCTCATCAAAGAAGCCGCCAACCATCACAAAGAAGAGGAGTAATGGAACTAGACGGAGTGGATTCAATCCTAGCTCAAAACAAGATGATGCAGCAGCAATTTCAACAACAATTTGAGCAAATGGCTAAGAGGATTGACAGTCTCCAAGTTGCAGCAGTCAACACTAGCCAGCCATCAACCACATGGGGTCAGAGTGAAGAGACTCAAGAGGAGCAACAACAAGAACAAGCCCAGTACATGCACAACCAAAATTCTGGGCCAAATGAAGTATATGGTGACACTTACAACCCTTCTTGGAAGAACCACCCAAACCTTAGGTGGGGAGACAATCACAACCAAAATCAACAACCATGGCAGAGAAACTCAAACCAAAACACTTTAAGAAACAACCAAAACCACAACCAGCAGCAAACCAACCAAAACCCCTACAGAAAACCTCAAAACAACTACTCCAACCCCAACCATTACCAATCTAATAACCAACCCACCAACCAAAATGTCTACCATCCACCATCCACATTTCACAACCCACCACAAGCATCACCTGAATCTCACAGACTCACCAACTTGGAAACCTTGATAGACAAAATGTGGAAACACCAAGAAATGACAACCAAGAACCATGAAGCCTCCATGAAGAGCCTAGAGAGGCAAATTGGGCAAATCTCCAAACAGATTTCTGTTGAGAAATTTTCAAGCTCACTGCCAAGTGACACAATCCCAAATCCTAAGGAAGAATGCAAGGCAATACAATTGAGGAGTGGAAAAGTCTTGGTGAAAAATGAAGAAGCAACCAAGAAGCCAAAGGAAAGTGACAAGAAACAAGCTGAAGAAGAGAAAGTCAATGACAAGAAGGAGGCAGCAAGCAAGCCAACTCAGAATCAAGTTCAAGAAAAAGAAGATCAGCCACAAAAATCAAGAAAGGGAAAGGAAGTAATTGAAGGACCAACTAAGGACCAAAGGCAGGGAAATAACTTCACTCCTCCCTTGCCATACCCTCAGAGGTTCAACAAAGAGATTAATGACAAGCATTTTCACAAATTCCTTGAGATTTTTAAGAAGCTGGAAATCAACATTCCCTTGGCCGAAGCACTTGAGCAAATGCCTCTATATTCCAAGTTTCTGAAGGATCTTATCAACAAGAAAAGAAGTTGGCTTGAAAGGGAAACCATATTACTCACAGAGGAATGCAGTGCTGTAATCCAACGGGGTATTCCACCAAAACTTAAGGATCCGGGAAGCTTTGTAGTCTCATGCACTATTGGCAAGATAATTCTCAACAAGGCCCTCTGTGACCTGGGTGCCAGCATCAACTTAATGCCTCTCTCAATGATGAGAAAACTTGCCATAGAAGAACTTAAACCCACCAGGATGTCGCTAGTCATGGCTGACAGATCAATCAAGACACCTAATGGAATTGTGGAGAATCTGTTAGTAAAGATTGGGGAGTTTATCTTCCCAGCAGATTTTGTAATTTTGGATACCGAAGAAGAAGGAAACGACTCAATCATTCTGGGAAGGCCATTTCTACACACAGCAAGGGCCATCATTGATGTTGAAAAAGGAGAAATGACCTTCAGGGTCCATAATGAACAAATGATTATAAATGTGTTCAAATCAATGCAAAACGCTCCTGAGCAAGAAGATTATGTGAGAGTGGATATGATAGATAGTTTGGTGGAAGAAACTTTGGAAGAAAAGTTTCAAGAGCAAGAAGGAAATCAAGAAACAACAGAGGAACAAGTGGCTGAGACCTTTACTGAGCAATATGAAAGGCAAGATAAGAAAGAAGATGTACGAAGACAAGAATTGAAACCTTTACCCACCCATCTCAAATATGCATTCCTTGGCACATCGGAGAGCCTCCCAGTAATCATTAATTCATCCCTGTCAAAGAAGGAAGAAGGAGAACTTCTTGATGTACTCAAAGCTCACAAAGATGCTTTAGGATGGACCATTGATGATCTGAAGGGAATCAGCCCTGCAGTATGTATGCATAAGATCCTCTTGGAAGATAATTCCAAACCAGTGGTTCAACCACAAAGAAGGCTAAATCCTACAATGAAGGAAGTTGTCCAGAAGGAAGTAATGAAGTTGTGGAATGCAGGGATAATATTCCCAATATCTGACAGCCCATGGGTAAGCCCAGTTCAAGTTGTACCAAAGAAGGGAGGAATGACAGTCATCACTAATGAGAAGAATGAGTTGATCCCTACTAGAACAGTGACTGGGTGGAGAATGTGCATAGACTATAGAAGATTGAATGATGCCACCAGGAAGGATCATTTCCCTCTCCCATTCATTGATCAGATGCTGGAAAGGTTAGCCGGCCATGCCTATTACTGTTTCTTGGACGGATATTCTGGGTATAATCAAATCGTGGTAGACCCCAAGGACCAAGAGAAAACTGCCTTCACATGTCCATTTGGAGTTTTTGCGTATAGGCGGATGCCTTTTGGGCTCTGCAACGCCCCTGCCACATTTCAAAGGTGTATGCTCTCCATTTTTTCTGATATGGTCGAAAAATTTTTAGAAGTCTTCATGGATGACTTCTCTGTTTTTGGTGATAATTTCAATGCTTGCCTAAACCATTTAACTCTTGTCTTGAAACGGTGCCAAGAAACTAATTTGGTTTTAAACTGGGAGAAATGCCATTTTATGGTACCCGAAGGAATTGTTCTTGGCCATAAAGTCTCAAGAAAAGGGATAGAGGTTGATAAGGCAAAAGTTGAGATTATAGAAAAACTCCCTCCACCAATTAATGTGAAATCTGTTAGAAGTTTCTTGGGGCATGCCGGATTTTACAGAAGGTTTATCAAGGACTTTTCAAAAATAGCCAAACCTTTAAGTAATCTGTTAATGCTTGATAACCCTTTTGTTTTTGATGAAAACTGTCAGCATGCATTTGAAACTTTAAAAAATAAACTCACAACAGCACCAATAATCACACCCCCAGATTGGGGATTACCTTTTGAACTCATGTGTGATGCAAGTGACATTGCAATTGGTGCTGTACTTGGGCAAAAGAAGGGGAATTTGCATCATGTCATATATTACGCAAGTAAAGTGTTGAATGAGGCCCAAAGAAATTACACTACAACAGAAAAAGAGTTGCTAGCTGTAGTTTATGCATTTGATAAGTTTAGATCATATCTGATAGGATCGAAGGTTGTAGTTTATACTGATCATGCTGCACTTAAGTATTTGATGTCAAAACAGGATGCTAAACCAAGACTCATCAGGTGGATACTGCTTCTACAAGAATTTGACATTGAAATAAGAGATAGGAAGGGCACTGAAAACCAGGTCGCTGATCATCTGTCAAGACTACCACATGAAACAAATCAAAAAGCATCCCAGCCAATAAATGAAAGCTTCCCAGATGAGCACCTTCTGCAGATCCATCAAGCACCTTGGTTTGCTGACATAGCAAATTACAAAGTGGGAAGGAAGATACCGCAAGAATTCTCTAAGCAACAAGTGAAGAAGTTGATTAAAGAAGCAAGGAAATTTTTATGGGATGAACCCTTCTTATTCAAGAGATGCTCTGATGGAGTGATCAGGAGGTGTATTCCTGAAAGTGAAGTGAGGGACATCTTGTGGCATTGTCATGGTTCAGCTTATGGTGGACACTTTGGCCCAGAAAAAACAGCCGCAAAAATACTACAGAGTGGCTTCTATTGGCCAACTATTTTCAAGGATGCCAGAAGATATGTACACCAATGTAATGAATGCCAGAAAGCAGGAGGATTAACAAGAAGGAATGAGATGCCTCAAAATTTTATCTTGGAATTAGAATTGTTCGATCTGTGGGGAATTGATTTCATGGGGCCTTTTCCTCCTTCCTATTCTTTTAGATACATCCTGGTAGCAGTGGAATATGTCTCAAAATGGGTAGAAGCTATAGCCACAACCACCTGTGATGCACAGATCGTCCTCCAATTCCTCAAAAAGCACATCTTCACTAGGTTTGGAGTGCCCAAAAGTCTTATTAGTGATGGTGGTAGTCACTTTTGCAACAAACAAATGGAGAAACTCCTTCACAAATATGGAGTAATTCACAAAGTAGCCACACCCTACCACCCTCAGACTAACGGCCAAGCTGAACTTGCAAATAGAGAATTAAAGAAGATCCTAGAGAAAACAGTGGGAATCACAAGAAAGGATTGGGCTAGAAAGCTAGAGGATGCACTGTGGGCATATAGGACAGCTTTTAAAACTCCTATTGGCAAGTCACCCTTTCAGCTATTGTATGGCAAATCCTGCCACCTCCCTGTAGAGCTTGAACATAGAGCTTTTTGGGCCACTAAACTCCTCAACCTTGACCCCCAAGCTGCAGGAGAAAAAAGGTTGTTACAACTAAATGAACTGGATGAATTCAGACTGGAAGCTTATGAAAATGCGAAGATATACAAGGAGAAAGCTAAGAAGTGGCATGACAAGAAGATCACAAAGAAGGAATTCAAGCCTGGACAACAAGTACTCCTGTATAATTCAAGGCTTAAAATCTTCCCTGGCAAACTGAAGTCTAAGTGGACTGGCCCATACTTGGTGACAAAGATTTTTCCCTATGGGAATATTGAACTGCTAGATGAGGCAACAAAGAATCAATTCACTGTGAATGGGCACAGAGCAAAGTTGTACTTAGGAGGACAATGGGTTAAGGAAAAAGAGGTTCAACACCTACAGCCCTCTTAAAAAGAATTGAAAGATGTCAAGCTAGTGACAATAAAAGAGCGCTTGTTGGGAGGCAACCCAACCGGAGGTACTTTTCTTTCATAGTTAGTTCAATAAAAAGGTTAAATGAGTAGTATGTATTGCAAGGAGCTAAGTTTGGTGTTTCACACCAAAACATATTAAGGGAGAATGAAGGATTCTAAGTTTGGTGTTCCACCAAAATCTTACTTAAAAGCACATTCTCACTTTCTATATAAAGAGCTACCAGCTCCAAGCAATCTGACAAATCATTTAAGCATTGTCTGTTTCTAGTTTTCAATTTTATTACCTTTAGCGAAGATTTAAGCTTTCACATATGGTTATGGATAAGAAACATGGCAAGAGACTGAGTTTGGTGTTCACACACCAAAGTAAGTTCAAACGCCTACAAGAAAGTCTTGCACACTAACAAATCACATAAGGGCTTGAGAAACAAGCAACTTCCATTAACACTGCAGAAAATCAATCACTCTTATGGGAGGACTACTCACCATTAGCTGAGATGAAAGAAGAAGGAGCCACCAAGAGGTTGTATTGTCATTTAACTCCATCAGTATTGAATTGCTCAAATTTGGAAGTATGAATATGCCCATTTTAACAGAAACTGTTAGTGTAGTATGCATCAATTATGTTTTTGTAGGCTGGTTTTTTATGTGTTGGCTTGTGTGTTCATTTTCACTTAACAAGAAGTATGTGTTGTCCCCTGCATCTTTAAATTTAATAAAAGAACAGTTTGAATGTGAAGTGAAATGGTCTCTGTTAGTTAGAAGTGGAATAAAAGTAAGTGGTGGTGTGTGTGATTGCATTATAACTCACTTTAGTGAATAAAGAGCTAAGATATCTCCTTCTAAGTAGAGAGTGGCCTATTGTCTATGAATCTCAATTGAATAGAATTCCTTGGTTAGAAAGAAAAACAAAAAAAAGAAAGAAAGAACAAAGAAAGCTAAAAGGTGGCAAAACAAAAGAAAAACAAAAAGAAATAAAGCTGGACACCAATAGCTTGAACTCTGAAATATATGCCTGTGATGTTTTTGTACTAGGATCTGCTTGGATTAGTAAGCTCTTAGGAGTGCCTCAACACTTGGTGACTTGGGTTAACTAACCCGGGATCATCAGCTGAAAATCCACTATCAAGAGCAACCTAACTACAAAGCATTTAGTAGCCCAAAGAGGTGCTGGGCATCAATGTTTTAAGAAGGAATGTGAGCCAAGTGTCTATGGTGAATAATGTGTCAAGTATAAAAAGAAAATGAACTTGCTACACATGACACTCAAATAAAGCTTTTGAATAAAGTAATAGCCAAGGATAAAGGAATAATGAGAGGTCATAGCAGTATGTCACTTGAAACTTGAAGGAAACTTTCTAGGCCTAGGAGTCAATAAGAAGTGAGCATTTGCATATCCACATAAAACCCCATGAACTATCAATAACACTTTGCTAGCATGAACTTCCTCTTCCATTTCATTCTTTCTTCTTAATAAATTCATTTCTTGCTTGGGGACAAGCAAGCTTTAAGTTTGGTGTTGTGATGACAAGTCATCTTAGCCCATTTTAGCTAGTCTTTTTCTTTTGTTTTCATTAGAATTATGCACTTTCTTAAGCTACAAGCAAGCTAATTGAGTAGATTTTCATGTTTCTCTTGATTGAACCAACCATATGTGAATTCATGCCATTTCATGAGGTTTTGAACTATATTTGTTGCATATTGTGGAAGATTGAATACCTCATGATTTTGAGCAAAACTTTGATTAGTTTGGTTGATCAATGATAGGTGAAGAAGGCTTGGAGAAAGGTTGAAGCAAAGAGGAATGGCTAGGAGTGAAGAGAGGACAATGGAATAAGTGAAAATTGAACCGGGTTGCATGAAGTTAGCCCCAACGTTAGCCCCCTAACTTGGAGGCTAACGTTGGGCATATGAATCACTCTTTGGAAGTAGCCAACGTTAGCTCCAACGTTAGCCCCCTAACTTGGAGGCTAACGTTGGAACTTGAGAGTTTCTCCCTGGGCTACCAACGTTTGCGCCAACGTTAGCCCCCTAACTTGGAGGCTAACGTTGGCACTTAAATCACAATGGGGGAGTAGGCAACGTTTGCGCCAACGTTAGCCCCCTAACGTGGAGGCTAACGTTGGCACCAATCACACCAAGCAAGGCCAACGTTAGGGTCAAAGTTAGACCCCTAACGTTGGCGCCAACGTCTAAACCAGAAGAATGTGGTTTGCTGATATGAAAAGTTAGGGTCAAAGTTAGACCCCTAACTTTGACCCTAACGTTGAAGACCAACGTTGGCTAACTCCATTTCCGGTTCAATTGGTTCACTTCGGTTCTTCTTCAATCTTCAAGAGCAATCAACCAAGGCCTCTTTCAACCCAATTCCACCAAGAACAAAGGCCCAACTCAAGGCTTGAAGATCATTTTGGAAAGTGTATAAATAGGATAGAATTCAATTTGTTCAGAGAGCTTTTCGGGAGAGTTTTCTTTTAGAGCTTTCCTTTTAGAATTTTCATAATAGTTTTCGAAGAGCTTTTGAACTTGAGTGAACTTTAATTTCTTGCTTTCATTGCTTTCAATTTCATTTGACTTTTGTCTTGGATCTTGGATTGGAGAATTGAAGAAATTCTGTTTCAATCTCAATCTTGGATCTCTCTGTTTCCTTTACTGTTAATTGAATTAGCATTTCTGTTTCTGTTACTTGATCTTCATCTCTTTTCTTTGCAATTTAAAATTTCCTTGCTATTGTTCTTGTGGGATCTAGGAAGGCATTGAGATCTAGACTTGGTTTTCTAGTCTCTGGGTCCTGAGATCTAAATTCTCATTTCAATTCTCTGTTTAATGCTTTCATTGTTCATTTACTTTGCTGTTATAAGATCCGGTTCAATCCCAACTCCCTTTTCCTCTTCTGTTTGATGCAATTTAGTTTTTCTTTGTTTAATTTCTGCAAATCCACATCCCAATCCCCTTTACATTTCAAGCAATTTACATTCCTTGCACTTTAAGATTTCGCAATTTACATTTCTTGCACTTTAAGTTTCTGCCATTTAATTTCTTGTTCTTTAAGTTTCAGCAATTTAATTCCCTGCACTCTTTACTTTCATGCAATTTACATTCTGCAAGTCACAAATCACCCAACCAACACTCGATTTGCTTAACTAAATCAACCACTAAACTAAAATTGCTCAATCCTTCAATCCCTGTGGGATCGACCTCACTTCCGTGAGTTTTTATTACTTGATACGACCCGGTACACTTGCCGGTTAGTTTTGGGTGTTTTGGTAGAAATTCGTTTCTCACCAAAATATCTCATCAAGGAGGGTTCTTAGTTCATACATAAACCCAACCTCTGGGAATTGTGGTAGTAGCATCCAGAAACCACCCATTCAGGCCAACAATTTTGAGCTCAAGCCACAGCTAATATCATTGGTGGAAAATCATTGTTCCTTTGGAGGAAGTGCTAATGAAGACCCAAACCAACATCTCACAAAATTCCTGAGAATTTGTGACACTGTGAAGTCCAATGGAGTCCAGGAAGATGCCTATAAACTGCTCTTGTTCCCATTTTCACTTAGGGACAAGGCAGCTAAGTGGCTGGAATCATTCCCAAGGGGGAGTCTAACCACATGGGATGAGGTGGAAGGCAAGTTTCTGGCACGTTTCTACCCTCCACAAAAGGTCAATAGGCTTCGATCTGAGGTCCAGACTTTTAGACAACAAGATGGTGAAACTCTCTACGAGGCATGGGAGAGATTCAAGGACTTGACAAGGAAATGCCCACCAAACATGTTCCATGATTGGGTGCAATTGCACATCTTCTATGATGGGCTCTCTTATGAATCAAGGAAGGCTGTAGACCATTCATCAGGAGGTTCATTGAACAAGAAAAAGACCGTGGAAGAAGCCATTGAAGTGATCGAGACAGTGGCTGAGAATGAGTACTACTATGCATCAGAAAGGCACAACACTAAGGGAGTCATGGAGCTGAACCATGTTGATACAATTCTAGCCCAAAACAAGGTGTTTGCCAAGCAACTAGCAGAGCTTACCAGGCAATTAGAAACAAAGCAAGTGGCTGCAATACACACACAAGATCAAGAGGAAGTAGGCATTGAAGGAGGTGATTGGGATGAGGTTAACTATGTGGGAAACCAACAAAGGCAATCATATGATCCACACTCCAACACTTACAACCCAGGCTGGAGAAATCACCCAAACTTTGGGTGGGGAAACCAACAAACCCAACCACAAAACCACAAACCTTACAACCACAACCAACAAAACAATTCCACATACCAAAACTCCAACCAAAGATCATACCAAGCCACACAAAACACTTACCCCCAATCATCATATCATGGCCAAAATAATCAACATACCCAACCTAATCCGAACCAACAATTTCAAGATCAATTAAACCGGATGGAAGGAATGATGGCAACCATGAGCCAAGACATAATTGAATTGAAGAGCTTCAGGGATGATGTGAGAACTACCTTAAGAAACCATGGTGAAAAACTCAAAAGGTTGGAATCTCAAGTAGGAGAGCTATCTCAACAGGCACCCAAATCAACTGCAGTGTTCCCTAGTGACACAGAAAAGAATCCTAAGGGGGAACAAAAGAGAGTAAGATGGGAAGAGTGCAAGGCCATCACCATATTGAAGGAAGTCTCAGAAGAAGAAGGAATCAGGTCCTCACAGCAGGAACCAGAAATCTTGAAAGAAGATGTGGAAGAAGTTAAGCAGGAAAGTGGAACTGAGCAAGCCAAGGATCTGCAAAAAGGCATGATGGAAGTATACCAACCAAAAGCACCATTTTCTGAGAGGTTAGGAGGAGGTGAAAAAAGGAAAACCTATTCAAGGTTTCTAGAGACATTTAATTCTCTGCATGTCAATATTCCCTTTCTTGAGATTCTTCATCAAATGCCCACACACATCAAGTATTTAAAGGAATTGTTAAGCAAGAAAAGAGTTTTGAAGGGAGGACAAACGGTAACAATGAACAAAGAATGCAGTGCTCTCATCAAGAAGGACACACTCTCTAAGAAAATGGACCCAGGAAGTTTTCATATCCCTTGCATCATAGGGGAAACAAAAATTGACAGAGGATTCTGTGATCTAGGAGCTAGCATAAATGTGATGCCTCTAACTCTTATGAAGAGGCTACAACTGAACGAGGTGAGATCCACTGATGTAATCATACAACTGGCTGACAAAACTCAGAAGCAAGCTGAAGGGGTAGTTGAAAATGTGCTGGTGAAAGTAGGAGATTATTATTTCCCCACAGACTTTGTCATTGTGGACATGGAGGAAAGCTATTTACACCCTATCATTCTGGGCAGACCATTTCTAGCCACTACTAGAGCGCTCATAGATGTAGAACAAGGAGAACTAATTCTGAGAATACATGATGAACAGCTCATTTTCAAAGTCTTCAAACCTGCATCTAAGCCTGAACCAGAATCTGAAAAGCCTAAAGATGATAGTAGCCATCCGTGTTTGGAGGAAAGTAATCCAGCAGCTGAGACTCTAAAACAGTCATTGGAAGGCAAACAAGAGTTGCAAGAGTTAGAGCCACAAGAATCAGTGGAAACAGATCAGAAGGATCCTCCTGACATAAAGGTCAATGAAGAAATCCTCAAGAGAAAGGGAAGAGTGATAGGGAGATTGCCAAGAGGATGGAGAAACAAGAAAATTCCCACTGAAGGTTTTTCTCCGAGAGATAAAGTGATCTCAAGTCATTATCTGCCAATCCCACCTGGCCTCAAGACCATTCCTTCCCAGCTCCCTCAAGTGTTCACAATCAAGAAAGTTCTTTCTATGGAACATTTAGAGGTCATGAATGAATCAAGAGGGGACGTTTTCATAGTGAGAGGAGAGGACGTCAAGCACTACAATCCACCCTAACAAGGGACAACCATCAAGCTAGTGACGTTAAAGAAGCGCTTCATGGGAGGCAACCCATGTTTTTTAGTATCCTTAATCTTTTTTTTAGTATCCTTAATCTTTAGTGCTTTGCTTTACATCTAATAAAGCATGGTTTCTTATGCATGAACTTGAATCCTCAGGACAACTATTGATTAAGTGCACTAAACCGTGCATGTAAATTACAATTGGTCTCTAAGTTTGGTGTGCCTGATGGCACTCCCAAATCTTACTCAAATTGAATTCCATCTTTCATTCAAGGTGCACAACCAAACATTAAGTTTGGTGTTCTTTTTGAACACAGTTTATGAAAAGCAAGAAGTTCCTCTGGATTTCAAAATTCATGACAAGTATACCATTCACATGTTTTAATGCTTTAGTTTCAATTACTTAGGGTAGTCACTTTGTTTAGAATCAAAGAGCCAAGGTGACTATGATTTATTAGAAATATGCACACTCATTAAGGACAACCAATATGGATTTCATGTCATCAGGAGACTTAACCAAAAACTAAGTTTGGTGTCCAAATAATAAGTGTGCATACATGTAGAAGTCACGGCTATAAGCTCATAAAGACAAGCATTGATTTACATGTGCAAATACTATTCATAATTCACATGGACCGAAAAATGATAGCAAATTTGTTTGTTTGTGCAGGTACAAAAGAAAAGACAAAAATGGAGGAAAAGACAAAGGGAGGTACGTGCTTGGTCAAAAAGAAAATTCATAAATCTTTGAAACTAACACATGGGAAAAGGAAGTTCTGCAAGAAAAGAAAGCTACATGTACAACCTAATGCATCCAGAATACTTCCAAGAAAATGAAAAGCCAATCGTCCTTATCTACAATTCATATATTTACCATCAAGCCACCCTTCACAACCCACCCTAGCCGTTCATTTTTCACTCATGGGCACTATAAAGAACCACTTGGGGAACGAGTCCCACACCATCAATCCTCCTTCATACACTTTTTCCTTCATCATAGCATAACCATCTCTTGCCGAAAACAATCTCACCACACCTCCAACAACACTTCTTGCTTCACCTTGTCAACTTTAGTTGTCACTTACCAAAATGGCAGCTTCATCTAGCCACAAAAGAAGAAAAGACAAGCAGCCAATGGAGGAAAACAGGGGATTCGATGCATGGAGATACAGATCAGTGTTCCATGAGATTCAAGCCGAATGGATGAGACCTAAAACGGTACTAGCTGAGGTCCCCTTTGAACTTGAAAAGGATGAGTTCCCAGGTGTTTGGGAAAAGATCAAAAAGAGGAAGTGGGAGCTCCTAACTAAGCCAATCACTAGAATCAACATCAACTTGGTGAAGGAGTTTTATGCAAATGCAGTAAGGGAGGATCAAACCAAGAACCCCACATACAAAAGCTATGTGAGAGGGGTGGAAGTTGACTTCAGTCCCAAAGCAATCATGAAAACTCTTGGCCTGAAAAACATACATTTCAGCCAAGCAAGTTATGAAGAAAGGATGAGAGGAGAACCTGACTATACAACTATTGCTGAAGACCTTTGTGCCATCAGAGCTGAATGGGTGAGAAAAACAAGAGGGGCTCCAAGAGTCTTGAGAAGAGGAGACCTAACACCTGAAGCTAAAGGGTGGTATGCAATAGTTAGGAGATCCATCCTACCCACGGCAAACTCTTCAGAAATAGTCCCTAAAAGAGCCATCTTGCTACATTGCATTATGGTTGGAGGAGAGATCAAAGTTCATAAACTCATTGCTGAACAGATACAAGAGTTTAGTGAGAAAAGTGACCCTGAATCCTGGCTTCATTTCCCTAGCACCATCATTAGACTATGCATCGATGCCCAAGTACCACTTGAGGATGAAAGACCTAATTGGCTATATCCTGGGCTGGCCATAACTGCACACAGAATGACTCTTGGCCCAACTCCTCCAAGACATACAAGAAGAAGAAATGAAGAAGGGCAACAAGTGGAAGCCGAGCAAGAAGCAGAACAAGAAAGACAGGAAGGAGAAGACAGAGAAGAAGAGCAAGAAGAGCAAGCAACTCCTGAAAGAAGACAACAAATTCCCAGAGACCCCATGGATATGAGCAGAATGCAGGAAATCATGGAAGGAATGTCTCAACAATACATGAGGTCTCAGGAAAGACAAGAAGACTTTCATCTAAAAATGATGGATATGCAAAGGAACTTTGAATCAAGATTCTTTGATCTGCAAAGGGAACAAAATCTACACTTACAGGAATCCTTCAGCCACATATGCCAACACCAAGATGCCAATGTCTTGGCAATCAAGGAAGCCACTACTTTACAGAATGCAAGATACTCAGTCCAAGCTGACTACAACATCAGTTCGCAAATCAAGCTTAACTACATAGGGGAACATCTACACAAGATGGACCCAGCATTCCCAGCTTATGATGAGTATTTCAAAGGGAGGAAAGAAGGAGAAATAAACAAGGCAATGATCCTTGAAAAAGGAGTGGAAGAAACGATGAAAAAGGCTGGATTCTGGAAAAAGCTCATAAGAAAAGACAAAGGAAGCACAAGTGGTCAAAAAGAGGCAGGAAGCAAGAAGAAGCAGGATCCCAAGAATTAAGAAGAACCAAGCAATAAATAAGAGGTGGTCTCGTTCCTTAATAATCAAATGATAATTGGTGAATTGTCTTTATGAACGTGTTTTCATCATAAGTCATTTAAGTGTTAGGTGGAGTCTTTTTTTTTTATGAGTCGTTTTTTTAGTATGTGTGTTTGTTAAGTGCTTTGAATAAAGTGAATGCCTAGATGTTTGGATATAACTTCACCTTCTTAAACAAGTGCCTGCCATGCTTGTTCTGTTTCCAAAAATAAAAGAAAAGCTTGAACAAAAGTAACTTGGCTAAATTAGTGACAAATCAAGTAGAATTAAGTGGTGGTATGCATGCTTGATTGTTTAGTCACATCACTAAAATTAGAGTGTAGAATTATCATTTTTTATGTAGAAGTAAAAATTGTCTATGGATCTTGATGAATAAATGTCTTTGGCCATGAAAAAGAAAGAAAAAGGAAAAGAAAAAGCCACGGAAAAAGGCAACCAAAAAGCAAAAAAATTGAGAAAATAAGCTAGGCACCAATGGTTTGAACTTCTGAGACAAATGCCTGTGGTGTTTATGTATTAAGGATATGCTTGGATGACTAGGTTCTGAGGAGTGTTTCAACACTTGGTAACTTGGGTTAACTAACCCGGGATTATCAACCAAAAGTCCATTATCAAGAGCAACCTCAATACAAAACATTTAGTCACACAAAGAGGTGCTGGGCACCAATGTCTCAAGAAGGAATGTGAACTAAAATGCCTAAAGTGGATATGTGTAGTGCACTGATAAGAAAAAGAAAAGGCCAAAGGCTTGTGCAACACATGACACTAAGTAAACAAGGAGCAAAAGAAGCTCTAAGAAAAAGAAAAGAAAAACAAAAGAAAAGTGCCAAAGACATAAGAATAACAGGAGGCCATAGCAATTTTTGATGGATGCAATGAAAAAGTGATAATCCTACCTGATAAGTATGAAAAAGTGATGCTGCAACTTTCTGCATAGAACCCTTCTGATGAACTTCAAATGCTTGCTAATATAGCCAATGTAATTACTTTCTGTTCATACTTTCTTCTCAAATAACTCAGGACTTGCTTAGGGACAAGCAAGTATTAAGTTTGGTGTTGTGATGCCAAGGCATCATAGGCTAGTTTCACTAGCATTTTTCTGTTAGTTTTAGTTGTTTTATGCATTTTCTTGAGCTTAAAGTAACCAAAAATGGTTAAATGAAGAACAAAGTAATGAACCATCCAAACAATATGATTTCGATGCAAATTCCATGAGTTTTAGTTATATTACTTAAATGCTATGAATGAAAGATTTCTCATGAAATTTTGCAAGACTTTGATGCAATTGTTTGGATGATTTCAGGGAAGAAGAGGCTAAGCAAGGAAGCAACAAAATCAATAAAGGAAGCTTGAATATCACATGTGGAGTTTAAGTTCCAGTTTAAGCCTAAACTGGAGCTTAAACGCCAAAATCATGAAGGATAAGAAATGCTGGGATTGAAGTTTAACCTCCAGTTTGACCTCAAACTGGAGGTTAAACGCCAGAATGAAAAGCCTCACTTAAGGAGCATTCCACGTTTAACCTCCAGTTTGACCTCAAGCTGGAGGTTAAACGCCAGAATGAGTATGCCACCCAGGGAGGAGTTCCACGTTTAACCTCCAGTTTGACCTCAAACTGGAGGTTAAACGCCAGAACCAGGAAGAGTACCAGGGGCCATTCCACGTTTAAGCTCCAGTTTGACTCAAACTGGAGCTTAAACGTGTTCGATAGTTTTTTCACTCCAGGGTTGCTCTCTCCATCTCCACGTTTAACCTCCAGTTTGACCCCAAACTGGAGGTTAAACGTGTTCGACACCTCCAGGGCCACCATTCCAAGCTTCCACGTTTAACCTCCAGTTTGACCTCAAACTGGAGGTTAAACGTGTTCGACCTCCAGTATGCCTCCACCCTTTTCCACGTTTAACCTCCAGTTTGACCTCAAACTGGAGGTTAAACGTGTTCGACCTCCAGGGCTGCCCTTCCTATCTCCACGTTTAAGCTTCAGTTTAACCTTAAACTGAAGCTTAAACGTGTTCGACTACATGACTCTCCAGGGCTACCTTCTTCCATTTCCACGTTTAAGCTTCAGTTTAACCTTAACTGAAGCTTAAACGTGCTTCTACAAATGGCATCACTGGAAGTGTCTGGCGTTTAAGTTGCAGTTTAAGCTTAAACTACAACTTAAACGCCACTCTTGAAAAAAGGTTTCTGGGCCAAAAATATTGTGATTTAAGTTAGTCTTTGAGCACAATTATTAACTTAAACTTACTTTGGTATGAAACCCAATTGAATATCATGGTTTATGGGATTGGGCCTGAGGGATTGATGAGTTTGAAATCTCATTTATTGAGTCATGTGCCATTATTTGATTATCACTAAGTTGGCTCAATAAATGTTACAGGATTTGGATCAACAACCTCATCAAGATTATGGATCATAAACCCAAGACAAAAGGAAAGCAAGGAGAGGCCTCAAAGCCCAAGAAGCACAACTGAAGCTCAATATAGAAAGTGTATAAATAGGATAGAAGTTAAGTTAGAGGGGGGACTTTTACTTTCACTTTTAGCTAGTTTCTTTTTCTTTGTAATTGAATTCAGAGCTATGATTCACTAAACCCCCTTTCATTGGGTTAGGGAGCTCTATTGTAATTCAATGAATCAATAATAGTTTATCTTCTTCTTCAATCTTTTCTCTTGAATTTTGTTAGAAAGCTTCTCGATCTAATTCCATTGAGTAGTTGTCTTGGGAAAGAGACTACTCATACTTGGAATCCTTCGGAGCCTTGGGAAAGGAATGGAGGATTCATGCTAGAGAAGCTTTCTCACAGTGGATTGGATTGGGGTTTGGATGGATATTGTGACATGTAATCCTACCAAATTGTGGTTCATGAAATTGTGTGGTATAATCAGTGATCAAGCATCATCTCTTCTTATGAACATTTAAACCAAGGGATTGGGAATTTGTTTGTTTTTAGAGAGCATTGGTGAGCCAAGGAATTGGGATCCAATCATATAAGATTGCCAAGCAAAATTCAATGAATGCATTGGTTGAGGAAGAGATTTACATGTTTTGATTCGGAGATTTCAATATCTCCTAAACCCAATGAATTCCCCATTTCTGATTTCCACTTTCTCTTTACATTCTGCAATTCAATTCTTGCAATCATCCCCATTCCCTTTTAATTTCAGCAATTTACATTCTGCTCTTTAATTCATGCAATTTAAGATTCAGCCATTTAATTTTCTTGTCATTTACTTTTCCCGCCAATTTTACATTCCGCAATTCTCATCTCAAATCTTGATTCCGCTCAACTAGAACACACTTCTAATCCGAATTGCTCACTCAACCAATCCTTGTGGGATTCGACCTCACTCTATTGTGAGTTTTTACTTGACGACGATAACCGGTGCACTTGCCGGAAGGAATTTTGCCGATCGTGCAATTTCCTAAATCGTAGCATAACACGTTTATGCGCATCAATCATAGCCCACGTTAGTTGCCACGTTAACTATGTTAATGTGGAAGCTAACGTGGAAGAGAAGTAGAACTCCAACGTTAGTGGTAAAAGTAAGTGCCACTAACGTTCCAAAGTGGCAGCTGGCCACTTTAAGAGTCACGTTAACTCAGTTAACGTGAACTCTAACGTGGATGAGGAAGATAATGCCAACGTTAGTGACACTCACCTTTGTCACTAACGTTGGACTAAGCTCATATTTGCCACGTTAAGAGTCACGTTAACCTAGTTAACGTGAACTCTAACATGGAGGGAGCAAGGAATCACCAACGTTAGTGGCACTCACCTTTGTCACTAACGTTGGATTAAGCTACTATGAGCCACGTTAGTTGCCACGTTAATTACATTAACGTGGAAGCTAACGTGGAGAAGAGGGATGATGAGCCAATGTTAGTGACACTCACCTTTGTCACTAACGTTGGAGATGGCTATCATACCACGTTAGAAGTCACGTTAACCTAGTTAACGTGAAATCTAACGTGGGAAGTAGGGGCGTTTTGAAGCGTTAGTGACAAAGGTAAGTGTCACTAACGCTCTCAAAGATTTGGCAAGCCTACGTTAAAGGCCACGTTAACTATACTAACGTGAACTCTAACGTAGGGAGAAACGGGTACTCTCAACGTTATTGGAAAAGGTAAACCCCAGTAACGTTTGCAAATGGCCAAGAAGCAACGTTAGTGGTCACGTTAGTGCCACTAACGTTGAAGTTAACGTGGACCAATTTTGGGTTAGGAACGTTAGTGAAAAAGGTGATTGTCACTAACGTTCTCGACCCCACAGTTTCACTTAACGTTAACACCACTAACGCCCCAAGCTAAAGTCCATACCTACTGCACACTTTCTCTGCAAGTAAAGCTGAGCCCACTGAAGAAGATAACTGCTTCAACTCAAGATTCAAAGGCCCATATCCAATACTTGAAGAAGCAACTAGAAGATCAGAAGAATAGTATAAATAGGGAGAACTTTGGACTAGAAGGGAGCTTTTTGGCATTATTAGAATTACTCTCTATATTTTTTACTTTCTCTGCAACTTCTAGTTTAACTTTTTAGAATGCATTCTACATCTTTGTTTTCCATTCCCGGAGCTATGAACAACTAAACCCCTTTCATTGGGTTAGGGAGCTCTGTTGTAATTTGATGGATCAATAATAGTTTTCATTATTCTTCTTCTTTCTTTTCTCTTGATTTTACTAGAAAGCTTCCAATCTTCATCCTATTGAGTAGTTATCTTGGAAAAGAAGCTATTCATACTTGGATCTTTTCGGAACCTTGGAAGAGGAATGAAGAGATCATGCTAGAAATGCTTTCTCATGTTGGACCAAATTGGGGTTTGGATGGATATAGTGACATATAATCCTACCAACACTTTGATTTGGAAATACATGTGGTATAATCAGTGACCATACCTCATCTCTTCTCATGAGCAATTAGACCAAGGAATTGGATATTGATCAAGATTTGAGAGATTGAATTACCAAGGAATTGGAATTCAATCACTTAAGATTGCCAAGGAGATCAATGAATGCATTGATTGAGGAAGAGATGAAAATGAACTTGATCCGGAGGATGCAACATCTCCTAAGCCCAATGAACTCCCCATTTCTGATCTTACCCATTCTCTTTAATTTCTACCAATTACTTTTATGATCATCTTCCCCATTCCCATTTAATATTCTGCAATTTATTTTCCGTCATTTATTTTCAGCTCTTTATTTCCAGCATTTACATTTTCTGCTATTTACTTTCCCGCCATTTAATTTCCTGCGACTCTCAAACCAAATTCTGCTTAGCTCAACTAGAACACTCCTCCAATTAAGGTTGCTTGACCAATCAATCCCTATGGGATTCGACCTCACTCTATTGTGAGTTTTTACTTGACGACAATTCGGTATACTTACCGAGGGAGATTTGTTAAGAGACAAGTTTCCATGCTTCAATGACGCCAATGCCGTTGCCAAGCCTGCGTCTGAGAAATAATAGAGATGCGCAAAATGACAGCATTTTGCTAACTCATTAGAAGACGATTTATCCCTTTAAATGGTTGCTTAACACATATTGAATTAACAGTACACGTAAGTAAAATTCAGCTCTTGATGGAGACATTAATAGAGGCGGTAGAATATCTGGCGGAGTTAATAAGAAGATGCAATGTTATTTTCTAATCGATGAGAGGTAAAATGAGAGTTTGTGAAATAATTAGGGGCCGGGTTGAAATTTTACTCATTAAAAAAATATACAACTAGCTTAGCATATTAAAAGAAGTTATACCATTTTGGCTCTTGTCTTCATGAACGTGGTCGAACCCCTGTGTACTTCGAACAAAAGGAGACAAGGACAAACCTTAGAATGGGAGGGGGAGGGGAGAATCACGCACGACAAGTGCAGCAGCAGTAGCCAAGCTCGGTGGTGGCAACGGTGACGTCACACATAGATAAGGAAGAAGAGGATGACGGTGGCTCCTATAACAACAACATCGACGACAGAGAAGAGGATAGTGGTAGCAACGATGCTTCAAAGAGGAGGTCGCAATATAGCTTCTCATCAGTGACAATGATGACTGGTGGTGAGAGAAGAGGGAATAGAATAGAGAGGGTGGTGCAAAAATGATGTGGGAGGGCTTTGAATTCAAATTTAGGGAAATAATACTAACAAAAAAATATGACGGTAACGAGTGCACCAATTTAAATAGAATTCACATCATTAATTACCGTCAGATTTGTTAGTAATTTTATTCTAGTTGAATGCATGTTTATTATCTTGCATGATATGCATGCCTATGTGTTTTGGTGAATGTCAAACATGTGCTTATGATTCTTGTTATAACTATTGTTTTAAAAAGTAATAAATCTATATCTTTTGCATGGTTTTAACCTAATCTATTCATTGACTATATAGAAATGGAAAAATGAATGCATGCCATATATTCCATGATATAACATCTAGTTTGATGAATAATTTTAATAGATGTAAAGTTGTGACAAATATTCGATATAAAACATTTTTATCATTTTACCGTAGGTAAAAATAAAATGTTACATGAAGATTCATGCACCAAATTCAAACGCAAGCTCATAAAAGAAGCAATCATGCATGTAATGAGGATGACATGACAAGGAGAAGTCCAACAAGCAAGGTTTAGTTGTAGAACTTTAACTTTTATTTATCAAGGGTAAATCAAGTTTATCTCTCAAGTTAAATTTATGTTTTAATTAAAGTAAAATAAGTTTTAACCTATAATTTCGAAAATTCATGATTGAAGGGGAATATGGGTCATGTTATGATAATACTAATTTGTTTATAGTGGATTATATGTAAGAACTTGGCTTTGCAGTAAAACGATTTTTGAGTATTTCGCAACTAAAATTTGCAAAACTCGAGAGTCACGGTTCACTTTATTTTAAGGAAGCGGGTCCAAATTAAACAAAAAAATTAATTAATGAATAAATGAATAATAGTAGTAATAAATGCAAGAATAGTAATAAATACTAGTAATTAATAACTACTAATTACTGAGATCAAATTTAATCGGTAATAAATTATTATGATTATTTTTTGACCTATTTATCCTCACCAAAATATTCTAGAAATATTTTAGAGTTGAGATAATATATGATACTAACATTGCTCATACCTGTATAATTATCCATTTTTATTTAATATGGTAAAAATAAGTGGCTAAATAATTACCACTTTAATAATTATCTTTTAAGAAGCAACCTCAGCCGCAAGTTCTCTTTGTCACATTCACCCCTTCTTATAAAACAATACCCACCACGTGCTAATTCACCATGTGGTGAATTCACCTAGGATAACCATGAGGGAAATCATCCAAACCACATCATTTAGACATAAAATCTTTATGCTCTTCTCCTCACCATGACCAAATTCTCTCTCTCTTGGAAAAGAGAAAAAAGAGAATTAAATTCAACCTTATCGCTCCACTCTCTCCAAACGTGTATACATCCTTACTCATACAATCCTTCCTTCTAAAACTCAAGAGCATTTCATCATTCCTCAAGCAAGAAACAAAATAGGATCTGTTACGGCCCAGCCCAGTTAGGTGTGTAGACAGACCCGACCCGAAGACCTACCGACCTGGTTGGGTGAGTCACTGTACCTGCCCGTCTGGCGACCCGGCCACGCACCCTCCTTGCCAACTGCATAAAAGTTGGGGAGAAGGAAACTTCCTGGAAGGAGGCCTTCTCCTTTGGGGCCCACTTTTCTGACAAGGTATATAAGGGGAGGGTCCTACCCCTCCCCCAAGGTACGTCACACATATCACCTTAGCCACTTTTCGCTTGCACACTTGACTGACTAGAGCGTCGGAGTGTCTTTGCAGATGGTACCCCTCTCTCCACACCAAGACCTCGAGACGTCGGTTGCTCCAGCTCCAACCCTACAACCTGGAACCATGCGATACCCCACCTTATTAACCGAAGGACCTCCCCGAACCTTCCGGTACCCGAGCAACCGAACATTGGTGCCATCTGTGGGGACCACCTAAATGGATGTCGTACAAGGTCCTGGAGAAGCAGGCCGCAGGGCTGAGCCCAGAGGGGAAGCCTCCGTGGCTTCCTCCCGGGAGCGCACGAGGTCCCCTCCACGACGACCCGAGCCGTCTTCACGATCTCAAGAGAGACGCCCCTTTGTGGGGACAGGTAGCAATAGCGCCAGAATAATGTAGGAATTGCGTCACAGGATACAGAACCTGGAGCGCCAGCTGGCAGATCAGGAACATCGTCAACGAACTCCCGAACTAAGCTACTCCCGTTCTCCCGTGACACGGGGAAGAACTCGTCAGAGAAGTCACTCCCGGCGCACGCCTAGCCCATGATCTGAATCTGAAAGCATCTGGAAGGAACAGGAATGCCCAAGAAGACGTCGTGATCCCGTGATATATACCTGGCTTGAAAGGAGACGCGCCACAGGGCGCGACCGGGAAGACGGCGGAGAAAGGCCGAGGAGAACGCGGCGACCCGTGATAATGGGCGCAACCCCGTTTTATCATTCCATCCTCGAGGTTCGGCTACCAAAGCACTTTGATAAGCCGACGAACATGAGGTACGACGGAACCCAAGACCCCGAGGAGCATCTTACGGCCTTCGAGGCCAGAATGAACTTGGAGGGAGTAGGCGACGAAGTAAGGTGTCACGCCTTTCCGGTCACTCTGGTGGGACCTGCAATACGGTGGTTTAACAGCCTCCGACATGGCTCCGTTGCCAGGTTTTTAGACATAAGCCGCGCTTTCTTGGCACAATTCACTACCCGAATTGCGAAGGTGAAACACCCGATCAACTTACTCGGGGTGACACAAAGGCCCGGCGAGCCGACTAGCAAATACTTGGACCGGTTCAACGATGAATGTTTGGAGATCGACGGGCTAACTGATTCGGTGGCCAGTCTGTGTTTGACGAATGGACTCCTGAATAAGGATTTCAGGAAGCACCTCACCACGAAGCCAGTATGGACGATGCAAGAGATTAAAAGCGTGGCTAGGGAATATATCAACGATAAAGAGTCAGTCAAGTCGTGGCAGCCAACAAACGGTAGTCCGCCTACAATCAGCCTCGACAGCACAGTGGCGAGAAAAGGCCGAAGGAGCACGCGAGAGATGGCGGGCCGAGCAAGACATCCAGGCCGTTTTCCCGAGTCGGAAAATTCACCAACTACACCCACCTCACCGTTAGAGAGGAATTCTATCGAAGCCCTGACCTCTCAAGGACAGAACTGGGGGGAATAAGAGCCTCTGTTATGATTATTATAAGGGCTACGGACACAAGACACAGGACTGTTTCGACCTGAAGGACGCGCTAGAACAAGCGATCCAGGACGAAAAGCTGGCTGAATTCTTCCACCTCATCAGGGGGCCGAGGAGACGAGTTCGCGACCGCGAGGGAGCGGACAAGACTCGTGCAGTGAAGCTATGTCATGAGCCAGAGGACAACGAGCACGGCCTTACCATAGTGAACGTGGTAGCAGCAAGAGACGCGGCTCCAAGGTCGAGGTTGGCACACAAGAAGGACGTCAAAGTCCTGGCGGCCTCCTCGTCTCCTGCGCAAAGCTCCAAGAGGGTTTTGCCTATCTCGTTTGGTACGGAGGACCAATGGTTTGACGAGGTGTCAGAAAACCCTCCCATGGTCATCACAGCCAGAGTGGGGACCGGCCTCATCAAGCAGATCCTCGTATACACCGGAGCTGACTCGAATATCATGTTCCGTAACGTGTTTGATGCCTTGGGTCTCCGGGATGCTGACTTAAGGACTCACCAGCATGTTGTCGTAGGCTTGGGAGACCACTTCATCAATCCCGATGGGACAATCTCCCTACCGATATCCGTAGGACTAGGACAGGGAAGATGATCGGTAATGGCTGAGTTCGTGGTTCTGCGAGACTCCACGACCTACAACGTCATCCTAGGAAGAAAGACTTTTAACGATCTCGGGGCAGTGATCAGTCCAAAGATGTTGGTAATGAAGTTCATCGCTGATGACAGATCCGTTGGATCCATAAAGGGAGACTTGGAAATGGCAGTCACTTACGACAATGCTAGTCTCTCCTTAAGGAAGAAATCCAAAGAAGCATCGGGAGTATTCCTCGCTGACTTGGACGCTAGAGTCGACGACAAACCTAGACTCGAACCGGAAGGGAACTTAGAAAGATTCAGGGTTAGCGACACAGAGGAAAAGTTCACTTTTGTGAACAGGAATCTCCCACATGACCTGAAGGAACCTTTAATGGAAATGATTAGGGCTAACGGCGACCTATTTGCCTGGATGCCATCCGACAAGCCAGGGATAGACCCGCAGCTCATGTCGCATCGTTTGGCCGTCAGAGCGGGGGCCAAGGCGGTCACTCAGAGGAGAAGGAAAATGTCACAAGAAAGGGCAGAGGAGGTGGCCAGGCAGACAGCCAGCCTTCTCAAAGCGGGATTTATCCGGGAACTCGACTACTCGACTTGGCTGTCGAATGTAGTTCTGGTTAGAAAGCACAATGGGAAATGGAGGATGTGCGTAGATTACTCCGATCTTAACAAAGCATGTCCCAAAGACTCCTAGCCCCTCCCCAACATAGATGCGCTCGTCGACGCGGCGGCGGGATATCGGTATCTGAGCTTCACGGATGCTTATTCTGGCTACAATCAGATACCGATGCACCGGCCTGACGAGGAGAAGACGGCGTTCATAACGCCAGGAGGAACATACTGCTACAAGGTAATGCGATTCGGGCTAAAGGATGCAGGGGCCACCTACCAAAGGTTGATGAATAAGATATTCAGCGACCTTATAGGTAAAACAATGGAAGTTTACGTAGATGATATCTTAGTAAATACCACCCGACCTGATAATCTCATAGGTGATTTGGAAAATGTATTTGCCTGCCTCGGACAACACGGCATGGGGCTCAACCCACTTAAATGTGCCTTCACCATGGAAGCGGTGAAATTCTTGGGGTTCATGATAACCCAGAGAGGGGTAGAGGCCAACCCGAAAAAGTGTGAGGCAGTACACCAGATGAAGAGCCCGGTGTGCATCAAAGACGTTCAAAGGTTGACAGGGGGGCTCACCGCGCTATCACGATTCCTCGGGGCGTCGGCTGCTAGGGCACTACCATTCTTTAACCTGATGAAAAAAGGGATAGCATTTGAATGGACCCCGGTGTGCGAAGAAGCATTCGAGCATTTCAAAGAGATTCTTGCAACACCACCTGTTCTTGGGAAGCCTAAGGTCGGAGAACCACTATACCTGTACTTGGCCATAACGGATGAAGCAATGGCGGCGGTTTTAGTGCAAGAAGAAGGGAAGATTCAACAACCAATCAACTTTGTGAGCAAAGTGCTAGAAGGAGCAGAATTGAGATACATCAAATTAGAGAAGTTAGCACTTGCACTCCTGACCTCTTCCTGTAGATTACAACAATACTTCCAGGGTCATCAAGTGGTCGTGAGGACAGACCAGGGAATCTGCCAGGTACTCCAGAAACCCGACTTGGCGGGAAGAATGATGACTTGGGCTATCAAGCTCTCCTAGTATGACTTGCACTATGAACCCAGGCATGCGATTAAGGTGCAGGCCATGGCCGATTTCTTGGTAGAAGTAACGGGAGACCCAACCGAGGCAACTAACATACAGTGGAAGCTCCACGTAGACGGGGCCTCCAACCAAACGTTTGGAGGTGCCAGAATCATCTTGGAAAGCCCAGCCGATGTCATATATAAATAGTCGATCAAGTTCGAGTTCCCGGTGTCAAACAATTAAGCGGAGTACGAGGCCCTTCTAGGCAGCTTAATCCTGGCCAGGGAGGTCGGAGCCACAAGGCTAGAGGTGTGTAGTGACTCGCAGGTCATTACCTCTCAGGTCAATGGGACCTACCAAGCCAGAGATTCACTGTTACATAAGTATCTAGAGAAGGTCAAAGAGTTGAGCAAACAATTTGAGGAGGTCACGATCCAACACGTTCCGAGAGAAAGGAACACACGGGCAGACCTCCTGTCCAAGCTAGCAAGCACAAAACCAGGGGCCGACAACCGGTCTCTCATTCAGGGTTGGGTAAAGGAACCATCTGTGGTCCTGCAACTAACTCAATCAGAACCTTCTTGGATAGACCCGATCATTGATTTTCTAGAGAAGGCAAGGCTCCCCAGCAATGACAAGCTGGCCAAAATGATAAGGCGGGAAGTGGCCAAGTATGCAATCATACAGGGCCAGTTGTTTAAGAAAGGAATAAGCCAACCCTTGTTGAAATGCCTACATCCCAACCAAACGGACTATGTGCTCAGAGAGGTCCATGAGGGGTGCTGCAGTCATCACATCGGGGGCAAAGCTTTAGCAAAAAAGCTCATCAGAGCAGGGTATTACTGGCCATCGATGATGAAGGACTCCAAAGAGTTCATAAGAAAATGCGTCAAGTGCCAGGAGAATGCCAATTTCCACAAGGTGCCGGCAACCGAGCTAAGCCTATTGACGTCCTCCCGACCTTTCTCACATTGGGGAATCGACCTCCTGGGACCCTTCCCGGTCGGTCCAGGGCAAGTCAAGTACCTCATAATTGCTATTGATTACTATACCAAGTGGATAGAGGATGAGCCACTGGCCAGCATATCCTCATCCAATTGTCGCAAGTTTTTGTGGAGACAAGTGGTAACTCGATTCGACATCCCTGAGGTCGTTATCTCTGATAACGGGACGCAGTTCACTGATAAAAAGTTCGTAGAGTTCCTCGCCGGTTTGGGCATAAAGCAAAAGTTCTCATCTGTGGAACACCCCCAGACGAACGGCCAAGTTGAGGCAGTGAATAAGGTCATCTTGGTAGGCCTCAAGAAGCGCCTGGAAAAGAAAAAGGGAGCATGGGCTGACGAACTCGCCTCCGTCCTCTGGTCCTACAGCACAACCCAGTAATTGTCCATAGGAAAAACCCCATTTTGCTTGACATACGGGGTCGATGCTATGATACCTGTAGAGGTCGGCGAGCCGAGCCCACAGTTGCTTCTGGGAGGAATAGAGGAAGCTGTAGAGAAAAACCTAGTAGACGAGGCTAGAGAGATGGCCCATTTGTCAGAAGTAGTGCCAAAGTACTCAGGAGAGAATTCCAACAACATGACCTGGTCCTGCGGCTCAACAACATCGGGATGCCGACTCAGGGGGAAGGTAAGCTGACGGCTAACTGGGAAGGCCCTTACAGGGTCAAAGAGGTGATTGGTAAGGGCGCCTACAAGTTGGAAAGACTCGACGGCAAGGAAGTCCCGAGAACGTGGAACGCAGGTAACTTAAGAATATTTTATTCTTAGCCTAAACATGCCGAGTAGGCGACCTGACCAGCTCAGTAAGACCCGTGTTTCGCTTTATCATCAAATAATTTACTTCTGTTAAATACTTATCATTGCAATAGACTTGTTCAACTGCCGATTAATGTCCACTTATTAAATTTACTTTTTCCCTTTTATACATTCAACGATAACAAATTTTTTTATGATACATGCTAAACGAAGTAACGACACGGTATCCCGGGACTGATCACCCCAGAAACCAACTAAGTTAACACCATAACAAACGGCTGTAGCAATAATGAAGCCACAACTTGGCTTTGTCAAATTACCAATGCAACGGTAAACAAATGCAAGCGACAAGCCAATACCAACAAAACAGTAAGAAAATGCACTATCGAGTAAGCGGGGAAAAACAGTAATCATAAGCCGACCAGGCGACTACTAAAGTAGTTTAAAGTTGCTAGATCCAACATACACAACAACAAAGTTCATCAAACTACACGACAAGGTCCACAAAAACAAAAAATTAGAAAATTCATACAAGAGTACGGAGATCACTTCTTTGGCATATCGACAATCTTGCCGTCCTTGATGGTTTTAAAGACCCCGATCGCCGACGTGTCAAAGTCAGGAAGCACGAGCTTCACTTGGGCTTTAAGGGCCTTTTCAGTCATCAAGATAGCGCTATTCCCCTATTTCACGGTCTCTTTGTACCTCTTCTTAAATTCTTTATCTTCGGTTTGAGCAGTCTTGGCCAATGAGGCGACCTCGTTGCGTTTCTTTTCCAAAGTAGCCACCCGACCCTGAGCAATGTTGAGCTGGCTCTCCAGAGTAATCTCCCGCTCGGCTAGCCGGGAAACAGCTGCATCAGAAGTCTTCAATTTTTCCTCAGCTACTGTGGCCTTCTCCTCGGCAGCCTTGAGCTTCTCCTCTGCTTTGGACAGCTGCTCCAGAAGTGTTTCAACTTACACCTTAAATTAATTGTTGGCCTTAACGGAGGACTCGAGCCTCCTCTGCACTGATTGCATTCCCGACAACTCAAACTCGGCCTTCCTGGCTATGGCGGCGCCACGTAGAAGAAAACGGTACATCCACCTTTCTTGCCCAGGTAGATCCGAACCATGGAAATCTTCCTCCGTGCCGGGAAGCAACTGGGAGTCTATAAAGTTCCCAGCATCAAAGTTCCTCTCCATCATAGTGAGGACTCCTTCAGGGCTGAAGGAAGACTTCCTCCTCTCTGGGTTGTGGATAACCTTCACATCATCCTCCTCGAATTGTGGGTTGGAGGTCGAGCCCTCGCCAGTACCAACCGCCTCACCATGAACGGGAGAGGCATGCGCCTCATCAGCATTTTGGTCTGACATCTCGACATCGTGGGGAGGAGACACCACCTGTTTCTCGTTATTTTCAGGTGGAGCCTCCTGCTTCCCGTCAGCTGTTTCCTCATCGCTGTCACCAGCCAGAAAGGTGTTATATAAATTCTCAAGGCCTGTTACTTCGGCAGACATTCCCACTGCAGCAAAATAGTGAAACAGGTTAGTCGTGAAATTAGCTTAATAAATCAAAGCAACAGTAGCACAAGAAGTGCAAGTTAAAGCTACTCACAAATATAATTTCTAGCGACCTCCCGGTCACCTATAAGGAGATGGGAGTTCACATGGTTTTTCCCAAAAACAGCCAATAACACGTCGGCAATCTTTTTTTCCACAGAGGACATTCCCTTGTATGTTACTTTAATAAAGGTATTGGACCCCGCCCCGAAACTCCAATATGTCGGGATGTGATGCATGGAAACTTGTCTCTTAACAAATCTCCCTCGGCAAGTATACCGAATTGTCGTCAAGTAAAAACTCACAATAGAGTGAGGTCGAATCCCACAGGGATTGATTGGTCAAGCAACTTTAATTGGAGGAATGTTCTAGTTCAGCTAAGCAGAATTTGGTTTGAGAGTTGCAGGAAATTAAATGGCGGGAAAGTAAATAGCAGAAAATGTAAATGCTGGAAATAAAGAGCTGAAAATAGATGACGGAAAATGAATTGCAGAATCTTAAATGGGAATGGGGAAGATGATCATAAAAGTAATTGGCAGAAATTAAAGAGAATGGGTAAGATCAGAAATGGGGAGTTCATTGGGCTTAGGAGATGTTGCATCCTCCGGATCAAGTTCATTTTCATCTCTTCCTCAATCAATGCATTCATTGATCTCCTTGGCAATCTTAAGTGATTGAATTCCAATTCCTTGGTAATTCAATCTCTCAAATCTTGATCAATAGCCAATTCCTTGGTCCAATTGCTCATGAGAAGAGATGAGGTATGGTCACTGATTATACCACATGTATTTCCAAATTAAAGTGTTGGTAGGATTATATGTCACTATATCCATCCAAAACCCAATTTGGTCCAACATGAGAAAGCATTTCTAGCATGATCTCTTCATTCCTCTTCCAAGGTTCCGAAGAGATCCAAGTATGAATAGCTTCTTTTCCAAGATAACTACTCAATTGGATGAAGATTGAAAGATTTCTAGTAAAATCAAGAGAAAAGAAAGAAGAAGAATAATGAAAACTATTATTGATCCATCAAATTACAACAGAGCTCCCTAACCCAATGAAAGGGGTTTAGTTGTTCATAGCTCTGGGAATGGAAAACAAAGATGGAGAATGCATTCTGAAAAGTTAAACTAGAAGTTGCAGAGAAAGTAAAAAATACAGAGAGTAATTCTAATAATGCTAAAAGCTCCCTTCTAGTTCAAAGTTCTCCCTATTTATACTATTCTTCTGATCTTCTAGTTGCTTCTTCAAGTCTTGGATATGGGCCTTTGGATCCTGAGTTGAAGCAGTTATCTTCTTCAGTGGGCTCAGCTTTACTTGCAGAGAAAGTGTGCAGTAGGTATGGACTTTAGCTTGGGGCGTTAGTGGTGTTAACGTTAAGTGAAACTATGGGGTCGAGAACGTTAGCGGCAATCACCTTTTTAACTAACGTTCCTAACCCAAAATTGGTCCACGTTAACTTCAACGTTAGTGGCACTAACGTGACCACTAACGTTGCTTCTTGGCCCTTCGCAAACGTTACTGGAGTTTACCTTTTCCAATAACGTTGAGAGTACCCCTTTCTCCCTACGTTAGAGTTCACGTTAGTATAGTTAACGTGGCCTTTAACGTAGTCTTGCCAAATCTTTGAGAGCGTTAGTGACACTTACCTTTATCACTAATGCTTCAAAATGCCCCTACTTCCCACGTTAGAGTTCACGTTAACTAGGTTAACGTGACTTCTAACGTGGTATTGATAGCCATCTCCAACGTTAGTGACAAAGGTGAGTGTCACTAATGTTGACTCATCATCCCTCTTCTCCACGTTAGCTTCCACGTTAATGTAATTAACGTGGCAACTAACGTGGTTCATAGTGACTTAATCCAACGTTAGTGACAAAGGTGAGTGTCCCGAACGTTGGTGATTCCTTGCTCCCTCCACGTTAGAGTTCACGTTAACTGAGTTAACGTGACTCTTAACATGGCCAGTTGCCACTTTGGAACGTTAGTGGCACTTACTTTTACCACTAACGTTGGAGTTCTACTTTTCTTCCACGTTAGCTTCCACGTTAACATAGTTAACGTGGCAACTATCGTGGGCTATGATGGCTCACGAAGGCGTTAATGGCGATCACTTTTCTCATTAACATTGCAAGCTAGCCTCTATTCCACGTTAGTGGTCACGTTAGCTAGACTAACGTGGCTACTAACGTGGTTCTTCCTTGTTTCCTTTGTCCTGAAATCAAGCAATAAAGTGCATCAAAGCTCTAATCCAAGTTATGAGACATGCATCATTCAATTTTGTCATTTAATTCATGCATAATTCTCATGAAATCATGTAAAATTCACAATGTTTGCTTGAATCAAGATGTAAGTGATTATTTACCCAAAACTTGCTTATTTCCTAAGAAAGTGCATGAAACTACCCTAAAACCATAAAGAAAAGGTCAGTGAAACTGGCCAAAATGCCCTGGCATCAGGATGAGGCGTTGTCCCTCTAACGACAGCCAGAAGGGATGGCGACATTTTAGCCAGAAACTACATTTATCCTATTAAATAACTGCAACCAAGCATGGCCGAAGCAAATCCTAAGTAAGGCTAAAAACTAATACCCTGGAATGGTAACCCCCCTAATGCACCTACCTAACACTAATGTCATCCAACATACAAGTCAAATAAGGAGAACATCATGCATATAGGAGCATAGACAACAAAGATAAAATAAACATGAAACAGAGAGCGAGGGATGAGTGCTTACCAGGACAATTGCAGGAATTCGAAAGGAAGTAAGAAGAAGCAAATTCACAAGGATACAAAAATCGCAGTAAAAAATTCGAGAGGGGAGAAGATGGAAGTAGAAAAGAACCAGGCATTGAAGAGAAAATAGAACGCAAAACTGGGGGAGGGGGGAGTTAGAAAACTAACTCAAGAAGCGCAAAAGGCAAGGACAAAACAGTCTTTACTCGTAGGGTTTGAAACAACCCATTATAAGCATTAAATGCCTAACGCGAGGAACGAGGCGATAAAGGTTATCCCAACGACAAGGAGCAGACTCACTCGAACTTAAAACATGACACTAAACTTAAACAGAAAAACTCAATTATTAGTTAAAAAAAATTTCGAAAAATTTAAAAAGAGAAAATAAGGATTTAAAAAAAATAATTTCAACCAAAAACAATAATAGAAGACTCTAAACCAAAAAGAAAATTTTTCCTAATCTAAGCAACAAAATAAATCGTCAGTTGTCCAAACTCGAACAATCCCTGGCAACGGCACCAGAAACTTGGTGCACAAATTGTGAATCACACTTTTCAAAACTCGTACCACTAACCAGCAAGTGCACTGGGTCGTCCAAGTAATACCTTACGTGAGTAAGGGTCGATCCCACGGAGATTGTTTGTTTGAAGCAATCTATGATTATCTTGTAAATCTTAGTCAGGAAATTAATTATAATTATCAGTTTGAATTTCGAAGAATAAAAGAGTATGGATTAAATACTTGTTCTGCAGTAATGGAGAATATGTTGGAGTTTTGGAGATGCTTTGTCTTCTGAATCTCTGCTTTCTCTCTGTCTTCTTCTTCACGCACGCAAGGTTCCTCCTATGGCAAGCTGTGTATTGGTGGATCACCATTGTCAATGGCTACCGTCCGTCCTCTTAGTGAAAAAGGTCCAGGTGCGCTGTCAGCGCACGGCTAATCATCTGTCGGTTCCCACTCATGCTGGAATAGGATCCATTGATCCTTTTGCGTCTGTCACTACACCCAGCCCTTGTGAGTTTGAAGCTCATTACAGTCATTCAATCCATGAATCCTACTTGGAATACCACAGACAAGGTTTAGACTTTCCGGATTCTCATGACTGCTGCCAATGGATTCTAGCTTATACCACGAAGATTCTGATTAAGGAATCCAAGAGATATTTATTCAATCGAAGGTAGAACGGAGGTGGTTGTCAGGCACGCATTCATAGGTTGAGGATTATGATGAGTGTCACGGATCATCACATCCATCATATTGAAGTGCGAATAAACATCTTAGATAGAAACAAGTGTGTTTGAATAGAAAACAGAAATAGTTTCATTAATTCATCGAATCACAGCAGAGCTCCTCACCCCCAACAATGGAGTTCAGAGACTCATGTCGTCGAAGAGTACAAAGTTCAGATCTAAAATGTCATGAGGTGCAAAATAAATCTCTAAAAATTGTTTAAATACTAAACTAGTAACCTAGGTTTACAGAAAATGAATAAACTAAGATAATAGGTGCAGAAATCCACTTCTGGGGCCCACTTGGTGTGTGCTGGGGCTGAGACTTAAGATTCTCACGTGCCTAGACTGTTTTTGGAGTTTAACGCCAGGTTGTAACCTATTTCTGGTGTTCAACTCCAATTTGTAACCTGTTTCTGGCGTTTGACGCTAGACTGCAACATGGAACTGGCGTTGAACGCTAGTTTACGTCATCTATCCTTGAGCAAAGTATGGACTATTAAATATTGCTGGAAAGCCCTAGATGTCTATTTTCTAACACAATTGAGAGCGAACCATTTGGACTCATGTAGCTCCAGAAAATCCATTTCGAGTGCAGGGAGGTTAGAATCCAAAAGCATCTGCAGTCCTTTTTCAGCCTGAATCAGATTTTTGCTCAGCTCTCTCAATTTCAGCCAGAAAATACCTAAAATTACAGAAAAACACACAAACTCATAGTGAAGTCCAGAAATATGATTTTTATTTAAAAACTAATAAAAATATAATAAAAACTAACTAAATCATACTAAAAACATACTAAAAACAATGCCAAAAAGCGTATAAATTATCCGCTCATCACAACACCAAACTTAAATTGTTGCTTGTCCCCAAGCAACTGAAAATCAAATAGGATAAAAAGAAGAGAATATACAATGAATTCTAAAAACATCTGTGAAGATCAGTATTAATTAGATGAGCGGGGCTATTAGCTTTTTGCTTCTGAACAGTTTTGGCATCTCACTTCATCCTTTGAAGTTCAGAATGATTGGCATCTATAGGAACTTAGAATTCAGATAGTGTTATTGACTTTCCTAGTTCAGTATGTTGATTCTTGAACACAACTACTTTATGAGTCTTTCCCGTGACCCTAAGCACTCTGTTTTCCAGTATTACCACCGGATACATACATGCTACAAACACATAACTGGGTGAACCTTTTCAGATTGTGACTAAGCTTTGCTAAAGTCCCCAATTAGAGGTGTCCAGGGTTCTTAAGCACACTCTGTTTTTTGCTTTGGACCTCGACTTTAACCGTTCAGTCTCAAGTTTTCACTTGACACCTTCACGCCACAAGCACATGGTTAGGGACAGCTTGGTTTAGCCGCTTAGGCCAGGATTTTATTCCTTTAGGCCCTCCTATCCACTGATGCTCAAAGCCTTGGATCCTTTTTATTACCCTTGCCTTTTGGTTTTAAGGGCTATTGGCTTTTTGCTCTTGCCTTTTGGTTTAAAGAGCTTTTGGCTTTTTCTGCTTGCTTTTTCTTTTTCTTTCTCTTTCTCTTTTTTTTCACATTTTTTTTGCAAGCTTTGTTCTTCACTGCTTTTTCTTACTTCAAGAATCATTTTTATGATTTTTCAGATTATCAAATAACATTTCTCCTTTTTCATCATTCTTTCAAGAGCCAACAATTTTAACATTCATAAACAACAAATTCAAAAGACATATGCACTGTTCAAGTATTCATTCAGAAAATAGAAAGTATTGCCACCACATCAAAATAATTAAACTATTTAAAATTCGAAATTTGTGTACTTCTTTTTCTTTTTCAGAAAACATTTTTCATTTAAGAAAGGTGATGGATTCATAGGACATTCATATCTTTAAGACATAGATACTTAGATACTAGAGATCATATAGTAAAGACACAATTATAAATAAAACATAAAGCATAATAAACGAAAAACAGGAAAATAAGAACAAGGAGATTAAGGAACGGGTCCACCTTAGTGAGGGTGGCGTCTTCCTCTTCTTGAAGAACCAATGGTGCTTTTGAGCTCCTCTATGTCTCTTCCTTGTCTTTGTTGCTCCTAATAGTTTTGTGGAGGGAAGTGCATCCCTTGAGGCATTAGTGGTTATGGAAAAACAAAAAAAGCAATGCTTTTTCCACACCAAACTTAGAAGGTTTGCTCATCCCCGAGCAAAAGAAGAGAGAAAGTAGTAGAAGAAGAAGAGAATGGAGGAGATAGGGGTTGTATTGTGTAAAAATAAAGAAGAAAGGTAGGGATCCTGTGGGGTCCACAGATCAAGTGAGGTCAAGGACTTAACATCCCTGCTCCAATTAGGCGTGTAAAACGCCCTTGCTGTGCAATCCTGGTGTTTAACGCCAGACCGCTGCCTGTTTCTGGCGTTAAACGCCCAAATGTAGCTTGTTTCTGGCGTTTAATGCCAGGTAGATGCTTGTTTCTGGCATTAAACGCCAGCTTGGTGCCTGTTTCTGGCGTTTAAACGCCAGAGTGCTCCTCCTATAGGGTGTGCTATTTTTAATGCTGTTTTTCATCCTGTTTTTGATTTTTTTTGTAGTTTTTGTGACTCCATATGATCATCAACCTAAAAAATAAAATAACAATAGAAAATAAATAATGAATTAACATTGGGTTGCCTCTCAACAAGCGCTTCTTTAGTGTCAATAGCTTGACAGTGAGCTCTCATGGAGCCTCACAGTTGTTCAGAGCAATGTTGGGACCTCCCAACACCAAACTTAGAGTTTGAATGTGGGGGTTCAACACCAAACTTAGAGTTTGGTTGTGGCCCCCCAACACCAAACTTAGGGTTTGACTGTGGGGGCTTTGGTTAACTCAGCAGTGAGAGAAGCTTTTCATGCTTCCTCTCCATAGTTACAGAAGGAGAACCTTGTGTCTTATAGTTTACAATGTGTGCAAACCACAGAGCTTACTGAATAGCAAACAATTGCTCATCCGGAAAGGTTTCAGAGATCTCAGTAGGAGGGAGGGATGCTCCTGCTACTGGTTCTATCCGGGACAGGTGATCAGCTACTTGATTCTCTGTCCCTTTTCTGTCTCTTATTTCTATATCAAACTCTTGCAGAAGCAACACCCATCTTATGAGCCTGGGCTTTGAATCCTGCTTTGTGAGTAGATATTTAAGAGCAGCATGGTCAGTGTACACAATCACTTTTGATCCTACTAAGTATGATCTAAACTTGTCAATGGCATAAACCACTGCAAGCAGCTCTTTTTCTGTGGTTGTGTAATTCTTCTGTGCGTTATTCAAAATATGGCTAGCATAGTGAATGACGTGCAGAAGCTTATTATGCCTCTGTCCCAATATTGCACCAATAGCATGGTCACTGGCATCACACATTAGATCGAATGGTAATGTCCAGTCTGGTACAGAAATGACAGGTGCTGTGACCAGCTTAGCTTTCAGGGTCTCAAACGCCTGCAGACACTCTGTGTCAAACACAAATGGCGTGTCAGCAGCTAGCAGATTGCTCAGAGGTTTTACAATTTTTGAAAAATCCTTTATAAACCTCCTATAGAATTCTGCATGCCCCAGAAAGCTTCTGATTGCCTTAACATTGGCAGGTGGTGGTAATTTTTCAATTACTTCAACTTTAGCTCGATCCACCTCTATTCCCTTGTTTGAAATTTTATGCCCAAGGACAATCCCTTCAGTCACCATAAAGTGATATTTTTCCCAGTTTAAAACTAGGTTGGTCTCTTGGCATCTTTTCAGAACAAGTGCTAAATGGTTAAGGCAGGAGCTGAATGAGTCTCCAAATACTGAAAAGTCATCCATGAAGACTTCCAAAAACTTCTCTACCATATCAGAGAAGATAGAGAGCATGCACCTCTGAAAGGTTGCAGGTGCATTACACAGACCAAAAGGCATCCTTCTGTAGGCAAACACTCCAGAAGGACATGTGAATGCTGTTTTCTCTTGGTCCTGGGGATCTACTGCAATTTAGTTGTAACCTAAATAGCCATCTAAAAAGCAGTAATATTCATGATGGACTAGTCTCTCTAGCATCTGGCCTATGAATGGTAAAGGAAAATGATCCTTCCTGGTGGCTGTATTGAGCCTTCTATAGTCAATACACATACGTCACCCTGTAACTGTTCTTGTAGGAACTAGTTCATTCTTTTCATTATGAACCACTGTCATTCCTCCCTTCTTAGGGACAACATGGACAGGGATCACCCAGGGGCTATCAGAAATAGGATAGATAATCCCAGCCTCTAGTAACTTAGTGACCTCTTTCTGTACCACCTCCTTCATGGCGGGATTTAGCCGCCTCTGTGGTTGAACCACTGGCTTAGCATCATCCTCCAATAGGATCTTGTGCATGCATCTGGCTGGGCTAATGCCCTTAAGATCACTTATGGACCACCCAAGAGCTGTCCTGTGTGTCCTTAGCACCTGAATTAGTGCTTTTTCTTCCTGTGGCCCTAAAGCAGAGCTTATGATTACAGGAAAAGTGTCACCTTCTCCCAGAAATGCATATTTCAGGGATGGTGGTAGTGGTTTGAGCTCGGGTTTAGGAGGTTTCTCCTCTTCCTGAAGAGTTTTCAGAGGTTCTTTTATTTCCTCTGGTTCCTCCAGATCAGGCTGAACATCTTTAAAAATGTCCTCTAGCTCTGATTCGAGACTCTCAGTCATATTGACCTCTTACACCAGGGAGTCAATAATATCAACGCCCAGGCAGTCGTCTGATGTGTCTGGATGTTGCATAGCTTTGACAACATTCAACTTAAACTCATCCTCATTGACTCTCAGGGTTATCTCCCCTTTTTGGACCTCAATGAGGGTTCGTCCAGTTGCTAGGAATGGTCTTCCTAGAATGAGAGTTGCACTCTTGTGCTCCTCCATTTCCAGCACTACAAAGTCAGTAGGGAAAGCTAATGGCCCAACCTTGACAATCATGTCCTCAATTATGCCTGATGGATATTTAATGGAGCCATCAGCAAGTTGAAGACAGATCCTGGTTGGTTTGACCTCTTCAGTCAAGCCAAGCTTTCTGATAGTGGATGCAGGGATTAGGTTGATGCATGTCCTAAGATCACATAGAGCTGTCTTGGTACAGTTACCCTCTAATATGCATGGTATCATAAAGCTCCCGGGATCTTTAAGCTTTTTTGGGAAGCTTTTCAGAATGACTGCACTGCATTCTTCAGTGAGGAGAACTCTTTCAGTTTCTTTCCAATCCTTCTTATGACTCAAGATATCTTTAATGAACTTGGCATAAGAGGGTATTTGCTCAAGTGCCTCTGCAAACAGAATCTTTATTTCAAGAGTCCTGTGATAGTCTGCAAAGCGGGCAAATTGCTTATCCTACTCCTCTTTGCGGAGTTTTTGAGGATAAGGCATCTTGGCTTTGTATTCCTCAACCTTAGTTGCTGCAGGTTTATTTCCTACAGAGGCAGATTGAGAAGCCTTCTTGAAGGATTTATTATCAGCACTTGCAGGTGTCTGATCCCTCACTGGCATTTGAAAGCCAGGGTTGGAAGCTTGAGTGGCGTTGGACGCCAACTCCTTACTTGTTCTTGGCGTTTGAACGCCAGAACTGAGCTTCCATTGGGCGTTTGACGCCAACTCCTTGCCTGTTTTTGGCGTTTGAACACCAGAGTTATTCCTCTCTGGGCTCTTACTGTCCTCAGAGGGATTTTGGATAGCCGGTTGTTCATTTCTTGGCTTCTTGCTGCCTTGAAGTGAGGTATTTAATGTTTTTCTACTTCTTAATTGAACTGCTTGGCACTCTTCTGTTATTTGTTTTGATAACTGTTGTTCTATTTGCTTCAACTGTACTTCCATATTCAGATTAGCCATTCTTGTGTCTTGTAGTATCTCCTTGAATTTGGCCAACTGTTTTCTTAAAAAGTCTAATTGCTGATTGAATTCAGTAATTTGTTCTGTAGGATTGAGTTCAGCAGTTACTGTTTTAGCCTCTTCTTTCATGGAAGATTCACTGCTTAGGTACATATGCTGATTTCTGGCAACTGTATCAATAAGCTCTTGAGCCTCTTCAATTGTCTTTCTCATGTGTATAGATCCACCAGCTGAGTGGTCTAGAGAAATCTGAGCTTTCTCTGTAAGCCCATAATAGAAGATGTCTAACTGCACCCATTCTGAAAACATTTCAGAGGGACATTTTCTTAGCATCTCTCTGTATCTCTCCCAGGCATCATAAAGAGATTCATTATCTCCTTGTTTAAAGCCTTGGATGTCCAGCCTTAGCTGTGTCATCCGTTTTGGAGGGAAGTATTGATTCAGGAATTTTTCTGACAGCTGTTTCCATGTCCTTATGCTAGCCTTAGGTTGGTTATTTAACCACCTCTTAGCTTGGTCTTTTACAGCAAATGGAAACAGTAATAATCTGTAGACATCCTAATCTACTTCCTTATCATGTATTGTGTCAGCAATCTGTAAAAATTATGCCAGAAACTCTGTAGGTTCTTCCTGTGGAAGACCGGAATACTGGCAACTTTGCTACACCATGATAATGAGCTGAGGATTCAACTCAAAGCTACTGACTCCAATGGAGGGTATACAGATACTGCTCCCATATGAAGCAGTAGTGGGGTTAGCATATGACCCCAGAGTCCTTTTGGACTGTTCATTTCCACTTAGGTCTATGATGGAGAAAGGGAGATGATGCGGATTGTAAATATTTTTTTTTTTGAAAACCGAAATTAAAATAAAATAAAATAAAATAAAATAACTAAAAAAATTTACTATATTTTCAAAAATTAGAAGAAAAAGAAATAAAAAAATTGAAAACTAAATTAATTAAAAAGATTTAAAAAAAATGTGGGTGGGGATTTTCAAAAAAAATGGAGAGAAATTGCTTAGGAAGTTTTGAAAAAGATATGTCTTAAAGTTAAAGATACTTGTAAAAAAATAAAATAAAATAAAAAAAGAAAAGATATGAAAAAGATTTGATTTTAAGATTTGAGATTAGAAAAGATAAGATAAGCTAGGTAAGAGAAGATAAGGAATTTAAATTAAAAAGTGTTGAAATTTAAATTTTAAATTTGAAAATTAATTTTGAAATTTGAAATTTGAAATTTGAAAATTGAAATTTGAAAATTGAATTTTGAATTTTCGAAAAAGTCAACAATATTAAGATAAGGATTTGAAAAAGATTTAAATTTTGAAAAGATTTAAAATTTGAAATTTGAATTTTGGAAGTTGAAATTTGAAATTTGAAATAAGATAAGATAAGATTTTGAAAAAGATATGATTTATTTGAAAAAGATTAGAATTTTGAAATTTTAAAACTAAGATAAGATAAAATAAAAAGTTTTTAAAATAAAATCTGAATTTTTAAAAGAAAAATTCGAAAAATCAATTAAATAAAGGAAAAAGATATTTTTGAATTCAATAAGGAAAGAGAAAAACAATAAAAAGACACAAAACATAAAATTTTTAGATCTAATGCTCCTTATTTTCGAAAATTTTGGAGGGAAACACCAAGGAATACCAAACTTAAAAATTTTAAGATCAAAACACAAGGAAGACTCAAGAACACTTTGAAGACTCACAAGAATAACAAGAACATGAAGATAGAACACCAAACTTAAAATTTTTGAAAAACCAAAATAAAACTTTCGAAAACTAAAGAAAATTCAACAAGAAAGCACCAAACTTAAAGTTTGGCACAAGATTTATTCAAAGAAAAATTATTTTTGAAAAAGTTTTTATAAAGAGGATAGCCAATTACCAAGAACATAAGCACCACGCTCTAGCCAATTGAGCTAGGTATAAATAAATCTTTTTTTTTAGATGCTAATAATTCGAAAATGCACAAGAAAAACAAGAAAAATCACAAAACAAGAAAAACTAAAGATCAAACAAGGAAAATAAACAAGAACAACTTAAAGATTAAGAAAGAACAAAGAACATGCAATTCGAAAATTTAAAGGGAAATAAAAACATGTAGTTGACACCAAACTTAAAACATGACACTAAACTCAAACAGAAAAACTCAATTATTAGTTAAAAAAAATTTCGAAAAATTTAAAAAGAGAAAATCAGGATTTAAAAAAAATAATTTCAACCAAAAACAATAATAGAAGACTCTAAACCAAAATGAAAAATTTTTCCTCATCTAAGCAACAAAATAAACCGGCAACGGCGCCAAAAACTTGGTGCACAAATTGTGAATCACACTTTTCACAACTCGTACCACTAACCAGCAAGTGCACTGGGTCGTCCAAGTAATACCTTACGTGAGTAAGGGTCGATCCCACGAAGATTGTTGGTTTGAAGCAATCTATGATTATCTTGTAAATCTTAGTCAGGAAATCAATTATAATTATCAGTATGAATTTCGAAGAATAAAAGAGTATGGATTAAATACTTGTTCTGCAGTAATGGAGAATATGTTGGAGTTTTGGAGATGCTTTGTCTTCTGAATCTCTGCTTTCTCTCTGTCTTCTTCTTCACGCACGCAAGGTTCCTCCTATGGCAAGCTGTGTGTTGGTGGATCACTGTTGTCAATGGCTACCATCCGTCCTCTCAGTGAAAAAGGTCCAGGTGCGCTGTCACAGCACGGCTAATCATCTGTCGGTTCCCACTCATGCTGGAATAGGATCCATTGATCCTTTTGCGTCTGTCACTACTCCCAGCCCTTGTGAGTTTGAAGCTCGTTACAGTCATTCAATCCCTGAATCCTACTCGGAATACCACAGACAAGGTTTAGACTTCCGGATTCTCATGACTGCTGCCAATGGATTCTAGCTTATACCACGAAGATTCTGATTAAGGAATCCAAGAGATATTTATTCAAACGAAGGTAGAATGGAGGTGGTTGTCAGGCACGCGTTCATAGGTTGAGGATGATGATGAGTGTCACGGATCATCACATCCATCATATTGAAGTGCGAATAAACATCTTAGATAGAAACAAGCGTGTTTGAATAGAAAATAGAAATAGTTGCATTAATTCATCGAAACACAGCAGAGCTCCTCACCCCCAACAATGGAGTTCAGAGACTCATGCCGTCAAAGAGTACAAAGTTCAGATCTAAAATGTCATGAGGTGCAAAATAAATCTCTAAAAGTTGTTTAAATACTAAACTAGTAACCTAGGTTTACAGAAAATGAATAAACTAAGATAATAGGTGCAGAAATCCACTTCTGGGGCCCACTTGGTGTGTGCTGGGGCTGAGACTTAAGCTTCTCACGTGCCTAGGCTGTTTCTGGAGTTGAACGCCAGGTTGTAACCTGTTTCTGGCGTTCAACTCCAATTTGTAACCTGTTTCTGGCGTTTGACGCCAGACTACAACATGGAACTGGCATTGAACGCCAGTTTACGTCGTCTATCCTTGAGCAAAGTATGGAATATTATATATTTCTGGAAAGCCCTGGATGTCTACTTTCCAAAGCAATTAAGAGCGCGCCATTTGGACGCCTGTAGCTCCAGAAAATCCATTTCGAGTGCAGGGAGGTCAGAATCCAACAGCATCTGTAGTCTTTTTTCAGCCTGAATCAGATTTTTGCTCAGCTCCCACAATTTCAACCAGAAAATACCTGAAATTACAGAAAAATACACAAACTCATAGTGGAGTCCAGAAATATGATTTTTATTTAAAAACTAATAAAATATAATAAAAACTAACTAAATCATACTAAAAACATACTAAAAATAATACCAAAAAGCATATAAATTATCCACTCATCAGCTTGTTATGAAAGTTTGATGAAAGTATGTAATGACGAAAGTGGCTGAATGACTTAGAAGCTCTTGGGGGCAAATTTCAAGTTTCGAAAGATAAAGAATAAATAAAATACTTCATATGATAATGCTTAAAGAGGTCAAAAGTATAAATATTGAGAAACTAGGATAAAAGTGTGTAAAAGAGTCTAAAAGAGACATACAAACAACAACAACAACAAAGCCTTGTCTCACTAAGTGGGGTCAGCTACATGAATCAAATGACGCCATTGTGCTCTGTCATGTGTCATGTCTACAGAGAGACCATTTACATGTAGATCTCGTTTGACCACCTCATGGATGGTCTTCTTAGGTCTTCCTCTGCCTTTCGCCCCTTGTCCATCTTCCATCTCATCCACCCTCCTGACTGGATGTTCTATCGGTCTTCTTCTCACATGGCCAAACCACCTAAGATGCAATTCAACCATCTTTTCCACAATGGGTGCTACTCCAACTCTCTCCCTTATATCTTCATTCCTTATTTTATCCAATCGTGTATGACCACTCATCCATCTCAACATCTTCATCTCTGCCACACTCAGCTTATGTTCGTACTCCCCTTTAGCCGCCCAACACTCCGTACCATAAAGCATTGTCGGTCTTATAGCGGTGTGATAGAATTTACCTTTAAGTTTTAAAGGCACTTTTTTGTCGCGTATAAAACCAGATGCGCTCCGCCATTTTGACCACCCTGCTTGGATCCTATGATTTACATCTTGTTCAATCTCTCCATTATCCTGTATGATGCACCCAAGATACCTAAAACTTTTAAATTTTTGTAAAGTGTTTTCTCCAATCTTCACCTCTATATTAGGGTTTTCCCTTTTCGGACTGAACTTACATTTCATATATTCCGTCTTGTTACGGCTTATGCGCAGACCACACACTTCTAAAGCTTCTCTTCATAACTCCAGCTTCTTATTTAGGTCTTCCCTTGACTCTCCTATAAGGACGATATCATCGGCAAAAAGCATGCACCATGGCACAGGCTCTTGGATGTGCTCTGTGAGTACTTCCAAGACTAATGTGAAAAGGTATGGACTTAAGGATGATCTCTGGTGTAATCCTATACCAATAGGAAATTCCTCTGTCACACCACCTTGAGTCTTCACACTAGTTGTGGCCCCATCATACATGTCTTTAATTGCACGAATATATGCGATCCTTACCCTCCTCTTTTCTAAAACCTTCCATAAGACCTCCCTTGGTACCCTATCATACACTTTTTCCAAATCAATAAACACCATATGTAGATCCCTTTTATTACTACGATACTTCTCCATCATCCTTCTTGAAAGGTATACCACTTCAGTGGTAGATCTGCCTGGCATGAGTCCAAATTGGTTCTCTGTTACTTGTGTCTCTTTTCTCAACCTCCGTTCTATCACCCTTTCCCATAACTTCATGGTATGACTCATAAGCTTTATCCCTCTATAGTTTCCGTAACTTTGTATATCCCCCTTATTCTTGTAGATAGGTACCAAGGTGCTCTTTCTCCACTCATCAAGAATCTTCTTTGACCTTAAAATCTCATTAAAAAGCTTGGTTAACCAGTTGATTCCTTTTTCTCCAAGATCCTTCCAAACCTCAATCGGGATATTATCAGGTCCTACTGCCCTGCCATTTTTCATCTGCTTTAGAGCCTCTTTTACCTCGAAGTCTCGAATTCTTTGATAGTAGTCAAAGTTTTGATCTTCTTTCCTTGTGCATAATCGACCAAGGCTAGGAAGAGTCTTCTGTCCCTCATTAAATAACTCGTAGAAGTAGCTCTTCCACCTTTCCTTAATCTTCTCCTCTTGAGCCAACACCTCTCCATCCTTATCCTTTATGCACTTAACCTAATCCAAATCTCTCGTTCTTCTTTCACGGCTCTTTGCGATTCTATATATACCTTTTTCTCCTTTTTTGTGCTCAAAGACTGGTAGAGACCCTCATATACTCTTGTTCTTGCTTCACTTACAGCCACTTTTGTCTCTTTCTTAGCCGCCTTATAATTTTCCCAGTTATCTGCGTTGCGGCATAAAGACCACTCTTTAAAGCACTCCCTTTTTATCTTTATCTTTTCTTGTACACTGGCATTCCACCACCAGGACTCCTTTTGTCTTTGTCCTATTCCTTTAGATTCACCAAAGCTTTCTTTTGCTGTTCTTCTAATAACTTCTGCCATTTTCCTCCACATCTCTTCCGCACTTCCATTTCCATCCCACTTTGCCTCTTCTCCTACCCATCTTAGGAAGCTTCTTTGTTCCTCACCTTTCATCCGCCACTACCTCGTCCTTGGGTTCTTCGTATAATGTCTTTTCCTTAACTTTTGCTCAACACAGAAATCCATGACGAGCACCCTATATTGTGTTGTCAAACTCTCTCCCGGGATAATTTTACAAAATGCAAAATTTTCGGTCGACTCTCCTCAACAGGAAGAAGTCGATTTGAGAGCTTGTCATGCCACTCTTATAGGTTATAAGATGTTCGTCTCTCTTTTTAAAATATGTATTTGCGATTAGAAGATCAAAGGTTGAGGAAAAGTCCAAAATAGTTTTACCCTCAGCATTGATCACCCCGAAACCATGGCCTCCGTGAATACTCCCATATCCAGTCACTTCTCTACCAACATGGCCATTTAAATCTCCTCCTAAGAAAATCTTATCTCCCAAAGGAATGTCTTGAACCAAACTCTCTAGATCCTCCCAAAACCTTATCTTGTGTTGTTCGTCCGAACCCACTTGCAGTGCATAGGCGCTAATCACATGGAAAGCACCTCCCTCCACCACAAATTTGATAGAGATGATCCGATCTCCCACCCTCTTGACATCCACTACGTCCTTCTTCCACTGCTTATCCACAATTATTTCAACCACATTCCTATTCTTCACCTTTCCTGTATACCAAAGTTTGAAGCCAGAAGTATCTAACTCCTTAGCCTTCGCACCAACCCATTTTGTTTCTTGTAGGAACATAATGTTAATCTTCCTCCTTGTCATGGTGTCCAGCACATCCATGGACTTTCCTGTTAGAGTGCCTATGTTCCATGTCCCAAATCTCAACCTTCTGTCACTCCGACCTTTACCTTTTACTTTGTGAACTAGCTTATTTACCCTCGTCCATTCACGAAAACGTGAGAACCCTTGCTCATTTAACACTACATTCGGGCACCGATGTAGCAGCTCTTGCTCATTTGACACCATACTCGAGCCATACAGCGCGTTACTTCCGGGCAACGACCTAGCTTTAGCGCAATAATGTCTTTGATTCATGTCATAGGGTTCGACTATATTTTTATGTTGGTTGTCGAAGACCTAACACAACCCTCCTCCATTATCCGGGCTTGGGACCGGCTATGTACCGCAAGTGTAACATAGGCGGAGTTTTTAAAAGAGACATACTCACAATTATTAATTCTATGAAAAAAGTATGATACACCACTTTTAGTCAAGATGTAATTTGGGGACAAAAGTGAATTAAAACTATAATTAATAAAATATTAGGGTCAAAATAAGGACATAGAAGGTCTAGGATAAAATGGTAATTGTAAAGAAGTTCGGGCATAATAAACATAAGTAGTAAAGTCTAGAGGTAAAAAGATAATAATAAAGAGGCTCGAGCATAATTAACATAAGTAGTAAAGTCTAGGGGTAAAAGTATAATTACAACAAATTTGTGAAATAAGAATAAAAGATTGGAGATAAAATGGTAAATTGAACTACGAAGGATAAAACCATCATTAATAAAAGGTTTCAGGATAAAATAGTAAGTTAGGAGATACCAGGAACAAATTGGTAATTTGAAAGAGGATAAGATTAAAAAAACTAAGTAATGAAGGAGTTTTGGGGCAAAATTATCATTTTAGAAAAAGAAAATCATAAAATAAATAATTATGAAGTATAAGGATAAAGTGATCATTTACGAACAAATATAAGACTAATAAAGAAGGGATAAAATGGCCATATTAGGAATACTACGGGCAATGTGGTAAATACAAAAGAGAAGGTCTTAAAAACCTTAAGAGAAAAGAATAGAGGATATAAAAGATATTATGAATAAAGACTTAGGGCAAAAGGGTCCCTTAGAGAGAAAAAAGAGCATTTTAGTAAATTTAAGAAAAGACTAAGGATAAAAAAATTTCTTAAAGGCTGATAATGCTTAAATTCACCAAGATAGATAATAAAACCCCAAGAATTTATGAAAGACCACCTAAAAGCGGATGATCCATCCCACTTAACTAGTGTTGGAAAGAGGTGGGGATACCCACATTATGAACTTGTTTCTCAATTGTGAGCCTATCACGGCGTCAAGCTTTGTGAGGATTGTCGAGTGCCAGGAATATACATGGTTACAACCATGAGGCATGTGGGTTAAATGTACGTAGTTGAGAGATCATATTCAAACTTAGTTCCAGGTAATGTTGGGTTGCCGGTAGTCAACTGATGTATGAGCTCATGGCACGCGTTAGAGTTAGACATGTATTATCCCTTCTTGTTGTATTTCTCTGTGACTTGTGATTGTGCATGTTTATGACTGCTCTTATTCCTACTATTGCTTCTGTAAGATTACATATTATATCCGTCGGTGTAACTTAGTAATGTAACGATGAAACTCCTAGAGTTCAGTACCAAAATCCCCGGTCTCTCCCTTTGCACCTTGTTGGAAACCTTAGGCTCTCACCACCTTCTACTCCCATTTTACAAATGGACTTAGGAGTCATGTTGTTTAAGTTCTCATCATTATGCCACTACGAGGACTCTATACGGGGTAGCACCGTCATATGGGAGAGCCGCATACGCAATATGTACATCCTTTTTGACTGACCATTCTCACACCCTCTATTAAATTCTGAGTTCGACCCTAATATGCTCTATGACTTTCTATTGTCCAAGCTACATCTTGGAAGCACCCATTACCCCTCTCATGATAGCCAACGTACCAGATAGACTCGGAGCCAAAGTCTCCTATAGTATTCCAGCCTGACTATCCACACTAGTTTGACCCAGCACCCAAGCCAGTGATACATATGGATCCTAGGCCAGATTATCAGCCCTTCGATCCGATGATCAAGTAGTTTGGTCTCTTAGGAAAGGTCATAGCTGCAGCCGTACCAAATGGCTTCGTATCGATTGATTTTGTTTAAGGAGGACCCGTCAAAGGATGCTGCGGCAGGAGAGGATCACATGGTGGTGGATATAGTCTCCAGTTCATTAGAGGAAGATGAAGTGAGAGATGGGGAGTTGGGACAGCAGCCCAACACCCACGTATAATGGATCTGATATGCAGCACTCTTGGGGACACCCGTAGGATGTTGTCTAGTAATCAGTTATTTTTTCTCATTATTGATAGTCTTTTACGAGGGATAGGGCTTTTAATTTTTGGTAGATAGGTTCTAGAGTAAGGGTTCTTCGTGGGCAGAAGCCTGGGTGTCAACTATGTACATATCCACTTACTATGTAGGGGTACTATGTATATATAAGGGGTCGTATCTCATGATTGATGGTATGTACAAAATTGTGCTCTAGTGGCTGTACATACATGCCTTATGATTTATGTTTATATTCTACTTTACTGAAATGTGCTTATATGTTTCCTACTTCTAATATTTTGTAACGAAGTAACCATCTAAGAATACACCCAGTTTGCAATTTCGACAAGCGCTATAAGCTCATAAATAATACGTAATATATACAGTCTAGAGTCTCGTAGGTCGATTAAATAGTAATGCCTGACTATTAGAATTAGTCATGACATGCTGTGAGTTGGGTCATTACATTCTAGGGAGTAGGACCTAACCTAAATCATTAACAAGGCGCCATGGTTTGAAATTCAAATTTTGCTAAAAAATAAACTAGAGGATCGATCCCTATGTTAATTTGTAGGATCGATCCCATGAGGTGATGAAACTATGTTTGAGTATTTGGAACTATAAGGATTAATCCTATGCTTTGAGAATCAATTCTATATGTCCTTAGGACACAGCGATCCTACCAAGAGCATGTGTTCTTGATGGTTAGGCTCCTCTCACTCACTCTCGACGTATATGAGTACATGGAGGCCTATAAATAGAGGTTTTTAGGTTGTGTTTCATCGCACCACTTCTTCCATATCTATATGGTATCTAGGGGTGGAAAAAGACTAGGCAGCCTGCCAGGGGTCTGTAGCCTGGCATGTGTTTGGCCTGACCTGGCATATTATAAAATAGGTACAGGCTCAGGCTCTTATAAAAGCCTTATTATATTAATAGGTCAGGCCCAGGCTCACTAATTAGCCTTATAGGCCTGTCAGGCCTGCCTGGGCCTATTAATACATAATTACATATATAAATAATTTTTTATTATTAAAAAAATTATGAGATATTTTAAATTTATTATATTTAATTATAAATAGTTTTGTATATTTTAAATACTTTAAAATTTAATTTTTTTATAAATATTAAATATCACATATTACATATAAATATGTTTATTAAAAAATAATTTTTTAAAAAAAAATTATTAGGCCTTTTAACAGGCTTCAGGTCAGGCCAGGCTGAATAACAGGTCAAGCTTAGTACTTTAAAAAAAAGTCTATAGCAGACTGCAGGCCAGGCTCAGGCCAATTGACTACATGATAGGCCAGGCTTGTTAAGAACAAAGCCTGACCTGACCTGGCCTATTTCCACCCCTAATGGTATCATATTAATTAAAATTCATAAGTTTTCAAAGTGATTTTTTCTCAACATTTGAGGGACATCCTTGAGCTTACTCATGTAGTTTGAATTGTAATCATACACTCAACATAGAGAGTTCACATATTTAGATTCTTATAATCTCAGGCTTAGAGTGTGATTTTCTTAGTTGTGAGACTTGTTATACATTATAATTGGTGAGAATACTAGGATTACGTTAAGCACTCAAGGCAAATTACTTGGAGTTGGTATTGCCTCAAGTTCTTAGAGAACGAGTCTCTAAGTAAGTGGAGTGTTTAATAAAAGTGGTGATCATATACCGTGAGGTGTACAACAAGTGCTCTAACTTGTAGTGGCTTATCAAGCGCCCTATAAGGTTAGTGATATGGTGAATATTTCCACACCTTAGTGGGGAGGAATGGATGTAGGTGAAGAGGTTATACCAAACTAAAATATATTATTCTTGCACATCTTCTTACCCCTTAAACTCTACATTTTTGCTATTTATGTTTCTAAAATGGTGTGGAAAGTTGGCTCCTTATAAGCTCTTGAAAACTTGTTCAAGCCCTTGAAAGAGTTCTAGTATGAAACTAGTTGCATTTAGGCTCTCATTTATTTTATATAAGTAGTAAAAAAAATATTAAGTACATGGTTTAAATACTTGAAGTTTGCTTATAAGGCCATGGAAAATAGAAGTACGTCGCCTTTACATTTTCGCAATTTAAATTTCTATATTCTACAAAGTTTTCTAATTTGTCACTAATACTCCATTTACCTCCTTCTTGTGTATATTTATCGATTAACAAGATTTTCTGGCGATAAAATTGCCAGTAAAAACCGACACAACATCCGACGGTAATTAGAGTATTTCTTGTAGTGACGGTTCAACGAAGTGGATCTGGCGAGCCTTTTTTGTTTTGCGGATTCAAAATCTCAATCCAACCCCTTTTTGTGAATTTGGTGGACTGACTTGCGGATTCGATTTGTTTTAGCCTCGAGATTGACTGATTTTTTGTTTGCACATAATATATATATAATCCCATGCCAACCTCAATAGTAATTAGAAACAGTAATTTATTATTTATCTATTTATTACCTATTATTTCTATTATATTGTAGTAAAATTAAATCTATGTATTTAATAATATTAATATAACTCACGTGGCATGTGTTTTGGAGGTGCTTTTGATTTTTTTTTTAATTTATTAAACCAAACCAAATCAAATATACTAATTATACATAATATTAACTTATTAATTTGATTAATTTATTGAATATTAAAATAATTAATTTACAAACAAAATAGATAATTAAGATATTTTTAACTAATAATAAAATCAAATCAAATCATGTATTGAACCAAAATCAAATCTTGTAAAATAAGACTAAATTAAGATAAGATTATTTATTTAAATTAAATGCGTTAAATATAAATTAATTTTGGTATATAACTATTGTCTTCGTTGTTTTTTATATATATAAAGATGGCCAAATAAATTTATAAAATTTATTATTTTTAATGCTCTTGTTAAAATTGACTTTTTTTTTCTACAAATAATTTTATTTTGCTTTAACTTTATTTTTTATTGATAAATCTACTCACGTTAATTTATCATATATTAGTTAGGTTATTTTCTTTTATGTGTTTTGATTTATATATAATGGTTATTGATATTGTTGTTCTCATTTTCTTAAAATATTCTTTAATATGAATTTTCTTTCTTACGCATAATTATTAGCAATGATCTTTTTATTTTCTTCTCCAACTATAAAATATTCTTCTCCAACTTTATTTTCTTCCTTACAGTGACTCTGATAAAAATTTGTTTGTCTGGTAGATTTATTTTTTCTCTTTCTTTTGCCAAACACGATATATATTAGCGGTGCGGTTTGAATCGGTTATGAATCAAAAATTCATCTGATTCGAATATTAATTTTACTTACCGTGCGATTTGGATTGAATGCTTTTAAAAAGAAAAAATCAATCCGATCCGATCCAATTTCAAGCGGTTTGGATTTGATTGGATTTGCGGTTTTATAAATTAAAAAAATTAAATACATATAACAAGTCTCAATATCAAATTTAAATAATAATAATAATAATAATACTATAAATTCAGGGGCATAGCTTAATTAAGATAATGGGAGATATGACCTTCCAAATTTTTTATAAAAAAATTAGCAATACTTTTTTAAAAAATAAAAAAAGATTCAGTTGGTTTAAATACTTTATGATGACTTAAAACATCCAAATTTAATTCTCATTCCTTATTTTTATTACACAATAGTTTTTAGTTTTAAATATTAAAAATATGTTGGATTTAGACCGAACTCGATGGGCCTTTGTTGGCTTTCACAACACATTAAAATTAAAAGATAAAATCAAACCAAATAAAAAAAATTATCTATTCGCAGCTCTCTATTTAACAAGCAACACTCCCTCTACTTTTGAGTTCAAATATAAAAAATTAGATATTATTTATTTATTTAGTTTAATATTATTTTACATTTTATTATTTATTTAATTTAATTTTTAATATAATAAAAATATTAGAATATTCAAGAAGTATTGATATTATTGTATTTGTATAAATTGATAAAAAATTCAATAAATATTATAAATTTTAATATTTATCATTCAAACTTCTTTTTTTACATATTTTACAGGATACATATTCAAATTTTTATATAAAATTATGATGAAAAATCAAATTGATGCATTTGTTAAGAGGAAGCCTAATATTTAAGAAGGAGAACATATAACTTCTACAATATCAACACTTGTAAATAGTTCTTCTACATTAATAAATCACGAAAAAAGTGAGATACAACCTTCAAAGGTTCAAAGAGTTGCATCTGATGAGTTTAACCTTAATTCTTTGAAACGAGACCCTAGAAAACGGTTTCAAATTTGGCAATATCACCCAAACTAGAGAGATAAAATTAGACAAGCTTATCTTAAATGGGGTCTATATCAAAAGCATCTTGACAATTATCCTCTATCTGGTACGATGCATCCAAGACGATTTCAATATGCTTGGTTTGGTATTTTTCCTTCATGGTTAGAGTATTTACCTTCTGAAGATGCTGCATATTTTTTTTATTTGGTTAGTAGAAAATTCAATGAACGTAATGGGTCAGATGTTTTTATTAGTAAAGGGTTTAGAAATTGGAAAAAGGTTAATGATGGAAATTATTGTGCTTTTCTTAAACATATTAGAGATCCTTGCTCACCACACAATAATGCAGTTGGAGCGTGTCTAGATTTACTGAATCAGGCATGTCACATCCAAAATGTAATTGAGGATCATACTTCTAAGTAAATTCAAAAGAATCGATTGCATCTAAAATTCTTCATTAATGCAATTCGTTGGCTTACATTTCAAGCTTGTGCTTTCAGAGGCCATGATGAGACTCCAAAATAAAAAAATCGAGGTAATTTTCTTGAAATGATAAAACTCATAGCATCTTACATTGATGAAGTTGCAAAAACTGTGTTAGAAAATATTTTATATAATGCTAAATATATTTCACATCAAATCTAAAAAAAATCTTGCATATTCTCTCAAACAAGGTGAGAAAGCATATTTGTGAGGAAATTAGAGATTTCAAGTTTTGCATTGTAGTAGATGAAGCTCGTGATGAATCCAAAAGAGAATAAATGACACTTGTTTTGAGATTTGTTGATATACATGATTTTATTCAAGAGCGTTTTCTTGATCTTGTACATGTCAAAGATACTACATCATGAACACTGAAACAAGAATTGTGCAACATTCTTTCTCGACATGGTCTTGATGTCTCTAATATTTGTGGTCAAGGATATGGTGGCTGGTGCGGAATTTATAACCCACAAACTAACCGGCAAGTGCACCGGGTCGAACCAAGTAATACCTCAGGTGAGTTAAGGTCGATCCCACGAGGATTGATGGACTAAGTAACGATGGCTGATTAATTTACTTAGTTAGGCAAGCAGAAAATAGTGTTGAGAGTTCAAAAAGTATTAAATTAAAGACAGGCGAATAAATAAGTTGGGAATAAAATATGGAGAAGGCAGTTAAGGATTCAGAGTTATCTATTTTCCAGATTGACTTTTCTTACTAACTATTTTAATCATGCAAGATTTAATTCATGGCAAAGTATATGTGACTAGACCCTAATTTCTTAGACCTTTTTAGTCTCCTCTAAAATTCATCAACCGCCAATTTCTTGGTCAATTAATTCCAATTAAGGGGTGAAGTTTAATTCTAGTTTATGTGCCACAGAAACTCTAATTACCCAAATATAAAAGGATTATATGTCACGTATCCCGTTAAATCCAGACAATTAGAATTTAGGAGAATATGTTTTCAAGCTGTTGTTCAAGTAAATAACTTTTCCAAGTTATTGATGAGCGGATAATTTATACGCTTTTTGACATTGTTTTTAGTATATTTTTAGTAGGATCTAGTTACTTTTAGGGATGTTTTTAATAGATTTTGTGTTAAATTCATATTTCTGGACTTTACTATGAGTTTGTGTGTTTTTCTGTGATTTCAGGTATTTTCTGGCTGAAATTGAGGGACTTGAGCAGAAATCAGATTCAGAGGTTGAAAAAGGACTGCTGATGCTGTTGGATTCTGACCTCCCTGCACTCAAAGTGGATTTTCTGGTGCTACAGAACTCGAAATGGCGCGCTTCCAATTGCGTTGGAAAGTAGACATCCAGGGCTTTCCAGCAATATATAATAGTCCATAGTTTAGCCAAGAATTGACGACGTAAACTGGCGTTCAACGCCAGCCTTCTGCCCAAATCTGGCGTCCAGCGCCAGAAAAGGATCCAAAACCAGAGTTGAACGCCCAAACTGGCACAGAAACTGGCGTTCAACTCCACAAATGGCCTCTGCACGTGCAACACTCAGGCTCAACCCAAACACACACCAAGTGGGCCCCGGAAGTGGATTTATGCATCAATTACTTACTCATGTAAACCCTAGTAGCTAGTTTATAATAAATAGGATTTTTTACTATTGTATTAGGCATCTTTTGATCATCTTAGGATCTTAGGATCATCTTTGAACGCATTGTTCTTAGATCAAGGGGGCTGGCCATCTCGGCCATGCCTGGACCTTCACTTATGTATTTTCAACGGTAGAGTTTCTACACTCCATAGATTAAGGTGTGGAGCTCTGCTGTTCCTCAAAGATTAATGCAAAGTACTACTGTTTTCTATTCAATTCTTCTGATTTCGCTTCTAAGATATCCATTCGCACCCAAGAACGTGATGAAGGTGATGATTATGTATGACGCTCATCATCCTTCTCCCTTATGAACGCGTGCCTGACAAACACTTCTGTTCTACATGAATTAAGCTAGAATGAATATCTCTTAGATCTCCTAACCAGAATCTTCGTGGCGTAAGCTAGAAGGATGGCGGCATTCAAGAGAATCCGGAAAGTCTAAACCTTGTCTGTGGTATTCCGAGTAGGATTCAATGATTGAATGACTGTGATGAGCTCCGAACTCGCGATTGCAGGGCGTTAGTGACAGACGCAAAAGGATAGTAAATCCTATTCCAGCATGATCGAGAACCGACAGATGAATAGCCGTGCCGTGACAGGGTGCGTGAGCATATTATTCACTGAGAGGATAAGATGAAGCCATTGACAAGGGTGATGCCTCCAGACGATTAGCCGTGCCGTGACAGGGCATTGGATCATTTTCCCGTGAGATGACCGAAAGTAGCCATTGACAGTGGTGATGTATCACATAAAGCCAGCCATGGAAAGGAGTAAGACTGATTGGATGAAGATAGCAGGAAAGCAGAGGTTCAGAGGAACGAAAAGCATCTCTATTCGCTTATCTGAAATTCCTACCAATGATTTACATAAGTACATCTATCCCTATTTTATTATATTAAATTCGAAAACACCATTATCCATTTATATCTGCCTAACTGAGATTTGCAAGGTGACCATAGCTTGCTTCATACCAACAATCTCCGTGGGATTCGACCCTTACTCACGTAAGGTATTACTTGGACGACCCAGTGCACTTGCTGGTTAGTTGTATCGAAGTTGTGACAATTATGAATTAAGATCAGAGCACCAAGCTTTGGAGCCATTACCAGGATTTGTTCGAGCCTGGAGATCACAATTTCATGCACCAAGTTTTTGGCGCCGTTGCCGGGGACTTAATTGTTCCTGGTTGGTCGACACCGACCTCTTCCCAAAGAGCTCGGCCAAATTGCTATAAGGGCCCAAGAAAGCCCAAAGCAGAAGATCACAGCCCACTTAAAGGCGGTTGGCCAAAGATAAGGGGATCCACCCACAAAAAATAAGATAAGATAACTAACTTTTCTCAAGGGAGGTCACTCCACACTACTATAAATACACTGGAGCACCCAGGTATAACTCATACTCTGATTCTACACAAAAAACCTGCTTAAAGTCCGTGCTGACTTAAGCATCGGAGTCAGGTACCACCACCCTCCGGTGATCAAGGATCCACAACATCTCAAGACTCAGCTAGTCGGACACGACAGCTCTGACCACAACAATAGATCTCCTCTGAGATCGATCTTTAGTTTCAGGTAACCCTCAGAACATTGGCGCCGTTGCTGGGAAACCTGGAAGTCATCCCACCATCATGGCGGACAACTTTGACAATGATCACAACTCTGGCTTGGAAGACAGAACACCTCACAAGAACACGGATACCATACCAAAGGATATGCCTCAAAATAAGGGAGATAAACAACCCCCAAACGCCGAAATCTTGGAAGCTATCCATAAGCAGCAGCATCGACTTAAACAACTTGAACAAGAAGCCGACCGGTAGCAACAGGCTGAACGAGACCTTCAAAGAGAAACCAAACAGCGTCGAGAGCTGGAAGACAAGCTCCTAAAGCTCGAAGCGGATCTCAAAACCAAGACCACTCGAACCAGCCATGAAGATAGCCCCCACAAATACCAAGATCCGTTCACAAAAGGAGATCATGAAAGTTAAAGTTCTAAAGGACTTCAAAGCCCCTGACATAACCCTGTACGATAGTACGTCTGATCCGAGCCATCATCTCAGTAATTTCAAAAGTCAGATGTATCTTACGGATGCCTCAGACGCAATCAGTTGCAAAGCTTTCTCGACCACCTTGACTAAGACGGCAATAAAGTGGTTCGACAGTTTGCCGCCAAGGTCAATAACAAGCTTTGATGACCTCGCCAAGAAATTTCTAGCTAGATTCTCTATCCAGAAAGACAAAGCCAAACATGCCCCAAGCTTGTTAGGGATTAAGCAAGGAGATCAGGAGAGCCTCCACAGCTACATGGAAAGATTCAATAGGGCATGTCTGGACATACAAAGTCTGCGAACAGAAGCAGCCATTATGGGTCTCATCAATGGCCTGCGAGAAGGACCCTTTAGCCATTCCATATCCAAAAAGCACCCAACATCTCTGAACAAGGTACAAGAAAGGGCGAAAAAGTATATTATTATGGAGGAGAACTCTCGACTAGGAGAAACCCCAAAATCCGAATTCTCCTATCCACCTCGGAACAAGGACAAAGAGTACAAGAAAAAAGAAGACCAGCCTATTGAAAAACCTAGAAAATACCACAATTACACTCCCCTCAGAGTGTCCCTTGTGGATGTCTACAGAGAGATATGCAACACTGAGAAGATTCTGCCCCCTCGTTCGATTAACCATGAAATAGGAGGAAGTTGGACAGATTATTGCGAATACCACTGAGTCTACGGGCACCCTACCAATGAGTGTTACAACCTGAAGAACGTTATAGAGTAGCTAGCCCTGGAAGGAAGACTAGACAGGTTCCTAGCCAACAAAACAGATGAACCGGAGAAGCGAAGAAGGGACGAAGAGGTCGGACGAGCTGAACGTCCCTCTCAAACCTCTGAGAGGCATGTTCACATGATAAATGGTGGATTCGTGATGAGCGAATAATTTATACGCTTTTTGGCATTGTTTTTAGTATATTTTAGTTAGTTTTTATTATGTTTTTATTAGTTTTTATTCAAAAATCATATTTCTGGACTTTACTATGAGTTTGTGTGTTTTTCTGTGATTTCAGGTATTTTCTAGCTGAAATTGAGGGACTTGAGCAAAAATCTGATTCAGAGGCTAAAAAAGGACTGCAGATGCTGTTGGATTCTGACCTCCCTGCACTCGAAGTAGATTTTCTGGAGCTACAGAAGCCCAATTGGCGCGCTCTCAATTGCGTTGAACGCCCTGGCTGGGCGTTAAACGCCCACAATGGCCAACTTATGGGCATTAAACGCCAGAATGGATACCATTCTTGGCGTTTAACGCCAGAAAGACAAGGGGAGAGGATTTTGTTTTCCACTTCAAAATTTTTTCAAATTTTCATGTTTTGACTCATAATTTTCTGCATCAACATGTTTCAAACTTTTGTCATTCACCCTCAATTTTCAAAAATTCAACAATTTTCTAAATCTCTTTTCAAATTACTTTCGAATCCTTCACAAATCTTCTTCAAAAACTCAAGTATCTTTTCAATTTTTTTCCAAATTTTTTCCAAACTCATCATATCATCTCTTAATTCTTAGATGCATAAACAAATTTTCAGATTTAACCTCTTTATATCTTTTTCATTTAAAAATCTCATCTTTTTCGTATCATGATTCTATTTTCTTCCACCAATCATTTCTTTATGTCATATCTTTTTCAAAATTTTCGAAATCCCTCCCCTCCACTTATAAATACACATTCGTCCATCCCCTCCTCTCCACCATTCAAATTTGCCTCTCCTCCTCTCTCTCCCCTTTCCTTTCTTTTGCATAAGGGCAAGCAAACCTCTAAGTTTGGTCTATTTTTCTGTGATCACTGAGCTAAGACTCATCAAGATCATGGCTCATAAGGGAAAACAAACCAATTTAAGAGGCAAGAAAGAGAATACTCCAAAGAGTCTTTGGAATCAAGAGAGGTTCTTCACCAAAGAACATGCATACCATTACCATAAAATAATGGGTCTAAGATCAGTGATCCCGGAATTTAAATTCGATCTGAAAGAAGACGAATATCCAGAGATCCAAGAGCAAATTCGAAACAGAGGATGGGACATTCTAGCTAATCCTGAAACAAGGGTTGGAAGAAACATGGTTCAGGAATTCTATTCATATCTGTGGCTGACAGATAAGCAGAGAATAACTGGAACCGCCTTTTATACCTACCGAACCATGGTCAGAGGGAGGATTATTTACTTCCATCTAGACAAAATAAGAGAGGTCTTCAAATTGCCTCAACTACAAGATGATCCAGAATCCTTTAATAGGAGAATGGTGAGAGAAGATAAGGGGTTGGACCAAGTTCTAGAGGACATATGCCTCCCTGGAACTAAGTGGATAACCAATTTAAAAGGTGTCCCAAACCAACTTAAGAGAGGAGATCTCAAACCAGTCGCAAGAGGCTGGTTGGACTTCATTGGGCGTTCCATACTACCCACTAGCAACCGCTCTGAGGTCACTGTTAAAAGAGCAGTGATGATTTATTGTATTATGCTGGGAAAAGAAGTGGAGATTCATCATCTGATTTCTTGTAGGATTTACACAATTGCAAACAAGAACTCTACTGAAGCCAAACTGGCATACCCAAGCTTAATTTCTCTGCTATGTAAAGATGTTGGGGTGAGGATGGGAGTAGATGAATTCATCCCAATCGAACACCCAATCACCAAGAAATCAATGAAAGGACAACAAGTGCAAGACAACTCCATCAAAAGGAGGGCGCAGGAGTTCCTCCCAGAAATCCCTGAAATTGACTACTGGACCCGCCTAGAAGCATCTGTCACCAAACTGCAAGAAGATGTGGATCAACTTAAGGAAGAACAACAGAATCAAAACTGCATGCTCTGCAAGCTGCTTAAGGAACAGGAGAAGCAGGGGCGTGAGCTACAGGAGCTGAAGCGCCAGAAGCTCTCCCTTGAAGGACCAAACACCCCACAAATTGAAGGAGCATCCACTGCTCAAAATCAAGGTTGTTGAGTTTGATGAGCGGATAATTTATACGCTTTTTGACAGTGTTTTTAGTATGTTTTTAGTAGGATCTAGTTACTTTTAGGGATGTTTTCCTTAGTTTTTATGTTAAATTCACATTTCTGGACTTTACTATGAGTTTGTGTGTTTTTCTGTAATTTCAGGTATTTTCTGGCTGAAATTGAGGGACTTGAGCAGAAATCAGATTCAGAGGTTGAAAAAGGACTGCTGATGCTGTTGGATTCTGACCTCCCTACACTCAAAGTGGATTTTCTGGAGCTACAGAACTCGAAATGGCGCGCTTCCAATTGAGTTGGAAAGTAGACATCCAGGGCTTTCCAGCAATGTATAATAGTCCATACTTTGGCCAAGAATTGACGACGTAAACTGGCGTTCAACGCCAGCCTTCTGCCCAAATCTGGCGTCCAGCGCTAGAAAAGGATCCAAAACCAGAGTTGAACGCCCAAACTGGCACAAATACTGGCGTTCAACTCCACAAATGGCCTCTGCACATGCAACACTTAGGCTCAGCCCAAACACACACCAAGTGGGCCCCGGAAGTGGATTTATTCATCAATTACTTACTCATGTAAACCCTAGTGACTAGTTTATTATAAATAGGACCTCTTACTATTGTATTAGACGTCTTTTTGACCATCTTTGGATCATCTTAGGATCTTAGGATCATCTTTGAATGCATTGTTCTTAGATCAAGGGGGCTGGCCATCTCGGCCATGCCTGGACCTTCACTTATGTATTTTCATACGGTAGAGTTTCTACACTCCATAGATTAAGGTGTGGAGCTCTGCTGTTCCTCAAAGATTAATGCAAAGTACTACTGTTTTCTATTCAATTCTTCTTATTTCTCTTCTAAGATATCCATTCGCACCCAAGAACGTGATGAAGGTGATGATTATGTGTGACGCTCATCATCCTTCTCCTTTATGAACGCGTGCCTGACAAACACTTCTGTTCTACATGAAATAAGCTAGAATGAGTATCTCTTAGATCTCCTAACCAGAATCTTCGTGGCGTAAGCTAGAATGATGGCGGCATTCAAGAGAATCCGGAAGGTCTAAACCTTGTCTGTGGTATTCTGAGTAGGATTCAATGATTGAATGACTGTGACGAGCTTCAAACTCGCGATTGTTGGGCGTTAGTGACAGACGCAAAAGGAGAGTAAATCCTATTCCAGCATGATCGGGAACCGACAGATGAATAGCCGTGCCATGACAGGGTGCGTGAGCATATTATTCACTGAGAGGAGGGGATGTAGCCACTGACAACGGTGATGCCCTTGCATACAGCCAGCCATGGAAAGGAGTGAGACTGATTGGATGAAGATAGCAGGAAAGCAGAGGTTCAGAGGAACGAAAAGCATCTCCATTCGCTTATCTGAAATTCCTACCAATGATTTACATAAGTATCTCTATCCCTGTTTTATTATATAATATTCGAAAACTCCATGATTATTTTATATCCGCCTGACTGAGATTTACAAGGTGACCATAGCTTGCTTCATACCAACAATCTCCGTGGGATTCGACCCTTACTCACGTAAGGTATTACTTGGACGACCCAGTGCACTTGCTGGTTAGTTGTATCGAAGTTGTGACAATTATGTATTGAGATCAGAGCACCAAGCTTTGGAGCTACTACCAGGATTTGTTCAAGCCTGGAGATCACAATTTCGTGCACCAAGTTTTTGGCGCCGTTGCCGGGGATTGTTCGAGTTTGGACAACTGACGGTTCATCTTGTTGCTCAGATTAGGTAATTTTCTTTTCGTTTTGTTTTTCAAAAAAAAAAATCTTTCAAAAATATTTTCAAAAATCTCTCTTATGTTTTCGAAAAAAAAAATAAATAAAAATGTTTTCAAAAATCTTATTCAAGATTTTTAAGAATGAATTCTAGTGTTTCATGAAGCATGTAAAGTCTGGCTGGCTGTAAAGCCATGTCTAAATTTATTTGGACTGAGGCTTGCAATTTGCTATAAAGAGCAATATACTCTCGTGTTAAAGACTAAAGCTTGGCTGGCCATTGGCCATGTCTAGTGTTTTGGACTGGAGCTTTCATTGAAAGCTTGGCTGGCTAGTGAGCCATGTCTAATTCCTGGACTGAAGCTTTAGACTAGCATGGCAAGATTCCTGGAATTCATATTAAAAATTTTGGAATACTTATTTTTCTTTTTCATATAATTTTCGAAAAATATTAAATAAAAATTCAAAAAAAAAATTAGAAAATCATAAAAATCAAAAATATTGTGTTTCTTGTTTGAGTCTTGAGTCACATTATAAGTTTGGTGTCAACTGCATGTGCATCTTGCATTTTTCGAAAATTTCATGCATTCATAGTGTTCTTCATGATCTTCAAGTTGTTCTTGGTAAGTCTTCTTGTTTGATCTTGATGATTTTTTTGTTTTGTGTCTTTTCATGTTTATCATATGCATTCTTGAATTCTTAATGCATAAGCATTAAAGAATTCTAAGTTTGGTGTCTTGCATGTTTTCTTTGCATTAAAAAATTTTTCAAAAATGTGTTCTTGATGTTTATCATGATCTTCATAGTGTTCTTGGTGTTCATCTTGACATTCATAGCATTCTTGCATGCATCACATGTTTTTTTTTTGAAACAAAGGAAGCTCAACACATTAAAGTGGAGCAAATAAAAGAAAGAAGAAGACACATAACCAGCTACCAACAAATTAACCAACCCCTACTATCCCCAGTACTCTCATTCTCCCCCAGGATCACCACCACTCCATGCCGTGTAGCTCATCAACGTCCTTGTGTGTATGACCTCCAAGCTTGCTCTTGCATTCTTGAAGATTCGTGCATTCCGTTCCAACCAGATGTTCCAAATCACTGCAAAGAACACTGACATCCACATCTTCTTCCCCTGTTGTCTATTATGCATTCCATGCCAACTTTCAAACATTTCTTTAACAGTTCCGGAAATCACCCACTCCCTTCCTAGTAACCTCAGCCACTTGCACCACACCTGCCATGTTACCTCACACCTAAGGAATAAATGCTCAACAGATTCTAATTCCTTGGTACACAGTACACACATACTATCCCCCAGAATGTTGACTCCTAGTTTAGTCAGCCGCTCCTTGGTGTTAACTCTACCCACTAGCACAAACCACCCAAAGAGCTCAATTCTCGGAGGGACGAAACCTTTCCAAATGGAACTTGTGAAGTTATAACTCGTTATCTCAGCTGATAATGTCTCCGCTTGTATAGCCTGGATCACAGAACTAGTAGAGAAAATACCTTTATTTTCAAACTTCCACACCACATTGTCCTCCCTACCTGATGACAACCTCACTGGCCTTAACCTCTCATGCAGTTGATTGACAAGCTCCAGCTCCCATTGGAACAGTGCCCTCCTCCATTGAAAATTCCAAATCCAATCAAGCCCATCCCAAAAACCACACTCCCCGATGACAAGTCCTTGCTGACTGGAAATAGAGTAGAGTCTCGGATGACTTCCTTTCAGAGTACCACCTTGAACCCAGTTATCTTCCCAAAATCGAGTCTGCATACCATTGCCTACTTCCATTGCCAGTCCACTTACACACTCCTTCACCCAGCTCCACCAAGACTGCATCACATGTTTTGATCTAAAAATTTCATGCATTGCATAAGTTTTATGTTTTTCATAAAAATTTCAAAAAATCAAAAAAATATCTTTCCCTTTTTCTCTCATCAAATTCGAAAATTTGAGTTAACTTTTTCAAAAATTTTTAAAAATCAAGTTGTTTCTTATGAGTCAAATCAAATTTTCAATTTGAAAATCTTATCTTTTTCAAAATCTTTTTCAAAAATCAAATCTTTTTCAAAATCCTTGGTTATTTTCGAAAATTCCAAAAATAATTTTCAAAAATTTTTTATTTTTATACTAAATTTTCGAAAATAACATATTCAATTAATGTTTTGATTCAAAAATTTGAAGTTTGTTACTTATTTGTTAAGAAAGATTCAAACTTTAAGTTCTAGAATCATATCTTGTGATTTCTTATGAATCAAGTCATTAATTGAGATTTTAAAAACCAAATCTTTTTCAAAACTAATTTCTATCGTATCTTTTCAAAAATATCTTCTTATCTTATCTTTTTCAAAAATATCTTTTAAAAATATCTTTCCTAACCTCCTAACTACTTATCTTTTCAAAATTGGTTTTCAAAATTTGTTTCAACTAACTAACTAACTTTTTGTTTGTTTCTTAACTTTTTCAAAACCACCTAACTAATTCTCCCTTTCTAATTTTCGAAAATACCTCCCCCTTTTTCAAAAATTTCTTTTTAATTAACTAATTATTTTTATTTTCTATTTTTGATTTCAAAAATTTTCGAAAAAAAATACTAACAATTTTCAAAAACCATTTTCAAAAATCACTAACCCTTTTTCAAAATAATTTTCGAAAATTATTCCTCCCCCATCTCATTCGAATTATTCATTCATATCCTAACATCTCATCTCACATCTCTTCCATTCGTACAGTTGCATTTCTTCCTTTACATCACATTCTTTGTCTCCCCCTTCTCTTCCACTCACAAAGGGATCCCTATACTGTGGTATAAAGGATCTCTATTATTATTATCATTTTTCTGTCCATTCTTCCTTGTCATATGAGCAGGAGCAAGGATAAGAACATTCTTGTGGAAGCAGATCCAGAACCTGAAAGGACTCTGAAGAGAAAATTAAGAGAAGCTAAAATACAACAATCCAGAGATAACCTTTCAGAAATTTTCGAACAGGCAGAGGAGATGGCAGCCGAAAATAATAATAATGCAAGGAGGATGCTTGGTGACTTTACTGCACCTAATTCCAATTTACATGGAAGAAGCATCTCCATTCCTGCCATTGGAGCAAACAACTTTGAGCTGAAACCTCAATTAGTTTCTCTGATGCAGCAGAACTGCAAGTTTTATGGACTTCCATCTGAAGATCCTTTTCAGTTCTTAACTGAATTCTTGCAGATATGTGATACTGTTAAGACTAATGGAGTAGATCCTGAAGTCTACAGGCTCATGCTTTTCCCTTTTACTGTAAGAGACAGAGCTAGATTATGGTTGGATTCTCAACCTAAAGACAGCCTGAACTCTTGGGATAAGCTGGTCACGGCTTTCTTAGCCAAGTACTTTCCTCCTCAAAAGCTGAGCAAGCTTAGAGCTGATGTTCAAACCTTCAGACAGAAAGAAGGTGAATCTCTCTATGAAGCTTGGGAAAGATACAAACAGTTGACCAAAAAGTGTCCTTCTGACATGCTTTCAGAATGGACCATCCTGGATATATTCTATGATGGTTTATCTGAGCTATCAAAGATGTCACTGGACACTTCTGCAGGTGGATCCATTCACCTAAAGAAAACGCCTGCAGAAGCTCAAGAACTCATTGACATGGTTGCTAATAACCAGTTCATGTACACTTCTGAAAGGAATCCTGTAATCAATGAGACGCCTATGAAGAAGGGAGTTCTTGAGGTTGATACTCTGAATGCCATATTGGCTCAGAACAAAATATTGACTCAGCAAGTCAATATGATTTCTCAGAGTCTGCATGGAATGCAAGCTGCATCCAACAGTACTCAAGAGGCATCTTCTGAAGAGGAAGCCTATGATCCTGAGAACCCTGCAATAGCAGAGGTAAATTATTTAGGTGAACCTTATGGAAACACCTATAACTCAACATGGAGAAATCATCCAAATTTCTCATGGAAGGATCAAAAGCCCCAACAAGGCTTTAATAATGGTGGAAGAAACAGGTTTAGCAATAGCAAGCCTTTTCCATCATCAACTCAGCAACAGACAGAGAACTCTGAACAAAATGCTTCTAATTTAGCAAATCTAGTCTCTGATCTATCTAAGGCCACTGTAAGTTTCATGAATGAAACAAGGTCTTCCATTAGAAATCTGGAAGCACAAGTGGGCCAGCTGAGTAAAAGGATCACTGAAATCCCTCCTAGTACTCTCCCAAGCAATACAGAAGAGAACCCAAAAGGAGAGTGCAAGGCCATTGACATAAGCGCCATGGCCGAACCTGTGAGGAGAGGAGAGGACGTGAATCCCAAGGAGGAAGACCTCCTGGGACGTCCAGTGATCAATAAGGAGCTTCCCTCTGGGGAACCAAAGGACTCTGAGGCTCATCTAGAGACCATAAAGCTTCCATTGAACCTCCTTATGCCCTTCATGAGCTCTGATGAGTATTCCTCTTCTGAAGAGAATGAGGATGTTACTGAAGAGCAAACTGCCAAGTTTCTTGGTGCAATCATGAAGCTAAATGCCAAATTATTTGGCATTGATGCTTGGGAAGTTGAACCTCCCTTGTTCATCAATGAACTAAGTGATCTGGATCAACTAACATTGCCTCAGAAGAGACAGGATCCTGGAAAGTTCATAATACCCTGCACCATAGGCACCATGATCTTTAAAGCTCTGTGTGACCTTGGTTCAGGGATAAACCTCATGCCCCTCTCTGTAATAGAGAAACTGGGAATCTATGGGGTGCAAGCTGCTAAAATCTCACTAGAGATGGCAGACAGCTCAAGAAGACAGGCTTATGGACAAGTAGAAAATGTATTAGTAAAGGTTGAAGGCCTTTACATACCTACTGATTTCATAGTCCTGGATACTGGAAAGGAAGAGGATGAATCCATCATCCTAGGAAGACCTTTCCTGGCCACAGCAAGAGCTGTGATTGATGTTGACAGAGGTGAAATAGTCCTTCAATGGAATGAGAACTCCCTTGTATTCAAAACTCAAGGATCTCCCTCTGCAACCATGGAGAGGAAGCTTGAAAAGCTTCTTTCAAAGCAGAGTCAACCAGAGCCCCCACAGTCAAACTCTAAGTTTGGTGTTGGGAGGCCACAACCAAACTCTAAGTTTGGTGTTGAACTCCCATATCCAAACTCTAAGTTTGGTGTTGGAGAGTTTCAACAAAGCTCTGCACATCTGTGAGGCCCCATGAGAGCCCACTGTCAAGCTATTGACATTAAAGAAGCGCTCGTTGGGAGGCAACCCAATGTTTATCTAATTCTTATTTTTATTGTTTTTCATGTTTTCTTAGGTTCATGATCATGTGGAGTCACAAAATAAATATAAAAATTGAAAACGGAATCAAAAACAGCAGAAGAAAAATCACACCCTGGAGGAAGCATCTGCCTGGCGTTCAACGCCAGAACAGAGCATGGTTCTGGCGCTGAACGCCCAAATGGGCAGCATCCTGGCGCTGAACGCCCAGAACAAGAATGGTTCTGGCGTTCAACGCCAGAAATGGCACACAAATGGGCGTTGAACGCCCAAAATGGCCACCAACCTGGCGCTGAACGCCCAGAGTTGGGTACAAAGGCATTTTTACATGCCTAATGGGTGCATGGATGTAAATCCTTGAACACCTCAGGATCTGTGGACCCCACAGGATCCACTCAGGATCTGTGGACCCCACAGGATCTCCACCTACCTCCACTCACTTCTTCTCACCACTCTCTTTTACACAACCCCATAAACACTCTTCCCTAAAAACCCCTCACCAATCACCTCAATCTCTCTTCCCCATTAAACCTTCACCACTCACATCCATCCACTCTTCCCCATAAACCTACCTCATAAACCCCACCTACCTTCAAAATTCAAAACCAATTTCCCACCCAAACCCACCCATATGGCCGAACCTTTACCCCCCCTCCCTTCCCTATATAAAGACCTCCATTCTTCATCAAATTCACACAACACACCCCTCTATACCCTTCTTGGCCGAAACCACATCTCCCTCTCCCTCTCCATATTTCTTCTTCTTCTTCTTCTATTCTTTTGTTTATTGCTCGAGGGCGAGCAATATTCTAAGTTTGGTGTGGTAAAAGCATAGCTTTTTTGTTTTTCCATTACCATTGATGGCATCTAAGACCGGAGAATCCTCTAGAAGAGGGAAAGGGAAGACAAAAGCTTCCATATCCGAGTCATGGGAGATGGAAAGGTTCATCTCCAAAGCCCATCAAGACCACTTCTATGATGTTGTGGCCAAGAAGAAGGTGATCCCTGAGGTCCCTTTTAAACTCAAAAGAAATGAGTATCCGGAGATCCGACATGAAATTCAAAAAAGAGGTTGGGAAGTTCTAACAAATCCCATCCAACAAGTCGGCATCCTAATGATCAAAGTAATAACCCGGATCCAAAGAACTATGTTACAATGGTTCGGGGGAAATACTTAGATTTTAGTCCGGAGAATGTGAGGTTGGCGTTCAACTTGCCATACATGGAAGAGAACGCACGCCCCTACACAAGGAGAGTCAACTTTGATCAAAGGTTGGACCAAGTCCTTATGGACATATGTGTAGAAGGAGCTCAATGGAAGATTGACTCCAAAGGCAAGCCGGTTCAACTAAGAAGATTGGACCTCAAGCCTATAGCTAGAGGATGGTTGGAGTTTATTCAATGCTCAATCATTCCCACTAGCAACCGGTCTGAAGTTACTATAGACCGGGCCATCATGATCCATAGCATCATGATTGGAGAAGAGGTGGAAGTTCATGAGATTATACCTCAAGAACTCTACAAGGTGGCTGACAAGTCCTCCACCATGGCAAGGTTAGCCTTTCCTCACCTCATCTGCCACCTATGCAATTCAGCTGGGATTGACATAGAGGGAGATATCCTCATCAAAGAGGACAAGCCCATCACTAAGAAAAAGATGGAGCAAGCAAGAGAGCCCAGTCATGGAGCTCAAGAGGCGTATGAAGCTCATCACCATGAGATTCCGGAAATGCCTCAAATGCACTTTCCTCCACAAAACTATTGGGAGCAAATCAACACCTCCCTAGGAGAATTGAGTTCCAATACGGGACAACTAAGGGTTGAACATCAAGAGCACTCCATCATGCTTCATGAAATAAGAGAAGATCAAAAAGCAATGAGGGAGGAGCAACAAAGACAAGGAAGAGACATAGAAGAGCTCAAGGACATCATTGGTTCCTCAAGAAGGAAACGCCACCATCACTAAGGTGGATTCATTCCTTGTTCTTGCTTTCTCTGTTTTTCGTTTTCTGTATTATGTGCTTATCTATGTTTGTGTCTTCATTACATGATCATTAGTAGTAGTAACTATGTCTTAAGTTTATAAATGTCCTATGAATCCATCACCTCTCTTAAATAAAAACTGTTTTAATTCAAAAGAACAAGAAGTACATGAGTTTCGAATTTATCCTTGAACTTAGCCTAATTATATTGATGTGGTGACAATGCTTCTTGTTTTCTGAATGTATGCTTGAACAGTGCATATGTCTTTTGAAGTTGTTGTTTAAGAATGTTAAATATGTTGGCTCTTGAAAGAATGATGACTAGGAGACATGTTATTCGATAATCTGAAAAATCATAAAAATGATTCTTGAAGCAAGAAAAAGCAGCAAAGAACAAAGCTTGCAGAAAAAAAAAAGGGGGGCAAAAAAAAAGAATAGAAAAAAAATATAGAAAGAAAAAGAAAAAGCAAGCAGAAAAAGCCAATAACCCTTAAAACCAAAAGGCAAGGGGCAAATAAAAAGGATCCCAAGGCTTTGAGTATCAGTGGATAGGAGGGCCTAAAGGAATAAAATCCTGGTCTAAGCGGCTAAACTAAGCTGTCCCTAACCATGTGCTTGTGGCGTGTAGGTGTCAAGTGAAAACTTGAGACTGAGCGGTTAAAGTCAAGGTCCAAAGCAAACAAAGAGTGTGCTTAAGAACCCTGGACACCTCTAATTGGGGACTTTAGCAAAGCTGAGTCACAATCTGAAAAGGTTCACCCAATTATGTGTCTGTGGCATTTATGTATCCGGTGGTAATACTGGAAAACAAAGTGCTTAGGGCCACGGCCAAGACTCATAAAGAAGCTGTGTTCAAGAATCATCATACTGAACTAGGAGAATCAATAACACTATCTGAACTCTGAGTTCCTATAGATGCCAATCATTCTGAACCCCAATGGATAAAATGAGATGCCAAAACTATTCAAGAGGCAAAAAGCTATAAGTCCTGCTCATTTGATTGAAGCTATGTTTCATTGATAGTTTGGAATTTATAGTATATTCTCTTCTTTTTATCCTATTTGATTTTCAGTTGCTTGGGGACAAGCAACAATTTAAGTTTGGTGTTGTGATGAGCGGATAATTTATACGCTTTTTGACAGTGTTTTTAGTATGTTTTTAGTAGGATCTAGTTACTTTTAGGGATGTTTTCCTTAGTTTTTATGTTAAATTCACATTTCTGGACTTTACTATGAGTTTGTGTGTTTTTCTATAATTTCAGGTATTTTCTGGCTGAAATTGAGGGACTTGAGCAGAAATCAGATTCAGAGGTTGAAAAAGGACTGCTGATGCTGTTGGATTCTGACCTCCCTGCACTCAAAGTGGAATTTCTGGAGCTACAGAACTCGAAATGGCGCGCTTCCAATTGCGATGGAAAGTAGACATCCAGGGCTTTCCAGCAATTGACGACGTAAACTGACGTTCAACGCCAGCCTTCTGCCCAAATCTGGCGTCCAGCGCCAGAAAAGGATCCAAAACCAGAGTTGAACGCCCAAACTGGCACAAATATTGGCGTTCAACTCCACAAATGGCCTCTGCACGTGCAACACTTAGGCTCAGCCCAAACACACACCAAGTGGGCCCCGGAAGTGGATTTATTCATCAATTACTTACTCATGTAAACCCTAGTGACTAGTTTATTATAAATAGGACCTCTTACTATTGTATTAGACGTCTTTTTGACCATCTTTGGATCATCTTAGGATCTTAGGATCATCTTTGAACGCATTGTTCTTAGATCAAGGGGGCTGGCCATCTCGGCCATGCCTGGACCTTCACTTATGTATTTTCATACGGTAGAGTTTCTACACTCCATAGATTAAGGTGTGGAGCTCTGCTGTTCCTCATTAATGCAAAGTACTACTATTTTCTATTCAATTCTTCTTATTTCTCTTCTAAGATATCCATTCGCACCCAAGAACGTGATGAAGGTGATGATTATGTGTGACGCTCATCATCCTTCTCCTTTATGAACGCGTGCCTGACAAACACTTCTGTTCTACATGAAATAAGCTAGAATGAGTATCTCTTAGATCTCCTAACCAGAATCTTCGTGGCGTAAGCTAGAATGATGGCGGCATTCAAGAGAATCCGGAAGGTCTAAACCTTGTCTGTGGTATTCTGAGTAGGATTCAATGATTGAATGACTGTGACGAGCTTCAAACTCGCGATTGTTGGGCGTTAGTGACAGACGCAAAAGGAGGGTGAATCCTATTCCAGCATGATCGGGAACCGACAGATGAATAGCCGTGCCGTGACAGGGTGCGTGAGCATATTATTCACTGAGAGGAGGGGATGTAGCCACTGACAACGGTGATGCCCTTGCATACAGCCAGCCATGGAAAGGAGTGAGACTGATTGGATGAAGATAGCAGGAAAGCAGAGGTTCAGAGGAACGAAAAGCATCTCCATTCGCTTATCTGAAATTCCTACCAATGATTTACATAAGTATCTCTATCCCTGTTTTATTATATAATATTCGAAAACTCCATGATTATTTTATATCCGCCTGACTGAGATTTACAAGGTGACCATAGCTTGCTTCATACCAACAATCTCTGTGGGATTCGACCCTTACTCACGTAAGGTATTACTTGGACGACCCAGTGCACTTGCTGGTTAGTTGTATCGAAGTTGTGACAATTATGTATTGAGATCAGAGCACCAAGCTTTGGAGCCACTACCAGGATTTGTTCGAGCCTGGAGATCATAATTTCGTGCACCAGAGTTCTAACTCTGTGATAACCTTTATTATTAGGAATATATTTTAAGAGTCATTTATTTTTCTGTTTTTAATTTTCTGTCTTCTATTATTATTTATTTGCTCTTATATTTATTTTTGAGTCTTATTTTCATTCCATGATTAATAAAATTTAAAGTTTATGTCTTAAAGTTATGAATGTCCTATGAATCCATCACCTTTCTTAAAATAAAAAATGTTTTCTGAAAAAGAAAAAGAAGTACGTGAATTTTGAATTTTAAAACAGTTTAATTATTTTGATGTGGTGGCAATGCTTTTTGTTTTTCTGAATGAATGCTTGAACAATGCATATTTTTGAATTTTTTGTTTATGAATGTTAAAATTATTGGCTCTTGAAAGAATAATGGAAAAGGAGAAATGTTATTGATAATCTGAAAAATCATAAAAATGATTCTTGAAGCAAGAAAAAGCAGTGAATACAAAGCTTGCGAAAAAAAAAAGAGAAAGAAAAAGAAAAAGCAAGCAGAAAAAGCCAATAGCCCTTTAAACCAAAAGACAAGGGTAAAATAAAAAGGATCCAAGGCTTTGAGCATCAGTGGATAGGAGGGCCTACATGAATAAAATCCTGGCCTAAGCGGCTAAACCAAGCTGTCCCTAACCATGTGCTTGTGGCGTAAAGGTGTCAAGTAAGAAGCTTGAGACTGAGCGGTTAAAGTCATGGTCCAAAGCAAAAAGTGTAACACCCTACCATACAGAGTCTTATGCTTAAGTCATAATTCAGAGATGGCAAGGTATTACGACCTCTAAAACAAAAATTTAGTACGTATAGTAGTATGAATGATTGATTATAACTAGGAGCCTTATAGAAAAAAGGGGTAAACAAAAACCATAACTCGAAACGCAACACTCCGATCGATAACGTAACGAGCAAAGGATAAGCTAGTGCAAGATCATATATATAAAGAGTGTCAAAAACAGGAATATCAAGACTCAAAACCCGGTTGCGAAGATAACCGGTCCAAGCATAGTAATATATACATATAATAAAATAAGAAAAACCCCAAAGAAAACCCAAAGGGACACAAATACAGAAATCCAATCTCCAAAATCCCCTCTAGAAAGAGTCATCACAGTTGTATTATTTAATAGAGATAAAAATATCTAAACAAGATATATAACCCAAAACAGAGTCCTGAGAACAAAGGATCTTCGCTAAATCCAGAAGTCTCCAGCATGCCTCAACGAGAAGCATCGCGTCCTGCATCTGAAAACCACAAAATCCGCATGGGTGAGAACCAGAGGTCCCCAGCATGGTAACAGCTTCCACATATATAATACATAATAATAGAGGAAAGCCGAAGGCAATCCTAGAACTTCCTCCAGATAATATCAAAGCTTATAAACAAGCTAAACCGTAAGTGGCAACTGACTAAAGATCCTTCAATCTAACTAATACTTCCCTTTCCAATTCCTTCAGACCTCCCAACCACCAGCAGGAGTATAATATAGCAAACACAGTTATATCAGACAAGAGATTTACAAATAGGAACAGATAGGGCATTTAGACAATTAGCAGTCAAATAGGCAATCTCAAACAATTCATGTAGTATGCTTATGATGCATGCCTGTCCCTAGTGGCTGATGATATCATCTGTCGGTTATAGAGCCAACCCGACAAGTCCTGGTAGCTAACCATTGAACTGTCCCTCTGTCGTGCATCCCCAACTCGAGTTATACTCGTCATAAACTTGATCATAATCATGATCCATATCCATCACCTTCACTGGTGAATATTTATCCATCACCATCACTGGTGAATATTTACGGGGGCGAGCTCATCCGGGCCTTTCACAGTGCCCGGCCACACTTACGACATAGGGTCAAAAGAGCTTCGAGTCTCAACCTGGAGCACGTGGTGGCTAGTGGTGCACGAATTGTGAATCACACTTTTCACAACTCGTACCACTAACCAGCAAGTGCACTGGGTCGTCCAAGTAATACCTTACGTGAGTAAGGGTCGAATCCCATGGAGATTGTTGGTTTGAAGCAATCTATGGTTATCTTGTAAATCTTAGTCAGGAAGTCAATTATGTTTATCAATTGAATTGTGAGTAACCAGTAGAGCATAAATTAAAAGTTACTTGTTGTGCAGTAATGGAGAATATGTTGGAGTTTTGGAGATGCTTTGTCTTCTGAATCTCTGCTTTCCTCTGTCTTCTTGTTCACGCACGCACGTCCCCCTATGGCAAGCTGTGTGTTGGTGGATCACCGTTGTCAATGGCTACCTTCCATCCTTCCAGTGAAAACTACGCTCACGTGCTCTGTCACAGCACGGCTAATCACCGGTTGGTTCTTGATCCGGTTGGAATAGGATTTACTATCCTTTTGCGTCTGTCACTAACGCCCAGCCTTCAGGAGTTTGAAGCTCGTCACAGTCATTCAATCCTTGAATCCTACTCAGAATACCACAGACAAGGTTTAGACTTTCCGGATTCTCATGAATGCTGCCATCAGTTCTAGCTTATACCACGAAGATTCTGATTAAGGAATCTAAGAGATACTCATTCAATCGTATATAGAACGGAGGTGGTTGTCAGGCACGCGTTCATGGTTTGAGGAAGGTGATGAATGTCACGGATCATCACCTCCATCACAGTTAAGCGCGAATGAACATCTTAGATAGGAACAAGCGTGTTTGAGTGGAAAACAGAAATACTTGCATTAATTCATCGAGACACAGCAGAGCTCCTCACCCTCAACAATGGGGTTTAGAGACTCATGCCGTCAGAGAATACAAAGTTTAGATCTGAAATGTCATGAGATACAAAATAAGTCTCTAAAAGTTGTTTAAATACTAAACTAGTAGCCTAGGGTTACAAAATATGAGTGGACTATGATGGATGATGCAGAGGTCCACTTCTGGGGCCCACTTGGTGTGTGCTGGGGCTGAGATTTAAGTGAGTCACGTGCAGAGGCCATTTGTGGAGTTGAACACCAGTTTTTATGCCAGTTTGGGCGTTCAACTCCAGTTTTTGATCCTTTTCTGGCGCTGGACGCCAGAATTAGGCAGAGAACTGGCGTTGAATGCCAGTTTACGTCGTCTATCCTTGTGCAAATTATGGACTATTATATATTGCTGGAAAACCCTGGATGGCTACTTTCCAACGCAATTGGAAGCATGCCATTTCGAGTTCTGTAGCTCCAGAAAATCCAATTTGAGTGCAGGGAGGTCAGAATCCAACACCATTAGCAGTCCTTTTTCAGCCTGAATCAGATTTTTGCTCAGCTCCTTCAATTTCAGCCAGAAAAATACCTGAAATTATAGAAAAACACACAACTCATAGTAAAGTCCAGAAATATGAATTTTTCCTAAAAACTACTAGAAATAGACTAAAAACTAACTAAAACATACTCTAAACTATATGAAATTATCCCCAAAAAGCGTATAAAATATCCGCTCATCACAACACCAAACTTAAACTGTTGCTTGTCCTCAAGCAACTAGACAAATAAAATAGAAGACTAATAGGTTGAGAGGCAATAATATCTCAGAGTTTTTTGAATGAAGCTCAGATTCTACTTAGATGAGCGGGACTAGTAGCTTTTTGCTTCTGAACAGTTTTGGCATCTTACTTTATCCATTGAAGCTCAGAGTGATTGGCATCTATAGGAACTTAGAATTCAGATAATGTTATTGATTCTCTTAGTTTCAGTGTGATGATTCTTGAACACAGCTTCTTTATGAGTCTTGGCCGTGGCCCTAAGCACTTTGTTTTCCAGTATTACCACCGGATACATAAATGCCACAGACACATAATTGGGTGAACCTTTTCAGATTGTGACTCAGCTTTGCTAAAGTCCCCAATTAGAGGTGTCCAGAGTTCTTAAGCACACTCTTCTTTTTTTTTTTTTTTTTTTGCTTTGGACCTTGACTTTAACCGCTCAGTCTCAAGTTTTCACTTGACACCTTCACGCCACAAGCACATGGTTAGGGACAGCTTGGTTTAGCCGCTTAGACCAGGGTTTTATTCCTTTAGGCCCTCCTATCCACTGATGCTCAAAGCCTTGGGATCCCTTTTAATTGCCCTTGCCTTTTGGTTTTAAGGGTCATTGGCTTTTTCTGCTTGCTTTTTCTCTCTCTCTCTTTTTTTTTTTCTGCAAGCTTTGTTCTTTGCTGCTTTTTCTTGCTTCAAGAATCATTTTTATGATTTTTCAGATCATCAATAACATGTCTCATGTTCATCATTCTTTCAAGAGCCAACATATTTAACAGTCTTAAACAACAAATTCAAAAGACATATGCACTGTTCAAGCATTCATTCAGAAGACAGAAAGCATTGCCACCACATTTAACTAATTAGAATTTCTCTTATTAAAACTCGAAATTTTATTGCCTCTTATTCAAAAGATCTACTACTTTATTCATGTTTAATGATGATGAGAAAAATAAACTATAGCTTAATTGGAGATAAAATCAAAATAGATACTAATTACTACTATATGACTTCTAAGGTACTTTTATAAGGACACTGTCACAGAGTTAAGGCAGAAATTGGAAATTAACAACCTTTATTCTGGGGGTATGGGGGTTCCTCTGATCCTTGGGAGGCTTGGTATTACAGAAGACTTTTGGCGCTTCAGTTCCCTTAAGTCACGTCCCTGCTCTTCTTGTTCTTTAAGTATATGAGTCAGCATTTGACTGTGTTCCTTCTGTTGTTTTATTATTTGCTCCATAGCTTCCTGTATCTTGGTGACAGACGTCTCAAGATATTTCCAATATTCCACTTGAGGAATCTCTGGGAGGAATTCCTGTGCTCTCTTCTTGATATGCTCCTCCTGTGCTTGTTGTCTCTCCATTGATGCTTTGGTGATTGACTTTTCAATTAGGATATATTCAGTTATTCCCATCTTGACTCCAGCGTCCTTGCAGAGCAGAGAAATCACGCTTGGATAAGCCAACCTGGCCTCTCTTGAATTTTTGTTAGCAATCTTATAGAGCTCTGTTGAAATCAGCTGATGAACCTCCACTTCCTTTCCCATCATGATGCAATGAATCATCACTGCTCTTTTAACTGTGACTTCAGAACGGTTGCTGGTGGGCAACAGAGAATGCCCAATGAAGTCCAGCCATCCTCTGGCAACTGGTTTGAGATCCTCCCTCTTGAGTTGATTTGGGACGCCCTTTGTGTTGGTGGTCCACCTGGCTCCAGGGATACATATGTCCTCTAGAATCTTATCCAGGCCAATGTCTGCTTTCATCATCCTCCTGTTGAAGGAGTATGGATCATCCTTTAGCTGAGGTAGCTTTAATATCTCTCTGATCTTGTCAGGGGTGGTATGAACAATTTTTCCCCTGACCATGGTCCGAAATTCGTAGCAGGCAGTTCCAGATAGTCTTTACTTGTCAGTCTGCCACATATTAGCATAGAACTCCTGGACCATGTTCCTTCCTACTTTCGTTTCAGGATTAGCTAAGACTTCCCAGTTCCTGGTTCGAATTTGCCCCTGGATCTCCGGATATTCATCTTCTTTCAGATCGAATCTCACTTCCGGGATCACTGATCTCAGACCCATTACTTTAAGATAATGGTCTGAATGTTCTTTAGATAAGAACTTCCCTTGATTCCAAAGTGATTTTGGAACGCTCTCTTTCTTGCCTCTTGGAGTGGATTGTTTTCCTTTGAGAGCCATAATCTTAGTAGTGATCTCGGATAAACACACCAAACTTAGAGGTTTGCTTGTCCTCAAGCAAAAGAAAAGAAAGGAGAGGGATAGAAGGAGATTGAGTAGCACTTGTTGATGAAGGAGGGGGGAGGCCGAACCCAATTTAAAGGGGTGGGGGTGGGTTTTCGAAAAATTGGAAGAGATAAGATAAAAAGATTGAGTTGAAAAAGATAAGATAGAAGATAGAGTTTAATTTTGAAAAGATATGATAGATTTTTGAAAAAGATAACTCTGAATTTTGTAAAAGATAATATGGATATTTGAAAAAGATATGAATTAGTTGAAAAGATTTTTGAGTGAAAAAGATAGATTTGTTTTCAGGAAAGATTTTGAAAAGAGTTGGATTGAATTTGGAAAGATGGATTTTTAGAAATTAAGGATTTTAGAAATCAGGGTTCTTGATATGTTCATGTAAAAATCATGCATTGAAGCATAAAATTTGAAATTAAAATGGAAATACGTGTGGGATTACTGGATTTGGCTCCTCACTGTCCTCCTGGCGTTTGAACGCCCAAACACTGCCTGTTTTGGGCGTTCAGCGCCCAAATGCTGATCTCCTGGGCGTTCAGCGCCCAGTTGCTGCCATTCCTGGCGTTCAACGCCCAGTGGGTGGCCATTTCTGGCGTTGAACGCCCAATTGCTGCCATTACTGGCGTTCAGCGCCCAGTGGATGCCCATTTTGGGCGCTGAACGCCCAAAATGCCCCTTTACTGGCGTTTTCTTGCCATTGAGCTTCCAATCTCTGTTTTGTGTGCAAATTCCTTCTGTAACCCTGTAAACTTATGCAATTGATCTTTTACCTTAGTGTCAGTAAACTTTATATAAACAAATAAAAAAGAAAAATAGGGCAAAATGCTTAGAGGATTAGTGCCCCATGGCTGGGTTGCCTCCCAGAAAGCGCTTCTTTATTGTCTTTAGCTGGACCTTGCTGAGCTTTTAATCTAGCTTCAGCCTTGAGCATTCTTGCTCAATGTTGCCTTCAAGATAATGCTTGATTCTTTGTCCATTGACAATGAACTTCTTATCAGAATCAATATCTTGAAGCTCCACGTAACCATATGGTGACACACTTGTAATCACGTATGGTCCCCTCCACCGGGATTTCAGTTTCCCGGGGAATAGCCTGAGTCTAGAGTTAAACAACAGGACCTTCTGTCCTGGTTCAAAGATTCTAGATGACAGCTTTCTGTCATGCCATTTTTTTATTTTTCTTTATAAAGCTTGGCATTTTCGAAAGCTGTGGATCTGAATTCCTCTAGCTCATTTAGCTGGAGCAATCGTTTTTCTCCTGCTAATTTGGCATCAAAGTTTAGGAATCTGGTTGCCCAGTAGGCCTTATGTTCCAGTTCCACGGGCAAGTGGCATGCCTTACCATACACGAGTTGGTATGGAGAGGTCCCTATAGGGGTCTTGAATGCTGTTCTGTAAGCCCACAAAGCATCATCCAAGCTCCTTGCCCAATCCTTTCTACGGGTATTTACTGTCCATTCCAGGATTCTCTTTAATTCTCTGTTAGAGACTTCAGCTTGCCCATTGGTTTGTGGATGATATGGTGTGGCCACTTTGTGGCGAATTCCATACCTAACCATGGCAGAGTAAAGCTGTTTATTGCAGAAGTGAGTGCCCCCATCACTGATTAACACTCTAGGGACACCAAACCTGCTAAAGATATGTTTCTGGAGGAACTTCAGCACTGTTTTAGTATCATTAGTGGGCGTGGCAATAGCCTCAACCCATTTTGATACATAGTCAACTGCCACCAGAATATAAGTGTTTGAATATGATGGCGGAAAAGGTCCCATGAAGTCAATTCCCCATACGTCAAACAACTCAATTTCCAAGATTCCTTGTTGAGGCATGGCGTAACCATGAGGCAGATTACCAGCTCTTTGGCAACTGTCACAATTACGTACAAACTCTCGGGAATCTTTATAGAGTGTGGGCCAATAGAAGCCACATTGGAGGACCTTGGTGGCTGTTCGCTCACCTCCGAAATGGCCTCCATATTGAGATCCGTGGCAATGCCATAGGATCCTCTGTGCTTCCTCTCTGGGGACACACCTACGGATAATTCCGTCTGCACATCTCTTAAAGAGATAGGGTTCATCCCACAAGTAGTACTTTGCATCAGTGACTAATTTCTTCTTTTGTATTCTATTGTACTCCTTGGGTATGAACCGTGCAGCTTTATAGTTTGCAATATCGGCAAACCATGGTGCTTCCTGAATGGCAAATAGATGCTCATCAGGGAACGTCTCAGAGATCTCAAGAAAGGGGAGGGACGTCCCTTCCACTGGCTCTATCCGGGACAGATGATCAGCCACTTGGTTCTCTGTCCCTTTTCTGTCTCTTATTTCTATATCAAACTCTTGCAGAAGCAATACCCATCTGATGAGCCTGGGTTTTGAATCCTGCTTTGTGAGTAGATATTTAAGAGCAGCATGGTCAGTATACACAATCACTTTTGATCCTACTAAGTATGATCTGAACTTGTCAATGGCGTAAACCACTGCAAGTAGTTCTTTTTCTGTGGTTGTGTAATTTTTCTGGGCATCATTTAGAACGCGACTGGCATAATAAATGACATGCAGAAGCTTGTCATGCCTCTGTCCCAATACTGCACCAATGGCATGATCACTGGCATCACACATTAACTCAAATGGCAATGTCCAGTCTGGTGCAGAAATGACTGGTGCTGTGACCAGCTTAGCTTTCAGCATTTCAAACGCCTGCAGGCATGCTGTGTCAAACACAAATGGCGTGTCAGCAGCTAGCAGATTGCTTAGAGGTTTTGCGATTTTTGAAAAATCCTTTATAAACCTCCTATAGAATCCTGCATGCCCCAGAAAGCTTCTGATTGCCTTAACATTGGCAGGTGGTGGTAATTTTTCAATTACCTCTATTTTTGCTTGATCCACCTCTATTCCCTTGTTTGAGATTTTATGCCCAAGAACAATTCCTTCAATCACCATGAAGTGACACTTTTCCCAGTTTAAAACTAGGTTGGTTTCTTGGCATCTTTTCAGAACAAGTTTCAGGTGATCAAGACAGGAGCTGAATGAGTCTCCATATACTGAGAAGTCATCCATGAAGACTTCCAGAAAATTTTCCACCATGTCAGAGAAAATAGAGAGCATGCATCTCTGGAAGGTTGCAGGCGCATTACATAGCCCAAATGGCATCCTTCTATAAGCAAACACTCCAGATGGACATGTGAATGCTGTTTTCTCTTGATCCTGGGGATCCACTGCAATCTGGTTATAGCATGAATAGCCATCCAAAAAGCAGTAATAATCATGACCTGCTAGTCTCTCTAGCATCTGGTCTATGAATGGTAAAGGAAAATGATCCTTTCTGGTGGCTGTATTGAGCCTTCTGTAGTCAATACACATGCGCCACCCTGTAACTGTTCTTGTAGGAACCAGTTCATTTTTTCATTATGAATCACTGTCATGCCTCCCTTTTTTGGGACGACTTGAACAGGGCTCACCCAGGGGCTATCAGAAATGGGATAAATAATCCCAGCCTCTAGTAATTTGGTGACCTCTTTCTGCACCACTTCCTTCATGGCTGGATTTAGCCGCCTCTGTGGTTGAACCACTGGTTTGGCATTATCCTCCAATAGGATTTTGTGCATGCATCTAGCTGGGCTTATGCCCTTAAGGTCACCTATGGACCACCCAAGAGCTGTCTTGTGTGTCCTTAGCACTTGAATAAGTGCTTCCTCTTCCTGTGAATTTAAAGCAGAGCTTATGATCACTGGAAAAGTGTCACCTTCTCCCAGAAATGCATATTTCAAGGATGGTGGTAGTGGCTTGAGCTCGGGTTTAGGAGGTTTTTCCTCTTTCAGAAGAAAGTTCAGAGGCTCTTTCATGTCCTCTGAATCCTCCAAATCAGGCTGAACATCTTTAAAGATGTCTTCCAACTCTGATTCGAGACTCTCAGCCATGTTGATCTCTTCTACCAAAGAGTCAATGAGATCAACTTTCATGCAGTCTGTTGATGTGTCTGGATGCTGCATGGCTTTGACAGCGTTCAACTTGAACTCATCATCGTTGACTCTCAGGGTTATTTCCCCCTGTTGGACGTCAATGAGGGATCGTCCAGTTGCTAGGAAGGGTCTTCCTAGAATGAGAGTAGCACTCTTGTGCTCCTCCATTTCCAGCACAACAAAGTCAGTGGGAAAGGCAAATGGCCCAACTCTGACAATCATGTCCTCAATCACGCCTGATGGGTATTTAGTGGAACCATCAGCAAGTTGGAGACATATCCGGGTTGGTTTAACTTCTTCAGTTAAGCCAAGCTTCCTGATAGTGGATGCAGGTATCAGGTTGATGCTTGCCCCAAGATCGCATAAAGCTGTCTTGGTGCAATCACCTTCTAATATGCATGGTATCAGAAAACTCCTAGGGTCTTTAAGCTTTTCAGGAAAGCTTTTCAGAATGACTGCACTGCATTCTTCAGTGAGGAGAACTCTTTCTGTTTCTCTCCACTCCTTTTTATGACTCAAGATCTCTTTCATGAACTTGGCATAAGAAGGTATTTGCTCAAGTGCCTCTGCAAATGGAATCTTTATTTCAAGAGTCCTTAGATAATCTGCAAAGCGAGCAAATTGCTTATCCTGCTCCTCTTTCCGGAGTTTTTGAGAATAAGGTATCTTGGCTTTATATTCCTCAACCTTAGTGGTTAAAGAAGCCCTTTTAGAGGGGTTGTTGTCAGCACCTGTGTGTGTCTGATCCCTCACTGGCAATTGAATGCCAGAGTCAGAAGCTGGAGTGACGTTAGATGCCAGCTCACTATCTGTTCCTGGCGCCTGAACGCCAGAAATGTGCCCCTGTTGGGCGTTCAACGCTGGATTCTGCCCCATTTGGGCGTTCAACGCCAGATTCTTGCCCATTTCTGGCGTTGAACGCCAATCCTGCCTTGTTTCTGGCGCTGAACGCCAGTTTTGGGCATGGTCTGGGCGTTCAGCGCCAACCTTCCACCCATTTTCTGGCGTTTTAGTGCCAGAATTATTTTTCCCTGGGCTCTTACTGTCCTCAGGTGAATCTTTAGTGGGTCGCTCATTTCTTGAATTTTTAATGCCTTGAGGTGGGGTATTTAATGTTTTCCCACTTCTTAATTGAACTGCTTGGTATTCTTCTGCTATTTGCCTTGATAGCTGCTGCTTTGTTTGCTTAAACTGTTCGTCCATATGTATATTAGCTATCCTTGTCTCCTGTAGCCTGTCCTTGAATTCAGCTAGCTGCTTTGTTAGAAAATCCAATTGCTGATTGAATTCAGCAGCTTGTTTTAGAGTACTGAATTCAGCAGTTACTGTTTTAACCTCTTCATTCATGGAAGGGTTGCTGCTTAGATACAGATGCTGATTCCTGGCAACTGTATCAATGAGCTCTTGAGCCTCTTCAATTGTCTTTCTCATATGGATAGATCCACCAGCTGAGTAATCTAAGGACATCTGAGCTCCTTCTGCAAGCCCATAGTAGAAGATGTCTAACTGAACCCACTCTGAAAACATTTCAGAGGGGCATTTTCGTAGCATCTCTCTGTATCTCTCCCAGGCATCATAAAGAGATTCATTATCTCCTTGTTTAAAGCCTTGGATGTCCAGCCTTAGCTGTGTCATCCTTTTTGGAGGAAAATACTGATTCAGAAATTTTTCTGTCAGCTGTTTCCATGTTCTTATGCTGGCCTTAGGTTGGTTATTTAACCACCTCTTAGCTTGATCTTTTACAGCAAATGGAAACAGTAATAGTCTGTAGACATCCTGATCTATTTCCTTATCATGTACTGTGTCAGCAATTTGTAAAAATTGTGCCAGAAACTCTGTAGGTTCTTCCTGTGGAAGACCGGAATACTGGCAACTTTGCTGCACCATGATAATGAGCTGAGGATTCAACTCAAAGCTACTAACTCCAATGGAGGGTATGCATATGCTACTCCCATATGAAGCAGTAGAGGGGTTAGAATATGACCCCAAAGTCCTCCTGGACTGTCCATCTCCACTTATGTCCATGATGGATATATGGATATAACTTGGACTGATTTATCTTTTTATTTATTTTATTTTATAAGAAGTAAATACTTAAATAAAATAAAATAACTAAAAAGAATTTGAATTTTGAAATAAAAAAAAATTTTATTTTTTTTTATTTTTTATTTTTTATTTTTTTTTTTCGTAAAAGAAAATAAAAATTAATTAGTTAAAAAAAATTTTTGAAAAAGAGGGGAGATATTTTCGAAAATTAGAGAGAGAGAGTTAGTTAGGTGGTTTTGAAAAAGTTAAGAAACAAACAAAAAGTTAGTTGGTTAGTTAAAACAAATTTTGAAAAGATAAGAAGTTAGGAAGTTAGAAGAGATATTTTGAAAAGATATTTTTGAATTTAGTGATGAGAGAGAAAAACAATAAGATAGTACAAGATTTAAAATTTTTAGATCTAATGCTCCTTATTTTTGAAAATCTTGGAGGGAGAACACCAAGGAACATCAAACTTAAAAATTTTAAGATCAAGACACAAGGAAACTCAAGAACACTTTGAAGACTCACAAGAACACAAGAACATGAAGAAAGAACACCCAACTTAAAAATTTTTAGAAAACCAAATCAAAATTTTCGAAAACCAAGGGGAAATCAACAAGAAAACACCAAACTTAAAGTTTGGCACAAGATTTAATAGAAAAATATTATTTATGAAAAAGAAGGTTCTGAAAAGAATATAAAAGACTCTAACCCAATTACCAAGAACACAGATTCACGCTCTAGCCAAATGAGTTATGAAAATTTTCGAAAATTTTAAGAAAGATTATTTTTGAAAACACCAAACTTAAAGTTTGGCACAGGATTTAGCAGAAAAATTATTTTTGAAAAAGGTTTTAAAAAATATGATAGCCAATTACCATGAACATAAACACCACGTTCTAATTAACTGAGCTATAAATTTAAAGTGTTTTAACAAGGGATAAATAATAAAAGACTCTAAACCAAAAAGAGAAAATTTTTCCTAATCTAAGCAACAAAATAAACCGTTAGTTGTCCAAACACGAACAATCCCCGGCAACGGCGCCAAAAACATGGTGCACGAATTGTGAATCACACTTTTCACAACTCGTACCACTAACCAGCAAGTGCACTGGGTCGTCCAAGTAATACCTTACGTGAGTAAGGGTCGAATCCCACGGAGATTGTTGGTTTGAAGCAATCTATGGTTATCTTGTAAATCTTAGTCAGGAAGTCAATTATGTTTATCAATTGAATTGTGAGTAACCAGTAGAGCATAAATTAAAAGTTACTTGTTGTGCAGTAATGGAGAATATGTTGGAGTTTTGGAGATGCTTTGTCTTCTGAATCTCTGCTTTCCTCTGTCTTCTTGTTCACGCACGCACGTCCCCCTATGGCAAGCTGTGTGTTGGTGGATCACCATTGTCAATGGCTACCTTCCATCCTTCCAGTGAAAACTACGCTCACGTGCTCTGTCACAGCACGGCTAATCACCGGTTGGTTCTCGATCCGGTTGGAATAGGATTTTCTATCCTTTTGCATCTGTCACTAACGCCCAGCCTTCAGGAGTTTGAAGCTCGTCACAGTCATTCAATCCTTGAATCCTACTCGGAATACCACAGACAAGGTTTAGACTTTCCGGATTCTCATGAATGCTGCCATCAGTTCTAGCTTATACCACGAAGATTCTGATTAAGGAATCTAAGAGATACTCATTCAATCGTATATAGAACGGAGGTGGTTGTCAGGCACGCGTTCATGGTTTGAGGAAGGTGATGAATGTCACGGATCATCACCTCCATCACAGTTAAGCGCGAATGAACATCTTAGATAGGAACAAGCGTGTTTGAATGGAAAACAGAAATACTTGCATTAATTCATCGAGACACAGCAGAGCTCCTCACCCCCAACAATGGGGTTTAGAGACTCATGCCGTCAGAGAATACAAAGTTTAGATCTGAAATGTCATGAGATACAAAATAAGTCTCTAAAAGTTGTTTAAATACTAAACTAGTAGCCTAGGGTTACAAAATATGAGTGGACTATGATGAATGATGCAGAGGTCCACTTCTGGGGCCCACTTGGTGTGTGCTGGGGCTGAGATTTAAGTGAGTCACGTGCAGAGGCCATTTGTGGAGTTGAACGCCAGTTTTTATGCCAGTTTGGGCGTTCAACTCCAGTTTTTGATCCTTTTCTGGCGCTGGACGCCAGAATTAGGCAGAGAACTGGCGTTGAATGCCAGTTTACGTCGTCTATCCTTGTTCAAAGTATGGACTATTATATATTGCTGGAAAGCCCTGGATGTCTACGTTCCAACGCAATTGGAAGCATGCCATTTCGAGTTCTGTAGCTCCAGAAAATCCAATTTGAGTGCAGGGAGGTCAGAATCCAACAGCATTAGCAGTCCTTTTTCAGCCTGAATCAGATTTTTGCTCAGCTCCTTCAATTTCAGCCAGAAAAATACCTGAAATTACAGAAAAACACACAACTCATAGTAAAGTCCAGAAATATGAATTTTTCCTAAAAACTACTAGAAATAGACTAAAAACTAACTAAAACATACTCTAAACTATATGAAATTATCCCCAAAAAGCGTATAAAATATCCGCTCATCAGCTAGCCACTGCTACTACCCAGGGAAACCCTCATCTCCGATGGTGGAAGTGCAAACATTCACAATTCAATCAACAGCATATATGCATTTATACTTAGCCATAAACATGGCTCCGCCATCACACGGTATAATCCAGCCATCCGGCTCACGGTTAAATCCATAACCAGCCAATTCATTAACAATTATGGCCCTTCGGCCCATGGCATAACAAGCACTTCCACCGCCATCCTCCGCATCTCACATAATCATCTTTGATCCTCAATGATCATTCATTTTTCCCCTTGCTTCACTCGCAAGTTACTACATTCACTAGCCCTTTTCCTCATGCTAGGCATATCATAATGATTCAAGACATAAGTGGTGAGATCGGAGGCTTAGAAGTATGAAATTTAGCTTTTAAAACTCAAAAATCAACTTTGGGATGAAAACAGGTCCACGCGTACGCGCACTCCACGCGCACGCGTGGATGGCCTTAAAACTCATCGACGCGCAAGCGTCATACGTGCGAACGCGTGGGTTGAAAATTAGCCAAACGGCGCGCACGCGTCAGCCACGCGTACGCGTGGGTACTCTTGCGCCCCAGGCACAAAACTGGCACAACTTTGGCACAACTCTCGAGAAAATGGCTGGGCATTGGGTGCAGCACATTCGACGTGCCCGCGCACATCACGCGCACGCGTGGATGGCGCTTTCTGGAAGAACGGCGCGTACGCGCCAAGTGCGCCTACGCGTGGAGGGTTATTCTGCTAAAAATTTGCTAAGTTAAAAACTGCAGAATTCACAGATTCAACCCCCAATCTTCCGACGGTCATAACTCTCTCATTTTAAATCATTTTTCACCCGTTCTTCAAACGGCATGGACATCCCGGATCCAATTTTATTTCTAAACAGATTTGGCACAAATCAGAGATTCGTAGTCCAAGTTATGTCCCGTCAAAGTATGCCCAAAAACCATGTTTTCATACAAAACCACAAAGCGCCATTTTCAAAATAAGCCATTTTCAACTCTTTTCAAAATCAATCAAAAATGCCAATTTCAACCCTTCTCTTTGAAATCAATCAAAATGTACCAAAATTAACAACAAGCCATCCTCAACTCACAATTGACATTTTACCAAAATTCCCAAAATCACATCCAACCATTTTAATACTTCTCCATCAAATGGCTAAAGGACAAACACAATATCATGTCATACATCCTTCCTCATCCCAATTTTCAATAATACCATTTCCAATCAACTATCATTATACATGATCAACATCATACTCACCATCAACATGGTACCACCCATCAATTCAACCTCAATCATCCATCAAGCATATATCACAACATGCACTTCTCATATATCACACAATCAAGGCATCAATATTCATAATCACATATATGAACACATCATATATCTCAACCATTCAACAACATCATCAATTCAATGCCTATCTTAGGGCCTCTAACCTAAGTATTTCCTACCACATTACATATTAGATACGGGAAACCGAAACCATACCTTAGCCGATTTCCCAAGCTCAATCGGAGCACTTCCAAACCACTTTTCCTCAAGCTCTCAAGGTCTCAACACCTCCAAGAATAGATTTTGTCACACAAAACCCTCTCCCAAGCTTTCCAAAATCACCAATCAAGCTCCAATATTCACATATACACAACCTAAGCCATAATCATCATATCCATACACAACATCTCAATACCCAAACATCATAGAATCAACAAATTACACTAGGGTTGAGAATCTTACCACACCCAAGGTCCAAGGAGACAAGATTAACCTTCTCCTTCAAGAGAGTTGGGTCCTATAACATCAAAGAACCCAAAATCTCAACATTTTTGCTCATGAAACTCGAAATCAAGGGCTGGAATTTCGAAAATTAGAACATGGCTTACCTCAAGATTAATTGTATGGCTTTTGTAGAGCTCTCCGCAGTGAACGCGTGGCCCCAAACGGAGTGGCAATCGGAGCTCTAGATCAAAAGTTATGGTGGTTTGAAGATCAACCAAGGGAGAGAACTTGAGAGAGTGTTCTTCCCCCCTCCATAGCAATTTCAGGGTGTTTGAGTGTGTTGTGAGGAGACAGAATGCTGAAAACTAGGGTTTTGGTTTAGTTTAGTTGGGCCAAGGGCCCACTTTGGGTCCAGTTGGTCCGGTTTGGCCCGTTCGGTCCAATCTTGGTCCGATTTCTATAAAATTGGTACCGAAATTCTCGTCTCAATCTCCTCTATCACATTTAGCCATAAAAATAACATTTTTGGCTTTCTAGAATAAATTCTCATTTATGGGTTAATTAGCCGTTAATTAACCGGGTCCTACATTCTACCCACCTAATTGGGAATTTTGCCCACAAAATTCAAATGCAATTACCTGAGAATAAGTGCGGATAATCCGTTCGCATCTCCGACTCATGTTCCCAAGTGTGTTCCTCAACACCGCCTCGACTCCAAGCCACTTTGACTAATGAAACCTCTTTTTCACGCAATCGTTTGATACTAGTATCATCAATTCTGACTGGAGCCACTGGAAGCGTCAAATCTTCCCTTAACTGAACCGATTCGGGTTCTAACACATGGCTAGCATCAGGAGTGTACTTCTGAAGCTGCGACACGTGAAATACGTCGTGCAGGTTCGAAAGATGAGGTGGTAGAGCCATCCGATACGCCACCGGTCCAATCCTCTCCAGGATCTGAAATGGACCAATGTATCGAGGATTCAACTTATTTGCTTTAATCGCCCTACCTACTCCCGTGGTCGGAGTAACCTTCAGGAAAACATGATCTCCTTCCTTAAATTCCAAGGGCTTCCGCCTCTGATCGGTGTAACTCTTTTGGCGACTCTGCGCCATAAGCATCCTATCTCGGATTTTCTTCACTTGTTCAGTGGTCTCAGCTATCATCTCCGGCCCCAACAAGCCTTTCTCTCCAGCTTCATACCAACATAGCAAAGATTGACATTTCCTCCCATACAACGCCTCATACGGAGCCATTCCGATGCTCGCATGGTAACTATTATTGTATGCAAACTCCACTAACGGTATATACCGATCCCAACTCGCCGGTTGGTCCAAAACACAAGCTCTCAACATATTCTCTAGTGTTTGGATCATCCTCTCGGATTGACCATCTGTTTGAGGATGGTAAGCTGTACTTAAGCTTAATCGGGTTCCAAAAGCTTTCTGAAATGCACCCCAGAACCTCGAAGTGAAACGAGGATCTCTATCAGAGATTATAGTAGCAGGTACACCATGAAGTCTCACAATCTCCTTTATGTATAACCGTGCTAGCTCCTTAAGGGTGTAAGTCATCCGAATGGGCAAAAAGTGAGCTGACTTCGTCAGTCGGTCCACGATCACCCAGATAGCATCAAAACCAGTCCTAGTCCTTGGCAATCCCGACACAAAGTCCATTGCAATACTTTCCCACTTCCATTGCGGAACCTCTAAGGGTTGCAACATCCCGGAAGGTCTTTGATGTTCAATCTTTACCTTTTGACAAGTTAAGCACTTTGAAACATATTTTGCCACATCTTTCTTCATACCCGGCCACCAAAACATCGCCTTTAAATCATGGTACATCTTAGTACTTCCCGGGTGAATGGAGAATCCGCTTTTGTGTGCCTCCTTTAAGATATCTTGCCTCAAAGTGCCAACATCCGGCACAATGATCCTACCCTTGAATCTCCATAACTCGTCTTTTTCTTCCGACACTCTCCACTGTTTTCCTTGCTCAATAGCCGGTAACACCTTCCATAACGCTTCATCGTTTTCATGAGCCTTTAGGAGTTCGGACTTAAAGTCACTTGAGATTTCTAATCGGCTCAAACACAAGGTTCTAGATACTTCTCGAGCACCAATTTTTAGACTCTCGAATCCCTTGAGCAACTTCTCCTCTTGAAGCATCATCCAAGCCGCATATAACGACTTCCGACTTAACGCATCCGCCACTATATTCGCCTTTCCCGGATTGTAATTCAACTCAAAGTCGTAGTCCTTCAATAATTCCACCCACCTCCTTTGCCTCATATTAAGCTCTTTCTGATCAAAGAGATATTTCAAGCTCTTGTGATCAGAGAAGACTTGGAACTTAATCCCATAGAGATAATGTCTCCACACCTTCAAGGCAAACACAACCGCAGCGAGTTCTAAATCGTGCGTAGGGTAACTAACTTCGTGAGGTCTCAACTGTCGTGAGGCATACGCCACCACATTATGATGCTGCATCAGCACGCATCCTAAACCCTTTAGTAAGGCATCACAGTACACCTCAAATGGTTCGATCGGCTCAGGTAACACCAACACAGGTGCAGTGGTCAACTTTTTCTTCAATGTCTGAAAGCTGTCCTCGCACTCAGGAGTCCAAACAAACGGAGTGTCCTTGCAGGTTAACTTTGTCAACGGCAAGGCTAATTGCGAAAAGCCTTTGATAAACCTTCGGTAATAGCCAGCTAAACCCAGAAAACTCCTTATCTCAGTTACTGTGGTTGGTTGCCTCCAATCCATCACAGCTTCCACCTTAGTTGGATCTACGGCTATTCCCTGCTTACTCACCACGTGACCCAAAAACTTCACCTCACTCTTCCAAAACTCACACTTAGACAGTTTCGCATAGAGTTTCTTCTCCTTTAGAATCTGCAACACGGTCCTCAGGTGTTCCGCATGCTCTTCTTCAGTCTTGGAGTAAATCAGTATGTCGTCAATGAAGACAACAACGAATTTATCGAAAAACGGACGGAACACTCTATTCATGTAATCCATGAATACTGCAGGAGCGTTCGTCAACCCAAAGGACATTACAGTATACTCGTAATGACCATAACGAGTCCTGAAAGCGGTCTTAGGGATATCCTCACCCCTCACCCTTATCTGGTGATAACCGGATCGCAAATCGATCTTAGAGAAAACCCCAGCTCCTTGTAACTGATCCATGAGATCATTAATCCTCGGCAATGGGTACTTATTCTTTATGGTGACCTTGTTCAGCTACCTGTAATCCACACAGAGCCGCATACTTCCATCTTTCTTCTTTACCAGTAACATTGGAGCACCCCACGGGGAAACACTTGGTCGGATAAAGTTCTTACCCAACAATTGCTCTAACTGAGACTTTAGCTCGGCCATCTCTAACGGTGACATCCTATAAGGAGCACTTGAGATTGGTCCCGCCCCAGGCACCAACTCAATAGCAAACTCGACCTCTCGGTTAGGTGGAAATTCTTCAATATCATCGAGAAACACTTCCGGAAACTCACACACTACCGGAATCTGATCCAACTTTTGATCATCACCCGAAACACCAGCGGTTAACAACAGGATACCTTGACATTCGATTCCAGAACAGTTCACCATCATCGAATTCAAGTAATAATTATTCACCACGACCGGCCCTTCTGTATCCTCCGGCATAAAGTACACCGACTTTGTAGAACAATCAAGCAGGACATGGTTCTCAGATAACCAGTCCAATCCCAAGATAAGATCAAGACCGATCATCGGTAAGCAGATTAAATTATGGACAAAATCACGCTGCTTGAACCTAAACAAAACTTTCGGGCATCCTAGCCTAGTTACCATGGCTTCATGGGTAGCATTATATACATTTAGGTCATAACCTAAGGTTACGATCTTCAATCCTAACTCATGGGCTTTCTCAAATGCAATGAATGAATGCGATGCTCACGAATCAAATAAAGCATTTAAAGTTTGACCAGCCATTTCACAGTTACCTCGAATGAGTGTCTCAGATCCTTCTGCACCCACAGCTGAGGTGGTGAACACCCGACTAGTCTGTTGTGCTTTCCCAGCACCTTGCTTTTGCTTCTCCGGACAACTTGCGGCTTTATGCCCCGTCTTTCCATAATTGTAGCACAAACCCCATCCGGCCTTGCATGGTACTCCCGGATGGTGACTCCCACACCTAGTACAAGCTTGATCATTCTGAGGCTGCTTCCCAAACCTTTTCCCTTGGGAGTAGTTGTTGTTGGGCCTCCTAAAAGAACCTCCCCTCTTAAAAGGTGGACCTTTAGGTGCAAAGCTCTTCCTTCGGTTCTGTGGAAATGATCCTTTGTGACTTCCTTTCTCAACGGCTGCCCTCTTCACGCACTCTTCAGCAACCCTACACTTGTTCACCAATTCGGAGAAAGTCCTAATCTCCATTGGTCCCATTGAATTGAAAATATCACTCTGGAGTCCTCCTTCGTACTTAACACACTTCCATTCCTCATATTCCACCGGAGTCCCTTGACACATATGAGAGAATCTGAACAGCTCCTCAAACTTGTCAGTATACTCAGATACGGACATTGTACCCTGCTTCAGCTGCAACAATTCAAGCTCCTTGGCCGTCCTAGCAGAAGTCGGAAAGTACTTCTTATAGAACTCCTCTTGGAAGACATCCTAGGTGATATAATCATCACCCTGCTGTAGAAGGCGTCGGATACCCTGCCACCAATGCGACGCTTCACCAGTGAGCAAATAGGTAGCGAACTCGACACGCTGTCCTTCAGGCACCACCTGCGCTTGCAGTGCTCGTTCCATAGCCTGAAACCACGTATTGGCTTCAGTCAGGCTAGTAGTTCCCTTGAACTTCGGTGGATTAACCTTCAAAAAGTTTGCCAGTGTCATCGGGCCCTGAACTCCACCTCCGTCATTATCATGGTTGTTCATCTGTTGACCAAGAGCCTCAGCAGTGGCTTGCATAGCAGCAGTCATGTTCTCCAACGCAGTCATAAAGTTCACCGGATCATTAGGGTTAGTCTCTGGTGCACGAGCATTATTACGACTCCTCCCACGACCTCTACCGCGTCCACGAGGCGCCATCTGGTTCCTATACGCACCAAACAATCGATATTAAGTTGATCAGTCTCAATATCGGAAGTCTAGTGCTTCAAAGTCCCAAATGCATGCTCATGAACGTTTATGCCAATTATATCAAGCAGATATACTAACAGCACATAACACACACAAAGAGAATGCACAGAAGCATAGTCAGTCCATTCCTCAGGCTCTACAGGAACGAACTGCTCTGATACCATAATGTAACACCCTACCATACAGAGTCTTATGCTTAAGTCATAATTCAGAGATGGCAAGGTATTACGACCTCTAAAACAAAAATTTAGTACGTATAGTAGTATGAATGATTGATTATAACTAGGAGCCTTATAGAAAAAGGGGTAAACAAAAACCGTAACTCGAAACGCAATACTCCGATCGATAACGTAACGAGCAAAGGATAAGCTAGTGCAAGATCATATATATAAAGAGTGTCAAAAACAGGAATATCAAGACTCAAAACCCGGTTACGAAGATAACCGGTCCGAGCATAGCAATATATACATATAATAAAATAAGGAAAACCCCAAAGAAAACCCAAAGGGACACAAATACAGAAATCCAATCTCCAAAATCCCCTCTAGAAGGAGTCATCACAGTTGTATTATTTAATAGAGATAAAAATATCTAAACAAGATATATAACCCAAAACAGAGTCCTGAGAACAAAGGATCTTCGCTAAATCCAGAAGTCTCCAGCATGCCTCAACGAGAAGCATCGCGTCCTGCATCTGAAAACCACAAAATCCGCATGGGTGAGAACCAGAGGTCCCCAGCATGGTAACAGCTTCCACATATATAATACATAATAATAGAGGAAAGCCGAAGGCAATCCTAGAACTTCCTCCAGATAATATCAAAGCTTATAAACAAGCTAAACCGTAAGTGGCAACTGACTAAAGATCCTTCAGTCTAACTAATACTTCCCTTTCCAATTCCTTCAGACCTCCCAACCACCAGCAGAAGTATAATATAGCAAACACAGTTATATCAGACAAGAGATTTACAAATAGGAACAGATAGGGCATTTAGACAATTAGCAGTCAAATAGGCAATCTCAAACAATTCATGTAGTATGCTTATGATGCATGCCTGTCCCTAGTGGCTGATGATATCATCTGTCGGTTATAGAGCCAACCCGACAAGTCCTGGTAGCTAACCATTGAACTGTCCCTCTGTCGTGCATCCCCAACTCGAGTTATACTCGTCATAAACTTGATCATAATCATGATCCATATCCATCACCCTCACTGGTGAATATTTATCCATCACCATCACAGGTGAATATTTACGGGGGCGAGCTCATCCGGGCCTTTCACAGTGCCCGGCCACACTTACGACATAGGATCAAAAGAGCTTCGAGTCTCAATCTGGAGCACGTGGTGGCTAGCCACTGCTACTACCCAGGGAAACCCTCATCTCCGATGGTGGAAGTGCAAACATTCACAATTCAATCAACAGCATATATGCATTTTTACTTAGCCATAAACATGGCTCCGCCATCACACGGTATAATCCAGCCATCCGGCTCACGGTTAAATCCATAACCAGCCAATTCATTAACAATTATGGCCCTTCGGCCCATGGCATAACAAGCACTTCCACCGCCATCCTCCGCATCTCACATAATCATCTTTGATCCTCAATGATCATTCATTTTTCCCCTTGCTTCACTCGCAAGTTACTACATTCACTAGCCCTTTTCCTCATGCTAGGCATATCATAATGATTCAAGACATAAGTGGTGAGATCGGAGGCTTAGAAGTATGAAATTTAGCTTTTAAAACTCAAAAATCAACTTTGGGATGAAAACAGGTCCACGCGTACGCGCACTCCACGCGCACGCGTGGATGGCCTTAAAACTCATCGACGCGCAAGCGTCATACGTGCGAACGCGTGGGTTGAAAATTAGCCAAACGGCGCGCACGCGTCAGCCACGCGTACGCGTGGGTACTCTTGCGCCCCAGGCACAAAACTGGCACAACTTTGGCACAACTCTCGAGAAAATGGCTGGGCATTGGGTGCAGCACATTCGACGCGCCCGCGCACATCACGCGCACGCGTGGATGGCGCTTTCTGGAAGAACGGCGCGTACGCGCCAAGAGCGCCTACGCGCGGGGGGTTATTCTGCTAAAAATTTTCTAAGTTAAAAATTGCAGAATTCACAGATTCAACCCCCAATCTTCTGACGGTCATAACTCTCTCATTTTAAATCATTTTTCACCCGTTCTTTAAACGGCATGGACATCCCGGATCCAATTTTATTTCTAAACAGATTTGGCACAAATCAGAGATCCGTAGTCCAAGTTATGTCCCGTCAAAGTATGCCCAAAAACCATGTTTTCATACAAAACCACAAAGCGCCATTTTCAAAATAAGCCACTTTCAACTCTTTTCAAAATCAATCAAAAATTCCAATTTCAACCCTTCTCTTTGAAATCAATCAAAATGTACCAAAATTAACAACAAGCCATCCTCAACTCACAATTGACATTTTACCAAAATTCCCAAAATCACATCCAACCATTTTAATACTTCTCCACCAAATGGCTAAAGGACAAACACAATATCATGTCATACATCCTTCCTCATCCCAATTTCCAATAATACCATTTCCAATCAACTATCATTATACATGATCAACATCATACTCACCATCAACATGGTACCACCCATCAATTCAACCTCAATCATCCATCAAGCATATATCACAACATGCACTTCTCATATATCACACAATCAAGGCATCAATATTCATAATCACATATATAAACACATCATATATCTCAACCATTCAACAACAACATCAATTCAATGCCTATCTTAGGGCCTCTAGCCTAAGTATTTCCTACGACATTACATATTAGATACTGGAAACCGAAACCATACCTTAGCCGATTTCCCAAGCTCAATCGGAGCACTTCCAAACCACTTTTCCTCAAGCTCTCAAGGTCTCAACACCTCCAAGAACAGATTTTGTCACACAAAACCCTCTCCCAAGCTTTCCAAAATCACCAATCAAGCTCCAATATTCACATATACACAACCTAAGCCACAATCATCATATCCATACACAACATCTCAATACCCAAACATCATAGAATCAACAAATTACACTAGGGTTGAGAATCTTACCACACCCAAGGTCCAAGGAGACAAGATTAACCTTCTCCTTCAAGAGAGTTGGGTCCTATAACATCAAAGAACCCAAAATCTCAACATTTTTGCTCATGAAACTCGAAATCAAGGGCTAGAATTTCGAACAGTAGAACATGGCTTACCTCAAGATTAATTGTATGGGTTTTTTAGAGCTCTCCGCGGTGAACGCGTGGCCGCAAACGGAGTGGCAATCGGAGCTCTAGATCAAAAGTTATGGTGGTTTGAAGATCAACCAAGGGAGAGAACTTGAGAGAGTGTTCTTCCCCCCCTCCATACCAATTTCAGCGTGTTTGAGTGTGTTGTGAGGAGAGAGAGTGCTGAAAACTAGGGTTTTGGTTTAGTTTAGTTGGGCCAAGGGCCCACTTTGGGTCCAGTTGGTCCGGTTTGGCCCGTTCGGTCCAATCTTGGTCCGATTTCTATAAAATTGGTACCGAAATTCTCGTCTCAATCTCCTCTATCACATTTAGCCATAAAAATAACATTTTTGGCTTTCTAGAATAAATTCTCATTTATGGGTTAATTAGCCGTTAATTAACCGGGTCCTACAAAAAGAGTGTGCTTAAGAGCTCTGGACACCTCTAATTGGGGACTCTAGCAAAGCTGAGTCACAATCTGAAAAGGTTCACCCAGTTATGTGTCTGTGGCATTTATGTATCCGGTGGTAATACTGAAAAACAAAATGCTTAGGGTCACGGCCAAGACTCATAAAGTAGCTGTGTTCAAGAATCAACATACTGAACTAGGAGAATCAATAACACTATCTGAATTCTGAGTTCCTATAGATGCTAATCATTCTGAACTTCAAAGGATAAAGTGAGATGCCAAAACTCTTCAGAAGCGAAAAGCTAATAGCCCCGGTCATCTAATTAAGAATGATCTTCATAGATGTTTTTGGAATTCATTGTATATTCTCTTCTTTTTATCCTACTTTGTTTTTAGTTGCTTGGGGACAAGCAACAATTTAAGTTTGGTGTTGTGATGAGAGGATAATTTATATGCTTTTTGGCATTATTTTTAGTATGTTTTTAGTATATTTTAGTTAGTTTTTATTATGTTTTTATTAGTTTTTATTCAAAAATCATATTTCTAGACTTTACTATGAGTTTGTGTGTTTTTCTATGATTTCAGGTATTTTCTGGCTGAAATTGAGGGACCTGAGCAAAAATCTGATTCAGAGGCTGAAAAAGGACTGCAGATGCTGTTGGATTCTGACCTCCCTGCACTCGAAATGGATTTTCTAGAGCTACAGAAGCCCAATTGGCGCACTCTTAATTGCGTTGAAAAGAAGACATCCTGGGCTTTCTAGCAATATATAATAGTTTATACTTTTCTCGAGATTTGATCGCCCAAACCAGTGTTTCAATTCGGCATAAAAATTCTGGCGTCAAAACGCCAGAACTGGCATAAAAGCTGGAGTTAAACGCCCAAACTGGCACAAAAGCTGGCTTTAACTCCAAGAAAAGTCTCTACACGTGAAAGCTTCAATGGTCAGCCCAAGCACACACCAAGTGGGCCCCGAAAATGGATTTTTACACTAACTATTCTAGCTTACTCATTTTTTGTAGCCCTAGGTCACTAGTTTATTATAAAAACTACTTTTAGTGATTCATCTTGGACCTCATGACACTTTTACACGTTTCATATTGTCTTTCTAATAGCATGAGTCTTTAAACCCCATGGTTTGGGGTGAGGAACTCTGCTGTGTTTTGATGAATTAATGCAATTACTACTGTTTTCCATTCAATCACACTTGCTTTTATTCTAAGATATTCATTCGCACTTCAACCTGATGAATGTGTTGATCCGTGACACTCATCATCATTCTCACCTATGAACGTGTGCCTGACAACCACCTCCGTTCTATATGCAATCAAGCTTGAATGTGTATCTCTTGGGTTTCTAATCTAAGATTGGAACCTTCGTGGTATAGGCTAGAATTATTGACGGCCATTCCTGAGATCCGGAAAGTCTAAACCTTGTCTGTGGTATTTCGAGTAGGATCGGGGAAGGGATGACTGTGACGAGCTTCAAACTCACGAGTGCTGGGCGTAGTGACAGACGCAAAAGGATCAATGGATCCTATTCCAACATGAGTGAGAATCGACAGATGATTAGCCGTGTGGTGACAGCGCATTTGAAACATTTTCACTGAGTGGATGGATGGTAGCCATTGACAACGGTGATCTACCAACCTACAGCTTGCCATGGAAGGAGCCTAGCGTGTGTGAAGAAGAAGATAGTAGGAAAGCAGAGATTCAGAGGACAGAGCATCTCTAAAACCTCAACCTATTCTCCATTACTGCATAACAAGTATTTATTTCATGTTCTTCTACTTTTTACAATTAAATCTGAGAATTATTGATATCCTTACTAAGAGTTACAAGATAACCATAGCTTGCTTCAAGCCGACAATCTCCGTGGGATCGACCCTTACTCACGTAAGGTATTACTTGGACAACCCAGTGCACTTGCTGGTTAGTTGTGCGGAGTTACAAAAGTGTGATTGTAATTTCGTGCACCAATTCGCAGGAGGAGGGATCTCTAAGTAATCTCGTAAAAGACACCTCAAAGAGGTGTACCATGTTGGAGGAGGGGATAGGTCACTGATGAGTGGATAATTTATATGCTTTTTGGCATTGTTTTTAGGTAGTTTTTAATATATTTTAGTTACTTTTTATTATATTTTTATTACTTTTTCAATAAAAATCATACTTCTGGACTTCACTATGAGTTTGTGTATTTTTTGTGATTTCAGGTATTTTCTGGCTGAAATTGAGGGACCTGAGCAAAAATCTGATTCAGAGGCTGAAAAAGGATTGTAGATGCTGTTGGATTCTGACCTCCCTGCACTCGAAATGGGTTTTCTGGAGCTACAGAAGCCCAATTGGCACACTCTCAATTGCGTTGGAAAGTAGACATCCTGGAATTTCGAACAATATATAATAGTTCATACTTTTTGTCGAGTTTTGATAATGCAAACTGGCATTTAAACGCCAGTTTTCTACCCTATTCTGGCATTAAATGCCAGAACTGGTATAAAAGCTGGAGTTAAACGCCCAAACTGGCACCAGAGCTGGCGTTTAACTCCAAGAAATGTCTCTATATGTGAAAGCTTCAATGCTCAGCCCAAGCACACACCAAGTGGGCCCGGAAGTGGATTTCTGCATCATTTACTTATTTCTGTAAACCCTTGGTCACTAGTTCATTATAAATAGGACCTCTTGCTATTGTATTTTCATCTTTAGATCATTTTTTAGACTATCTTTTATCACTTTTGATCTCTTGATCACGTTTAGGGGGCTGGCCATTCGATCATGCCTGGACCTTGTTCTTATATATTTTCAATGGTAGAGTTTCTACACCCCTTAGATTAAGGTGTGGAGCTCTGCTGTTCTTCATGAATTAATGCAATTACTTCTGTTTTTCTATTCAATTCAAACTTATTCTTGTTCTAAGATATTCATTTTCACACTAGAACATGATGAATGTGATGATTATGTGACACTCATCACCATTCTCACCTATGAACGTGTGCCTGACAACCACTTCCGTTCTACATGAAAACGAGCTTGAATGCATATCTCTTAGCCTCGAGATCAGAGTCTTCGTAGTATAAGCTAGAATCAATTGGCAGTATTCTTGAGATCTGGAAAGTCTAAACCTTGTCTGTGGTATTCCGAGTAGGATCTAAGATGGGATGACTGTGACGAGCTTCAAACTCGTGAGTGTTGGGCATAGTGACAGATGCAAAAGGATCAATGGATCCTATTCCAACATGAGTGAGAATCGACAGATGATTAGCCGTGTGGTGACAGCGCATTTGGACCATTTTCACTGAGAGAACGGACGGTAGCCGTTGACAACGGTGATCCCCCAACATACAGCTTGCCATGGAAAGGAGAACGCATGATTGGATGAAGGCAATAGGAAAGCAGAGGTTCAGAAGCAACAAGCATCTCCATACACTTATCTGAAATCCTACCAATGAGTTACATAAGTAATTCTATCTTATTTTCTGTTTTTATTATATTTTAATTATCAAAATCCCATAACCATTTGAATCCGCCTGACTGAGATTCATAAGGATGACCATAGCTTGCTTCAAGCCGACAATCTCCGTGGGATCGACCCTTACTCACGTAAGGTATTTCTTGGACGACCCAGTGCACTTTCTAGTCAACTGCACGGAGTTGTGTGGAAAGTGTGTGATAAACCATTATTTTATGGTTCACATTGTGTTTAATTATGTGGTTTTATCAAATCTTTACCCACTTATTTATTAAATAAGCATGCATTTATAATTCCTTCCTAAAAATACTTTATGGTTTAAAACTTGCTTCCTAGAGACTTTTAATTTTGTATTTTAATTCTCCTTTATTCCATTCGATGCCGTGATCTGTGTGTTGAGTGTTTCAGGCTTTATAGGGCATGAATGACTTGGAGATTAGAAAGGAAGCTTGCAAAAATGGAAGGAACACAAGAAAGTAAAGAGATAACCAGCGAGAAGTGACGCGGACACATGGCTCACGCGACCGCGCGACATAGAGGAAATTGCAGTGACGCAGACACATGGCTCACACGACCGCACGGATTGGAAACTGCACAAGTGACGCGAAGGCGTGGACGACATGCACGCGTGGTAAGGCAAAACGCTGGATGACGCGAACGCCTGGATGATGCGATCGCGTGACATGCGCGATCTGCAGAATCTACAGAATTCGCTGGGGGCAATTTTGTGCCCTGTTTTGACCCAGTTTTTGGCCCAGAAAAGCAGATTAGAGACAGGGAACATGCAGAGACAGAACACAATATTCATTCTGCATAATTTTAGTTTTAGATCTGATTTTACCTCTCCTCTAAGTTTTCTCTCTACACATTGATAGTTCTTAGGATTTCATTTTTATTGCTTTTTGGATTGGGATATTAAGAAGAGTTATTACCTTCGTCAAGACTTCATTATTCTAGTTTGTTTTCCTTACTTGTCTCTTACTCTTCCATGTCTTCAATTTATTCAGAATTACTATTGGATTATTTTTAGAATTTATTAATACATGAACCACTTTTATTTTCAATTGATCTTTTTGATTATTATTTATCATGTCTTTCTTTATTTTCCTTTCTTATGTTATGAAGTTTACATTCATAATGAGCGAGTAGTTCCATAACTTGATTGGGAGTTGATTGAAAGGAGGACCTTGAGTTGGAATGCTCAAGAGAAAAATTGTAATTGGGTTTCTTGTTGGATTGTCCTCTAGTCACTGACACTAATCCTTTCCAAGGGAGAGGATTGGAACTTGTGAATAGAAATAGCTTTCCAACTTGCTTGACTTTCCTCTACCTAGTAAGGGATAACTAAGCAGAACAACCTTCAATTATCAATTAATCTCGAGAGTACTCCAACAAGAATAGGGCTTCCAACTAATCTACTCCCAGTCAAGGTTTTTATTAAATTACATACATTCTCTAATTTAATTTCCTGTTCACCAACTCAAACTATTTTTGAAAATATCTGATTAATAAAATAGCATATCTTTCTGCAACTCGTTGGGAGACGTCCTGGGATTCATACTCCCAGTATTTTAATTTTAATTTTGTGACAACCCTTCTAAATTGATAAGTGGATTTTTGGTTGGTTAAGAACTGTACTTGCAATGTATCTCTTATAACAATTTCTTAACTCGCCAATTTCTGTCACGTCAATTTTTGGCGCAGTTGCCGGGGAGTTGCAATAGAGTGCTAAGTTATTGATTGGAATTTATTTATTTGCATTTTATTTTATTTTGCTACTATGAGCTACATGTTTCTTTCGTTAAATGACGCGTTCACTTCCTGATCCAAGCTTGCCAGTATTTGATCCTGAGATTGAAAGAAGTATCTCACGAATAAGGCAAGCTCGGCATCGGTTAGTCCTCTCTGAGGGCGAATCTGAAACATCACTTGAGGAAGAAACAAGCTCCCTTTCTGCTGATTCAGTTGATTTACGTGTAGGTGACATGGCAGCACCTAGGAGAATTACTATCCAGGAGGCTGGAGCCCCTGATTTTACAATGCAACCGTTTCAAGCGCATCACCCAGCAGTGGCTACAGACTTTGAAATAAAGACTGCACTGCTCAATTTGATGCCTAAGTTTCATGGCTTACCTGCTCAAGAGCCTAACAAGAACCTGAGGGATTTCCAAGCAGCCTGTTCTATTGTCAGGCGTGATGGTGCAGATAAAACTTCTATTCTGTTGAAAGCTTTCCCGTTCTCTCTTGAGGGAAAAGCAAGAGAGTGGTACTACACTCAACTCGCAGCAACTGTTTCTGACTGGGATACGCTTAGAAGAGAATTTTTGGAAAAATTCTTTTCAGCTGAAGTTACTGATAAACTGAGGAAAGACATTTCCATGATTATTCAGGACGAATCCAAGACTCTCTATGAATATTGGGAATGCTTCAACAATCTTCTGGAAGCATGTCCCCACCATATGATTGACAAGATAGTGTTGCTCAGCTACGTCACACAAGGCATGAGGCCTCAATATAAGACCACATTGGAAAGTGCTAGCAATGGGTCTATGAAAAAGTACAAGACCACTGATTAGGCATGGCAATTGATCAGCGACTTAGCTGAATCTACTCAGAATCACAGGCAGAAACAAGGCCGTTCAAAAGCTATTGCAGAAGTATCCTCTAGCAGAGAGACTGCTGCTCTAACTCAGAGTATCTGTGAAATAACCAACTTACTAAAGCAGATGCAATTGAATCAACAACAAGTTCAGCAAGCTCAACCTTCTCCACCACAGCAAAGCCAATAGTTAGTTCCACAGAGAGTGTGCAGAATCTGTGCTGATTATAGCCATTATACTGATGAATGTCCGTAGCTCCAGCAGGAAGACAACACTGTGGCAGCCACTCATAACTTCTATGACCGTCCCAATCAAGGTGGTAACTACAACCATGGATGGCAGGACAATTCCAACCAAGGTTGGAGAGATAATTCTAATCAGAGCTGGAGGGACAACAATAACAGAGGAGGCAGAGACAATTAGGGAAATCAGAGGTGGAATAATAACAACAACAGGCAGCAGAACCAGAACCAACTTTACAGAGCACCTCACCTGAGGAAATTCCAAGGATCACAGCACAACCAAAAGCAGACCTCTCAGATCACTTGTCCTTCTTCATCTTTTAATGATGAGTTACTACAATCTATTGATCGGAGACAACAGGCCATGGAAAACAACCTTACTTCTACTCTAAATGGTCTGAACTCTACCTTGCAAGCTCTTGTCTCACAGATTGGATCACTGAATAAGTCCAATAACCAACCTTTGAGCTCTAGTGGAATCTCCTCTCAACTATTACCCAATCCAAAGGGTGGCATTAATGCCATCACCCTAAGGTCCGGAACCACATTGGAAGAGAGGAATCAGGAGGAGCCAAGCCCACCAGAACACGCCTCAGCTGAAGAGTAGGTGGAAATAGAAGATGTTGAAGAGGGAGAGGACATACAGGACATGGCTGAAGAAGAAGAAGCTCAATCACAGGAAGAAGCACCAAAGGGCGCAGACACTGTAGAAAACGCCATTCTTATTCCATTTTCACAACTTGCAAGGAAGCCCAGGAAGCAGTTGGAACCTATCCCAAAATGGTAGAAATATTCAAAAAGGTTGAGGTAACTGTTCCCCTTTTTGATGTTATTCTGAGGACAATGAAAGTACTTTACCATTGTCACCAACTCCAGACAATCCGGAGCCTGGCCATGAGCAGAAGCGAGAATTAAAACCCCTCCCTCCACACCTTAAATATGCTTACCTTGAGGACAAGCAAAAGTTTCCAGTTATCATTACACGGGAACTCACTTCTCAACAAGAAGAGCAGTTACTTAGTGTGCTGAGGAGGCACAAGAAGGCAATTGGATGGAGTTTGGCAGACATAGTAGGCATCAACCCTCAAGTTTGTGAGCACAGAATATTTTTAGAAGAGGGAGCTATGCCTGTTCGTCAACCCCAAAGAAGACTGAATCTCACTATCTTGGAGGTTGTCAAAAAGGAAGTGACCAGACTACTAGAGGCAGATATCATCTACCCCTTCTCAGACAGTGAATGGGTAAGCCCAGTACAAGTAGTGCCCAAGAAGTCTGGAGTCACCACAGTGAAGAATGAGCATGGAGAGCTCATAGCAACCAGAGTACAGAATGCCTGGAGGGTCTGCATTGATTACAGGCGCCTAAACCAGGCCACTCGTAAGGATCACTATCCTCTTCCATTCATTGATCAAATGCTGGATCGCCTGTCAGGTAAATCACATTATTGCTTTTTAGATGGTTACACAGGCTATTTCCAGATTCATATAGCTCCTGAAGAGTAAGAAAAGACTACTTTTACCCGTCTTTTTGAGACTTATGCTTATAAGAAAATACCCTTTGGCTTGTGCAATGCACCAGCTACTTTCCAAAGGTGCATGATGAGTCTTTTCTCTGACCTTATTGAGAACTGTATGGAGGTTTTTATGGATGATTTTAGCATTTATGGTGATTCCTTTAGCCTTTGCTTAGATAGTTTATCTCGAGTATTAGATAGATGTGTCATTACAAACATTGTATTGAATTTTGAAAAATGTCACTTTATGGTTAAACAAGGGATTGTACTCGGACATGTTGTGTCTAATACAGGCATTTCTGTAGATCCAGCAAAGGTGGATGTTATTTCTAGTTTGCCTTACCCTTCCTCTGTGAGGGAAGTCCGTTCGTTCCTTGGCCATGCAGGTTTTTACCGAAGATTCATTAAGGACTTCATTAATGTAGCACTTCCCTTATCTAGATTACTGCAGAAAGATATTGAGTTCGAGTTCAGTGAGGATTGCAAACAAGCGTTTGATAAGCTGAAGACTGCCCTGACTCAAGCCCCAATTGTGAGAGGACCAGACTGGAGCCAGCCATTTGAAATCATGTGCGATGCTTCCAACCATGCAGTAGGAGCAGCGCTGGCTCAGCGTGAAGGTAAGGACCCCTTTGTACTTGCTTATGCGTCTAAAACTTTAGACGCCGCTCAATCTAATTACACTACTACTGAGAAAGAGCTTCTTGCTATTATTTTTGCTCTGGTTAAATTTTGAGCCTATTTACTTGGTACTAAAGTAGTAGTGTATTCAGACCACGCAGCTCTAAAGTATTTATTAGCTAAAAAGGAATCCAAACCAAGGCTTATACGTTGGATACTGCTACTATAAGAATTTGACTTAGACATAAAGGATAGGAGTGGTAACCAGAACTTAGTGGCAGATCACTTGAGTCGCCTTGAGCACATTAAGGATAACTCCACTCCTATAGCTGATAATTTCCCATTTGATAACCTGCGAGCAGTATCTGAGGTAGTCCCTTGGTATGCACCTGTAGCTAATTATCTAGTTAGCCGCACTTTTCCTCCAAACTTTACTAAGCATCAAAGAGACAAGCTGAAAAATGAGTCTAAATATTATATATGGGATGACCCATATTTATGTAGATGTGGCGCTGACCAGGTAATTAGAAAGTGTGTGCCTCAATCAGAATTCCAGTCCATTTTAGAGGCCTGTCACTCATCTGAGAGTGGAGGACATTTTGGCCCTCAAAGAACAGCTAGAAAAATCTTAGACTGTGGATTCTAGTGGCCTACTCTTTTTAAAAACGCTGCTGAATTTTGTAAATCCTGTTTCCCATGCCAAAAATTTGGTAATATATCCAGGAGGGATGAGATGCCTCAACAAATTATGCTTTTCTATGAAATTTTTTATGTTTGGGGCATTGACTTCATGGGTCCATTTCCAAATTCTAATGGTTATTTTTATATATTGTTAGCTGTAGATTACGTTTCTAAATGGGTGGAAGCAATTCCTACCCACACTGATGATGCTAACACTGTTTTTTCCTTTGTTAGAAACCACATTATTTGTCGCTTTGGATCACCGCGAGCAATCGTGAGCGATAAAGGACCCATTTTTGTAACAGGAGACTAACAGGATTACTGAAGAAGCATGGGATAATTCATAAAGTAGCAACAACCTACCATCCTCAGACTAATGGGCAAGCTGAGGTGTCAAATAAAGAGATAAAGCGTATATTGCAGAAGATAGTCAAACCTCACAGAAGAGACTGGAGCAGCAGGCTACAAGATGCACTTTGGGCATACAGAACAGCATACAAGACACCCATTGGGATGAGTCCCTTCCGCTTAGTTTATGGAAAAGCCTGTCATCTCCCAGTTGAAGTAGAGCACAAAGCATTTTGGGCAGTAAAGGAGTGCAACATGAGATTTGAGAAAGCCGGAGCTGAAAGGAAGTTGCAACTACAAGAATTGGAAAGCCTTCGCCTGGAAGCTTATGAGAACTCAAGGCTGTACAAGGAAAAGATGAAGGTTGTACATGATTAGCACATCAAGAGGAAAGAGTTCCAACCTGGGGACTTAGTCCTCCTTTACAAATCCAGACTGAGGCTCATGCCAGGCAAGTTGAGATCCAGATGGGAAGGTCCATATAGAGTAGAGAAGGCTGAGCCGTACGGAGTTTTTCACCTAAGTCACCCTTCAAGCTCTGAACTCATCAAAGTTAATGGCCATCGTTTGAAGCTATATCATGGTGAGAAGGTAACGAAAAACAAGGAGTTATACATCTTCCTCTTGGAGGATCCACTCACAGCAGAAGACTGAGCTAGTGGAGCCTCCAACTTACGGACGTTAAAGCAAAGTGCTAGGTGGGAGACAACCCACCATGGTATGATCGTTCCTTTCTATATTCTTAGTTTTCTTTTCCAATAACTCTTCTCTTTATTAGCATATTTAGTTTGCATCTGCATTTTCATATTTTTATTTAAAAAAAAAAAACGGGGCATGCAACGCGACAGCGTCGTCGACGCGTCCGCGTCGCAGAAGAGTAAGAAAGCAGAGAAATCGAACAGAGAGTCATACGGAAGCGTGGCTGGAGGCGTGCCTTTGGCACAATTCACCCCACGCGACCGCGTCGCTGACGCGTCCACGTCACATGGGAAACATGCCTCCCACGCGTCCGCGTTGCTCACGCGGACGTGTGACCTAAAATTCGACGTAGAGAAGGGTGCACGACCGAAAGTTGTGCTAGAGTGGTGCTGGACTGGTGCTGAATGCACAAGCCTTACCACGCGGACGCATGGCTCATGCGTCCGCGTCATATCCCAACGATGGCCACTCACGCGATCACGTCAACCACGCGACTGCGTCACCCTGGATTTTGGCAATAATAAGTTTTGAATAGAGAGTTGTGTGAGCGCGAGGCTGCCCTCGCGCCAGTAGCACAAAACGCGTCACGCGTCCGCATGACCGACGCGACCGCGTCGATTAATTTAAGCGCAAGTCACGCGAACGCGTCCCCACGCGTCCGCGTCGCTTGCGCCGCACAGCTTATCCTAATTTGCCAAATATCTTATCTTTCTCTTCCCCAAATCCTACTTTTTCTTTTCCCTCCTCATTATTTTCTTCCCCCTTCTTCTTCTTCCTTCTTTCTCACTTTCTACTTTCTCTCTCTCACCACCATTAACAAGGTTTTTCTTTTCTTCTTCCCTCTTTACTTTTCTATTCTTCTTCTCAATTTATGTTTTCTTCTTCTTTTCTTTTTCTTTTTATTTTCATTATTCATGTTTTCTTTTTCTTTCTTTTTCTTTTAATTGGTGTTGGATGTTTCTTATGGTCATTATTATTCTTTATGGTTTTCTTGTAGATTATTCAGGAACTGTTTAACAATTATATTTTACTTTTTAAAAGGGTTGCTTTCATGTTCCATTTAATACTTTCAATAGCTTCTTTACCATGCATGCTATGTGTTTGTGAAAACGCCCGTATGGCATTGTGCACTATTTTTGAATTCTTTTATTTTCCTACTCTAAATGCTTGCTTTTCACAAAACCCTTTTTCATATCATATTAATTTAATATAATTGTCATTACAAATAGATTGTTAGTATGAAAGACTTGGTAATCTAACTTGAACATTAAATGCTTGATCTATGCTACTCATGCCTTTGCATGCATGCCAATAAACACCTTGCATTTAATTGTTTCCATATGCACTCGTTATATTTCCATTGATGATTTTTCACATTTGTCATGACCATGTATTAACATCATTCATCTTTTACTGTGCATTGATTACCACTTTTTCCGCCCTCTTCCTTGCTCCAACCCTTGACATTTTAACATAATTTTTCCTTTCTTTCTTTTAAGATGGCCACCAAGAAAGGCAAGGAGAAAGCTGCTCCCAAATCAATAGCAAGGAGAGGAACAAAACGAGCATTAGTGGCAGAGCCATCTTCAACTGCAGTTAAACCCTCAACAAAAAGAATTAAGAGGATTATAAAGGTTGATGATAAAGAGAAAGCCTTCCCAGCAAAGGACACTGCGCGATTTCCCAATCGCTACTGTGAGCAGATGTTCCCCATCCTGGCAGAAAGGAGTTACAACAATGAATACCTTCTTATCCTCCCAAACCACATTGCTGATTTTGTTGAGCCGCAAATTGCACGAAGACGGTGGGGTTTCCTCCAGAGACAGCCACGACAGGTTAATCTTTCCTGGGTTGTTCAGTTCTACTCCAACATCCACCTGCCAACCCTGCAGTCTGTCTATGTCCGTCAGAAGCGAATCCTCATCACAGAAGAGGCCATTCAACGAGCTTTAGATCTTCCTCCTAATCCAGAAGGACTTGACGCATTTCAAGAAGCCGCACTCAAGCGCCAGATGTACCAATTTGACTGGGATGCTGTTCTCAGAGTTATCGCACTACCTGGCAGCAGATGGATCTACGGATACCATCATTCCCATCCTAAGGGAATATTGGCTTCCGCACTTACCTTGGAGGCTCGAGTATCAGCACAGATTATGTCCCATTACGTCTTTCTGAGCACCCACGAGTCCTCCTTCACTGCAGACATGGCCATTCTACTATGGTGCATCCTTATAGACCAGCCTCTGAACCTATCAAGACACATCCGGAATGCCATGGGACACGTACAAATTGTGGGCAACTTACCTTTTCCTACTTTGGTTTCAAATCTCGTCTCAGTCGCCGGAATCTCCTACAGAGCTGGAGACACCAAAGCCATGCTTCCACGGGATGATCAGTACGTCCCTAACGGGAAATATATCAGACCTCCAGCAGTAACTACAAGCCAGCCTTCTGAACCGGCTGAAGACATTCCTCCTTCAACACCACAAGCACCTACAACAAATCAACTGCTCCATCAGATACTTGAAAGGTTGGATCGGCAGGAACACAAAGCGAAGCTACGAGAGCGCCGTAACAAGCGCCAATTCACATACCTCAAGGAGCTACTTAAGAGAAAATATAGAGACTCAGACACCCTAGACTCCACTTCCTTCACCAGCACAGGGAGCCACGACGGTCCCGACTGTGGAGATACTGCTACCAGCCCACCTTTGTTCTTGACAGATGGCACTGAGGACGATGCAAAGCCTTAAGTGTGGGGAGGTCGGTCAGTACCTGACTTCCGGAGGTAATTTCTCTTCCCTAACACCAATAAAATAGGTTATTTAGTTAGTTTTTCTTTTGTAGAATAGGATAAATTGCATAGTAATAGATTAGTTGCATGCATGTTCTACTTGATTGAAAAGACAATAAGTTTCTTCTAAGACCCCATTTTTAGAACAGAATTTTACTAATTTTAATCAAAACTTTTATGTTAAATTTGCTTGAAGTTGTATTTGGAACATGGTTTTTGAGCTAAAGAACACACAACCTGTGAGACTTTGAGCCTTTATACATGGTTACATTATTTAACCATAATTATTTTATTCTTGTGTGTTTACTTCTCTATGATTGTAATTTATATTTTGTTTCATCCTATATGTCCAATGTTAATATATTTATATGTCTGCATATGATTGAGGCCATTATTTGTTTAGCTCACTTATCCCAAATAGGCCTACCCTTGCAATTACCTTTGTTAGCCACTTTGAGCCTTTAAATCCCATTTGTTCTTTATTTTACCACATTACTAGCCTTAAGCGAAAAAACAATTTTATATCCCAATTGAATCTTTGGTTAGCTTAAGATAGAATTGTGTGTTAATTAAGTATGGGAAAATTGTGGGAACAAAAGATAATAAGGGAATGTGTCATGATGATATAATAGGAATTTGGGTACCTACTCATGTGAAACTATAAGAATTAAAAATCTATGTGCATTGATAAGCTATGTTTATTTTTATGTTCAAAAAAAAAAATCCAAAAATATTCTATAATTAAATAAGGGGACAAAATTACCCCAATGTCAAGTTAAGAATTCAAGGATCAATGCATGTATGATAAAATTAAAATGAAAAGTTGATACATGAGTATGGAATGTGAAAGAGAAATTTTGGGTAGCTAGGTATGAAATTTAAGTTATATAGAATTTATATATGTGTGTTAGGCGAAAGCTTGGGTCCATACATATACCTGTACCCTTACCTTGGCCCCATTACAACCTTGAAAAGACCTCATGATGTTTGCATTGGTATATTAAATTTTGTTGATTGGTTAGGTGAAAAACAAAAATTAGAAAGCATGATTAGAGAAGGATAGAGTGATTGCCCTAAACACTAGAGAGATTAGAGCATACATACATCATCAGTGAGGGTTCAATGCTTAAATTCTATGTTCCCTGCTTTCATGAGCTACCTTCTTGCATTTTTTATCTGTTCTTACTGAATAAGAATTGAATTAGTGGAATTTGATTTGTGATTGTCTTGAAGAGCTTATTTACTTTTGACCAAGTGGACAAGAATCATATAGTTGCATTCACATATATAGGTTGCATTGCACTGCATGAGTTTTACATGTTTCTACTCATTTATTTTATCTCCTTCAAATAAGCATGAGGACATGCTAATATCTAAGTGTGGGGAGGTTGATAAACCATTATTTTATGGTTCACATTGTGTTTAATTATGTGGTTTTATCAAATCTTTACCCACTTATTCATTAAATAAGCATGCATTTATAATTCCTTCCTAAAAATACTTTATGGTTGAAAACTTGCTTCCTAGAGATTTTTAATTTTGTATTTTAATTCTCCTTTATTCCATTCGATGACGTGATCTGTGTGTTGAGTGTTTCAGGCTTTATAGGGTATGAATGACTTGGAGATTAGAAAGGAAGCTTGCAAAAATGGAAGGAACACAAGAAATTAAGGAGATAACCAGCGAGAAGTGACGTGGACGCATGGCTCACGCGACCGCGCGGATTGGAAACTGCACAAGTGATGCGAAGGCGTGGACGACGCGCACGCGTGGCAAGGCAAAACCCTGGATGACGCGAACGCCTGGATGACGCGATCACGTGACATGCGCGATCTGCAGAATCTACAGAATTCGCTGGGGGCAATTTTGTGCCCTGTTTTGACCCAGTTTTCGGCCTAGAAAAGCAGATTAGAGCCAGGGAACATGCAGAGACAGAACACAACATTATTCTGCATAATTTTAGTTTTAGATCTGATTTTACCTCTCCTCTAAGTTTTCTCTCTACACATTGATAGTTCTTAGGATTTCGTTTTTATTGCTTTTTGGATTAGGATATTGAGAAGAGTTATTACCTCCGTCAAGGCTTCATTATTCTAGTTTGTTTTCCTTACTTGTCTCTTATTCTTCCATGTCTTCAATTTATTCAGAATTACTATTGGATTATTTTTAGAATTGATTAATACAAGAACCACTTTTATTTTCAATTGATCTTTTTGATTATTATTTATCATGTATTTCTTTATTTCCCTTTCTTATGTTATGAAGTTTACATTCATAATGAGCAAGTAGTTCCATAACTTGATTGGGAGTTGATTGAAAGGAGGACCTTGAGTTAGAATGCTCAAGAGAAAAATTGTAATTGGATTTATTGTTGGATTGTCCTCTAGTCACCGACACTAATCCTTTCCAAGGGAGAGGATTGGAACTTGTGAATAGAAATAGCTTTCCAACTTGCTTGACTTTCCTCTACCTAGTAAGGGATAACTAAGCAGAACAACCTTCAATTATCAATTAATCTCGAGAATACTCCAACAAGAATAGGGCTTCCAACTAGTCTACTCCCAGTCAAGGTTTTTATTAAATTACATACATTCTCTAATTTAATTTCCTGTTTACCAACTTAAACCATTTTTGAAAACATCTGATTAATAATATAGCACATCTTTCTGCAACTCATTGGGAGACGACCTGGGATTCATACTCCCAGTATTTTAATTTTAATTTTGTGACAACCCTTCTAAATTGATAAGTGGATTTTCGGTTGGTTAAGAACTGTACTTGCAACGTATCTCTTATAACAATTTCTTAACTCGCCAATTTCCGCCACGTCAGTGTGCGATCACGATTTTGTGTACCAAGTTTTTGGCATCGTTGTCGGGTATTGTTCGAGTTTGGACAACTGACGGTTCATCTTGTTGCTCAGATTAGGTAATTTTATTTTATTTTAAGCTTTTATTTTTTTATTTTATTTTCGAAAATTTTTTTTCAGAATTTTTAAGAATGAATTCTAGAGTTTCATGATGATCTGTTGAAGTCTGGCTGGCTGTGAAGCCATGTCTAATCTTTTGGACCGAGGTTTCAACTTATCATCACAAGAGCTTATTGATTTCTATCAATCTTGCTGTTGAATGTAATGATCTGCTAAAGCTTGGCTGGCCATTGGCCATGTCTAGTTTTTCGGACCGAAGCTTTCACTGAAAGCTTGGCTGGCTAGTAAGCCATGTCTAAATCCTGGACCGGAGTTTTAGACTAACATTGCATGATTCCTGGAATTCTCATTAAGAATTTTGAATTCCTTATTTTCTTTTTCCAAATAATTTTCGAAAAAAAAATACAAAAAAATTTATAAAATCATAAAAACAAAAAATTTTGTGTTTTGTTTGAGTCTAGTGTCTATTTTTAAGTTTGGTGTCTCGCATATTTTTAACTTTCTTGCATTTCTCGAATATATGCATTATTTTCTTCATCGATCTTCAAGTTGTTCTTGATGATTTTCTTGGGTCTGATCTTTAAATTCTCTTGTTTTGTGTCTTTTGTTGTTTCGCATGTGCATTCTCAATTTGTTAGTGTCTCTAATATGAAAATTTCTGGGTTTGGTGTCTTGCATGCATTGTTTATCTGATCTTAGTTTTCCATTATTAGTTTCATTTTGTTATTTTTCATCATTAAAAATTCAAAAAAATTTTCAAAATTATGTCTTTTCAAGTCAATAATACAGAGAATTGAAGATTCAGAACATACAGCAGAGGAATTACATGAGAAAAAGCTGGGCGTTCAAAACGCCCAGTGAGGAAGGAAAATTGGCGTCTAAACGCCAGCCAGGGAGGCAAGTTAATTTTTAATTCAAATCTTTTTCAAATCATATCTTTTTCAAAAATCAAATCTTTTTCAATTTTTTTTAATATTTTCGAAAATTCCAAATTGATTTTCAAAATCTTTTTCTTATTTTTATTTCATATTTTTCAAAATTAATGCTAATATTTAATGTGATTGATTCAAAAATCTCAAGTTGTTACTTGCCTATTAAGAAAGGTTCAATCTTTAAATTTTAAAATCATATCTTTTTGTTTCTTATTAGTCAAGTAATCAACTTTAATTTTTAAAATCAAATATTTTTAAATTGTTTTTCAATCATATCTTCTTAATCATATTTTCTCAACCACATCTTTTTCAAAATAATTTTCAATCATATCTTTTTGATTACTGATTTCAAAATCTTCTTCAAATCACCTCACCACTTTCTTACTTTTAATTTTTGAAAAACCATCAACCACTTTTTCAAAATTCTTTTTAATTATTTTAAAATTTTAGTTTTATTTAAAAATTTGTTTTCGAAAATTCTTCTCCTTCCTCACCTTTTTCTATTTAAGGAATAACATTTCTCCTCTATTAGCAATTCGGACTCTCTCCCTCTCTATAAGTTCAAATTTTCCTCTCTACCTCATCCTTCTATTCTTCTTTTTCTCTGACACCTCAAGAAATCTCTATACTGTGACATAGAGGATTCCATACTTTCTTGTTCTCTTCTCTTTCATTTAAGCAGGAACAAAGACAAAGGAATTCTTATTGAAGCTGATCCTGAACCTGAAAGGACCTTGAAGAGGAAGCTAAGAGAAGCTAAAGCACAACTCTTTAGAGAGGACCTAATAGAAATTTTTGAAAGAGAAGAAGAAATGGCAGCCGAAAATAACAACAATGCCAACAATACAAGGAAGATGCTTGGTGACTTCATTGCACCTTCTTCTGACTTATGTGGAAGGAGCATCTCAATTCCTGCAATTGGAGCAAACAACTTTGAGCTTAAGCCTCAATTAGTTTCTCTAATACAGCAGAATTGTAAGTATCATGGACTTCCATTGGAAGATCCTCATCAGTTTTTAGCTGAATTCTTGTAAATTTGTGACACTGTTAAGACCCATGGGGTAGACCCTGAGGTCTACAGACTTATGCTCTTCCCTTTTACTGTTAGAGACAGAGCTAGGACATGGTTGGACTCACAACCTAAAGAAATCTTGAACTCTTGAAAAAAGCTGGTCAATGCCTTCTTAGCAAAGTTCTTTTCACCTCAAAAATTAAGTAAGCTTAGAGTGGAAGTCCAAACCTTCAGACAGAAGGAAGGCGAATCCCTCTCTGAAGCTTGGAAAAGATACAAGCAATTGGTCAGAAGGTGTCCTTCTGGCATGCTTTCAGAATGGAGCATCATATGCATATTCTATGATAGTCTGTTTGAAATGTCCAAGATGTCATTGGACAACTCTGCTGGTGGATCTCTTCATCTGAAGAAGACGCCTGAAGAAGCCCAGGAACTCATTGAAATGGTTGCAAATAACCAATTCATATACACTTCTGAAAGGAATCCTGTGAATAATGGGACAACTTAAAAGAAAGGAGTTCTTGAGATTGATACTCTGAATGCCATATTGGCTCAGAATAAAATATTGACTCAGCAAATCAATATGATCTCTCAGAGTCTGTCTGGAATGCAAGCAGCAACAGGCAGTACTAAAGAAGCATCTTCTGAAGAAGAAGCTTATGATCCTGAGAACCCTGCAATGGAAGAGGTGAATTACATGGGAGAATCCCATGGAAACACCTATAATCCTTCATGGAGAAATCATCCAAATCTCTCATGGAAGGACCAACAGAAGTCTCAACAAGGCTTCAACAACAATAATGGTGGAAGAAATAGGTTTAGCAATAGCAAGCCTTTTCCATCATCTTCTCAGCAACAGACAGAGAATTCTGAGCAGAGTCTCTCTAGCTTAGTAGCCATAGTCTTTGATCTATCTAAAACCACACTAAGTTTCATGACTGAAACAAGGTCCTCCATTATAAATTTGGAGGCACAGGTGGGTCAGCTGAGTAAGAAAGTTATTGAATTCCCTCCTAGTGCTCTCCCAAGCAATACAGAAGAGAATCCCAAGAAAGAGGAGGAAAAGGCAGTGATTTCCACTTAGGAAGACTTCAATGGACGTCCACTGGCCCCCAAGGAGTTCCTTAATGGAGAACCAGAGGAATCTAAGGCTCAGATAGAGACCATAGAGATTCCACTGAACCTACTTCTGCCATTCATGAGCTCTGATGAGTATTTTCCCTCTGAAGAGGATGAAGATATTACTGAAGAGCAAGTTGCTAAGTATCTTGGAGCAATCATGAAGCTAAATGCCAAGTTATTTGGTAATGAGACTTGGGAGGATGAACCTCCATTGCTCTTCAATGAACTGAATACCTTGGATAGGCAGAAATTACCTCAGAAGAAACCGGACCCCAGAAAATTCTTAATATCCTGTACCATAGGCACCATGACTTTTGAGAAGGCTCTGTGTGACCTAGGGTCAAGTATAAACCTCATGCCCCTCTTTGTATGGAAGAAACTAGGTATCCTTGAGGTGCGAGCGGCAAGAATCTCACTAGAGATGGCAGACAATTCAAGGAAGCAGGCTTATAGACTTGTAGAGGATGTCTTGGTAAAAGTTGAAGGCCTTTACATCCCTGCTGAATTCATAATCTTGGACACTAGGAAGAACATGGATGAATTCATCATCCTTGGCAGACCCTTCCTCGCCACAGCAAAAGCCGTGATTGATGTTGACAGAGGAGAGTTGGTTCTTCAAGTGAATGAAGACCACTGATGAGCGGATAATTTATACGCTTTTTGACGTTGTTTTTAGTATGTTTTTAGTAGGATCTAGTTACTTTTAGGGATGTTTTCATTAGTTTTTATGTTAAATTCACATTTCTGGACTTTACTATGAGTTTGTGTGTTTTTCTGTGATTTCAGGTATTTTCTGGCTGAAATTGAGGGACTTGAGCAGAAATCAGATTCAGAGGTTGAAAAAGGACTGCTGATGCTGTTGGATTCTGACCTCCCTGCACTCAAAGTGGATTTTCTGGAGCTACAGAACTCGAAATGGCGCGCTTCCAATTGAGTTGGAAAGTAGACATCCAGGGCTTTCCAGCAATATATAATAGTCCATACTTTGGCCAAGAATTGACGACGTAAACTGGTGTTCAACGCCAGCCTTCTGCCCAAATCTGGCGTCCAGCGCCAGAAAAGGATCCAAAACCAGAGTTGAACGCCCAAACTGGCACAGAAACTGGCGTTCAACTCCACAAATGGCCTCTGCACGTGGAACACTTAAGCTCAGCCCAAACACACACCAAGTGGGCCCCGGAAGTGGATTTATGCATCAATTACTTACTCATGTAAACCCTAGTGACTAGTTTATTATAAATAGGACCTTTTACTACTGTATTAGGCATCTTTGGATGCCTGGTTCTTAGATCAGAGGGGCTGGCCATCTCGGCCATGCCTGGACCTTCACTTATGTATTTTCAAACGGTAGAGTTTCTACACTCCATAGATTAAGGTGTGGAGCTCTGCTGTTCCTCAAAGATTAATGCAAAGTACTACTGTTTTCTATTCAATTCTTCTTATTTCGCTTCTAAGATATCCATTCGCACCCAAGAACGTGATGAAGGTGATGATTATGTGTGACGCTCATCATCCTTCTCCCTTATGAACGCGTGCCTGACAAACACTTCCGTTCTACATGAATTAAGCTAGAATGAGTATCTCTTAGATCTCCTAACCAGAATCTTCGTGGCGTAAGCTAGAATGATGGCGGCATTCAAGGGAATCCGGAAAGTCTAAACCTTGTCCGTGGTATTCCGAGTAGGATTCAATGATTGAATGACTGTGACGAGCTCCTAACTCGCGATTGCAGGGCGTTAGTGACAGACGCAAAAGGATAGTAAATCCTATTCCAGCATGATCGAGAACCGACAGATGAATAGCCGTGCTGTGACAGGGTGCGTGAGCATATTATTCACTGAGAGGATAAGATGAAGCCATTGACAACGGTGATGCCTCCAGACGATTAGCCGTGCCGTGACAGGGCATTGGATCATTTTCCCGAGAGATGACCGAAAGTAGCCGTTGACAGTGGTGATGTATCACATAAAGCCAGCCATGGAAAGGAGTAAGACTGATTGGATGAAGATAGCAAGAAAGCAGAGGTTCAGAGGAACGAAAAGCATCTCCATTCGCTTATCTGAAATCCCTGCCAATGAATCTACATAAGTATCTCTATCCCTTTTATTGTTTATTTTAATCTAATAAAATATCATGTTTAAATCCGCCTGACTGAGATTTGCAAGGTGACCATAGCTTGCTTCAAGCCAACAATATCTGTGGGATCGACCCTTACTCACGTAAGGTTTATTACTTGGACGACCCAGTACACTTGCTGGTTAGTTGAACGGAGTTGTGTCCACACATAGTAGAGAGCCATAATAATGATTCCATACAATAACAAAGAGTACTACATTAATGTGATCACAATTTCGTCCACCAAGTTTTTGGCGCCGTTGCCGGGGATTGTTCGAGTTTGGACAACTGACGGTTCATCTTGTTGCTCAGATTAGGTAATTTTCTCTTTGTTTTCTTTTCAAAAATTTTTCAAAAATTATTTCAAAAATCTCTCATCTGTTTTCGAAAAAAAAAATAATAATAAAAATGTTTTCAAAAATTTTATTCAAGATTTTTAAGAATGAATTCTAGTGTTTCATGATGATTTGTTGAATCCTGGCTGGCTGTAAGCCATGTCCAATCTTTTGGACTGGGATTTCAACTTATCATCACAAGAGATTCTCACACACTTAGTTGTTCTATACATGAAAAAACTTACATGCTAAAGCTTGGCTGGCTATTAAGCCATGCCTGACCCTTTGATTGGAGCTTTAGAGCATAAGATTCCTGGAATTCATATTAAAAATTTTGAATCCTTATTTTTCTCTTTTCTAAATAATTTTCAAAAAATATAAAATAAAAAAAAAATCCAAAAAAAAAATTAGAAAATCATAAAAATCAAAAATATTTTTCTGTTTCTTGTTTGAGTCTTGAGTCATGTTATAAGTTTGGTGTCATTTGCATGTGCATCTTGCATTTTTTTCGAAAAAAAATCATGCATTCATAGTGGTCTTCATGATCTTCAAGTTGTTCTTGGTAAGTCTTCTTGTTTGATCTTGATGATTTTTTGTTTTGTGTCTTTTCATGTTTATCATATGCATTCTTGAATTCTTAGTGCGTAAGCATTAAAGAATTCTAAGTTTGGTGTCTTGCATGTTTTCTTTGCATGAAAATTTTTTCAAAATTGTGTCTATGATGTTCATCTTGACATTCAAAGTGTTCTTGGTGTTCATCTTGACATTCATAGCATTCTTGCATGCATCACATGTTTTGATTTAAAAATTTCATGCATTGCATCTTTTTAGTGTTTTTCTCTTGCATCATAAAAATTTCAAAAATCAAAAAAATATCTTTCCCTTTTTCTCTCATTAAATTCGAAAATTTGGATTGACTTTTTCAAAAATTTTTAAAAAATCAAAGTTGTTGCCAATGAGTCAAATCAAATTTTCAATTTGAAAATCTTATCTTTTTCAAAACAATTTTCAAAAATCAAATCTTTTTCAAAATTTTTAGCTATTTTCGAAAATTTCAAAAATATTTTTCAAAAAATCTTTTTCTTATTTTTATATAAAATTTTCGAAAATAACTAATCAATTAATGTTTTGATTCAAAAATTTGAAGTTTGTTACTTGCTTGTTAAGAAAGATTCAAACTTTAAATTCTAGAATCATATCTTGTGATTTCTTATGAACCAAGTCATTAATTGAGATTTTAAAAAAAAAATCAAATCTTTTTCAAAACTAATTTCAATCATATCTTTTCAAAAATAACTTCTTATCTTTTCAAAATTTGTTTCAACTAACTAACTAACTTTTTGTTTGTTTCTTAACTTTTTCAAAACTACCTAACTAACTCTCTCTCTCTCTAATTTTCGAAAATATCTCTCCCTTTTTCAAAAATTTCTTTTTAATTAACTAATTATTTTTATTTTTTATTTTTGAATTCAAAAATTTTCGAAAAATACTAACTAATTTTCAAAAACCAATTTTCAAAAATCACTAACTCTTTTTCAAAATAATTTTCGAAAAGTATTCCTCCCCCATCTCATTCTATTTATTCATTCATGTCCTAACATCTCATCTCACATTCCAATCCTTACAGTTGTGTTTCTTCCTTTACATCACATCCTTTATCTCCCCCTCTTCTTCTACTTACAAAGGGATCCCTATACTGTGGTATAAAGGATCTCTATCATTATTATCATTTTTCTGGCCATTCTTCCTTGTCATATGAGCAGGAGCAAGGATAAGAACATTCTTGTAGAAGCAGATCCAGAACCTGAAAGAACTCTGAAGAGAAAATTAAGAGAAGCTAAAATACAACAATCCAAAGATAACCTTTCAGAAATTTTCGAACAGGCAGAGGAGATGGCAGCCGAAAATAATAATAATGCAAGGAGGATGCTTGGTGACTTTACTGCACCTAATTCCAATTTACATGGAAGAAGCATCTCCATTCCTGCCATTGGAGCAAACAACTTTGAGCTGAAACCTCAATTAATTTCTCTGATGCAGCAGAACTGCAAGTTTCATGGACTTCCATCTGAAGATCCTTTTCAGTTCTTGACTGAATTCTTGCAGATATGTGATACTGTTAAGACTAATGGAATAGATCCTGAAGTCTACAGGCTCATGCTTTTTCCTTTTGCTGTAAGAGACAGAGCCAGAGTATGGTTGGATTCTCAACCTAAAGACAGCCTGAACTCTTGGGATAAGCTGGTCACGGCTTTCTTAGCCAAGTACTTTCCTCCTCAAAAGCTGAGCAAGCTTAGAGCTGATGTTCAAACCTTCAGACAGAAAGAAGGTGAATCCCTCTATGAAGCTTGGGAAAGATACAAACAATTGACCAAAAAGTATCCTTCTGACATGCTTTCAGAATGGACCATCCTGAATATATTCTATGATGGTTTATCTGAGCTATCAAAGATGTCACTGGACACTTCTGCAGGTGGATCCATTCACCTAAAGAAAACGCCTGCAGAAGCTCAAGAACTCATTGACATGGTTGCTAATAACCAGTTCATGTACACTTCTGAAAGGAATCCTGTGAGTAATGGGACGCCTATGAAGAAGGGAGTTCTTGAAGTTGATACTCTGAATGCCATATTGGCTCAGAACAAAATATTGACTCAGCAAGTCAATATGATTTCTCAGAGTCTGCATGGAATGCAAGCTGCATCCAACAGTACTCAAGAGGCATCTTCTGAAGAAGAAGCCTATGATCCTGAGAACCCTGCAATAGCAGAGGTTAATTACTTAGGTGAACCTTATGGAAACACCTATAACTCAACATGGAGAAATCATCCAAATTTCTCATGGAAGGATCAAAAGCCTCAACAAGGCTTTAATAATGGTGGAAGAAACAGGTTTAGCAATAGCAAGCCTTTTCCATCATCAACTCAGCAACAGACAGAGAACTCTGAACAAAATGCTTCTAATTTAGCAAATCTAGTCTCTGATCTATCTAAGGCCACTGTAAGTTTCATGAATGAAACAAGGTCTTCCATTAGAAATCTGGAAGCACAAGTGGGCCAGCTGAGTAAAAGGATCACTGAAATCCCTCCTAGTACTCTCCCAAGAAATACAGAAGAGAACCCAAAAGGAGAGTGCAAGGCCATTGACAAAAGCGCCATGGCCGAACCTGTGAGGAGAGGAGAGGACGTGAATCCCAAGGAGGAAGACCCCTTGGGACGTCCAATGGTCAATAAGGAGCTTCCCTCTGAGGAACCAAAGGACTCTGAGGCTCATCTAGAGACCATAGAGATTCCATTGAACCTCCTTATGCCCTTCATGAGCTCTGATGAGTATTCCTCTTCTGAAGAGAATGAGGATGTCACTGAAGAGCAAACTGCCAAGTTTCTTGGTGCAATCATGAAGCTGAATGCCAAATTGTTTGGCATTGATGCTTGGGAAGTTGAACCTCCCTTGTTCATCAATGAACTAAGTGATCTGGATCAACTGACATTGCCTCAGAAGAGACAGGATCCTGGAAAGTTCATAATACCCTGTACCATAGGCACCATGATCTTTAAGGCTCTGTGTGACCTTGGTTCAGGAATAAACCTCATGCCCCTCTCTGTAATAGAGAAACTAGGAATCTATGGGGTGCAAGCTACTAAAATCTCACTAGAGATGGCAGACAGCTCAAGAAGACAGGCTTATGGACACGTAGAAGATGTATTGGTAAAAGTTGAGGGCCTTTACATCCCTGCTGATTTCATAGTCCTGGATACTGGAAAGGAAGAGGATGAATCCATCATCCTAGGAAGACATTTCCTGGCCACAACAAGAGCTGTGATTGATGTTGACAGAGGTGAAATAGTCCTTCAATGGAATGAGAACTCCCTTGTATTCAAAACTCAAGGATCTCCCTCTGCAACCATGGAGAGGAAGCATGAAAAGCTTCTCTCAAAGCAGAGTCAACCAGAGCCCCCACAGTCAAACTCTAAGTTTGGTGTTAGGAGGCCACAACCAAACTCTAAGTTTGGTGTTGAACTCCCATATCCAAACTCTAAGTTTGGTGTTGGAAAGTCTCAACAAAGCTCTGCACATCTGTGAGGCTCCATGAGAGCCCACTGTCAAGCTATTGACATTAAAGAAGCGCTTGTTGTGAGGCAACCCAATGTTTATTTATCTAACTATATTTTTCTTAGTTATGTGTCTTTATAGGTTCATGATCATGAGGAGTCACAAAATAAATATAAAAATTGAAAACGGAATCAAAAACAGCAGAAGAAAAATCACACCCTGGAGGAGCATCTGTCTGGCGCCAGAACAGAGCATAGTTCTGGCGCTGAACGCCCAGAATGGGAGCATCCTGGCGCTGAATGCCCAGAACAAGCATGGTTCTGGCGTTCAACGCCAGAAATGGCAGCAAATGGGCGTTGAACGCCCAAAATGGGCACCAACCTGGCGCTGAACGCCCAGAGTTGTGTGCAAGGGCATTTTGCATGCCTAAATTGGTGCAGGGATTTAAATGCCTTGACACCTCAAGATATGTGGACCTCACAGGATCACCTCAGGATCTGTGGACCCCACAGGATCCCCACCTACCTCATCATCTCTCTTCCCATTCATGATCATCCCTTCTACTTTCCAATTACCACTCACATCCATACACCCACTACCTTCAAAATTCAACATCTCTCTTACAATTCAACATCTCTCTCCCACCCAACCCCACCCATATGGCCGAACACACACTCCCATCCATCTCCTCCATATCTTCTTCTTATTCTTCAGTCTTTCTTCTTTTGCTCGAGGGCGAGCAACATTCTAAGTTTGGTGTGGTAAAAAGCATAGCTTTTTTGTTTTTTTTCCATAACCATTAATGGCACCTAAGGCCAGAGAAGCCTCTAGAAAGAAGAAAAGGAAAGACAAAAGCTTCCATCAAGGGTCTATAGCTCAGTGGTAGAACATTTGACTGCAAATCAAGAGATCCCTGAGATACCTCAGGGGATACATCTTCTTCCACACAATTATTGGAAGCAACTAAGGGTGGAACATCAAGAGCACTCCATCATCCTTCATGAAATCAGAGAAGATCTAAAAGCAATGAAGGAGGAGCAGCAAAGACAAGGAAGAGACATAGAAGAGCTCAAGGACATCACCAAGGTGGACTCATTCCTTGTTCTTACTTTCTCTGTTTTTTTCGTTTTCTATGTGCTTATCTGTGTTTGTGTCTTCATTACATGATCATTAGTAGTTAGTAACTCTGTCTTAAAGATATGAATGTCCTATGAATCCATCACCTCTCTTAAATGAAAAATGTTTTAATTCAAAAGAACAAGAGGTACATGAGTTTCGAATTTATCTTTGAACTCAGTTTAATTATATTGATGTGGTGACAATGCTTTTTGTTTTCTGAATGTATGCTTGAACAGTGCATATGTCTTTTGAAGTTGTTGTTTAAGAATGTTAAATATGTTGGCTCTTGAAAGAATGATGACTAGGAGACATGTTATTTAATAATCTGAAAAATCATAAAAATGATTCTTGAAGCAAGAAAAAGCAGCAAAGAACAAAGCTTGCAGAAAAAAAAATAGGCGAAAAAAAAATGTAGAAGAAAAAAAAAATAAAAAATAGAAAGAAAAAGAAAAAGCAAGCAGAAAAAGCCAATAACCCTTAAAACCAAAAGGCAAGGGCAAATAAAAAGGATCCCAAGGCTTTGAGCATCAGTGGATAGGAGGGCCTAAAGGAATAAAATCCTGGTCTAAGCGGCTAAACCAAGCTGTCCCTAACCATGTGCTTGTGGCGTGTAGGTGTCAAGTGAAAACTTGAGACTGAGCGGTTAAAGTCAAGGTCCAAAGCAAAAGAAGAGTGTGCTTAAGAACCCTGGACACCTCTAATTGGGGACTTTAGCAAAGCTGAGTCACAATCTGAAAAGGTTCACCCAATTATGTGTCTGTGGCATTTATGTATCCGGTGGTAATACTGGAAAACAAAGTGCTTAGGGCCACGGCCAAGACTCATAAAGAAGCTGTGTTCAAGAATCATCATACTGAACTAGGAGAGACAATAACACTATTCGAAATCTGAAGTTCCTATAGATGCCAATCATTCTAAACTTCAATGGATAAAGTGAGATGCCAAAACTATTCAAGAGGCAAAAAGCTATAAGTCCCGCTCATATGATTGAAGCTCTGTTTCATTGATAGTTTGGAATTTGTAGTATATTCTCTTCTTTTTATCCTATTTGATTTTAAGTTGCTTGGGGACAAGCAACAATTTAAGTTTGGTGTTGTGATGAGCGGATAATTTATACGCTTTTTGACGTTGTTTTTAGTATGTTTTTAGTAGGATCTAGTTACTTTTAGGGATGTTTTTATTAGTTTTTATGTTAAATTAACATTTCTGGACTTTACTATGAGTTTGTGTGTTTTTCTGTGATTTCAGGTATTTTCTGGCTGAAATTGAGGGACTTGAGCAGAAATCAGATTCAGAGGTTGAAAAAGGACTGCTGATGCTGTTGGATTCTGACCTCCCTGAACTCAAAGTGGATTTTCTGGAGCTACAGAACTCGAAATGGCGCGCTTCCAATTGAGTTGGAAAGTAGACATCCAGGGCTTTCCAGCAATATATAATAGTCCATACTTTGGCCAAGAATTGACGACGTAAACTGGCGTTCAACGCCAGCCTTCTGCCCAAATCTGGCGTCCAGCGCCAGAAAAGGATCCAAAACCAGAGTTGAACGCCCAAACTGGCACAGAAACTGGCGTTCAACTCCACAAATGGCCTCTGCACGTGGAACACTTAAGCTCAGCCCAAACACACATCAAGTGGGCCCCGGAAGTGGATTTATGCATCAATTACTTACTCATGTAAACCCTAGTGACTAGTTTATTATAAATAGGACCTTTTACTACTGTATTAGGCATCTTTGTATTTTCAAACGGTAGAGTTTCTACACTCCATAGATTAAGGTGTGGAGCTTTGCTGTTCCTCAAAGATTAATGCAAAGTACTACTGTTTTCTATTCAATTCTTCTTATTTCGCTTCTAAGATATCCATTCGCACCCAAGAACATGATGAAGGTGATGATTATGTGTGACGCTCATCATCCTTCTCCCTTATGAACGCGTGCCTGACAAACACTTCCGTTCTACATGAATTAAGCTAGAATGAGTATCTCTTAGATCTCCTAACTAGAATCTTCGTGGCGTAAGCTAGAATGATGGCGGCATTCAAGAGAATCCGGAAAGTCTAAACCTTGTCCGTGGTATTCCGAGTAGGATTCAATGATTGAATGACTGTGACGAGCTCCTAACTCGCGATTGCAGGGCGTTAGTGACAGACGCAAAAGGATAGTAAATCCTATTCCAGCATGATCGAGAACCGACAGATGAATAGCCGTGCCGTGACAGGGTGCGTGAGCATATTATTCACTGAGAGGATAAGATGAAGCCATTGACAACGGTGATGCCTCCAGACGATTAGCCGTGCCGTGACAGGGCATTGGATCATTTTCCCGAGAGATGACCGAAAGTAGCCGTTGACAGTGGTGATGTATCACATAAAGCCAGCCATGGAAAGGAGTAAGACTGATTGGATGAAGATAGCAAGAAAGCAGAGGTTCAGAGGAACGAAAAGCATCTCCATTCGCTTATCTGAAATCTCTGCCAATGAATCTACATAAGTATCTCTATCCCTTTTATTGTTTATTTTAATCTAATAAAATATCATGTTTAAATCCGCCTGACTGAGATTTGCAAGGTGACCATAGCTTGCTTCAAGCCAACAATCTCTGTGGGATCGACCCTTACTCACGTAAGGTTTATTACTTGGACAACCTAGTACACTTGCTGGTTAGTTGAACGGAGTTGTGTCCACACATAGTAGAGAGCCATAATAATGATTCCATACAATAACAAAGAGTACTACATTAATGTGATCACAATTTCGTCCACCAACCACCTTGTGTTTAAGGCTCAAGGATCTCCCTCTTTAACCATGGAGAGAAAGCATGAAAAGCTTCTCTCAATGCAGAGTCAAATAGAGCCCCCACATTCAAAATCTAAGTTTGGTGTGGGGAGGCCATCATGATGCTCTGCATATCTGTGAGGCTCCATGAGAGCCCACTGTCAAGCTATTGACATTAAAGAAGCGCTTGTTGGGAGGCAACCCAATTTTTATTTATCTATGTTAAATTTCTATTTCTATTGTTATTTTATGTTTTCTTTAGGTTAATGATCATGTGAAGTCACAAAAATAATTGAAAAAGCAAAAACAGAATGAAAACATCATTGAAAATGGCACACCCTGGAAGACGATCTTACTGGCGTTTAAACGCCAGTAAACGCCAGTAAGGTAGCAGAATGGGCGTTAAACGCCCAGTCTGGCACCATTCTGGGCATTTAATGCCAGAAAAGGGCACCAGACTGGCGTTTAACGCCAGAAAAGGGCACCAGACTGGCGTTTAACGCCAGAAAAGGGCACAAAGCTGGCGTTTACATGCCAGAAAAGGAAGAAAAGTTGGTGTTTAATGCCAGAAAGGGAAGAAAAGCTGGCGTTAAACGCCAGAAATGGGCAGCAACCTGGCGTTTAACGCCAGGATTGGCACTCCAAAGGGCGTTTACATGCCAACATGGTGCAGGAATGAGAAATCCTTGACACCTCAGGATCTGTGGACCCCACAGGATCCCCACCTACCTCAACTCTCTCTCTCTCTTCTTCACACCTTTTCATAACACCCTTTTCCAAATACTCCTCACCAATCACCTCCATTTCTCTTCCCCATAACACGCCCCTCATAATTCAAATTCAAAATCCTTTCCCTCCCAAACCCAATGACATGGCAGAAATTGGCGAGTTAAGAAATTATTATAAGAGATATGTTGCAAGTATAGTTCTTAACCAGCCAAAATTCCACTTATCAATTTAGAAGGGGTTGTCACAAAATTATAATTAAAATACTGGGAGTATGAATCCCAGGTCGTCACCCAACGAGTTGCAGAAAGGTGTGCTATTTTATTAATCAGATGTTTTCTAAAATGGTTTGAGTTGATAAACAGGAAATTAAATCAGAGAAATTATGTAATTTAAGTAAAAACCTTGACTGGGAGTAGATTAGTTGGAAGCCCTATCCTTGATGGAGTTCTCCCAAGATTAAAATGATAATTGAAGGTTGTTCTGCTTAGTTATCCTTTACTAGGTAGAGGAAAGTCAAGCAAGTTGGAAGGCAATTTCTATTCACAAGTTCTAATCCTCTCCCTTGGGAAGGACTAGTGTCAGTGACTAGAGGGCGATCCAACAATAAACCCAATTACAATTTTTCTCTTGAGTAATCCAACTCAAGGTTTCCTTTCAATCATCTCCCAATCAAGTTATGGAACTACTCGCTCATTATGAATGTAAATTTCACAAAATAAGGAAGAGAAATACTGAAAGACATAATAAATAAAAATCAAAAGTATCAATTAAAAATAAAAATAGTTCTTGTATAAATAAATTCTAGAAATAATCCAAGAGTAACTCTGAGTAAATAAAGGACATGAAAGAGTAGGTGACAAGTAAGGAAACAAACTAGAATGACGAAGACTTGATGGAGGTAATAACTCTTCTCAATATCCCAATCCAAAATGCAATAAAATCAAAATCCTAAGAACTATGAATGTGTAGAGAGAAAACCTAGAGGAGGAATAAATTCAGATCTAAAAAAAACTAAAACTATGCGGAATGAATGTTGTCTTTGGTCTCTGCATGTTCCCCGGCTCTAATCTGCTTTTCTGGGCCAAAAACTGGGTCAAAACAGAGCCCAAAATCGCCCCCAGCAAATTCTGCAGATTCTACAGATCGCACGTGTCACGCGATCGCGTCATCCAGGCGTTCGCGTCATCCAGCATTTTGCCTTGCCACGCGTGCGCGTCGTTCACGCCTACGCGTCACTCGTTCAGTTTCCAATCCGCGCGGTCGCGTGAGCCATGCGTCCGCGTCACTGCAATTTCCTCTACGTCGCGCGGTTGCGTGAGACATGCGTCCGCGTCACTTCTCCCTGATCATCTCCTCAATTTCTTGTGTTCCTTCCATTTTTGCAAGCTTCCGTTCTAATCTCCAAGTCATTCATGCCCTATAAAGCCTGAAACACTTAACACACAGATCACGGCATCGAATGGAATAAAGGAGGATTAAAAATACAAAGTTAAAAGTCTCTAGGAAGCAAGTTTTCAACCATGAAGTATTTTTAGGAAGGAATTATAAATGCATGCTAATCATATGAATAAGTGGGTAAAGATTTGATAAAACTACACAATTAAGCACAATATAAACCATAAAATAGTGGTTTATCAACCTCCCCACACTTAGTCATTAGCATGTCCTCATGCTTAATTGAAGGAGATAAAATAAATGAGTAGGAACATGTAAAACTCATGCAATGCAATGCAACCTATATATGTCAATGCAACTATATGATTCTTGTCCACTTGGTCAAAAGTAAATAAGCTCTTCAAGACAATCACAAATCAAATTCCACTAATTCAATTCTTATACAGTAACAACAGATAAAAATGCAAGAAGGTAGCTCATGAAAGCAGAGAACATAGAATTTAAGCATTGAACCCTTACTGATGATGTATGTACGCTCTGATTTCTCTAGTGTATAGGGTAATCACTCTATCCTTCTCTAATCATGCTTTCTAATTTTTGTTCTTCACCTAACCAATCAACAATAATTAATATACCAATGCAAACATCATGAGGTCTTTCAAGGTTGTAATGGGGCCAAGGTATGGGTAAGGGTACATATATGGCTAAGTAAGCTTATAAATTGAATCTTTAATTAACCCAAGCTTTCACCTAACACATATATTCTTTATAGGTTAAAGTTGACACTTAGCTACCCAAAATTTTCTTTTCACATTCATTACTCATGTATCAACTTTTATTTTAATTTTATCATACAAGTATTGATCTTTGAATTCTTAACTTAATATTGGGGTAATTTTGTCCCCTTATTTAATTATTGAATTTTTTTGGATTTTTTTTTCGTAGTTTATTAATGCACATAGATTTTTAATTTTCTATAGTTTCACATGAGTTGGTACCCAAATTCCCATTATATCATCATGACACATTCCCTTATTATCTTTTGTTCCCACAATTTCCCCATACTTAATTAACACCTAATTCTATCTTAAGCTAACCAAAGATTCAATTGGGATATATAATTGTTTTTCCGCTTAAGACTAGTAATGTGGTAAAATAAAGAACAAATGGGATTTAAAGGCTCAAAGTGGCTAACAAAGATAATTGAAAGGGTAGGCTTATTTGGGATAAGTGAGCTAAACAAATGATGGCCTCAATCATATGCAAGCATATAAATATATTAAACATTGGATATATAGAATGAAACAAAATATAGATTACAATCATAGAGAAGTAAACACACAAGAATAAAATAATTATGGTTAAATAATGTAACCATGTATAAAGGCTCAAATCTCACAGGTTGTGTGTTCTTTAGCTCAAAAACCATGTTCCAAATATAACTTCAAGCAAATTTAACACAAAAGTTTTAATTAAAATTAGTGAAATTTTGTTCTAAAAATAGGGTCTTAGAAAAAACTTATTGTCTTTTCAATCAAGTAGAACATGCATGCAACTAATCTATTACTATGCAATCTATCCTATTCTACAAAATAAAAACTAACTAAATATCCTATTTTATTGGTGTTAGGGAAGAGAAATTACCTCCGGAAGTCAGGTACTGATCGACCTCCCCACACTTAAGGCTTTGTACCGTCCTCGGTGCCATCTGTCAGGAACAAAGGCGGGCTGGTAGCAGTATCTCCACAGTCGGGACCGTCATGACTCCCTGTGCTGGTAAACGAAGTAGAGTCCAGGGTGTCTGAGTCTCTGTATTTTCCCTTAAGTAGCTCCTTGAGGTATGTGAATCGGCGCTTGTTACGGTGCTCTCTTAGCTTTGCTTTGTGTTCCTGCCGATCCAACCTTTGAAGTATCTGATGGAGCAGTTGATTGGTTGCAGGTGCTTGTGGTATTGAAGGAGGAATGTCTTCAGCTGGTTCAGTAGGCTGGCTTGTAATGGCTGCTGAAGGTCTGATATATTTCCCATTAGGGACATACTGATCATCCCGTGGCAGCATGGCTTTGGTGTCCCTAGCTCTGTAGGAGACTCTGGCTGCTGAGACAAGATCTGAGACCAAGGCGGGAAAAGGTAAGTTGCCAACAATTTGTACGTGTCCCATAGCATTCTGGATGTGTCTTGGTAGGTTTAGAGGTTGATTTGTAAGGATGCACCATAGTAGAACGGTCATGTCTGCAGTGAAGGAGGACTCGTGAGTGCTCGGAAAGACGTAATAGGACATAATTTGTGCCCATACGCGAGCCTCCAAGGTAAGTGCAGAAGCCAATATTCCCTTAAGACGGGAATGATGGTATCCGTAGATCCATCTGCTGCCAGGTAGGGCGATAACTTTGAGAACAGCATCCCAGTCAAATTGGTACATCTGGCGCTTGAGTGCGGCCTGTTGAAATGCGTCCAGTCCTTCTAGAGTAGGGGAAAGATCTAAAGCTCGTTGAATGGCCTCTTCTGTAATGGGGATTTGCTTCTGACGGAGATAGACAGACTGCAGGGTTCGCAGGTGGAAATTGGAGTAGAACTCGACTACCCAGGAAAGATTAACCTGCCGTGGCTGTCTCTATAGAAAACCCCATTGTCTTCGTGCAATTTGCGGCTCAACAAATTCATCAATATGGTTTGGGAGGATAAGAAGGTATTTATGGTTAAACAAGGGATTGAATTAGGACATGTTGTAACCCCATTGTCTTCGTGCGATCGCGTGAGTGGCCATTATAGGGATATGACACGAACGCGTGAGCCGTGCGTCCGCGTGGTAAGTGACGCGGACGCGTGGGAGGCATGTTTCCCATGTGATGCGGACGCGTCAGCGACGCAGTCACGTGGGGTAATTTGTGCCAAAGGCACGCCTCCAGCCACGCTCCCGCGTGACTTTCTGTTCGATTTCATATTCTTTCTGAGCCACCTGCGACGCGGACGCGTCGGCGACGCTGTCGCGTTGCGTGCTCTCCCTCTCTCTCTTTTTTTGTTTTTTTTAATTTTTAATTTTTTTATTTTTTAAAATAAAAATATGCAAATACAGATGCAAACAAAATGTGCTAATAAGGAGAAGAGGTATTTAAAAAGAAAACTAAGAATAAAAAAAGGAACTATCATACAATGGTGGGTTGTCTCCCACGTAACACTTTGCTTTAACGTCCGTAAGTTGGACGCTCCACTAGCTCAGTCTTCTGCTGTGAGTGGATCTTCCAAGAGGAAGATTTCTAACTCCTTGTTTTTCGTCACCTTCTCACCATGATATAGCTTCAAACGATGTCCATTAACTTTGATGAATTCAGATCTGGAAGGATGACTCAGGTGGAAAACTCTGTATGGCTCAGCCTTCCCTACTCTATATGGACCTTCCCATTTTGATCTCAACTTGCCTGGCATGAGCCTCAGTCTAGAGTTGTAAAGGAGGACTAAGTCCCCAGGTTGGAACTCTCTCCTCTTGATGTGCTTATCATGTACAGCCTTCATCTTTTCCTTGTACAGCCTTGAGTTTTCATAAGCTTCTAGGCGAAGGCTTTCTAATTCTTGCAGTTGCAACTTTCTTTCAGCTCTGGCTTCCTCAAATCCCATGTTGCACTCCTTTACTGCCCAAAAGGCTTTGTGCTCTACCTCAACTGGGAGGTGACAGGCCTTTCCATAAACTAAGCGGAAGGGGCTCATCCCAATGGGCGTCTTGTATGCAGTTCGGTATGCCCAGAGTGCATCTTGTAGCCTGGTGCTCCAGTCTCTTCTATGAGGTTTAACTATCTTCTGCAACATACACTTTATCTCTCTGTTAGACACCTCAGCTTGCCCATTAGTCTGGGGATGGTAGGCTGTTGCCACTTTATGAATTATCCCATGCTTCTTCAGTAATCCTGTTAGTCTTCTGTTACAGAAATGGGTGCCTTGATCGCTCACGATTGCTCGTGGTGATCCAAAGCGACAAATAATGTGATTTCTAACAAAGGAAACAACAGCGTTAGCATCATCAGTGCGGGTAGGAATTGCTTCCACCCATTTAGAAACGTAATTTATAGCTAACAATATATAAAAATAACCATTAAAATTTGGATATGGACCTATGAAGTCGATGCCCCAAACATAAAAAATTTCACAGAAAAGCATAGTCTGTTGAGGCATCTCATCCCTCTTGGATATATTACCAAACCTTTGGCATGGGGAACAAGATTTACAAAATTCAGCAGCGTCTTTAAAAAGGGTAGGCCACCAGAATCCACAATCTAAGATTTTTCTAGCTATTCTTTGAGGGCCAAAATGTCCTCCACTCTTAGATGAGTCACAAGCCTCTAAAATGGACTGGAATTCTGATTGAGGCACACACCTTCTAATTACCTGGTCAGCGCCACATCTCCATAAATATGGGTCATCCCATTTATAATATTTAGACTCTCTTTTCAGCTTGTCTCTTTGATGCTTAGTAAAGTTTGGAGGAAAAGTGTGGCTAACTAGATAATTAGCTACAGGCGCATACCAAGGGGCTACTTCAGATACTGCTTGCAGGTTATCAAATGGGAAATTATCATTTATAGGAGTGGAGGTATCCTTAATGTGCTCAAGGCGACTCAAGTGGTCTGCCACTAGATTTTGGTTACCACTCCTTTCTTTAATTTCTAAATCAAATTCTTGTAGTAGCAATATCCAACGTATAAGCCTTGGTTTGGACTCCTTTTTAGTTAATAAATACTTTAGAGCTGCGTGGTCTGAGTACACTACTACTTTAGTACCAAGTAAATAGGCTCGGAATTTATCCAGAGCAAAAACAATAGCAAGAAGCTCTTTCTCAGTAGTAGTGTAATTAGATTGAGCTGTGTCTAAAGTCTTAGACGCATAAGCAATGACAAAAGGATCCTTACCTTCACGCTGAGCCAACGCTGCTCCTACTGCATGGTTGGAAGCATCGCACATGATTTTGAATGGCTGGCTCCAGTCAGGTCCTCTCACAATTAGAGCTTGAGTCAGGGCGGTCTTTAGCTTATCAAACTCTTGTTTGCAATTCTCACTGAACTCGAACTCAATATCTTTCTGCAGTAATCTGGATAAGGAAAGTGCTACCTTACTGAAGTCCTTAATGAATCTCCGGTAAAAACTTGCATGGCCAAGGAACGAATGGACTTCCCTCACAGAGGAGGGGTAAGGTAAACTAGAAATAGCATCCACCTTTGCTGGATCTACAGAAATGCCAGTATTAGACACAACATGTCCTAATACAATCCCTTGTTTAACCATAAAATGACATTTTTCAAAATTCAATACAAGGTTTGTACTAACACATCTATCTAATACTCTAGATAAACTATCTAAGCAAAGGCTAAAGGAATCACCATAAACGCTAAAAAATCATCCATAAAAACCTCCATACAGTCCTTAATAAGGTCAGAGAAATGACTCATCATGCATCTTTGGAAAGTAGCTGGTGCATTGCACAAGTCAAAGGGCATTCTCTTATAAGCATAAGTCCCAAAAGGACATGTAAAAGTAGTCTTTTCCTAGTCTTCAGGAGCTATATGAATCTGGAAATAGCCTGTGTAACCATCTAAAAAGCAATAATGTGATTTACCTGACAGGCGATCCAGCATTTGATCAATAAATGGAAGGGGGTAGTGATCCTTACGAGTGGCCTGGTTGAGGCGCCTGTAATCAATGCAAACTCTCCAGGCATTCTGTACTCTGGTTGCTATGAGCTCTCCATGCTCATTCTTCACTGTAGTGACTCCAGACTTCTTAGTTACCACTTGTACTGGGCTTACCCATTCATTGTCTGAGATGGGGTAGATGATATCCGCCTCAAGTAGTCTAGTCACTTCCTTTTTGACAACCTCCAAGATAGTGGGATTCAGTCTTCTCTGGGGTTGACGAACAGGCCTAGCTCCCTCTTCTAAAAGTATTCTGTGCTTATAAACTTGATGGTTGATACCTTCCATGTCTGCCAAGCTCCATCCAATTGCTTTTTTGTGTTTTCTTAGCACACTGAGTAGCTGTTCTTCTTGTTGGGAAGTGAGTTCCCTTACAATAATAACTGGAAACTTTTGCTTGTCCTCTAGGTAAGCATACTTGAGGTGTGGAGGGAGGGGCTTTAATTCTAATTTCTGCTCGTGGTCAGGCTCTGGATTATCTGGGGCTGGTGATAATGGCAAAGTGCCCTCATTGTCCTCCAAGAGTGTCCTCACACTTGGACCTTCTCCTGTGTACTTCTCTTCTAACTCTTCCTGGTGAACTTCAGCCACGGTTTCATCTATGATGTCACACTAGGAGATAGAATAATCATCCGGAGGGTGCTCCATAGCTCCATTTAAACTGAACTTCACTATTCTGCCATCTATTTCAAAAGAATAAGTTCCAAAAAATGCGTCCAGCTTGAATTTTAAAGTCTTTAGGAATGGTCTTCCAAGCAGGATTGATGATGGCCTTCCTAAGTCATTAGGGGGCATTTCCAGAATGTAAGTCAATGGAAAATGTGAGCCCCTTAATGCTCATTAATACATCTTTAGCAACTCCAACCACTGTAATAATGCTTTTATCTGCTAACACAAAATGAGCTGCCGACCTTTTTAAGGGAGGGAGCCTCAAAGTATCATATATAGACAAAGGCATTATACTAACACATGCTCCTAGATCACACATGCAGTCAGAAAATATTACACCATCAATAGTACAATGAACCATACATGGACCTGGATCACTACACTTCTCAGGTATACCTCCCATTAAAGCAGTTATAGAACTACCTAAAGGAATACTTTCTAATTCATTAATTTTGTCTTTATGTATACATAAATCTTTTAGAAACTTTGCATATTTAGGTACCTGCTGAATAACATCAAAAAGGGGAACAGTTACCTTAACCTTTTTGAACATCTCTACCATTTTGGGATCAAGTTCCATCTGCTTCCTGGGTTTCCTTGCAATTTGTGGAAATGGAATAGGGAGGTCATTTTCTGCAGGGTCTGCCTCCTTGGGTGCTTCTTTCTGTGGTTGAGCCTCTACTTCTTCACCCATGTCTTGTATCACCTCTTCCTCTTTAGCATCCTCTACTTCTACCACCTCTTTAGCTGAGGTGTGTTCTGATGGGATTGGCTCCTCCTGATTCCTTTCTTGCAGTGTGGTTCCGGACCTTAGCGTGATGGCATTGATGCCACCCTTTGGATTGGGTATGGGTTGAGAAAGAATTCCACTGGAGCTTGCATGTTGAGTGTTTGAAGTGTTGGGTGGTGCCAGCTGAGAGATGAGAGCTTGTATAGCGGATGCTAGGCCATTAAGTGAACTTTCCATGTTCCTTTGTCCATGTTCAATGGATTGAAGAGCCTCGCCACTCGAAGAGAAATTAGATTGAGTGATCTGCGGAACTTGTTGTTGGTTGTGCTATGGTCCTTGGGACTGCCTCAGGTGAGGTGCTCTGTAAGGCTGGTTCTGATTCTGCTGCCTGTTGTTGTTATTATTCCACCTCTGATATCCTTGATTGTCTCTGCCTCCTCTGTAATTGTTGTCCCTCCAATTCTGGTTAGAATTATCTCTCCAACCTTGGTTAGAACTGTCCTGCCATCCATGGTTGTAACTGCCACCTTGATTGTACCCTTGGTTGGGGCGGTCATAGAAGTTATGAGTGGCTGCCACAGTGTTATCTTCCTACTGGAGCTGCGAACATTCATCAGTATAACGGCTGTAATCAGCACAGATCCCACACACTCTCTGTGGAAATAGCTGTTGGCTTTACTGTGCTTGTTGTTGACTCAACTGCATCTACTTCAGTAAGTTGGTCATTTCACATATACTCTGAGCTAGAGCAGTAGTTTCTTTGCTAGAAGATACCTCTGCAACAGCCTTTGACCGGCCTTGTTTCTGCCTATGATTCCTTGTAGACTCAGCCAAGCCGCTGATCAATTGCCATGCCTCATCAGTGGTCTTGTACTTTTTCATAGACCCATTGCTAGCACTTTCCAATGTGGTCTTATCTTGGGGCCTCATGCCCTGTGTGACGTAGCCGAGCAACACTATCTTGTCAATCATATGGTGGGGACATGCTTCCAGAAGGTTGTTGAAGCGCTCCCAATATTCTTAGAGAGTCTCAGATTCCTCCTGAACAATCATGGAAATGTCCTTCCTCAGTTTATCAGTAACTTCAGCTGGGAAGAATTTTTCCAAAAATTCTCTTCTAAGCGTATCCCAGTCAGAAACACTTGCTACGGGTTGAGTGTAGTACCACTCTCTCGCCTTTCCCTCAAGAGAGAATGGGAAAGCTTTTAACAGAATAGAAGTTTCATCTGCACCATCGCGTCTGACAGTAGAACAGGCTGCTTGGAAATCCCTCAGGTGCTTGATAGGCTCTTGAGCAGGTAAGCCATGAAACTTAGGCATCAAGTTGAGTAGTGCAGTCTTTATTTCAAAGTCTGTAGCCACCGCTGGGTGATGCGCTTAAAACGATTGCATTGTAAAATTAGGGGCTCCAGCCTCCTGGATAGTAATTCTCCTAGGTGCTGCCATGTCACCTACACGTAAATCAACCGAATCAGCAGAAATGGAGCTTGTTTCTTCCTCAAGTGACGTTTCAGATTCACCCTCAGAGAGGACTAACCGACGCCGAGCTTGCCTTATTCGTGAGATAGTTCTTTCAATCTCAGGATCAAATACTGGCAAGCTTGGATCAGGGAGTGAATGCGTCATTAAACCAAAGAAACATGTAGCTCATAGTAGCAAAAAAAATAAAATAAAATGCAAATGAATAAATTCCAATCAATAACTTAGCACTCTATTGCAACTCCCCGGCAACGGCGCCAAAAATTGACATGGCGAAAATTGGCGAGTTAAGAAATTATTATAAGAGATACGTTGCAAGTACAGTTCTTAACCAGCCGAAAATCCACTTATCAATTTAGAAGGGGTTGTCACAAAATTAAAATTAAAATACTGGGAGTATGAATCCCAGGTCGTCTCCCAACGAGTTGCAGAAAGGTGTGCTATTTTATTAATCAGATATTTTCTAAAATGGTTTGAGTTGATAAACAGGAAATTAAATCAGAGAAATTATGTAATTTAAATAAAAACCTTGACTGGGAGTAGATTAGTTGGAAGCCCTATCCTTGATGGAGTTCTCCCAAGATTAAATTGATAATTGAAGGTTGTTCTGCTTAGTTATCCTTTACTAGGTAGAGGAAAGTCAAGCAAGTTGGAAGGCAATTTCTATTCACAAGTTCTAATCCTCTCCCTTGGGAAGGACTAGTGTCAGTGACTAAAGGGAGATCCAACAATAAACCCAATTACAATTTTTCTCTTGAGTAATCCAACTCAAGGTTTCCTTTGAATCATCTCCCAATCAAGTTATGGAACTACTCGCTCATTATGAATGTAAATTTCACAAAATAAGGAAGAGAAATACTGAAAGACATAATAAATAATAATAATCAAAAGGATCAATTAAAAATAAAAATAGTTCTTGTATAAATAAATTCTAGAAATAATCCAAGAGTAACTCTGAGTAAATAAAGGACATGAAAGAGTAGGTGACAAGTAAGGAAACAAACTAGAATGACGAAGTCTTGACGGAGGTAATAACTCTTCTCAATATCCCAATCCAAAAAGCAATAAAATCAAAATCCTAAGAACTATGAATGTGTAGAGAGAAAACCTAGAGGAGGAGTAAATTCAGATCTAAAAAAAACTAAAGCTATACAGAATGAATGTTGTCTTTGGTCTCTGCATGTTCCCCGGGTCTAATCTGCTTTTCTAAGCTGAAAACTGGGTCAAAACAGGGCCCAAAATCGCCTCCAGCAAATTCTGCAGATTCTGCAGATCGCGCGTGTCACGCGATCGCGTCATCCAGGCGTTTGCGTCATCCAGCGTTTTGCCTTGCCACGCGTGCGCGTCGTCCACGCCTTCGCGTCACTCGTGCAGTTTCCAATCTGCGCGGTCGCGTGAGCCCTGCGTCTGCGTCACTGCAATTTCCTCTACGTCGCGCGGTCGCGTGAGCCATGCGTCCGCGTCACTTCTCGCTGATCATCTCCTCAATTTCTTATGTTCCTTCCATTTTTGTAAGCTTCCTTTCTAATCTCCAAGTCATTCATGCCCTATAAAGCCTAAAATACTTAACACACAGATCACGGCATCGAATGGAATAAAGGAGGATTAAGATTACAAAATTAAAAGTCTCTATGAAGCAAGTTTTCAACAATGAAGTATTTTTAGGAAGGAATCATAAATGCATGCTAATCATATGTATAAGTGGGTAAAGATTTGATAAAACTACACAATTAAGCACAATATAAACCATAAAATAGTGGTTTATCAACCTCCCCACACTTAGTCATTAGCATGTCCTCATGCTTAGTTGAAGAAGATAAAATAAATGAGTAGGAACATGTAAAACTCATGCAATGCAATGCAACCTATATATGTCAATGCAACTATATGATTCTTGTCCACTTGGTCAAAAGTAAATAAGCTCTTCAAGACAATCACAAATCAAATTCCACTAATTCAATTCTTATACAGTAACAACAGATAAAAATGCAAGAAGGTAGCTCATGAAAGCAGGGAACATAGAATTTAAACATTGAACCCTTACTGATGATGTATGTACGCTCTGATTTCTCTAGTGTATAGGGTAATCACTCTATCCTTCTCTAATACACGAACCCTAACCTCCCTTTCCACTCCTATATAAACCCCTCTTCACTCCTTCATTTCCACATACCACAAACACTACTTCTCCCCCTTGGCCGAACCGCTAAACCCCCTCCATCTCCTCTATTTCTTCTTCTTCTACTCTCTTATTTCTTCTTTTGCTCGACGACGAGCAAACCTTCTAAATTTGGTGTGGTAAAAGTGTTGCTTTTTGTTTTTCCATAACCATTTATGGCACCTAAGACCAGAGAAACCTTTCGAAAGAGGAAAGGGAAGGCAAAAGCTTCAACCTCTGAGTCATGGGAGATGGAGAGATTCATCTCAAAGGTCCATCAAGACAACTTCTATGAAGTTGTGGCCAAGAAGAAGGTGATCCCTGAGGTCTCTTTCAAGCTAAAAAAGAGTGAATATCCGGAGATCCGACATGTGATTCAAAGAAGAGGTTGGGAAATTCTCACCAACCCCATTCAACAAGTTGGGATATTAATGGTTCAAGAGTTCTATGATTTACTTTCTCAGTTGAATATGGTTTGATTGAAAATGATGGTCAACTTAGAGCTCTTTGTGGAGTTAAGAGTAGGAAAGAGTTGTGTAGTGGTTGGAAACGTCATTCTAAGTTCATGATGGTTGCAAGCTCAAAATTCAAGAGCAATGGTTGGTGTAGAACTAAATTGCATGGGTCTAGGAAGTTGTTTGGAAGCTTCTTTGAGAATTCTAAGGTCATGCCACCCGGATGGAATAATGATGACCAATCTGGGGACGGGTGTCAAAACAAAGTGTGGGATCCCGGATCGCACGAGGAAAATCAAATTTGGGAGCCCATGGTTTGTGAAGAACTCCATCCAAGCTTGAAGATATTAAAATTGAAGAATGGAGCTTATTGGAGATTCAAGCATTGGTGGATGTTCAAGGATAGTTTCAAGCACAAGCCACCTTGAGAGGAGCTCCCCATAAGTCCAATGTAAGACCCAGAACCTTTGAAAAGTCTTTTTATGCGTAAGTCTCAAATCATATAGTTATTTATAGCCTTAATTTCAGAAATTATTTTATTAAAGATAATTAAGGCAAGTTTTGATTTATTGAATTTGAGATAAGTTATGATTATTATCCAATTTTATAATTATTGGATTATTTTCTATATTTGGATTATAAAGTTGATAGTTATGAAATAATAAGGATTTTATATGATTTGGATTAGATAAGTAATATTTTAAATATTATTACTGCTATTTTGGAAAATGAAGAAATTAAGTATATTATTTCTAATTTTTAGATTTGGACATTTTATTGAAAATAATTTGTGAAATTGATGAGCAAATAGTATTTTCTATATATCTCTAGTGTTGGATTTAGTTTGGGTTTCAATTACCATATTATTCCCAACTTTATTTGAAATTACTAAAATGCCCCTAACCCTAAGTTTCAAAAGTGAAACCCTAACCCTGAAACCCTAACCCATGACCCGGTTCCCCCTTTCACCCTCAGCAAACTCAGATTTGAAAACCTGTAGCTGCTACCCCATTTCTTTCCCATCAGCAACTCACACAAAGTTTCCTTTTTCTGGAAAGAAAGAAACAGTGAGCAAGCGGGAGGGGGAGAGAAGGAGGCGCGTCTCGTCGCCGTCGAGCTGGAGGGGGAGCTGTCCGCAGCGCCATGGCACTGCCGCCACCATGCCATGCCTCGCCGCGAGCTACCCAATCGCGCCATCGCTGTCCCGTGGAGCCATCGCCAGGCCGCCGCGCGTGAGGATGCTGGGCCGTCGCTGCCTTCTCGTCGCAAAAGAGAGAGAGAGCTCGCGAACCAGGAAGATCGACCCATGCCTCACCGTCGCCAAGCTCGCGCCGCTGCTGTCCCGTTGAGCTTTTGCCGATGATTGTGCCGCTATTGTCAGAGAAACCTGAGGAGAGAGAGAGAGATGACCCGATGGGAGAGAGGGGGAAGACCACCCGCGACGCTGCCGGAGCTCCCATGGCCGTCAGAGACTGCCACCTACCTCCGCCACTGCTAAGGTTCGCCGCCGGTGCGCCGTTGAAAGGAAGGCCGTTCAGTCACGCCGAGCAGGAGAGACAGAGAGATCTGAAGGTGTGCTAGGAACCCAACCACCGTGCCTGGCCACCGATCGCGTCACCGGCACCGCCTCAGTCGGAACTGCCGCCATCAGAAAAGGGTTCTGGTCGCCAGGAGTGGTTCTGCGACTCCCGGGACCACCGCCGGAGCTTCTGGCTACTGCTGCCGTCGCCGGAAAAGGTTGTCGGTAAGGGTTTTAATTGTGGTTTCTGTCCTTTTTGAATTCCGGGAATATTATAGTCACTGCGTGTTGGTTTCAGTTGGCGCGATCGGAAATTGTCGTCGCTGCCGCTTGAGGTGGCTGCCGGGCTGCCGTTGAACCGGTTCGGAGACCGCTGCCATTTCGGTTCAGCCATTTCTCCTTTGGTTTGGTAAGCGTTTCGATTCGAAAAGCCTTTTGTTACTGTTCTGTCATCATGCACTGAGGTTTGTGGCATTAATCGCTATACGATTGAGTTTCGGTTGTTGTATGTTGCGATTAGAGTTGTTGAGACTGTTGCGGAAGTGGCTTGGAACCGAGGTTTTGGCTGCTGGGATTTTGATTGTTGATCTCGGGTTGAGGCGGAAAGGACTCTATGAGACTTTTGGGTTATGGATTTGCGTTGAGGTAGGGGCGCTTTCCAAACACTATAGTTTATTATTGGAATTATTACATATGGGTACTGATGTGAGATATTGTGTATTTGGTGATTGTATCTGCCTTATGTATTATTTGATTGACTCGAATGACTATGGATATTGGTTTGGCCGAATTGTTGTGTGGCTTGTGAAATGTAATGTTTGAAGTTGATTCTTTAAAGATTTGAAATGAGTTTAATCCGTTGAGGATTGGTTTGAATTGAGTTAATTATTTTGATGATGTGAAAGATAGAATACTCTTGAAATTCAGCCTGGGTTGCTTTAATTGATTTGGTTTTGATAAATGATTTATTGCTGAACCGATTCTTTAAAGCTTTAGAAATGAGTTAAATCGGTTGATATTGAGTTGATTTTTGAAATGGCTTCCTTGAGATATGCCACTGAGGCGACTGTTGGAGTTAGCTTGCTTTTGAATTGATTTCTGGTTTTGAGCTGTTGAAAAGGAATGAGAAACGGTTTAGTTGGGACCCGAACCGGGTGGCAAAAGTCCAAGTTTTAGGGGAGGTGCTGCCGAAATTTCTATAGAATCCGAGTCCTTATTTGAAATGTTAATTGGGGATTTTTGAGTTTAATGCCTTTCCTATCTATTTTGAAGATTGTGAAATTATGGCTTCTTTATTACCTTTACTTAGAACAATTAAGAAAGCAATGAAGTTATGCTTTGAAAGAATTATTGAAAAGAGAATCATGATTTATCCTTATTTTCCAAGAAGAACAGTATGTCTTTGGATACAAGTCATTTGAAAGAGAATTTTGCTTTGAGGCTGTTTTAAAAGGTAAAACGGGTTTATGTTTTTCTCTACTAAACACAAAGATTGTCCCTTGGGAGAGTTTTCGTGATTTTAAAAGGAATTGGATTTCGATTGATGAGCCTCATTATTTTGACGTTTTAAATAAGATTCAAAGTATCTTTTGAACTCTAGTTTAACACAACAAAAATGATTCTCTTATCAGTTTGAAACGCTTCAGATTTAATTATGGAATTGAAGCCGATTTTGTTTAAGTAAAGGAAATGGTTTTGAAAGAAGTAAAGATTACGTGACTCGGTTTGGCTTAGATCCTATTTTCTTACTCAAATCAGAAAGCCAATGTTTTAATGATTTTAAATGAATTTGGCGAAATGAGATATGTTATTCTCCCCTAAAGACTTGGGACTCTGCCGAGAAACTTTGTTATAAAATCCCATTGTTGAATGGATGATTTTGAATGTTTCAAAATAAATCTTTAACTTGCCATGGTTATGGAAGTTTGAAAAGAGGATGCCGAGAGTGGCATTGTTTTCAAAGGGGAATTTACCTTGAGTAAAAGTGGCTTATGAGCCTAAGATGATTTGAGAAATGAAATCTTTAAAGCCAAGGCTGAAAAGAGTTGAAACTCGATTTCAAAGTGAAATGAATTGAGAAAATGATTTATGGCTTAAATGCCGACTTTATGAATTTAATGATGTTGAATGGTGGAAGTGCTGTTTTGTTGTGAGCCGGAATGGCTGTGTATGATTATACATATTGGTTGGTTTTGGATTGAACCGTGAGCCGGAATGGCTGTGTATGATATGAATATTGGCTGGTTCTGGACTGAACCGTGAGCCGGATGGCTGAGATGGATGTTGATCCATGGATGAGATTCAATGCATGTTTATGCTGAATCATTGATAAATGTGAATGTTGCACTTCCACTATCTGAGATACGAGTTTTCCTGGGTAGTAGCAGTGGCTAGCCACCACGTGCTCCAGGTCGAGACTTGATACTCTGTTGACCCTATGTCGTAAGTGTGGCCAGGCACTGTGAAAGGCCCGGATGAGCTCGCCCCCATAAATATTTGATGCGCATAAACGTGTTATGCTACGATTTAGGAAATTGCACGATCGGCAAAATTCCTTCCGGCAAGTGCACCGGTTATCGTCGTCAAGTAAAAACTCACAATAGAGTGAGGTCGAATCCCACAAGGATTGGTTGAGTGAGCAATTCGGATTAGAAGTGTGTTCTAGTTGAGCGGAATCAAGATTTGAGATGAGAATTGCGGAATGTAAAATTGGCGGGAAAAGTAAATGACAAGAAAATTAAATGGCTGAATCTTAAATTGCATGAATTAAAGAGCAGAATGTAAATTGCTGAAATTAAAAGGGAATGGGGATGATTGCAAGAATTGAATTGCAGAATGTAAAGAGAAAGTGGAAATCAGAAATGGGGAATTCATTGGGTTTAAGAGATATTGAAATCTCCGAATCAAAACATGTAAATCTCTTCCTCAACCAATGCATTCATTGAATTTTGCTTGGCAATCTTATATGATTGGATCCCAATTCCTTGGCTCACCAATGCTCTCTAAAAACAAACAAATTCCCAATCCCTTGGTTTAAATGTTCATAAGAAGAGATGATGCTTGATCACTGATTATACCACACAATTTCATGAACCACAATTTGGTAGGATTACATGTCACAATATCCATCCAAACCCCAATCCAATCCACTGTGAGAAAGCTTCTCTAACATGAATCCTCCATTCCTTTCCCAAGGCTCCGAAGGATTCCAAGTATGAGTAGTCTCTTTCCCAAGACAACTACTCAATGGAATTAGATCGAGAAGCTTTCTAACAAAATTCAAGAGAAAAGATTGAAGAAGAAGATAAACTATTATTGATTCATTGAATTACAATAGAGCTCCCTAACCCAATGAAAGGGGGTTTAGTGAATCATAGCTCTGAATTCAATTTCAAAGAAAAAGAAACTAGCTAAAAGTGAAAGTAAAAGTCCTCTTTCTAACTTAACTTCTATCCTATTTATACACTTTCTATATTGAGCTTCAGTTGTGCTTCTTGGGCTTTGAGGCCTCTCCTTGCTTTCCTTTTGTCTTGGGTTTATGATCCATAATCTTGATGAGGTTGTTGATCCAAATCCTGTAACATTTATTGAGCCAACTTAGTGATAATCAAATAATGGCACATGACTCAATAAATGAGATTTCAAACTCATCAATCCCTCAGGCCCAATCCCATAAACCATGATATTCAATTGGGTTTCATACCAAAGTAAGTTTAAGTTAATAATTGTGCTCAAAGACTAACTTAAATCACAATATTTTTGGCCCAGAAACCTTTTTTCAAGAGTGGCGTTTAAGTTGTAGTTTAAGCTTAAACTGCAACTTAAACGCCAGACACTTCCAGTGATGCCATTTGTAGAAGCACGTTTAAGCTTCAGTTAAGGTTAAACTGAAGCTTAAACGTGGAAATGGAAGAAGGTAGCCCGGAGAGTCATGTAGTCGAACACGTTTAAGCTTCAGTTTGAGGTCAAACTGGAGGTTAAACGTGGAAAAGGGTGGAGGCATACTGGAGGTCGAACACGTTTAACCTCCAGTTTGAGGTCAAACTGGAGGTTAAACGTGGAAGCTTGGAATGGTGGCCCTGGAGGTGTCGAACACGTTTAACCTCCAGTTTGGGGTCAAACTGGAGGTTAAACGTGGAGATGGAGAGAGCAACCCTGGAGTGAAAAAACTATCGAACACGTTTAAGCTCCAGTTTGAGTCAAACTGGAGCTTAAACGTGGAATGGCCCCTGGTACTCTTCCTGGTTCTGGCGTTTAACCTCCAGTTTGAGGTCAAACTGGAGGTTAAACGTGGAACTCCTCCCTGGGTGGCATACTCATTCTGGCGTTTAACCTCCAGTTTGAGGTCAAACTGGAGGTTAAACGTGGAATGCTCCTTAAGTGAGGCTTTTCATTCTGGCGTTTAACCTCCAGTTTGAGGTCAAACTGGAGGTTAAACTTCAATCCCAGCATTTCTTATCCTTCATGATTTTGGCGTTTAAGCTCCAGTTTAGGCTTAAACTGGAACTTAAACTCCACATGTGATATTCAAGCTTCCTTTATTGATTTGTTGCTTCCTTGCTTAGCCTCTTCTTCCCTGAAATCATCCAAACAATTGCATCAAAGTCTTGCAAAATTTCATGAGAAATCTTTCATTCATAGCATTTAAGTAATATAACTAAAACTCATGGAATTTGCATCAAAATCATATTGTTTGGATGGTTCATTACTTTGTTCTTCATTTAACCATTTTTGGTTACTTTAAGCTCAAGAAAATGCATAAAATAACTAAAACTAACAGAAAAATGCCAGTGAAACTAGCCTATGATGCCTTGGCATCACAACACCAAACTTAATACTTGCTTGTCCCTAAGCAAGTCCTGAGTTATTTGAGAAGAAAGTATGAACAGAAAGTAATTACATTGGCTATATTAGCAAGCATTTGAAGTTCATCAGAAGGGTTCTATGCAGAAAGTTGCAGCATCACTTTTTCATACTTATCAGGTAGGATTATCACTTTTTCATTGCATCCGTCAAAAATTGCTATGGCCTCCTGTTATTCTTATGTCTTTGGCACTTCTCTTTTGTTTTTCTTTTCTTTTTCTTAGAGCTTCTTTTGCTCCTTGTTTGCTTAGTGTCATGTGTTGCACAAGCCTTTGGCATTTTCTTTTTCTTATCAGTGCACTACACATATCCACTTTAGGCATTTTAGTTCACATTTCTTCTTGAGACATTGGTGCCCAGCACCTCTTTGTGTGACTAAATGTTTTGTATTGAGGTTGCTCTTGATAATGGACTTTTGGTTGATAATCCCGGGTTAGTTAACCCAAGTTACCAAGTGTTGAAACACTCCTCAGAACCTATTCATCCAAGCATATCCTTAATACATAAACACCACAGGCATTTGTCTCAGAAGTTCAAACCATTGGTGCCTAGCTTATTTTCTCAATTTTTTTGCTTTTTGGTTGCCATTTTCCGTGGCTTTTTCTTTTCCTTTTTCTTTCTTTTTCATGGCCAAAGACATTTATTCATCAAGATCCATAGACAATTTTTACTTCTACATAAAAAATGATAATTCTACACTCTAATTTTAGTGATGTGACTAAACAATCAAGCATGCATACCACCACTTAATTCTACTTGATTTGTCACTAATTTAGCCAAGTTACTTTTGTTCAAGCTTTTCTTTTATTTTTGGAAACAGAACAAGCATGGCAGGCACTTGTTTAAGAAGGTGAAGTTATATCCAAACATCTAAGCATTCACTTTATTCAAAGCAATTAACAAAAAAAACTACACATTCCAGAAAGATTCAACATTTACAGTTTAAACCAGAACACGCATGCTTTTGTTTAACCTTTTTAAAGAATTATCAAGGAATAATACCACCTTGTGAAATTCCTTGTTTTCTCTTTGTTGTCAGGAAACACTTTGATTTATCCTTCTTCTTCCTAAATGTTGCTTCATGCTTTAAGGTTCTTGTTTCCTTTCCTGCAAAGAGTAATGAAGTTGCTTGCTCCTCAAGCACTTAAGTGGTTAGCTCAACTATGTGTGGGTAAGTATCGGATTCTTAAGTTGGTGTGTGAACACCAAACTTAGTCTCCCACTTACTTCTCTGTGTTCTTTGAATCCTTGAGTTATCTTGGAATGATGTTGCTACTAAGGGTTTTAAGCATTTCTGTGACTGCTTAGAATAGTTGTTCCTTTCACATAATTCAAAGGTTGTTGTGTTCAGTTGATCTTTATGGTGGAACACCAAACTTAGAGTCACACATTCCCCTTTGACTTATGGATCCATGAATTCATTGTTTGTTGTGAAACACCAAACTTAATTCTTTGCAATGCACAGAAACTACTTTACCCCTTTTATTGAAACAAATAAAAGAAACAGCAAAAAGGTATTACCTCAGGTTGGGTTGCCTCCCAACAAGCGCTTGTTTAACGTCATTAGCTTGACGGTCAGCTTCCTCAGTTGAGGTGATATTTAACTTTGTCCTTCTCCTCCACATCTCCCAAGTAATGTTTGAGTCTTTGACCGTTAACAATGAAGGTTCGTTGCGACTTTTCTTCCATGATTTCTACTTGTCCATAGTTGGAGACCTTGGTGACAAGGAATGGTCCAGACCACCTTGATTTTAACTTCCCTGGAAATAGCTTTAGCCTAGAATTGTAGAGCAATACTTTTTGCCCTTCTTTAAATTTCCTTGGGGCTATGTTGCTGTCATGCTTCTTCTTTGCTCTTTCTTTGTAAATTTTGGCATTCTCATAAGCTTCCGCTCTGAATTCTTCCAATTCTTGAATTTGCAACATCCTTCTTTCTCCAGCGGCTTTGTTGTCCAAGTTCAGAAGTTTCAAGGCCCAGTATGCCTTGTGCTCCAACTCCAGTGGCAGATGGCAAGCTTTTCCATATACTAGTTGGTAAGGAGACATTCCAATTGGTGTTTTGAAAGCTGTCCTATATGCCCAAAGAGCATCATCTAGCTTAATCGACCAGTCCTTTCTTGAAGTTCCCACAGTTTTTTCCAGGATTCTTTTGAGTTCTCTGTTAGATATTTCGGCTTGCCCACTTGTCTGTGGATGGTATGGTGTGGCTACCCTGTGTTTGACTCCATATTTTAGGAGCAATGCCTCTAATGGTTTGTTGCAAAAGTGGCTTCCTCCATCACTGATGATTGCTCTTGGAACCCCAAAACGGCAAAAAATGTGTTTTCTGAGGAAGTTCATGACTACCTTATTATCATTGGTTGGAGTTGCTATTGCTTCAACCCATTTGGAGACATAATCTACTGCCACAAGAATGTAATTATTCGAGTATGAGGAGGGAAATGGTCCCATGAAATCTATCCCCCATACATCAAACAATTCAAGTTCCAGAATGAATTGTTGTGGCATTTCATTTCTTCTTGGCAGGTTCCCAGCTTTCTGGCATTCAGGGCAGTGCTTCACTAATTCTTTTGCATCTTTGAAAATAGTAGGCCAATAAAAACCACACTGCAACACCTTAGCTGCTGTTCTTTCCCCTGCAAAGTGCCCTCCATAAGTGGAGCCATGGCAGTCCCATAAAACTTCCCTTCCTTCTTCCTCGGATATGCATCTTCTGAGTATGCCATCGGAACATTTTTTGAACAAGTATGGTTCGTCCCAGATGAAGTATTTGGCATCATTTACCAATTTCTTCTTTTGATGTTTGTTAAATTCCAAAGGTAAACTCCCAGTGGCCTTGAAGTTTGCTATGTCTGCAAACCAGGGTGCTTTGTGAATTAGCATGAGTTGTTCATCAGGAAAGCACTCATTTACATGTGTGCTTTGTGTGCTTCCTTCTTCACATGGTATCCTTGATAAATGATCTGCCACCTTGTTCTCTACACCCTTCTTGTCTTTGATTTCAATGTCAAATTCCTGCAACAAAAGAACCCATCTAATAAGTCTCGGTTTAGATTCTTGTTTGGCAAGTAAATATTTTAACGCTGAATGATCAGTGAAAACAATGACTTTAGATCCAATGAGATAAGATCTAAATTTTTCAAATGCAAAGACTATTGCCAAGAGTTCTTTTTCAGTGGTTGTATAATTCCTTTGGTTAGCATTCAAGACTTTACTGGCATAATAAATCACATGTACCAAATTGTCTTTCCTTTGTCCTAACACTGCCCCAATAGCAAGGTCTGATGCATCACACATCAGTTCAAACGGTAAGTTCCAATCAGGTGGGGCAATGATAGGTGCAGAGGAAAGTTTTTGCTTCAAAAGTTCAAAGGCTAGCATGCAATTTCCATCAAATACAAAGGGTGTATCAGAGACAAGCAAGTTACTCAAAGGTTTGGCTATTTTAGAAAAGTCTCTAATAAACCTTCTGTAAAAACCAGCGTGGCCCAAAAAGCTCCTAACTGCCTTGACATTACTTGGTGGAGGTAGTTTTTCAATGATTTCCACCTTAGCTCTGTCCACCTCCATGCCTCTATTAGAGATTTTGTGGCCAAGGACTATTCCTTCTGTGACCATGAAATGACACTTTTCCCAGTTTAATACTAGATTAGTCTCTTGGCACCTCTTAAGCACCAAGGCAAGGTGGTGTAGGTAGCTGGGAAAAGAATCCCCAAACACAGAAAAATCGTCCATGAAGACCTCAATAAATTTTTCAATCATGTCCGAAAAGATGGACAGCATGCATCTTTGGAAAGTGGCAGGTGCATTGCACAATCCAAAGGGCATGCGTCTATAAGCAAAAACTCCATATGGACAAACAAATGATGTTTTCTCTTGATCACTAGGATCAACTACTATTTGGTTGTAGCCTGAATATCCATCCAAGAAACAATAGTAAGCATGTCCGGCAAGCCTTTCAAGCATCTGATCCATGAATGGGAGTGGGAAATGATCTTTTCTGGTGGCTTCATTGAGCTTCCTGTAGTCTATGCACATCCTCCACCCAGTAACGGTTCTTGTGGGTATGAGTTCGTTCTTCTCATTTGGCACCACCGTTATGCCACCTTTCTTGGGAACTACATGGATGGGACTAACCCATGGGCTATCAGAAATGGGGTAGATTACCCCTGCCTGCCATAACTTCCTCACTTCCTTTTGTACCACTTCTTTCATGACGGGATTCAATCTTCTTTGAGCTTGAATGGAGGGTCTAGCATCTTCTTCTAACAAGATTTTATGCATGCATATGGATGAACTTATCCCCTTCAAATCAGCTAGGGTCCATCCAATGGCATCTTGATGAGTTTGCAGCACCTTGATCAATTCTTCTTCTTGTTCTTGGCTCAAGGCCGAGCTAATGATAACAGGGTGACTCTCATCACTACCCAAGTATGCATACTTGAGATTAGGGGGCAATGCTTTGAGCTCAGGTTTTGGTGCTTCCTTTTCTTCTTTCACTTTCTCTGGCCTGCTTAGCATAGTTGTGTCATCATCCTTGATATCACTAACTTCAATATCCTTGGTGAACTCCTCCTCTGCCACTTCCTTTATTGTTTCCTCAAAAGTTTCTTGTACTGCAATGTCCACTACATCAACCCTCATGCATTCCCTTAGTGATTCTGATGGATAGCTCATTGCCTTGAATACATTAAACACCAATTTCTCATCATGGAGTCTAAGAGTGAGTTCACCCTTTTGTACATCTATGATGGCTCCAGCAGTAGCTAGGAAGGGTCTTCCCAGAATTATTGAAGCTTTGGCTTCTTCCTCCATATCTAACACCACAAAATCAGCAGGAAATATAAATTCTCCCACCTTCACCAACAAATCCTCAACTATCCCATGAGGGAATTTAAAAGTTCGATCTGCCAATTGGAGGGCCATTCTTGTTGGTTTGGCCTCTTCAATCTTCATTCTTTTCATCATTGTTAGCGACATCAAATTGATGCTGGCCCCTAAATCACACAAGGCCTTCTCCACCATGACTTCTCCTATAATACAGGGGATTTGGAAACTGCCTGGGTCCTTCAATTTCTGAGGCAATTTGTGCTGAATGATGGCACTGCATTCTTCAGTTAACAACACAGTTTCCTCATTTCTCCAGCTTCTCTTCTTGGTCATCAATTCTTTTAAGAATTTTGCATAGAGTGGCATTTGCTCTATTGCTTCAGCAAAGGGAATGTTGATTTGAAGCTTCTTGAAAATCTCCAAGAACCTGGAGAATTGGCCATCCTTTTCACTTTTCATCAAACGTTGAGGATAAGGTGCTTTAGGTGTGTAAGGCTTCAAGACCTCTTTTTCTTTTTCTTTTGTTGCAAACGGTGTAACAGATTGTCCTTGTTCTTTGTCTTTCACATTTTCCTTTACTTCATCCTCTGTGGTTTCCCTTGAAATCTCCTTTAGATTCTTTCCACTTCTGAGGGTTATGGCCTTACATTCCTCCCTTGCAATAGCCTTAACAGTATGAGAACTGCTTGTCCCAGGGGCTTGCTTAGTCAAATACAAAATTTGATTTTCTAGCTTCTGGATGGCAGCTCCTTGGTTTTGCAAGTTAGAATTTACTTCTTCCTTAAAAGCCTTCAATTCAATTATGTCTTGGCTCATGGTTGCAAGCATTCCTTCCATCCGGTTTAATTGATCTTGAAATTGTTGGTTCGGATTAGGTTGGGTATGTTGATTATTTTGGCCATGATATGATGATTGGGGGTAAGTGTTTTGTGTGGCTTGGTATGATCTTTGGTTGGAGTTTTGGTATGTGGAATTGTTTTGTTGGTTGTGGTTGTAAGGTTTGTGGTTTTGTGGTTGGGTTTGTTGGTTTCCCCACCCAAAGTTTGGGTGGTTTCTCCAGCCTGGGTTGTAAGTGTTGGAGTGTGGATCATATGATTGCCTTTGTTGGTTTCCCACATAGTTAACCTCATCCCAATCACCTCCTTCAATGCCTACTTCCTCTTGATCTTGTGTGTGTATTGCAGCCACTTGCTTTGTTTCTAATTGCCTGGTAAGCTCTGCTAGTTGCTTGGCAAACACCTTGTTTTGGGCTAGAATTGTATCAACATGGTTCAGCTCCATGACTCCCTTAGTGTTGTGCCTTTCTGATGCATAGTAGTACTCATTCTCAGCCACTGTCTCGATCACTTCAATGGCTTCTTCCACGGTCTTTTTCTTGTTCAATGAACCTCCTGATGAATGGTCTACAGCCTTCCTTGATTCATAAGAGAGCCCATCATAGAAGATGTGCAATTGCACCCAATCATGGAACATGTTTGGTGGGCATTTCCTTGTCAAGTCCTTGAATCTCTCCCATGCCTCGTAGAGAGTTTCACCATCTTGTTGTCTAAAAGTCTGGACCTCAGATCGAAGCCTATTGACCTTTTGTGGAGGGTAAAAACGTGCCAGAAACTTGCCTTCCACCTCATCCCATGTGGTTAGACTCCCCCTTGGGAATGATTCCAGCCACTTAGCTGCCTTGTCCCTAAGTGAAAATGGGAACAAGAGCAGTTTATAGGCATCTTCCTGGACTCCATTGGACTTCACAGTGTCACAAATTCTCAGGAATTTTGTGAGATGTTGGTTTGGGTCTTCATTAGCACTTCCTCCAAAGGAACAATGATTTTCCACCAATGATATTAGCTGTGGCTTGAGCTCAAAATTGTTGGCCTGAATGGGTGGTTTCTGGATGCTACTACCACAATTCCCAGAGGTTGGGTTTATGTATGAACTAAGAACCCTCCTCTCAGGAATGGCATTGTTTCCATCAGCTCTCTCATGGTTGTGAACTTCTCTATCCATGTTGAGATCTAGAGCTTCCTCAAAATTGTCCTCAGATTCTCCTTCAGATTCCTCTTCTCCCACTACTCTCTTCCCTCTTGCTTCCCTTCTAAGTCTATGAAGGGTCCTTTCCGGTTCGGTATATGGAGGAGTTGATGTCTCTCCTCTCCTACCTGTCATACAAGAACACAGCTCAAACACAAACAGGTAAAATACTCTTGGTTAATGGAAGAGTATGGTCAGCTCAATTGAGGAATTAATTCAAACAGTTAGTGAGTCAGTGAGTTAGTTGCATGAATTTAAAGGCATAAAGAAGGAAAGCATGTAACCAAGTGCAGAAATTAAAATTCAACAAGTATTTAGAACAGAATTAACAAAGCAAGAGAAAATTGCTCAATCTAGTTAGCTTCCAATTTGAGAATTGTCAATCGAAAACCAATCCCCGGCAACGGCGCCATAAACTTGATGCGCATAAACGTGTTATGCTACGATTTAGGAAATTGCACGATCGGCAAAATTCCTTCCGGCAAGTGCACCGGTTATCGTCGTCAAGTAAAAACTCACAATAGAGTGAGGTCGAATCCCACAAGGATTGGTTGAGTGAGCAATTCGGATTAGAAGTGTGTTCTAGTTGAGCGGAATCAAGATTTGAGATGAGAATTGCGGAATGTAAAATTGGCGGGAAAAGTAAATGACAAGAAAATTAAATGGCTGAATCTTAAATTGCATGAATTAAAGAGCAGAATGTAAATTGCTGAAATTAAAAGGGAATGGGGATGATTGCAAGAATTGAATTGCAGAATGTAAAGAGAAAGTGGAAATCAGAAATGGGGAATTCATTGGGTTTAAGAGATATTGAAATCTCCGAATCAAAACATGTAAATCTCTTCCTCAACCAATGCATTCATTGAATTTTGCTTGGCAATCTTATATGATTGGATCTCAATTCCTTGGCTCACCAATGCTCTCTAAAAACAAACAAATTCCCAATCCCTTGGTTTAAATGTTCATAAGAAGAGATGATGCTTGATCACTGATTATACCACACAATTTCATGAACCACAATTTGGTAGGATTACATGTCACAATATCCATCCAAACCCCAATCCAATCCACTGTGAGAAAGCTTCTCTAACATGAATCCTCCATTCCTTTCCCAAGGCTCCGAAGGATTCCAAGTATGAGTAGTCTCTTTCCCAAGACAACTACTCAATGGAATTAGATCGAGAAGCTTTCTAACAAAATTCAAGAGAAAAGATTGAAGAAGAAGATAAACTATTATTGATTCATTGAATTACAATAGAGCTCCCTAACCCAATGAAAGGGGGTTTAGTGAATCATAGCTCTGAATTCAATTTCAAAAAAAAAGAAACTAGCTAAAAGTGAAAGTAAAAGTCCTCTTTCTAACTTAACTTCTATCCTATTTATACACTTTCTATATTGAGCTTCAGTTGTGCTTCTTGGGCTTTGAGGCCTCTCCTTGCTTTCCTTTTGTCTTGGGTTTATGATCCATAATCTTGATGAGATTGTTGATCCAAATCCTGTAACATTTATTGAGCCAACTTAGTGATAATCAAATAATGGCACATGACTCAATAAATGAGATTTCAAACTCATCAATCCCTCAGGCCCAATCCCATAAACCATGATATTCAATTGGGTTTCATACCAAAGTAAGTTTAAGTTAATAATTGTGCTCAAAGACTAACTTAAATCACAATATTTTTGGCCCAGAAACCTTTTTTCAAGAGTGGCGTTTAAGTTGAGTTTAAGCTTAAACTGCAACTTAAACGCCAGACACTTCCAGTGATGCCATTTGTAGAAGCACGTTTAAGCTTCAGTTAAGGTTAAACTGAAGCTTAAACGTGGAAATGGAAGAAGGTAGCCCTGGAGAGTCATGTAGTCGAACACGTTTAAGCTTCAGTTTAAGGTTAAACTGAAGCTTAAACGTGGAGATAGGAAGGGCAGCCCTGGAGGTCGAACACGTTTAACCTCCAGTTTGAGGTCAAACTGGAGGTTAAACGTGGAAAAGGGTGGAGGCATACTGGAGGTCGAACACGTTTAACCTCCAGTTTGAGGTCAAACTGGAGGTTAAACGTGGAAGCTTGGAATGGTGGCCCTGGAGGTGTCGAACACGTTTAACCTCCAGTTTGGGGTCAAACTGGAGGTTAAACGTGGAGATGGAGAGAGCAACCCTGGAGTGAAAAAACTATCGAACACGTTTAAGCTCCAGTTTGAGTCAAACTGGAGCTTAAACGTGGAATGGCCCCTGGTACTCTTCCTGGTTCTGGCGTTTAACCTCCAGTTTGAGGTCAAACTGGAGGTTAAACGTGGAACTCCTCCCTGGGTGGCATACTCATTCTGGCGTTTAACCTCCAGTTTGAGGTCAAACTGGAGGTTAAACGTGGAATGCTCCTTAAGTGAGGCTTTTCATTCTGGCGTTTAACCTCCAGTTTGAGGTCAAACTGGAGGTTAAACTTCAATTCCAGCATTTCTTATCCTTCATGATTTTGGCGTTTAAGCTCCAGTTTAGGCTTAAACTGGAACTTAAACTCCACATGTGATATTCAAGCTTCCTTTATTGATTTGTTGCTTCCTTGCTTAGCCTCTTCTTCCCTGAAATCATCCAAACAATTGCATCAAAGTCTTGCAAAATTTCATGAGAAATCTTTCATTCATAGCATTTAAGTAATATAACTAAAACTCATGGAATTTGCATCAAAATCATATTGTTTGGATGGTTCATTACTTTGTTCTTCATTTAACCATTTTTGGTTACTTTAAGCTCAAGAAAATGCATAAAATAACTAAAACTAACAGAAAAATGCCAGTGAAACTAGCCTATGATGCCTTGGCATCAATATTCACCAGTGATGGTGATGGATAAATATTCACCAGTGAGGGTGATGGATATGGATCATGATTATGATCAAGTTTATGATGAGTATAACTCGAGTTGGGGATGCACGACAGAGGGACAGTCCAATGGTTAGCTACCAGGACTTGTCGGGTTGGCTCTATAACCGACAGATGATATCATCAGCCACTAGGGACAGGCATGCATCATATGCATTTGTGTGACATTGGTTGGGTGTGCATATTATACTTGGTTTGCCTATGTGATTAATTGCTAACTGTTCTACTTGTAATAACTGTTTGTTTGTGCTTGAACTTCCTATTTGTGTTTGCTACTGGGACTCTGTTGAATTGTGGTGATTGGTTGATGGTTGGATTGTTTGGGCCTAGGGCCGTGGTTGAAATGAGGTAGACCGATGGTTGGTTTTGTTCGTGTTTTCGGTTTGGAAGGATATGAAAGGCTATTTTGGTTCAGTATAAATAAACCTTTTTGAAAGGGCTTTTGAGTTTTGAGAATTGAATGGTTCCTCTTTCAGTAAAGATTTTTGACTTTACGTTTATTGAAAATTGTGTTTTTGAAAAGAGGCATAAGAAGGTTATTAATCACTGGCACGGTTTATCTTCACGTATCCTATTACAGTAATTCCCAAAAACCCTCTACTGAGAACCCTTTCGAGGATGATGTTCTCACCCCCTACATTTTTCCCCTTTCAGGATATGGGCGCAGAAGTTACGAAGAGCTTATTTAATTGTTGTTGTGATGCTCTGTATTGTTTTAGTTATGGTTTATTGTACCCTCGCCTTTATCTTGATATATTCTGTAAGAGGGATAGGAATTGTATTGGATAATGCTTATAATATTATCTATGTATATAAGTGTATATATGTATGTACTCTTTATGAGTTATTGTAAGTTGTATGGTATTTATAGATGTACGTTATCGAACGAAAGTATTTTTGGGAGCGGTATCACGGTTTAAAGTTTTAAACAGGCTCATATTTTAGTATTAAATAGTATAAGTGTCGTCGTAATGCCCGAGCTATCAGAGTTGCGCAGCCGGAAGCGTGAGCTTTGGTAGTTAGGGTGTTACATCCAACTTAAGGATAATAAACAAAAGTGCTAGGTGGGAGACACCCCACCATGGTAAAATCTTTCTCTTTTTTCTTTTTGCACATATTGGTTAAAATAATTTAATTTCATGTTTTGATTGATTTGTTGAGTTTGTTTCGTAGTTTAGTATGTTAAATAAGATTTTACGGTGTTTTGGTAGTTGTTTGGAGGTTTGGAATGCTTGGATTGGTGCAAAAACATAGAAAAATTTTGAAAAAAAAAAACAGAGCACCATCCGTGCATACGCACACTGTGCGCATACGCGTGCATCAAGCATTTTCGCCTACCCACGCGCACGCGCCATGTACGCATACGCGTGGATTGAGAAATTCCACCCCCAAGCCAAAAGCCCGAGAGTTGTGCGAACGCTGCGCACGCATTGTACGTTTGGCACAAAACCACTTGCGCGTACGCGTACATGACGCGTACGCATCACTCTCGAGAGAAAAAAAAAAGCCATCGACGTGTGCGTGCCAGGCGCGCGTACGCGTGGATTTGCACCTTGTTTTTCTCCTTTCTCCTTTCTCCTTTCTTCTTGTTTCTTCTTTTCTTCTTCTTTCTTTCTACCTTTCTTCTTCCTCTCTTGAAAAAATAATAAATAAATAAATAAATAACTAAATAAATACTAATTTTTTTTTCTTTTCTTCCATTTTCTTTTATTGCATTTGCTTACTTTCATTCATTACATTTTAATTTTGATTTCATAGCTTGTTGTAATTTTCTTTTTTTTTTAGGTTTCTTATGTTAATAATGGTGTTGAATTTTCCTATTCAATCGTTGAGAATTTTTTGCTTTATTTTGGTGCCTCTTGACTTGTTTGATATTGTTGGGTGATGAAACTTTTAAATCAATGCTTAATCTTGTATTACTCTTATGTCTTTGTGCATTGATATGACCTAATATTGTTTTTCATGACCCACTCTTTCTTATTTGAACTTGATGCTCAATATGTTCTTCATGCTTTGATTTTACTCTTGCATCAAGTGTTAGTTCTTATGCCCTTTGCCTATATTATTTTCTCACTCATATATTGTAGCTACCATGTAGTGAGAACCTCACCCTTATTTGGCATTAGCCCCCGCCTATGTTCTCTTTGCTTTGATTGTTATCGGCTTAATTTTCTTTCTTTTTCTCTCCCTTTAGGTTGGCCACCAAGAAAGGAGGAAAAGGAAAAGCTTCACGATGGGGCAACGAACAAGTCATCCGCACAACCTTTCGAAGAAGCTCATCAATTGTAGCAACCCATCCACCAAGCTCCTCTTTGCATGCACCAAGGACGGTGCAATCTTCAAGTGTGGGGAGGTCGTTCGACCGATCTCCATGGGTATGAATTTCCTTTTCAACACCAATTTTTTTATTTTCTTCGTTAGATAGTTATTGCATTACATGATAGGTTGCATGTTAGTTAGAATTTGTATATATTTTTACCACTTCTTTCCTATTAGGACTACTTGGTTAGGGTGATGATTTCTTTTCCAAGAAATTATTTTTAGGGCAACCTACCAATTTGAAAACTTTTTATTGAACTTGCTTGAAAGAATTTATTTTGGAACATGGTTTTTGAGCTAAGAACACAAGCTTGTGAGATTTGAGCCTAATGGTGTGGTTACATCTTATAACTACTTATTTTTCCTTCTTGTGTGCAATTGTTCTCTTTCTATGATTGTGATCTTTGATTTGTTTGATTCTTTATGTCCATCATTTTGTGTATTCATGCATTTATATGATTGAGGCCATCATTTCATTTAGCTCACTTACCCAAATGGCCTTACCTTTTATCTTCCATTGTTTGCCAATTTGAGCCTATGCTTAACCCACTTTGTTCATAATTTTAGCACATTACAAGCCTTAAAGCAGAAAACAATAAAAGTCCTTAATTTGGATCTTTGATTAGCTTAGGCTAGTGTGTGTGTGTGTCATTTAAGTGTGAGAAATCTTGGAACATTGGGTGAATAAAAGGGTAGTTTTGTATTTTTGTTGCAAATATTGGGAATTGGGTACATGCTCAAGTGTAATGAATGTAAAACCTTATGCATTGATGATCTTGTATATAGAAAAAAAATGAGAAAAAGAAAAAGGAAAAGAAAAAAAAACAATATGGAGAAGAAAAGAAAAAAGAAGAAGAAAGAAACAAGAAAAAGAAAGAAATAAAAGCGGACAAAATGCCCCAAAGCAAAGTTCAATAAGGGCCAATGCATAAGTGTTGTGAAATGAAAAAGAATACATGAGTATGTGAAAAAGTGAGAAAAATGGGTAGTTAGGTTAGCTTTGAAATTGTATAGGATGTCATAGGTTAGGTGGGAAGTTTAAGCTTATCAAAGATTCAAATTTCAAGCTCACTTGACCAAATATGCATCCTTACCTTGACCCTAGCCCCATTACAATCTAAAGAAAAGACCTCATGATACTTGTATGCATGCATGAAATATATGTTGATTGTTAGAAGAAAAACAAATCTTAGAAAGCATGATTAGGTTAGATTTGAGAGAATCGACCCTACACACTTGAGCGACTAAAGTGCAAACACTTCTGGTGAGGGTTCAATGCTCAATTCCTTGATTCTTGGCTTTCATGAGCATTCTTCTTGCAAGTCTACTTGAACTTCATTTTGATATTTAAATCGGTAGGATTCATGAGTCGTCATGGGACCTTAGCCCTACTCGTGCATGTGTGTCTTGGAGATTGATTTATTTTTAACCAAGTAGGTAGAATCATTTTACATTTAGTTGCATTCATATAGATAGATGTATATGGTTTAGGTTGCATTTAGATTAGTTCACATTGAATAAATGTTGATACCCTTTGCTTTCTCTTGGTTTAAGCATGAGGACATGCTTGGTTTAAGTGTGGGGAGGTTGATAAACCCCATTTGTAGGGTTTATCTTGTGATGAATTTAGAGCATTTTGATAATCTTTCCTCACATTTATTCAATGAAATAGCATGGTTTTATAACTTCTCCTTTAATTGTACTTAAGAGTGAAAACATGCTTTTATGTCTTAAAATAGCTAAATTCAATTCACCTTGATTCCATTAGATGCCTTGATATGTTTGTTAAGTGATTTCAGAATTAGGAGGCAAAGATTGGATCAAGGGAATGAAGAAAAAAAACATGTATAAATGGAGAACTCATGAAGAAATGAAGGAATCGCAAAAGCTGTCAAGCCGACCTATTCGCACTTAATCAGCCATAACTTGAGCTACAGAGGTCCAAATGATGCAGTTCTAGTTGTGTTGGAAAGCTAACATCCGGGGCTTCAAAACGATATAAGATTTGCTATAGTTGCTATACGTATGGTGATGTGTACGCGCACTGTACGCGCACGCGTCATTGCTGCCATATGATCCACTTAAAGCAATACGTGGCCAGTGAATTCTAAAGCCTTGTGGGCCCAATCCAACTCATTTCTGATGCTATTTAAGCCAAGGATTGAAGGGGAATTAACATACTTACACACATTAGTTTAGTTTAGTTTAGTTTTTTGGAGGAGTAGTTAGAGTTAGTTTCTAGAGAGAAAAACTCTCACTTCTCTCTAGAATTAGGATTAGATTTTAGATCTAGATCTAGTTCTTCTTCTCTCTTCTAATTTTCCTTTCCTTTCTTTAATTGTTCTCTTTTAGTTGTAGAATTCTTCTTCTCTTGTTATTCCTTTGTATTGTTAGTTTTAGTTTATGAACCTTCTTTTATAGATCTACATTTCTTCTTCAATGCAATTGGTAAGTTCTTTATTGTTTCATAATTGTTTTCTGATGAGCGGATAATTTATACACTTTTTGGCATTGTTTTTATTATGTTTTTAGTAGAATCTAGTTACTTTTAGGGATGTTTTCATTAGTTTTTATGTTAAATTCACATTCTGGACTTTACTATGAGTTTGTGTGTTTTTCTGTGATTTCAGGTATTTTCTGGCTGAAATTGAGGGACTTGAGCAAAAATCAGATTCAGAGGTAGAAGAAGGACTGCTGATGCTGTTGGATTCTGACCTCCCTGCACTCAAAGTGATTTTTCTGGAGCTACAGAACTCAAAATGGCGCGCTTCCAATTGCGTTGGAAAGTAGACATCCAGGGCTTTCCAGCAATGTATAATAGTCCATACTTTGACCGCTTTTAGATGACGTAAAAGGGCGTTGAACGCCAGTCCTATGCTGCTGTCTAGAGTTAAACGCCAGAAACACGTCACAAACCAGAGTTGAACGCCAGAAATACGTTACAACCTGGCGTTCTACTCCAGAAAGAGCCTCTGCACGTGTAACATTCAAGCTCAGCCCAAGCACACACCAAGTGGGCCCCGGAAGTAGATTTATGCATCAATTACTTACTTCTGTAACCCCTAGTAACTAGTTTAGTATAAATAGGACTTTTTACTATTGTATTTGACATCTTTAGATCTTTTGATCATCTTGGGATGTCTGGTTCTTAAATCAGAGGGGCTGGCCATTCGGCCATGCCTGAACCTTTCACTTATGTATTTTTAACGGTAGAGTTTCTACACTCCATAGATTAAGGTGTGGAGCTCTGCTGTTCCTCATGAATTAATGCAAAGTACTACTGTTTTTCTATTCAATTCAACTTATTCCGCTTCTAAGATATTCATTCGCACTTCAACATGAATGTGATGAACGTGACAATAATCATCATTCCCTATGAATGTGTGCCTGACAACCACCTCCGTTCTACCTTAGATTGAATGAGTATCTCTTGGATCTCTTAATCAGAATCTTCGTGGTATAAGCTAGATTGATGGCGGCATTCATGAGAATCCGAAAAGTCTAAACCTTGTCTGTGGTATTCCGAGTAGGATTCTGGGATTGAATGACTGTGACGAACTTCAAACTCGCGAGTGCTGGGCGTAGTGACAGACGCAAAAGGAGGGTGAATCCTATTCCAGTATGATCGAGAACCTCAGATGATTAGCCGTGCTGTGACAGAGCATTTGGACCATTTTCACAAGAGGATAAGATGCAGCCATTGACCACGGTGATGCCTCTAGACGATTAGCCATGCAGTGATAGCGCATCGGACCATTTTCCAGAGAGGATTAAAAGTAGCCATTGACAATGGTGATGTCCTTACATAAAGCCAGCCATGGAAAGGAGTAGGATTGATTGGATGAAGACAGCGGGAAAGCAGAGATTCAGAGGAACGAAAGCATCTCTATACGCTTATCTGAAATTCTCACCAGTGATATACATAAGTATTTCTATCTTTATTTTCTGCTTAATTAGTATTAATTTTGAAAACTCCATAACCATTTGATATCCGCCTAACTGAGATTTACAAGGTGATCATAGCTTGCTTCATACCAACAATCTCCGTGGGATCGACCCTTACTCACGTAAGGTTTTATTACTTGGACGACCCAGTGCACTTGCTGGTTAGTTGTATCGAAGTTGTGAATGAAAAACGATTTATTAAGACGTGCGTACCAAATTTTTGGCGCCGTTGCCTGAGATCACAATTTCGTGCACCAAGTTTTTGGCGCCGTTGCCGGGGATTGTTCGAGTTTGGACAACTAACGGTTCATCCTGTTGCTCAGATTGGGTAATTTTCTTCCTATTTTGTTTTCAAAAAAGTTTTCAAAAATTTTTCAAAAAAAAAAATTCTTTTCAAAAAAATTTTATTATGTTCTTCAGAATTTTTAAGAATGAATTCTAGTGTTTCATGAAGCATGTTGAAGCCTGACTGGCTGTAAAGCCATGTCTAATCCTTTTGGACAGGGGCTTCCAACCATCAGCATAGAGGCAAGTTAATTTGATAAGTAATGAGCAGTATATTCTGATGTTACATGCTAAAGCTTGGCTGGCTATTAAGCCATGCCTAACCCTCAGATTGGAGCTTTAGACTAAGAATACAAAGATTCCTGGAATTCATATTAAAAATTTTGGAATCCTTATTTTTATTTCTCAAATAATTTTTGAAAAATCCAAAAAAAATCATAAAATCATAAAAATAAAAAAATTAAATTATTTTGTGTTTCTTGTTTGAGTCTTGAGTCAAATTTTAAGTTTGGTGTCAATTGCATGTTCATCTTGCATTTTTCGAAAAATTCATGCATTCATGGTGTTCTTCATGATCTTCAAGTTGTTCTTGGTAAGTCTTCTTGTTTGATCTTGATGTTTTCTTGTTTTGTGTCTTTTCTGGTTTTTCATATGCATTCTTGCATCCATAGTGTCTGAACATGAAAGATTTCTAAGTTTGGTGTCTTGCATATTTTCTTTGCATATAAAAATTTTCAAAAATATATTCTTGGTGTTCATCTTGACATTCAAGGTGTTCTTGGTATTCATCTTGACATTCATAGCATTTTTGCATGCATTCATTGTTTTGATCTAAAATTCTCATGCATTGAGTCTTTTTCATGTTTTTCTCTCTCATCTTAAAAATTTAAAAATCAAAAAAATATCTTCCCCTTTTTCTCTCTTAAAATTTCGAAATTAGATTTGACTTTTTCAAAAAAATTTTAAATTTTAGTTGTTTTCATGAGTCAAATCAAATTTTCAATTTAAAAATCTTATCTTTTTCAAAATCTTTTTCAAAAATCAAATCTTTTTCATTTTTCTTATTTATTTTCGAAAATAACATCATCAATTAATGTTTTGATTCAAAAATTTCAAGTTTGTTACTTGCTTGCTAAGAAAGATTCAAACTTTAAGTTCTAGAATCATATCTTGTGATTTCTTGTGAATCAAGTCATTAATTGTGATCTTAAAAATCAAATCTTTTTCAAAACTAATTTCAATCATATCTTTTCAAAAATATCTTATTATCTTATCTTTTTCAAAATTATATCTTTTTCAAAAATTTGATTTTAAAATATCTTTTCTAACTTCTTATCTTCTTATCTTTTCAAATTTGATTTTCAAATTTGTTTCAACTAACTAACTAACTTTTTGTTTGTTTCTTATCTTTTACAAAACTACCTAACTAACTCTCTCTCTAATTTTCGAAAATATCTCCCTCTTTTTCAAAAATTCTTTTTAATTAACTAATTGTTTCAAAATTCAATTTTAATTTATTTCTTCTTCTAATTTTCGAAAATTACTAACTCTTTTTCAAAAATTATTTTCGAAAATCCACTTCCCCCTCTCATCTTCTTCTATTTATTTATTTATTTACTAACATCTCTTCCTCACTCACCAAAAATTCTGAACCCCCTCTCTCTCTCTGAGTTCAGATTTTCTCTTCTTCTTTTCTTCTACTCACATAAGGGAACCTCTATACTTGGGCAAAAAGGATCCCTATTATTATTATTTTTCTGTTCCCTCTTTTTCATATGAGCAGGAGCAAGGACAAGAACATTCTTGTTGAAGCAGATCCAGAATCTGAAAGGACTCTGAATTGGAAACTAAGAGAAACTAAATTACAACAATCCAGCAAGCACCTTTCAGAAATTTTCGAACAGGAAGAGGAGATGGCAGCCGAAAATAATAATAATGCAAGGAGAATGCTTGGTGACTTTACTGCACCTAATTCCAATTTACGTGGAAGAAGCATCTCCATCCCCACAATTGGAGCAAACAATTTTGAGTTGAAACCTCAATTAGTTTCTCTGATGCAACAGAACTGCAAGTTCCATGGACTTCCATCTAAAGATCCTTTTCAGTTCTTAACTGAATTTTTGCAGATCTGTGATACTGTTAAGACTAATGGAGTAGATCTTGAAGTCTACAGTCTCATGCTTTTCCCTTTTGCTGTGAGAGACAGAGCTAGAATATCGTTGGACTTTCAACCTAAGGATAGCCTGAACTCTTGGGATAAGCTGGTCAAGGCTTTCTTAGCCAAGTTCTTTCCTCCTCAAAAGCTGAGCAAGCTTAGAGTGGATGTTCAAACCTTCAGACAGAAAGAAGGTGAATCCCTCTATGAAGCTTGGGAGAGATACAAGGAACTGACCAAAAAGTGTCCTTCTGACATGCTTTCAGAATGGACCATCCTGGATATATTCTATGATGGTCTATCTGAATTAGCTAAAAAGTCATTGGATACTTCTGCAGGTGGATCCATTCACCTAAAGAAAACGCCTGCAGAAGCTCAAGAACTTATTGACATGGTTACTAATAACTAGTTCATGTACACTTCTAAGAGGAATCCTGTGAGTAATGGGACGCCTCAGAAGAAGGGAGTTCTTGAAATTGATACTCTGAATGCCATATTAGCTCAGAACAAAATATTGACTCAGCAAGTCAATATGATTTCTCAGAGTCTGAATGGAATGCAAGCTGCATCCAACAGTACTCAAGAGGTAGCTTTTGAAGAAGAAGCTTATGATCCTGAGAACCCTACAATGGCAGAGGTGAACTACATGGGTGAACCATATGGAAACACCTATAACCCCTCATGGAGAAATCACCCAAATCTCTCATGGAAGGATCAAAAGCCTCAACAAGGCTTTAATAATGGTGGAAGAAACAGGTTTAGCAATAGCAAGCCTTTTCCATCATCCACTTAGCAACAGACAAAGAACTCTGAACAAAATACTTCTAATTTAGCAAACTTAGTTTCTGATCTATCTAAGGCCACTGTGAGTTTCATGAATGAAACAAGGTCCTCCATTAGAAATTTGGAAGCACAAGTGGGCCAGCTGAGTAAAAGGATCACTGAAACCCCTCCTAGTCCTCTCCCAAGCAATACAGAAGAAAATCCAAAAGGAGAGTGCAAGGCCATTGATATAACCATCATGGCCGAATCCAAAAAGGAAGGGGAGGACGTGAATCCTAAGGAGGAAGACCTCCTGGGACGTCCAGTGATCAGTAAGGAGTTTCCCTCTGAGGAACCAAAGGAATCTAAGGCTCATCTAGAGACCATAGAGATTCCATTAAACCTCCTTATGCCATTCATGAGCTCTGATGAGTATTCTTCTTCTGAAGAGAATGAGGATGTTACTGAAGAGCAAGTTACCAAGTACCTTGGTGCAATCATGAAGCTGAATGTCAAATTATTTGGTGTTGAGACTTGGGAAGATGAACCTCCCTTGTTCACTAATGAACTGAGTGATCTGGATCAACTGACATTGCCTCAGAAAAAACAAGATCCTGGAAAGTTCTTAATACCTTGTACCATAGGCACCATGACCTTTGAGAAGGCTCTATGTGACCTTGGGTCAGGGATAAACCTCATGCCCCTCTCTGTAATAGAAAAAATGGGAATCTATGGGGTGCAAGCTGCTAAAATCTCATTAGAGATGGCAGACAATTCAAGAAAACAGGCTTATGGACAAGTAGAGGACATGTTAGTAAAGGTTGAAGGCCTTTACATCCCTGCTGATTTCATAGTTCTAGATACTGGGAAGGATGAGGATGAATCTATCATCCTTGGAAGACCCTTCCTAGCCACAGCAAGAGCTGTGATTAATGTTGACAGAGGTGAATTAGTCCTTCAATTGAATGAGGACTCCCTTGAGTTTAAAACTCAAGGACATCCTTCTGTAAACATGGGAAAGAGGCACAGTAAGCTTCTCTCAAAACAGAGTCAACCAGAGCCCCCATAGTCAAACTCTAAGTTTGGTGTTGAACTCCCATATCCAAACTCTAAGTTTGGTGTTGGGGAGTCTCAACAATGCTCAGAACATCTGTGAGGCTCCATGAGAGCCCACTGTCAAGCTATTGACATTAAAGAAGCGCTTGTTGGGAGGCAACCCAATTTTTATTTATCTAATTTTAATTTATTTCTATTGTTATTTCATGTTTTATTAGGTTCATGATCATGTGGATTCACAAAATAAATATAAAAATTAAAAACGGAATCAAAAACAGCAGAAGAAAAATCACACCCTGGAGGAGGATCTCACTGGCGTTTAAACGCTAGTAAGGAGCATCTGTCTGGCGTTCAATGCCAGAACAGAGCATGTTTCTGGCGTTGAATGCCAGAAACAAGCAGCATCCTGGCGTCCAGACGCCAGAAATGTGCAATGAAGAAGAGCTGGCGCTGAACGCCAGAAACAAGCATCTGGCTGGCGTTCAACGCCAGAAATATGCTGCATCTGGGCGCTGAACGCCCAGAATAAGCATCAATTCAGCGTTTAAACGCCAGAATTGCATGCAAAGGCATTTTACATGCCTAATTGGTGCAGGGATGTAAATCCTTGACACCTCAGGATCTGTGGACCTCACAGGATCCCCACCTACCTCACCATCCCTCTCTCCATTCATGGTCATCCCTTCTGTTTTCCATTTACCACTCACATCCATACACCCACCCACCTTCAAAATTCAACATTTCTTTCTTCTTCTATTCTTTCTTCTTTTGCTCGAGGGTGAGCAACATTCTAAGTTTGGTGTGGTAAAAGCATAGCTTTTTTGTTTTTTCATAACCATCAATGGCACCTAAGGCTAGAGAAACCTCAAGAAAGAGAAAAGGGAAGACAATTGCTTCCACCTCTGAGCCATGGGAGATGGAAAGATTCATCTCACAAGCCCATCACTAAGAAAAGGATGGAGCAAACAAGAGAGCACATTCATGGATCTCAACAGGCACATGAAGAAGCTCATCATCAAGAAACCCCTGAGATACCTAAAGGGATGCACTTTCCTCCACAAAATTTTTGGGAGTAAATCAACACCTCCCTAGGAGAATTAAGTTCCAACATGGGACAACTAAGGGTGGAACATCAAGAGCACTCCATCATCCTTCACGAAATTAGAGAAGATCAAAAAGCAATGAGGGAGGAGCAACAAAGACAAGGAAGAGACATAGAAGAGCTCAAGGACATCATTGGTTCCTCAAGAAGGAAACGCTACCATCACTAAGGTGGACTCAATCCTTGTTCTTACATTCTCTGTTTTTTGTTTTCTTTATGCTAAGTGATTATCCATGTTTGTGTCTTATTACATGATCATTAGTATTTAGTAACTTTGTCTTAAAGTTATAAATGTCCTATGAATCCATCACCTCTCTTAAATGAAAACTGTTTTAATTCAAAAGAACAAGAAGTACATGAGTTTCGAATTTATCCTTGAACTTAGTTTAATTATATTGATGTGGTGACAATGCTTCTTGTTTTCTGAATGAATGCTTGAACAGTGCATATGTCTTTTGAAGTTGTTGTTTAAGAATGTTAAATATGTTGGCTCTTGAAAGAATGATGACAAGGAGACATGTTATTTGATAATCTGAAAAATCATAAAAATGATTCTTGAAGCAAGAAAAAGCAGCAAAAAAACAAAAATTGCAGAAAAAAATGGCGAAAAAAAAAAAGAGAGAAAAAGCAAGCAGAAAAAGCCAAAGCTCTTAAAACCAAAAGGCAAGAGCAAAAAGCCAGTAACCCTTAAAACCAAAAGGCAAGGGTAATAAAAAGGATCACAAGGCTTTGAGCATCAGTCGATAGGAGGGCCTAAAGGAATAAAATCCTGGCCTAAGCGGCTAAACCAAGCTGTCCCTAACCATGTGCTTGTGGCGTGAAGGTGTCAAGTGAAAACTTGAGACTGAGCGGCTAAAGTCAAGGTCCAAAGCAAAAGAAGAGTGTGCTTAAGAACCCTGGACACCTCTAATTGGGGACTTTAGCAAAGCTGAGTCACAATCTGAAAAGGTTCACCCAATTATGTGTCTGTGGCATTTATGTATCCGGTGGTAATACTGGAAAACAAAGTGCTTAGGGCCACGGCCAAGACTCATAAAGTAGCTGTGTTCAAGAATCAACATACTGAACTAGGAGAATCAATAACACTAACTGAACTCTGAGTTCCTATAGATGCCAATCATTCTGAACCTCAATGGATAAAGTGAGATGCCAAAACTATTCAAGAGGCAAAAAGCTACAAGTCCCGCTCATCTGATTGGAGCTATGTTTCATTGATAGTTTGGAATTTATAGTATATTCTCTTCTTTTTATCCTATTTGATTTTCAGTTGCTTGGGGACAAGCAACAATTTAAGTTTGGTGTTGTGATGAGCGGATAATTTATACACTTTTTGGCATTATTTTTAGTATGTTTTCATTAGTTTTTATGTTAAATTCACATTCTGGACTTTACTATGAGTTTGTGTGTTTTTCTGTGATTTTAGGTATTTTCTGGCTGAAATTAAGGGACTTGAGCAAAAATCAGATTCAGAGGTAGAAGAAGGACTGCTGATGCTGTTGGATTCTGACCTCTCTGCACTCAAAGTGGATTTTCTGGAGCTACAGAGCTCAATTGTGTTGGAAAGTAGACATCCAGGGCTTTCCAGCAATGTATAATAGTCCATACTTTGACCGATTTTAGACGACGTAAAAGGGCGTTGAACGCCAGTCCTACGCTGCTGTCTGGAGTTAAACGCCAGAAACACGTCACAAACCAGAGTTGAACGCCAGAAATACGTTACAACTTGGCGTCCAACTCCAGAAAGAGCCTCTGCACGTGTAACATTCAAGCTCAGCCCAAGCACACACCAAATGGGCCCTGGAAGTGGATTTATGCATCAATTACTTACTTTTGTAAACCCTAGTAACTAGTTTAGTATAAATAGGACTTTTTACTATTGTATTTGACATCTTTAGATCTTTTGATCATCTTGGGTTGTCTGGTTCTTAGATCAGAGGGGCTAGCCATTCGGCCATGCCTGAACCTTTCACTTATGTATTTTTAACGGTAGAGTTTCTACACTCCATAGATTAAGGTGTGGAGCTCTGCTGTTCCTCATGAATTAATGCAAAGTACTACTGTTTTTCTATTCAATTCAACTTATTCCGCTTCTAAGATATTCATTCGCACTTCAACATGAATGTGATGAACGTGACAATCATCATCATTCCCTATGAACGTGTGCCTGACAACCACCTCCATTCTACCTTAGATTGAATGAGTATCTCTTGGATCTCTTAATCAGAATCTTTGTGGTATAGGCTAGATTGATGGCGGCATTCATGAGAATCCGAAAAGTCTAAACCTTGTCTGTGGTATTCCGAGTAGGATTCTGGGATTGAATGACTGTGACGAACTTCAAACTCGCGAGTGCTGGGCGTAGTGACAGACGTAAAAGGAGGGTGAATCCTATTCAAGTATGATCGAGAACCTCAGATGATTAGCCGTACTGTGACAGAGCATTTGGACCATTTTCACAAGAGGATAAGATGCAGCCATTGACCACGGTGATGCCTCCAGATGATTAGCCATGCAGTGACAGCGCATCGGACCATTTTCCAGAGAGGATTAAAAGTAGCCATTGACAATGGTGATGTCCTTACATAAAGCCAGCCATGGAAAGGAGTAGGATTGATTGGATGAAGACAGCGGGAAAGCAGAGATTTAGAGGAACGAAAGCATCTCTATACGCTTATCTGAAATTCTCACCAGTGATATACATAAGTATTTCTATCTTTATTTTCTGCTTAATTAGTATTAATTTCGAAAACTCCATAACCATTTGATATCCGCCTAACTGAGATTTACAAGGTGACCATAGCTTGCTTCATACCAACAATCTCCGTGGGATCGACCCTTACTCATGTAAGGTTTTATTACTTGGACGACCCAGTGCACTTGCTGGTTAGTTGTATCGAAGTTGTAAATGAAAAATGATTTATTAAGACGTGCGTACCAAGTTTTTGGCGCCGTTGCCTGAGATCACAATTTCGTGCACCATTTTACTTTTCTATTTTTGATCTCTTGCTATTCTAGTTAGATCTCTCTTTAATTCTTGCAATTCATGTTGTTTACTTTTAGTTCCTTCTATGTGTTTGTTAAAATGCTTCTTTTAGTTATGAGTTTACTTTTCTATTGTTTTCCTTTCTATTGTTAATCTCTTACTTTTGTAGTTGTAGATTCCTTTCATTCTTGCAATTTACTATGCTTTTCTTTTGTGCCTTCCAAGTGTTTGATGAAATGCTTGGTTGAATTTTAGAGTAGATTTTAGTGCTCTTGGCTTGGGAAGGTAACTTAGGAACTCTTGAGTTACTAATGTCCAAGTGATTGACGATTGGGAGCCATTAACTCTGATCTCACTAATTGATTTGGTGGAGAACTAGGAATTATGGACTTGGATTGAGATAGCTCACTTAACTTTCCTCTACTATTAGTTAGGAGTTAACTTAGTGGGGTTGGTCCTTGCCAATTCTCATGTTGTGGTTAGTGATTAGGATAGAGATCCTTGACCACCAAACCTTGCCAAGACCTCTTTAGTAGTTAGTTTATTTTCATTTCCATTTACTTTTCATGCCTCTTATCAAAAACCCCAAATATAACTCATAACCAATAACAAGACACTTTATTGCAATTCCTAGAGAGAACGACCCGAGGTTCAATACTTCGGTTTATAAATTTAGGGGTTTGTTACTTGTGACAAACAAATTTTTGCATGAAGGGATTGATGTTAGTTTAGAAATTATATTACAACAAAACTTATTGTGAATTCTAAACCATCAAAAGTCCAATCATCAGGATCCCACCATGAAAAAATACCTTGAAAAAACCCAGGAACGGCTCGAACAATTTAGGGGATATGAGGTCCGACACATACCCCGGGAATAAAATACCCGAGCTGATGCACTGTCGAAACTAGCCAGCATCAAACCAGGTGGCAATAATAAAAGCCTCATTCAAGAAACACTACGAAATTCATCAACCACGGAAGAGAAAAAGGTCCTAAATATATCAGACCAGGACTAGGGGTGGATGACTCCTATAGTCAGCTATCTCAAATTAGAAATAATTCCCACAGACAAAAAGGAGGCAAAAAGGCTAGTACGAGAAGCACAGTACTACACCATGGTACAGGATGTCCTATATAGGAGAGGAATCTCTACGCCCCTCCAAAAATGCATCCCGACCTCCGCTGTAATGGAAGTTCTCGAAGAAGTCCACAATGGCATGTGCGGCAATCACCTCGGGGCAAGAGCTCGTGCCAAAAAGGTACTCCGAGCTTGTTTCTACTAGCTGACCTTGTAAAGGGAAGCGACAGAGTTTGTCAAGACATACCCACCATGCCAGAAGGACGCCAACTTCCACATAGCTCCACCTGAGGAGCTCATCTGCGTTACTTCACCCTGGCCATTCCCAAAGTGGGGGCTCGACCTCCTTGGACCCTTCTCCCAGGGGCCCGGACAAGTCAAGTTTCTCATTGTAGGCATAGACTACTTCACAAAGTGGATTAAAGCAGAGCCATTAGCTAATGCCACCGCCCAAAGAAGTCAGAAATTTTTACACAAAAATATTGTCACAAGGTATAGGGTCCCATGCTCCATCTCCATAAATAATGGTACTCAATTAACTGACATTGGCTTCAGAAATCTGGTAGCTGACTTGAAAATCAAACACCAGTTCACCTCTATAGAGCACCCACAAGCCAATGGATAGGCGGAAGCCGCCAACAAAGTCATACTGACCGGGTTAACACGGAGACTACAGGACGCCAAGGGAGCTTGGGCTGAAGAGCTCCCACAAGTCTTATGGGCATACCGAACAACACCACATTCAATCACTGGAGAATCACCATTCCGACTTACTTACGGAATGGAGGCAATGATCCCCGTGGAAATAGAAGAAGGATCTCCCAGAATGATCTTCTACAATGAAGATACCAACTCCCAAGCTCAAAGGGAAGAGCTCGACCTACTTCCGGAAGTCCGAGAAAGAGCTCGGATTAGAGAGGAAGCCCTAAAGCATCGAATGGCTCTGAGATATAATCAGAAGGTTATCCAGGGAAGCTTTACCATGATGAGAGATTTTATGCCGGTATAGAATTTATCAATAAATCCAATTGTGAGTATAGTCTAAACCGACATGCAATTCTACATCAAACAAAGAAATTGTGTCACCACAATCCAAAATCAATAACCGAGAGTACTACTCCCGAGTCGTTCTCCCTAGGAGTGCTCCAAGATGCACGTCATTGGTTAGAAGTTGTATTGATGTTTTGGAGTTTAAGGCAAGAAAGGAGCAAGCTAATAGTGTGAATGACAACCAACAAGCAATATAAAAGCCTTGGCTAGGAGTGAAAATTGGACTTCCTATCATCACAATCTCTATCAATTGTGACCACAATTAGTTATTGCTTCACTTAGTTAACCTCTAGCATGCAGGAAAGTCAAGTGAAAGTAATCAATTTGAGTTCACAAGTCCTAGTCTAACCCTAGAGAAGTCTAGCTTTAGTGACATGCAAATCAATTAGCAATTTCTAATTGATAATCAACAAAGGATATTGATAATTCAAGTGTCTCCAATATCTCAACCCCAAACCAAGAATGAAAAGTCTACTCCATAGCTAAAGTTGGCATTTTCTCAAACACTTGGAGAGCAAGGATGAAAGACATTGTAAAATTGAGAATAGACTTGAAACCAAAGATATGCACTACAAGAGATTAACAACAATCAAACAATTGGCAACAATGAACATAAAATTCCTCAAGCATTAATGAAAATCAAAGTAACAAAATTTCAAATCTAAGATCCACAAGTAACTTGAGTAACAAGAACTAGATTGAGAGCAAGAGAATTAGATCTACAACTTGAAGCAATGTAGAATTAAATTGACAAAAGATCTCACCAATGGATCCAAGAGAATTCCAAATGGAGAGGCAAAAATCTAGAGAGAAGCTAGAGTTTCTCTCTCTACAAAATGTAACTTCCAAAAGTAACTAAAAATCTAAAAATGTGTGAATGAATGATGATAATCCCTTCATCCCTTGGTCTTCTTAAGTTTATTGGCACCAGAGTTAGTTCAGATTGGGCCCCACAGCCTCTGTGAATTTGCCCAGCATGATTTCACTTAAAAATCACGTACCAGCACCGACGCGTATGCGTACAGCACGTGTGCGCGTCCCTGGGGTTTTATGATTCACGCGCAAGCGTAAAGTACGCGTGCGCGTCCATGAGGTTCTGGCTCATCCATGTAAATGTGCCGGCTTCTAGCTTTCACTTTTTTGCGCCGATCCCAGTAGTGCACATTGGTGTGCGAAATCATGATCATTCCATTCCTTGGTAACGGCGCTAAAAACTCAATACGCACGTTCATGATCTTATATCTGTTTCACAAATTCGTACAACTAACCAGCAAGTGCACTGGGTCGTCCAAGTAATAAACCTTACGTGAGTAAGGGTCGATCCCACGGAGATTGTCGGCTTGAAGCAAGCTATAGTCACCTTGTAAATCTCAGTCAGGCGGATTAAATTGTATTAAGAAATTATAGTGGATGAAAATTAAATAAAATATAAAATAGGATAGTGGTACTTATGTAATTCATTGGTGAGAATTTCAGATAAGCGTATAGAGATGCTTTCATTCCTCTGATCTCTTCTTTCCTGCTGTCTTCATCCAATCAATCCTACTCCTTTCCATGGCAAGCTGTATGTTGGGCATCACCGTTGTCAATGGCTACTTCCCGTCCTCTCAGTGAAAATGGTCCAAGATGCTCTGTCACAGCATGGCTATTCATCTGTCGGTTCTCGATCATACTGGAATAGGATCCATTGATCCTTTTGCGTCTGTCACTATGCCCAGCACTCGCGAGTTTTAAGCTCGTCACAGCCATCCCTTCCCAGATCCTACTCGGAATACCACAGACATGGTTTAGACTTTCCGGATCTCAGGAATGGCCATCCATGGGTTCTAACTTATACCACGAAGACACTAATAACTCGGACTCGGTCCCCTGTATTAGATATCCAAGAGATATCCATTCAATCTAAGGTAGAACGGAAGTGGTTGTCAGGGACGCGTTCATAAGTTGCGAATGATGATGACTGTCACGATCATCACATCCATCATATTGAAGTACGAATGAATATCTTAGAAGCGGAATAAGTTGAATTGAATAGAAAAACAGTAGTACTTTGAATTAATCTTTGAGGAACAGCAAAGCTCCACACCTTAATCTATGGTGTGTAGAAACTCTACCGTTGAAAAATACATAAGTGAAAGGTTCAGGCATGGCCGAATGGCCAGCCCTCACAAAAGTCTAAAGATGAAACTGAAGATGTAAATACAATCGTAAAAAGTCCTATTTATACTAAACTAGTTACTAGGGTTTACAGAAATAAGTAAATGATGTAGAAATCTACTTCCGGGGCCCACTTGGTGTGTGCTTGGGCTGAGCTTGAAGTTTACACGTGGAGAGGTCATTCTTGGAATTGAACGCCAGTTTGTAACGTGTTTCTGGCATTGAACTCCACTTTGCAACTTGTTTCTGGCGCTGAACGCCAGACTGCAACATAGAACTGGCGTTCAACGCCAGTTTGTGTCGTCTAAACTCGAGCAAAGTATGGACTATTATATATTGCTGGAAATCCCTGGATATCTACTTTCCAATGCAATTGGAAGCGCGCCATTTGGAGTTTTGTATCTCCAGAAAATCAACTTTGAGTGCAGGGAGGTCAGAATCCAACAGCATCTGCAGTCCTTCTTCAACCTCTGAATCTGATTTTTGCTTAGGTCCCTCAATTTCAATCAGAAAATACCTGAAATCACAGAAAAACACACAAACTCATAGTAAAGTCCAGAAATGTGAATTTTAATTAAAAACTAATAAAAATATAATGAAAACTAATTAAATCCTACTAAAAACATACTAAAAATAATGCCAAAAAGTGTATAAATTATCCGCTCATCACAACACCAAACTTAAATTGTTGCTTGTCCCCAAGCAACTGAAAATCAAATAGGATAAAGAGAAGAGAATATACTATAAATTCCAAACTATCAATGAAACATAGCTCCAATCAGATGAGCGGGACTTGTAGCTTTTTGCCTCTTGAATAGTTTTGGCATCTCACTTTATCCATTGAGGTTCAGAATGATTGGCATCTATAGGAACTCAGAGTTCAGTTAGTGTTATTGATTCTCCTAGTTCAGTATGTTGATTCTTGAACACAGCTACTTTATGAGTCTTGGCCGTGGCCCTAAGCACTTTGTTTTCCAGTATTACCACCGGATACATAAATGCCACAGACACATAATTGGGTGAACCTTTTCAGATTATGACTCAGCTTTGCTAAAGTCCCCAATTAGAGGTGTCCAGGGTTCTTAAGCACACTCTTCTTTTGCTTTGGACCTTGACTTTAGCCGCTCAGTCTCAAGTTTTCACTTGACACCTTCACGCCACAAGCACATGGTTAGGGACAGCTTGGTTTAGCCGCTTAGGCCAGGATTTTATTCCTTTAGGCCCTCCTATCCCCTGATGCTCAAAGCCTTGGATCCTTTTTATTTACCCTTGCCTTTTGGTTTTAAGGGCTATTGTCTTTTTACCCTTGCCTTTTGGTTTAAAGGGCTATTGGCTTTTTCTGCTTGCTTTTTCTTTTTTTATTTCGCCATTTTTTTCGCCATTTTTTTCTGCAAGCTTTTTTATTCACTGCTTTTTCTTATTTCAAGAATCATTTTTATGATTTTTCAGATTATCAATAACATTTCTCCTTTTCCATCATTCTTTCAAGAGCCAACAATTTTAACATTCATGAACAACAAATTCAAAGATATGCACTGTTCAAGCATTCATTCAGAAAGACAAAAAGTATTGCCACCACATCAAAATAATTAAACTGTTTTAAAATTCGAAATTCATGTACTTCTTTTTCTTTTTCAATTAAAAATATTTTTCATTTAAGAGAGGTGATGGATTCATAGAGCATTCATAGCTTAAAGACATAGACACTAAGACACTAATGATCATGTAATAAAGACGCAAACATAGATAAACATAAAGCATAAAAATTCAAAAAACAGAAAATAAAGAACAAGGAAATTAAAGAACGGGTCCACCTTAGTGATGGCGGCTAGTTCTTCCTCTTGAAGATCTTATGGAGTGCTTGAGCTCCTCAATGTCTCTTCCTTGCCTTTGTTTCTCCTCTCTCATGATTCTTTGATCTTCTCTAATTTCATGAAGGAGGATGGAATGCTCTTGGTGCTCCACCCTTAGTTGTCCCATATTGGAACTCAATTCTCCTAGGGAGGTGTTAATTTGCTCCTAATAGTTTTGTGGAGGAAAGTGCATCCCTTGAGGCATCTCAGGGATTTCATGATGAGGAATTTCCTCATGCTCTTGTTGAGGTCCATGAGTGGGCTCTCTTGTTTGCTCTATCCTTTTCTTAGTGATGGGCTTGTCCTCATCAATGAGGATGTCTTCCTCTATGTCAATTCCAGCTGAATTGCAGAGGTGACAAATGAGATGAGGGAAGGCTAACTGATGCACGGAAAACTTGTCTCTCAACAAATCTCCCTTCGGCAAGTGCACCGAAGTTGTCGTCAAGTAAAAACTCACAGTAGAGTGAGGTCGAATCCCACAGGGATTGATTGATCAAGCAACTTTAATTAGAAGAATGTTCTAGTTGAGCGAATCCAGAATTTGGGTTGAGAGTTGCAGAAATTAAAATGGCGGGAATGTAAATAACAGAAAAGTAAATACTAGAATTAAAAGACTGGAAGTAAATGACTGAAAATAAATTGCAGAATTGTAAATGGGAATGGGGGATTTGCTCAAAAAAGTAAATGACAGAAATTAAAGAGAATGGGTAAGATCAGAGATGGGGAGTTCATTGGGCTTAGGAGATGTTGCAATTCTCCGGATCAAGTTCATTTTCATCTCTTCCTCAATCAATGCACTCATTGATCTCCTTGGCAATCTTAAGTGATTGAATTACAATTTCTTGCAATTCAATCTCTCAAATCTTGATCAATAGCCAATTCCTTGGTCAATTGCTCATGAGAAGAGATGAAGTATGGTCACTGATTATACCACATGCATTTCCCAAACCAAGTATTGAGAGGGTTATAGTCACATACCCATCCAAACCCAATTTGGTCTAGCATGAGAAAGCATTTCTAGCTTGATCTCTTCATTCCTCTTTCAAGGTTCAAAAGAGATCCAAGTTTGAGTAGCTTCTCTTCCAAGATAACTACTCAATGGGATGAAGATCGAAAGCTTTCAAGTAAAATCAAGAGGAAAGATAGAAGAAGAATAATGAAAATTAGTATTGATCCATCAAATTACAACAGAGCTCCCTAACCCAATGAAAGGGGTTTAGTTGTTCATAGCTCTTGAAAATGAAAACAAAGATGGAGAATACATCATAAAACTAGAAATTGCAAAGAAAGTAAAATACAGAAAGTATTTCCCCTTTTTCCCAGCTTCCAGAACTTCTTTACAATTCAAAGCTACTCCTATATATACTACTCTTCTCAGCTTCTAGTTTACTCTTCAAGTCTTGGGCCTTTGGATATTGAGTTTGAAGCAGTTCTTTTCTTCATTTGGGCTTGGCTTTACTTGCAGAGAGAAAGTGCTAAGTGGGCAGAGACTTCAGCTCAGGACGTTAGGGGTGTTAATATTTAGTGAGAATATAAGTTCGAGAACATTAGTGACACTTAACATTGTCACTAACGTTCCAATGCACCCCTTTGCCTTACGTTAAAACCCACGTTAACTAGGTTAACGTGGCTTTTAACGTTGCCTTGTTAATCCTTCGAGAACGTTAGTGACACTCAACATTGTCACTAACATTCCAGTGTGCCCCTTCTTGTTTCACGTTAAAGCCCACGTTAACTAGGTTAACGTGGCTTCTAACGTGGTCCTTGCCAACCTTCGAGAACGTTAGTGACACTCAACATTGTCACTAACGTTCCAATGTGCCCCTGGGTCTCACGTTAGAGTCCACGTTAACTAGGTTAACGTGGCCTCTAACGTGGCCATCTTTAGCCATCCCAACGTTAGTGACAATGTTGAGTGTCACTAACGTTGGCTCATCCTTCATTCCTCATCGTTAGCTTCCACGTTAACTAAGTTAACGTGGAGGTTAACGTGACTCTTGGGGGTTGTGTGGTTGCTTCAACGTTAGTGACAATGTTGAGTGTCACTAACGTTGTCGACAACTCTTCATCCTTTACGTTAGTTCCCACGTTAACCAAGTTAACGTGGGAGTTAACGTGGTACTTTGCACCATAGGCCAACGTTAGTGACAATGTTGAGTGTCACTAACGTTGGCTTCTCTTCCCCCCTTAACGTTAGAGGCCACGTTAACTAGGTTAACGTGGCTTCTAACGTGGCCACTTATGAGTAATTGCCAACGTTAGTGACAATGTTAAGTGTCACTAACGTTGGCTCAACTTCTCTTCTCCACGTTAGAGTTCACGTTAACTTAGTTAACGTGACTCTCTAACGTGGGCATTGATGGCTTTTTGAGCATGTTATTGGCAATCACTTTTCTCATTAATCTTGCAAGTTACCTCCCCTTTTCTTGCTTCCTTTTTGGTCCTGAAATCAAGCAATAAAGTGCATCAAAGCTCTAGTCCAAGTCATGAGTAATGCAACATAATATTTGTCACTAAACTTATGCAAAATCCTCATGAAATTATGTAAAATACACAATGTATGCTTGAGTTAAGGCATAAGTGAATATTTACCCAAAACTAACTTATTTCCTAAAGAAATGCATGAAACTAACCTAAAAACAGTAAAGAAAAGGTCAGTGAAACTGGCCAAGATGCCCTGGCATCACAGCACCAAACTTAAAGCTTGCTTGTCCCTAAGCAAGTACTGGAACAAGAGAATGATGAATGGAATATCCAGAGGAATGAGTCATCCTTGTGGAAGTCATATTACTGATTTTATGGTGGTTTCATGCATAGCAGCTTAGGTTCATTCCACTACTGGCTTTCAGACCTTTATCATGTCCCTAACCACTTACTTTGTTTATATCCCATGAGACTTTTATTCATTGATCCTTTTATTTTTATTTCAAGGGTTATTTGTGTTATTTAGGCTAAGTTCTCTGTAAGGGGGCAACTCTTTAAGATAAGCTTTCAGCCAACACTCCCGAACCAGTTGGTTCAAGGTGCTAGGTGTTGAAGCACCCCTAAGGACTTACTCCCTCAAGTCTCTCCCCCATACATACACACCACAGGCATATAGTTTATTTATTTTCTTTCTTGAGACCTTGGTGTCCAGCACCTCTTTGGGTTACTAAATGCTCTGTAGTGAGGGTTACTCTTGATAGTGGATTTTCAGCTGATAATCCCGGGTTAGTTAACCCAAGTTACCAAGTGATAAAGCACCCCTAAGAGCTTATTCATCCAAGTAGATCCCTCACACAGGAGCACCACAGACACTTGCCTCAAGATTAAACCATTGATGCCTAGCCTTATTGCTTACTCTTTTTCTTTTGTTTTTCACTTCCATTGTTCTTTCCCTTTTCTCTTCTTAGGATCTTGTTATTAACTTAGTCTCATGAGTATATCCAAAGTCAAGTATTCAGGATAGATAGTTGTCCTCCTAACCTTGTGGTTGAACCAACTTAGCTGACTTATGACTACCCCAAAGATTCATGAATGCACCTCCACATTAGGAACTCTACTCTAGTCTTTTAAAAGCATAATCATTCTCTTCTTCAATTTGATTTAAAAGGGACAAGCTTACAAGAAAGGGAAGTAATGATGCAGTGACATAAAGACCAGTACACATAGACCTATTCAGAACTTAAAAGACAGAATTTAAAAAGGGTTCAACTAAGAGTAACTATAAATCAGAAGTGCATTCGAGCTTCCAACTTTCAACAATTCTGAGTACAATGGAATTAGGTAACAATACAACCTTCGGTTGATGATCTCTGGTCCCCCTCTCTCTTTGTCATCATCCTAGTTTTTGCTGCCTCGCTTCTTTGGGTGAAGTTGCACCATTTCCTTATAAGATTCCTGCAAGGTTACTGGAAGTTGCTCGTTCCCAAAGCACTTGAGATATAGTTAGCTTACATGTATGCTTGTGCCTCTTGAACTCAATTTGGTGTGTGAACACCAAACTTAGTTCTTTGCCCAGTGCAAGACATTGCATATATGCAGAGACCCTCATATCTTGTTATCAATAAAGCAATGATCACCTATAGTCTAACTACATCTAAGTGGTTTCTCTTGATTGGATCGAGCTAGCAATGTTCTTTCGGAGTGGAGTGTAATTCTAACCAATGTCCTTTAGTGGAACACCAAACTTAGAACTACACTATCACTCTTGGATTGTTCTGGTGTGGAACACCAAACTTAGCTCCTTACAATACAGGGGAAACAACTTTGTGATTTTTATTGAAATAAAGATGAAAGTGAAACTACCTGAGGTTGGGTTGCCTCCCAACAAAGCGCTCTTTTATCGTCGCTAGCTCGACGAGTCCTTGATTACTTGAGGTGGTACTTTACTCTGGAGTTTTCCCCCATGTTGCCCAGATAATGCTTGAGTCTTTGTCCATTCACTGTAAACGTCCTCCCTGAACCTTCATCCGTGATTTCGATGTGGCCATATGGTGATACTTTTGTAACCATGAAAGGTCCGGACCACCTTGACTTGAGTTTTCCTGGGAACAACCTTAATTTAGAATTGTAAAGGAGTACTTGCTGCCCTTTTTCGAAACTCCTGGGTGCCAAATGCATGTCATGTTTTCTCTTTGCCTTCTCTTTATACATCTTAGTGTTTTCATAGGCTTGTGAGCTGAATTCCTCCATCTCTTGCAGCTGCAAGATCCTTTTTGCACCAGCAGCAATGCTGTCAAAATTTAGTATCTTGATGGCCCAAAGAGCTTTGTGTTCTAGCTCCAATGGTAAATGACAAGCCTTCCCATAGACTAGTTGATATGGAGACATTCCAAGTGGAGTTTTGAATGCTGTTCTGTATGCCCAAAGAGCATCATCCAACTTCTTCGACCAATCCTTTCTAGATGCACCCACAGTCTTTTCCAGGATCCTCTTCAGCTCTCTGTTGGATATCTCAGTTTGTCCACTTGTTTGAGGATGGTAAGGTGTGGCTACTTTGTGTTTTACCCCATATCATAAGAGGAGAGCTTCTAGTGGTTTGTTACAAAAGTGGCTCCCTCCATCACTGATGAGGGCTCTTGGGACTCCAAACCGGCTAAAGATATTCTTCCTGAGGAAGTTCATGACTACCTTGTTATCATTAGTTGGGGTTGCAATAGCCTCTACCCACTTGGAAACATAATCCACTACTACCAGGATGTATTTGTTTGCATATGAGGTTGGGAATGGTCCCATGAAATCAATCCCCCACACATCAAACAGTTCCAGCTCCAAGATGAAATTTTGTGGCATGGCGTTTCTTTTAGGCAGGTTTCCAGATCTTTGGCATTCATTGCAGCTTTTCACTAGTTCCTTGGCATCCTTGAAAAGGGTGGGCCAAAAGAATCCGCTTTGTAACACCTTTGCTGTAGTTCTGTCCCCTCCAAAGTGCCCGCCATAGCATGAACCGTGGCAGTTCCACAGGACTTCTCTCCCTTCCTCTTCCGAAACGCATCTTCTAAAAATTCCATCCGAACATTTCTTGAAGAGATATGGCTCGTCCCAGACAAAGTATTTTGCATCATTCATGAGCTTCCTCTTTTGATGTTTATTGATCCCTGGGGGTAATGCCCCAGTTGCCTTGAGATTTGCAATATCTGCGAACCATGGTGCTTTGCGAACTGTCATCAACTGCTCATCAGGGAAGAGCTCGTTCACATTTGTATCATCTTCTCCACCTTGCTCATGAGGGATTCTGGAGAGGTGATCTGCCACCTTGTTCTCCACTCCTTTCTTGTCTCTGATTTTAATATCAAATTCCTGCAACAGTAAGATCCACCTTATTAGTCTTGGCTTTGATTCTTGCTTGGCAAACAAATACTTAAGTGCTGTGTGATCTGTAAAAACAATCACTTTAGCACCAATGAGGTATGATCTAAATTTGTCAAATGCAAAAACTATTGCTAGCAATTCCTTTTCAATAGTGGTATAATTTCTTTGAGTTTCATTAAGGACTTTGCTAGCATAGTATATCACACGAACTAGGTTATCTTTCCTTTGTCCTAACACTGCCCCAACTGCAAAATCAGATGCATCACACATCAATTCAAATGGTAGGTTCCAATCAGGTGGGGAAATGATAGGAGTAGAGGATAACCTCATTTTCAAATGTGCAAATGCTAGCATGCATGTTTCATCAAAGATGAATGGTGTATCAGATACAAGGAGATTGCTTAAGGGCTTGGCTATCTTTGAAAAATCTTTAATGAACCTTCTATAAAAACCAGCATGCCCTAAAAAACTTCTAATTGCCTTGACATCACTGGGTGGGGGTAGTTTTTCAATAAGTTCTACTTTAGCTCTATCAACCTTAATGCCTTGGTGAGAGACCTTGTGACCAAGGACTATTCCTCCTGTCACCATGAAGTGGCATTTTTCCCAGTTCAAGACCAAATTGGTCTCTTGGCATCTTTTCAATACCAAGGCGGGGTGATGTAGGCAACTAGGAAAAGAATCTCCGAATACCGAGAAATCATCCATAAAAACTTCAATGAATTTTTCTATCATATCTGAAAAGATAGAAAGCATGCAGCGTTGGAAAGTTGCAGGGGCATTGCATAATCCAAATGGCATGCACCTATAGGCAAACACTCCATACGGACAGGTAAATGAGGTTTTCTCTTGGTCTCTTGGATCAACCACTATTTGGTTATATCCTGAATAACCGTCGAGAAAATAATAATATGCGTGCCCTGCAAGTCTTTCCAACATCTGATCCATGAATGGAAGGGGAAAATGGTCCTTTCGTGTAGCCTCATTTAGTTTCCTGTAGTCTATGCACATCCGCCATCCTGTGACGGTCCTTGTAGGTATGAGCTCGTTCTTCTCATTGGTAACCACAGTGATCCCTCCCTTCTTTGGCACAACATGTATGGGGCTAACCCAAGGGCTGTCCGAAATTGGGTATATGACTCCTCCTTGCCAAAGCTTCATAACCTCTTTCTGTACCACTTCCTTCATGATTAGGTTCAGCCTTCTTTGGGATTGAATTGATGGCTTGGCATCATCTTCCAACAGTATTTTATGCATGCATATGGCTGAACTGATTCCTTTCAAGTCAGCAAGGGTCCATCCAATGGCATCCTTATGCTCCCGCAGCACCTTGAGTAGTTCGTCCTCTTGATCTTGACTGAGGGATGAATTTATGATCATTGGGTAGTTTTCATTTTCTCCTAGATATGCATATTTGAGAGTGGGTGGCAATGCTTTGAGTTCAGGTTTGGGTGCTTCTGATTTTTCGTTCCCTTCCTTTGGTGCATCTGGTATATGTATTTCTGCTGTAACTACCTCTTCACTTGATTCAGATTCTTCCTCCACCAATCTCTCGTTTTCTTCAGGTTCATCTTCTTCAAATTTCTCCTCCACTTCATCCTCAAGTGCATCTAACCTCATGCATTCCCCCAATTGTTCCGGTGGATAACTCATGGCCTTGAACACATTGAATGCCATCTTTTCATTGTGTAATCTCAGGGTGAGGTCACCCTTCTGAACATCAATGACAGCTCCAGCAGTGGCCAAGAATGGCCTTCCCAAGATGATGGAGGTCTTGGCGTCTTCCTGCATGTCCAGCACCACAAAATCTGCTGGGAATATGAATTCTCCTACTTTTACTAGCAAATCCTCTACTATCCCGTGAGGGAATTTGAACGACCGGTCTGCTAGTTGTAGAGCCATTTTTGTTAGTTTAGCCTCCTCAATTTTCATCTTTCTCATCATAGCTACTGACATCAAATTGATGTTGGCCCCTAAGTCACAAAGAGCCTTTTCTACTGTGATTTCTCCTATAATGCAAGGGATTTGAAAACTCCCAGGATCCTTCAGTTTCTGAGGTAGTTTATGCTGAGTGATAGCACTGCACTCTTCAGTTAGTATCACAGTCTCATTGTTCTTCCAGCTTCTCTTCTTAGTCATTAGCTCCTTCAAAAACTTGGCATAAAGTGGCATTTGTTCTGTGGCTTCAGCAAATGGTATGTTGATTTGTAGCTTCTTGAAGATTTCCAAAAATCTCAAGAACTGGTTGTCATCTTCCTTTTTCTTCAATAGCTGGGGGTATGGAGCTCTTGAGATGTTCAGTTGGGGTATCTTTTTTTCTTTCTGCAGACTTGGCGTGTGGGGTTGCATTCCATCTTGCTCTTCTCCCTTTTCATTTGAGCTTTCTTCTTGAGGTTTTTGGGGAAGTTCCTTCAGTTCCTTCCCACTCCTAAGTGTGATAGCTTGACACTCCTCCCTTTTGCTTGAATGGGCATCATAGCAAAAATTGTGGTTAGGGAGCTGCTTAAACAGATAGCTGATTTGTGTTTCTAGTTTTGTGATGGCAGCATTTTGATTCTGCATGTTTGACTGTACTTCCTCTCTGAATGCTTTACTGTCTTGAATGTCTCTGCATATTCCTTCGATGAAGGCTTCAATTTTAGAGAGCTTATCATCAATTGATGAGTGATTCGGAGCAGTCGTGCTGTTTTGGTTTTGATAAGTATGTGGAGAAGTGTTGTTGTGGGGGTGTTGAGATGTCCTCTGGGTGAATTGATTTTGATCTTGCTCACTTCCCCACCCAAAGTTTGGGTGGTTTCTCCATCCAGGGTTGTAAGTCTTGGAGTATGGATCATAGTTTTTCCTTGGTGAATTCCCAATGTAATTGGCTTGCTCCTGACTCCCCTCTGCTTCTTCATTCACTCCTTCTTGTGTTGTTGATGAAGTGGAGATTGCTGCTACTTGGTTCCTCTCCATCTTCTTGGTGAGGTCAGCCAGCTGCTAGGTAATGAGCTTGTTTTGGGCCAACAGAGCATCTACATTGTTTAGCTCCATCACTCCTCTTGTGTTCCCTCTTTCAGAAGCATAGAAGTAGTCATTTTCTGCTACTATTTTAATAACATCTATGGCTTCCTCAATGGTCTTTTTCTTGTTCAAGGATCCTCCAGATGAATGGTCTACGGCCTTTTTTGACTCATAAGAGAGCCCTTCATAAAAAATGTGCAGCTGCACCCATTCATTGAACATGTCAGGTGGGCACCTCCTTGTTAAGTCCTTGAACCTCTCCCATGCTTCATATAGAGTCTCACCATCTTGTTGCCTGAAAGTTTGAACCTCAGCTCTCAGCCTATTGATTCGTTGAGGAGGGTAGAATCTTGCTAAGAGTTTATTCACCACATCTTCCCAAGTTGTCAAGCTCTCCCTTGGGAAGGATTCCAGCCACTTGGCTACCTTGTCTCTGAGCGAGAAGGGAAATAAGAGCAGTCTATAGGCGTCAGGATGAACACCATTAGACTTCACTGTGTCACATATTCTCAGGAAGGTGGTTAAATGTTAATTGGGGTCTTCTTGAACACTTCCTCCAAACGAACAGTTGTTCTGAACAAGGGTGATGAGCTGTGGTTTAAGTTCAAAGTTGTTGGCATGGATTGTTGGCTTTTGGATGCTACTTCCACAGTTGCCTGGGTTTGGATTGATGTAAGAGCCCAAAACTCTCCTATCCTCCCCAGCATGATTTGCTCCACCTCCTCTGCCATGGTTGTGAGTCTCTTCTTCATGATGATTTTCCATGTTTTCTTCCATGTTAGGTTCAAAGTATTCTTCAAAGTGTTCCTCCTCTTCTTCAGCACCAACTACACGTTTTTCTTTTGCTTCCCTCCTTAGTCTAAGGAAGGTTCTCTCAGGTTCAGAATCAAAGGAAGTTGAAGCCCCGCTTCTTCTCCCTGTCATACAACCAACAAGTACAAGTAAAGAAAATAGGTACAGACAGTATTTGTGTCAGAATTACTGTTAGTTATGGGTGGTGCAATATATCAAACAGTTAGTGGGTTAGCAAACAGAATTGAAAATAACAAAGAAAAACAAACGAGTAGAGGGAGAAGGGAAGAAGGTTAACTAAAACAAAAAGTAAATCATTCAAGCAGAAAAATGAAATTCACAAAATAAAAATGCTCAATCTAGTGATCTTCCAATTTAATCATTGTTGATGCACAATCAATCCCCGGCAACGGCAACATAAACTTGATGCACAGAAAACTTGTCTCTCAACAAATCTCCCTTCGGCAAGTGTACCAAAGTTGTCGTCAAGTAAAAACTCACAGTAGAGTGAGGTCGAATCCCACAGGGATTGATTGATCAAGCAACTTTAATTAGAAGAATGTTCTAGTTGAGCGAATCTAGAATTTGGGTTGAGAGTTGCAAAAATTAAAATGGTGGGAATGTAAATAACAGAAAAGTAAATGCTAGAATTAAAGGATTGGAAGTAAATGACTAAAAATAAATTGTAGAATTGTAAATGGGAATGGGGGATTTGCTCATAAAAGTAAATGACAGAAATTAAAGAGAATGGGTAAGATCAGAGATGGGGAGTTCATTGGGCTTAGGAGATGTTGCAATTCTCCGGATCAAGTTCATTTTCATCTCTTCCTCAATCAATGCACTCATTGATCTCCTTGGCAATCTTAAGTGATTGAATTACAATTTCTTGCAATTCAATCTCTCAAATCTTGATCAATAGCCAATTCCTTGGTCAATTGCTCATGAGAAGAGATGAAGTATGGTCACTGATTATACCACATGCATTTCCCAAACCAAGTATTGAGAGGGTTATAGTCACATACCCATCCAAACCCAATTTGGTCCAGCATGAGAAAGCATTTCTAGCTTGATCTCTTCATTCCTCTTTCAAGGTTCAAAAGAGATCCAAGTTTGAGTAGCTTCTCTTCCAAGATAACTACTCAATGGGATGAAGATCGAAAGCTTTCAAGTAAAATCAAGAGGAAAGATAGAAGAAGAATAATAAAAATTAGTATTGATCCATCAAATTACAACAGAGCTCCCTAACCCAATGAAAGGGGTTTAGTTGTTCATAGCTCTTGAAAATGAAAACAAAGATGGAGAATACATCATAAAACTAGAAATTGCAAAGAAAGTAAAATACAGAGAGTATTTCCCCTTTTTCCCAGCTTCCAGAACTTCTTTACAATTCAAAGCTACTCCTATATATACTACTCTTCTCAGCTTCTAGTTTACTCTTCAAGTCTTGGGCCTTTGGATCTTGAGTTTGAAGCAGTTCTTTTCTTCATTTGGGCTTGGCTTTACTTGCAGAGAGAAAGTGCTAAGTGGGCAGAGACTTCAGCTCAGAACGTTATGGGTGTTAATATTTAGTGAGAATATAAGTTCGAGAACGTTAGTGACACTTAACATTGTCACTAACGTTCCAATGCACCCCTTTTCCTTACGTTAAAACCCACGTTAACTAGGTTAACTTGCCTTTTAACGTTGCCTTGTTAATCCTTCGAGAACGTTAGTGACACTCAACATTGTCACTAACGTTCCAGTGTGCCCCTTCTTGTTTCACGTTAAAGCCCACGTTAATTAGGTTAACGTGGCTTCTAACGTGGTCCTTGCCAACCTTCGAGAACGTTAGTGACACTCAACATTGTCACTAACGTTCCAATGTGCCCCTGGGTCTCACGTTAGAGTCCACGTTAACTAGGTTAACGTGGCCATCTTTAGCCATCCCAACGTTAGTGAAATTGTTGAGTGTCACTAACGTTGGCTCATCCTTCATTCCTCATCGTTAGCTTCCACGTTAACTAAGTTAACGTCGAGGTTAACGTGACTCTTGGGGGTTGTGTTGTTGCTTCAACGTTAGTGACAATGTTGAGTGTCACTAACGTTGTCGACAACTCTTCATCCTTTACGTTAGTTCCCACGTTAACCAAGTTAACGTGGGAGTTAACGTGGTACTTTGCACTATAGGCCAACGTTAGTGACAATGTTGATTGTCACTAACGTTGGCCTCTCTTCCCACCTTAACGTTAGAGGCCACGTTAACTAGGTTAACGTGGCTTCTAACGTGGCCACTTATGAGTAATTGCCAACGTTAGTGACAATGTTAAGTGTCACTAACGTTGGCTCAACTTCTCTTCTCCACGTTAGAGTTCACGTTAACTTAGTTAACGTGACTCTCTAACGTGGACATTGATGGATTTTTGAGCATGTTATTGGCAATCACTTTTCTCATTAATCTTGCAAGTTACCTCCCCTTTTCTTGCTTCCTTTTTGGTCCTGAAATCAAGCAATAAAGTGCATCAAAGCTCTAGTCCAAGTCATGAGTAATGCAACATAATATTTGTCACTAAACTTATGCAAAATCCTCATGAAATTATGTAAAATGCACAATGTATGCTTGAGTCAAGGCATAAGTGAATATTTACCCAAAACTAGCTTATTTCCTAAAGAAATGCATGAAATTAACCTAAAAACAGTAAAGAAAAGGTCAGTGAAACTGGCCAAGATGCCCTGGCATCACAAACCTTGCCAAAGTAGAAGACTTGCCCGCCACCTTGTAAAGTTCTAAGGATATAACCTCATGAACTTCTACTTCCTCTCCAATCATGATGCTATGGATCATAATAGCCCGGTCTATAGTAACTTCAGACCGGTTGCTAGTGGGAATGATTGAGTGTTGGATGAACTCCAACCATCCCCTAGCCACGGGTTTGAGGTCAAGCCTTCTTAATTGAACCGACTTGCCTCTTGAATCTCTCTTCCATTGAGCTCCTTCCACACAAATGTCCCTAAGGACTTGGTCCAACTTTTGATCAAAGTTGACACTTCTAGTAAAAGGGTGAGGATCTCCTTGCATCATTGGCAAGTTGAATGCTAACCTCATATTTTTCGGACTAAAATCCAAGTAATTCCCCCGAACCATTGTGAGCCAATTCTTTGGGTTCGGGTTCACACTTTGGTCAAGGTTCTTAGTGATCCATGCATTGGCATAGAACTCTTGAACTATTAAGATCCCGACTTGTTGAATGGGGTTGGTGAGAATTTCCCAACCTCTTCTTCGAACTTCATGTCGGATCTTCGGATATTCACTCTTTTTGAGCTTGAAGGGGACATCAGGGATCACCTTTTTCTTGGCCACCACTTCATAGAAGTGGTCTTAATGGACCTTTGAGATGAATCTCTTCATCTCCCATAACTCGGAGGTGGAAGCAATTGTCTTCCCTTTCCTCTTTCTAGAGGTTTCTCCGGCCTTAGGTGCCATTTATGGTTATGGAAAAATAAAAAGCTTTAGCTTTTCCCACACCAAACTTAGAATGGTTGCTCGTCCTCGAGCAAAAGAAGAAAGAAAGGAGTAGAAGAAGAAGAAACGAAGGAGATGGAGGTGAGGAGAGGGTTCGGCCTTGGGGGGTGTATTGTGTATGATGTGTGAAATTGAAGGTGGTAAGGAGGGGTATTTTTAGGGTAAAGGAGGGAGGGTATTCGGCTATGTGTGGGTGGATTTTGGAGGGAAATGGTTTGAATTTGAATGGTGAGGCAGGTGGGGTTTTATGATGGATGGATGTGAGTGTTGAAGAGATTATGGAGAAGAGGGTAAGATTTGATAGGTGAAGGGTATTTGGGGAAGAGGTTTTGATGGGATTGGTCAATAGTATTTGGAGAAGAGTGTTATGGAAAGGTGTGAAGAGGAGAGAAGAAGAGGTGGGATAGGTGGGGATCCTGTGGGGTCCACAGTTCCTGAGGTGTCAAGAAATTTGAGTCTCTGTACTATTTTGGCATTCAAATGCCCACTTTGTGCCGATTCTGGCGTTTAACGCCAGCTCTGCTACCTTTCCTGGCGTTAAACACCACTCTGCTACCAAATTCTGGTGTTAAACGACAGCTAGATGCCCATTTCTGGCGTTTAATGCCAACCAGACGCTAGACAGCCCTTTCTAGCATTAAATGCCCAGAGTGCTGCCCATTCTGGCGTTTAACGCCCAGAATGCTGCCAGGCTGGGTGTTAAACGCCCATTCTGCTCTCCTTATTGGCGTTTAAACGACAGTAAGCCTGTCCTCTAGGGTGTGCTATTTTTCATGCTGTTTTTAATTTTGCTTTAATTTTGCAGTTGTTTTTATGACTTTACATGATCATCAACCTAAAGAAAACATAAAATAACAATGGAAAACAAATAAATATAATTAAATAAAATTGGGTTGCCTCCCAACAAGCGCTTCTTTACTGTCAATAGCTTGACAGTGAGCCCTTAGAGAGCCTCACAGATACTCAGAGCTTGATGATGGCCTCCCAACACTAAACTTAGAAGCTGAGTGTGGGGGCTCTGTTTGACTATGTATTGAGAGAAGCTTTTCATGCTTCCTCTCCATAGTTACAGAAGAAGATCCTTGAGCCTTAAACACAAGGTAGTCCTCATTCAATTGAAAGACTAGCTCTCCTCTGTACACATTGATAAACCCATATTTTATTATGTATTTTGTGCTCAATTTAAGTGATTTATTCAATCCTTCACCCACTTATTCATGTAAATTGCATGGATTTACTTTCCCTTCCTTATTATGTGATATATGTGAAAAACATTTTTCCTATGCTTTAAAAATATTAATTTTAATTGCCCTTTATTGCCACTCGATGCCGTGACTTGTGTGTCAAGTGTTTTCAGATCTCCCAAAGCAGGAATGGCTTAGAGGATAGAAAGGAAACATATAAAAATGGAAGGAAAAGCACAAAAATGGAGTTTTGAAGAAAAGGGCAGCGACGCGAACGCATGGACGACGCGGCCGCGTGCCAAGTGCGAAAAGGCAGCGACGTGAACGCGTGACTGACGCGGACGCGTGCCTTGAGTAGAACGCAATTGACGCGTACGCGTGACCGAAGCGAACACGTGACAAGGAAAACTCGCAGATGACGCGACCGCGTGACCCACGCAGATGCGTGACAGACGCCACGTGTCGAAATTACAGAAAACGCTCCCAGCAATTTCTGAAACCCTTTTTGGCTCAGATCCAAGTCCAGAAAGCACAGATTATAGGTTATAAGGTGGGGGAATGCATCCATTCAGGGGGAGATCGTCAATTATTCACTTTTCATAATTTAGATGTAGTTTTTAGAGGGAGAGGTTCTCTCCTCTGTCTTAGGTTTTAGGATTTGGATTCCTCTTAAAGGATTTAGGATTTCAACTTCTTCTCAGGTTCAATATTCCTTTTACTTTATATTTCTCTTTTACTTTTAGATACTTTAATGCTTTTATTTAATTACTTATGTTGCCAAATTGGCTTATGAACCATTCATGTTAGGATTTTCTTTATTTAATATAAATTGAGGTATTTCAGATTTATGATTCTTATTTAGCTTTTTATATTCGTGGCTTTAATTGATTAACTGGAGACTCTTGAGTTATCAAACTTATCGTGGTTGTTAATTGTTATTTTTGCTAATTGAATTGAATTCCCCTAACTCTAGTCCTTTCTTAGGAGTTGGCTAGGACTTGAGGATCTAACTAATTAGTCCACTTGACTTTCCCTTGCTTTAGTAAAGGTTAACTAAGTGGGATTAAAACCCAATTCTCATCACCATCAATAAGGATAACTAGGATAGGGCTTTCGAATTTTCATACCTTGCCAAGAGTTTTATTAGATATTAATTTATTAATTCCTGTAGTTTATTTTTCTTGTTCAAACCTTTTAAAACCCAAAAACACTGTTTACCAAAACTAATAATAAGAACACCTCCCTGCAGTTCCTTGAGAGGACGACCCGAGGTTTAAATACTTCGGTTATCAATTTTAAAGGGGTTTGTTACTTGTGACAACCAAACGTTTGAACGAAAGGATTTTCTGTTGGTTTAGAAGCTATACTTACAACGCGATCATATATTTGTGAATTTCTTTACCGGTAGGAAAACCGGTTCGTCACACATCAATCACAGCTCTTGCTGTGGCTAGGAAGGGTCTTCCAAGGATGATGGATTCATCATCTTCCTTCCTAGTGTCTAGGATTATAAAATCAGCAGGGATGTACAGGTTTTCAATCTTCACCAAGACATCCTCTACAAGTCCATAAGCCTGTTTCCTTGAATTGTCTGCTATCTCTAGTGAGATTCTTGCAGCTTTCACCTCAAAGATCCCTAGTTTCTCCATTACAGAGAGGGGCATGAGGTTTATACTTGACCTAAGGTCACACAAAGCCTTCTCAAAGGTTATGGTGCCTATGGTACAAGGTATTAAAAACTTTCCAGGATCCTGTTTCTTCTGAAGTAATTTCAGTTGAACCAGATCATTTAGTTCATTGATGAGCAATGGGGGTTCATCCTCCCAAGTCTCATTACCAAATAGCTTGGCATTCAGCTTCATGATTGCTCCTAGATATTGAGCAACTTGCTCTTCTATAATATCTTCATCCTCTTCAGAGGAAGATAACTCATCAGAGCTCATGAATGGAAACAATAAGTTCAGTGAAATCTCTATGGTCTCTATATTGAGTTCCTGGGCTTCTGCAGGCGTCTTCTTCAGATTAAGAGAGCCTCCAGCACAGTGGTCCAATGACATCTTGGATAATTTAGACAGACCATCATAGAATATACATATGATGCTCCATTCTGAAAACATGTCAGAAGGACACCTTCTGATCAATTGCTTGTATCTTTCCCAAGATTCATAGAGGGATTCACCTTCCTTCTGTCTAAAGGTTTGGACTTCCACTCTAAGCTTGATCAACTTTTGAGGTGGAAAGAATTTGGCCAAGAAAGCATTGACCAACTTTTCCCAAGGGTTCAGGCTGTCTTTAGGTTGTGTGTAACAGCCCAGACCACCCGCTAGCACGATATTGTCCGCTTTGGCACACAAGGCCTCACGGTTTTTCCTTTGACGATAGGGATGATAGCCGAAGCCTCCCACACTCACTTCTGTAACAGCCCAGACCACCCGCTAGCACGATATTGTCCGCTTTGGCACGCAAGGCCTCACGGTTTTACCTTTGACGATAGGGATGATAGCCGAAGCCCCCCACACTCACTCGTCAAAACGCGTCATGCTAGGGAGAGGTATCCACACCCTTGTAAGGTCCCACATCGGTTGGGGAGGGGAACGAAGCATGCCTTATAAGGGTGTGGATACCTCTCCCTAGCATGACACGTTTTGACGAGTGAGTGTGGGGGGCTTCGGCTATCATCCCTATCGTCAAAGGCAAAACCGTGAGGCCTTGTGTGCCAAAGCGGACAATATCGTGCTAGCGGGTGGTCTGGGCTGTTACAGATGGTATCAGAGCCAGAACCCGGATCGATGTGCCAGCGAGGGCGCTGGACTCCCTTAGGGGGGTGGATTGTAAGGCCCACATCGGTTGGAGAGGGGAACGAAGCATGCCTTATAAGGGTGTGGATACCTCTCCCTAGCATGACGTGTTTTGACGAGTGAGTGTGGGGGGCTTCGGCTATCATCCCTATCGTCAAAGGCAAAACTGTGAGGCCTTGTGTGCCAAAGCAGACAATATCGTGCTAGCGGGTGGTCTGGGCTGTTACATTGTGAGTCCAACCATGTCCTAGCTCTGTCTCTTACAGCAAAGGGGAAAAGCATAAGTCTGTAGACCTCAGGATTAACCCTATTAGTCTTAACAGTGTCGCAGATTCGCAAGAATTCAGCTAAGAACTGATGAGGATCTTCCAATGGAAGCCCATGAAACTTGAAATTCTGCTGCATTAGAGAAACTAATTGAGGCTTAACATCAAAGTTATTTGCTCTAATTGTAGGAATTGAGATGCTCCTTCGACATAAGTCAGAAGAGGGTGCAATAAAGTCACCAAGCATCTTCCTTGCATCTCCACCATTGTTGTTGGGTTCGGCCGTTTCTTCTTCTTTTTCGAAAAATTCTGTCAGGTCCTCTCCAGAGGATTGTGCCTTAGCTTCTTTTAGCTTCCTCTTTAGAGTCCTTTCAGGTTCCGGATCAGCTTCAACAAGGATATCCTTATCCTTGCTCCTGCTCATATGAAAAAGAAGAGAACAGAAAATAATAGGAGTCCTCTATGTCACAGTATAGAGATTCCTTTATGTGAGTAGAAGAATAGAAGAGTAGAATGAAGAAGAGAGAAGATGAAGAATTCGAACACAGAGAGGGAGAGAGGGTTCGAATTATAAGAAGACGAGAAGTGTTAGTAAATAAATAAATAAATAAATACAAAGAGATGAGAGAGAGAGAGAGAGAATTCGAATTTTAAATTAAAATAAAAGGAAAATATTTTTGTTTTTATTTTAATTATTGGTTAGTATTCAAAAATTAAAAATAAAATAAAATTTGAAAACTAAATAAATTAATTAATTAAAAAGATTTTTGAAAAAGTGGTTAGTGATTTTTGAAAATTGGAGAGAGAAAAGTGGTTAGGTGGTTTTGAAAAAGATATGATTGAAATAGAAAACTTTTAAAATCAAACAAAAAGTCAAGTAGTTAATTGAAAAAGATTTGAAAATCAATTTTGAAAAGATAAGAAGTTATAAAAGGATTTTTGAAATTCAATTTTGAAAAAGATATGATTGAAATTTATTTTGAAAAAGATTTGAATTAAAAATTAAAAAGATTTTATTTTTGAAATTAAAGTTGATTACTTGACTAACAATAAACTAAAAGATATGATTCTAGAATTTAAAGATTGATCTTTTCTTAATAGGCAAGTAACAACTTGAAAATTTTTGAATCAAAACATTAATTGTTAGTAATAATTTCGAAAATCATGAAATAAAAATAAGAAAAAGATTTTGAAAATTTATTTAAGAAAGAATTCGAAAATATTAAAAGAAATTTGAAAAAGATTTTAAAAGATAGAATTTTTAATTTGAAATTTTGACTTGACTAATAAGAAACAAATAAATTTTAAAATTTTATGACTATATCAATTCAAATTTCAAAAATTATGAGCAAAATAAGGAAAATATATTTTTTTATTTTTGAACTTTTAGTGAGGAGAGAGAAAAACAACAAGAAGATGCAAAACACAAGAAATTAAGAACAAAACAACAATGCATGTAAGAACACTTTGAATATCAAGATGAACACCAAGAACATTTTGAAGATCATGATGAAAATCAAGAACATAATTTTTGAAAAAAAATTTTTAGAAAAGAAAAACATGCAAGACATCAAACTTAAGAATTTTTACTCTATAGACACTAATAATTCAAGAATGCATGTGAAAACAAGAAAAGACACCAAACAAGAAAAATTTAAAGATCAGACAAAGAAATTCATCAAGAACAACTTGAAAATCATGAAGAACACATTCATGGATTTTCGAAAATTTTTTAGAAAAAAAATTAAAACATGCAATTGACACCAAACTTAAAATTTGACACAAGACTCAAACAAGAAACACAATTTTTTTTTTGTTTTTATGGTTCTATTAATTTTTTTTTGTATTTTTCGAAATTTTTTTTGGAAAAAGAAAACAAATAAATTCAAAATTTTTAATGAGAATTCAAGGAATTATGCAATGTTAGTCTAAAGCTTCGGTCCAAAATTTTAGACATGGCTTAATAGCCAGCCAAGCTTTATGTGAAAGATTTGGTCCAAAAGATTAGACATGGCCAAATGGCCAGCCAAGCTTCAGCAGAGCATTACATACAACAGCTGAATTGATGAGAATAAAAAAGCTCCCACAGTGATAAGTGGAAGCCTCGGTCCAAAAAAATTTAGACATAGCTTGACAGCTAGTCAGACTTCAACAGATCATGATGAAACTCTAGAATTCATTCTTAAAAATTCTGAAGAACAAAATAAAATATTGTACATATTTTTTTTTATTTTTTCGAAAAAATAAAATAAAATAAAATAAAATAAAAAGCTTAAAAATAAAATAAAATTACCTAATCTGAGCAACAAGATGAACCGTCAGTTGTCCAAACTCGAACAATTCCCAGCAACGGCACCAAAAACTTGGTACGTGAATTGTTTGTTACTATTTAAACGACGCGTAACGTGATCTCAACACTTCTTCACAACTCCGTGTAACTAACCAGCAAGTGCACTGGGTCGTCCAAGTAATAAACCTTACGTGAGTAAGGGTCGATCCCACGGAGATTGTCGGCTTGAAGCAAGCTATGGTCATCCTTGTAAATCTCAGTCAGGCGGATTGAAATGGTTATGAGGTTTTGATAATTAAAAGATAAATAAAATAGAAAATAAAACAAAGTTACTTATGTAATTCACTGGTGGAAATTTTAGATAAGTGTATGGAGATGCTTTGTTGCTTCAGAACTTCTGCTTTCCTATTGCCTTCTTCCAACCATGCGTTACCTCCTTCCATGGCAAGCTGTATGATCCTCTCGGATGAAAACAAATCCATATGCGCTGTCACCGCACGGCTAATCATCTGTCAGTTCCCGCTAGTGTCAGAATAGGACCATTGTCCTTTTGCACACTGTCACTTGTGCCCCACATTCGCAGGTTTGAAGCTCGTCACAGTCATCCCTTCCTGGTTCCTACTCGGAATACCACAGACAAGGTTTAGACTTTCCAGATCCCAGGAATGGCTACTAATAATTCTAGCCTATACCACGAAGATACTAATCTCACAGACTTGATCCGTTTATTAGATATCCAAGAGAGTATACTCCAGCTGTCGTCCAATGACTACGTTGAACATCATGTAGACCGCTTTGTGGTTGTCAGGCACGCGATCTTGGCTAAGCGAGTAACGAAGATTGGGTGATTGTCACGGGTCACCCCTTCATTTTGACTTAACTAAATTAAGTACGAGAGTATAGCTTGGAGAAGAAGTAGGCATGAATTGAATAGAAAACAGCAGTAATTGCATTAATTCATGAAGAACAGCAGAGCTCTACACCTTAATCTATCGGGTGTAGAAACTCCATCATAGAAAATACATAAGTGAAGGAGGTCTAGGCATGGCCGTGAGGCCAGCCTCCAAACGTGTACAAAGGTCTATAAAGATGGTAAAAGACTTCAGAGAGACCTAAAATAAATCTCTAAAAGTAGTTTTTATACTAAACTAGTAAGCTAGGGTTTACAGAAAATGAGTAACTAAGTGCAGATAATGCAGAAATCCACTTTCGGGGCCCACTTGGTGTGTGCTTGGGCTGAGCATTGAAGCTTTTTTGTACTTAGGCTGTTCCTGGAGTTAAACGCCAGCTTTGGTGCCAGTTTAGGCGTTTAACTCCAATTCTGGTGCTAATTTGGGCGTTTTACGCCAAGATGTTTTAGGCTGACTTTGAACGCCAGTTTGTGCCATCAAATCTCCGGCAAAGTATGAACTATTATATATTGCTGGAAAGCCCAGGATGTCTACTTTTCAACGCAATTAAGAGCGCACCAACAGGGCTTCTGTAGCTCTAGAAAATTCACTTCGAGTGCAGAGAAGTCAGAATCCAACAGCATCTGCAGTCCTTTTTCAGCCTCTGAATCAGATTTTTGCTCAGGTCCCTCAATTTCAGCCAGAAAATACCTGAAATCACAGAAAAACACACAAATCATAGTAAATTCCAGAAATATGATTTTTGAATAAAAACTAATAAAAATATAATAAAAAGTAATTAAATCATACTAAAAACAATGTAAAAACAATGCCAAAAAGGGTATAAATTATCCGCTCATCACAACACCAAACTTAAATTGTTGCTTGTCCCCAAGCAACTAAAAAGAAAATAGGATAAAAAGAAGAGAATGTGCAATGAATTCCAAACTTATCAATGAACTTCGTTCTAATTAAATGAGCGGGACTTGTAGCCTTTTTGCTTCTGAACAGTTTTGGCATCTCATTTTATCCTTTGAAGTTCAGAATGATTGGCATCTATAGGAACTTAGAATTTAGATAGTGTTATTGATTCTCCTAGTTCAGTATGTTGATTCTTGAACATAGCTACTTTATGAGTCTTGGCCGTGACCCTAAGCATTTTGTTTTCCAGTATTAGCATCGGATACATAAATGCCACAGACACATAACTGGGTGAACCTTTTCAGATTGTGACTCAGCTTTGCTAGAGTCCCCAGTTAGAGGTATCCAGAGCTCTCTTAAGGACACTCTTTTTGCTTTGGACCACGACTTTAACCGCTCAGTCTTAAGCTTTTCATTTGACACCTTCACGCCACAAGCACATGGTTAGGTACAGCCTGGTTTAACCATTTAGGCCAGGATTTTATTCCTTTGGGCCCTCCTATCCATTAATGCTCAAAGCCTTGGATCCTTTTTATTTTACCCTTTCCTTTTGGTTTAAAGGGCTATTGGCTTTTTCTGCTTGCTTTTTCTTTTTCTTTCTCTCTTTTTTTTTTCTTAAGCATTTTTTTTTCGCAAGCTTTGTGTTCACTGCTTTTTCTTGCTTCAAGAATCAATTTTATGATTTTTCAGATTATCAATAACATTTCTCCTTTTTCATTATTCTTTCAAGAGCCAACAATTTTAACATTCATAAACAACAATATCAAAAATATGCACTGTTCAAGCATTCATTCAGAAAAAAGAAGGTATTGTCACCACATCAAAATAATTAAACTAATTTCAAGATTGAATTCGAAACCATGTACTTCTTGTTCTTTTGCAATTAAAAACATTTTTCATTTAAGAAAGGTGAAGTATTCATAGGACATTCATAGCTTTAAGGCATAGACACTTAAACACTAATGATCATGTAATAAAGACACAAACATAGATAAAACATAGAGCATAATTTTCGAAAAACAGAAAAATAAGAACAAAGAAATTAAAGAACGGGTCCACCTTTGTGATGGCGGCTAGTTCTTCCTCTTGAAGATCTTGTGGAGTGCTTGAGCTCCTCTATGTCTCTTCCTTGCCTTTGTTGCTCCTCCTTCATGGCTCTTTGGTCTTCTCTAATTTCATGGAGGAGGAGGGAATGCTCTTGGTGCTCCATCCTTAGTTGTCCCATGCTGGAACTCAATTCTCCTAAGGAGGTGTTGATTTGCTCCCAATAGTTTTGTGGAGGAAAGTGCATCCCTTGAGGCATCTCAGGGATTTCTAGATGAGGAACTTCCTCATGCTCTTGTTGAGGCCCATTAGTGGGCTCTCTTGTTTGCTCCATCCTTTTCTTATTGATGGGCTTGTCCTCTTCATTGAGGATATCTCCCTCTATGGCAATTCCGGATGAATTGCATAGGTGACAAATGAGATGAGGGAAGGCTAACCTTGCCAAAGTGGAAGACTTGTCCACCACCTTGTAGAGTTCTAGGGATATGATCTTATGAACTTCTACTTTCTCTCCATTCATGATACTATGGATCATGATAGCCCGGTCTATTGTAACTTCAGACCGGTTGCTAGTAGGAATGACAGAGCGTTGGATGAGCTCCAACCATCCCCTAGCCACAGGTTTGAGGTCAAGCCTTTTTAGTTGAACCGGCTTGCCTCTTGAATCTCTCTTCCATTGAGCTCTTTCCAGACAAATGTCCCTAAGGACTTGGTCCAACTTTTGATCAAAGTTGACCCTTCTAGTGAAAGGGTGAGGATCTCCTTGCATCATTGGCAAGTTGAATGCTAACCTCACATTTTCTGGACTAAAATCCAAGTAATTCCCCCGAACCATTGTGAGCCAATTCTTTGGGTTCGTGTTCACACTTTGTTCAAGGTTCTTAGTGATCCATTCATTGGCATAGAACTCTTGAACCATTAAGATTCCGACTTATTGAATGGGGTTGGTGAGAATTTCCTAACCTCTTCTTCGAACTTCATGTCGGATCTCTGGATATTCACTCTTTTTGAGCTTGAAGGGGACCTCGGGGATCACCTTTTTCTTGGCCACCACTTCATAGAAGTGGTCTTGATGGACCTTTGATACGAGTCTCTCCATCTCCTATGACTTGATAGTGGAAGCAATTGTCTTCCCTTTCCTCTTTCTAGAGGTTTCTCCAGCCTTAGGTGCCATTGATGGTTATGGAAAAACAAAAAGCTTTAGCTTTTCCCACAACAAACTTAGAATGGTTGCTCATCCTCGGCCAAAAGAAGAAAGAAAGGAGTAGAAGAAGAAGTAATGAAGGAGATGGAGGCGAGGAGAGGGTTCGGCCAAAGGGGGTGTATTGTGTATGATGTGTGAAATTGAAGGTGCTAAGGAAGGGTATTTATAGGGTAAGGGAGGGAGGGTATTCGGCCATATGTGGGTGGGTTTGGGAGGGAAATGGTTTGAATTTGAATGGTGAGGCAGGTGGGATTTTATGATGGATGGATGTGAGTGGTGAAAAGATTATAGAGAAGAGGGTAAGATTTGATAGGTGAAGGGTATTTGTGGAAGAGGTTTTGATGGGATTGGTCAATGGTGTTTGGGAAAGAGTGTTATGGAAAGGTGTGAAGAGGAGAGAAGAAGAGGTGGAGTAAGTGGGGATCCTGTGGGGTCCACAGATCCTGAGGTGTCAAGGAATTTGAGTCCCTGCACCATTCTGGCGTTCAAATGCCCACTCTGTGCCAATTCTGGCATTTAACGCCAGCTCTACTACCTTTCCTGGCGTTAAACGCCAGCTCTGCTATCTTTCCTGGTGTTAAACGCCACTCTGCTACTGAATTCTGGTGTTAAACACCAGCCAGATGCCCATTTCTGGCGTTTAACGCCAGCCAGACGCCAGACAGCCCTTTTCTGGCATTAAATGCACAGAGTGCTGTCCATTCTGGTGTTTAACGCCCAGAATGCTGCCAGGTTGGGCGTTAAACGCCCATTCTGCTATCCTAACTGGCGTTTAAATGCCAGTATGCCTGTCCTCCAGGGTGTGCTGTTTTTCATGCTGTTTTTCATTTTGCTTTAATTTTGCAGTTGTTTTTATGACTTCACATGATCATCAACCTAAAGAAAACATAAAATAACAATGGAAACAAATAAATATAATTAAATAACATTGGGTTGCCTCCCAACAAGCGCTTCTTTAATGTCAATAGCTTGACAGTGAGCCCTTAGAGAGCCTCACAGATATTCAGAGCTTGATGATAGCCTCCCAACACCAAACTTAGAAGTTGAGTGTGGGGGCTCTGTTTGACTCTGTATTGAGAGAAATTTTTCATGCTTCCTCTCCATGGTTACAGAAGAAGATCCTTGAGCCTTAAACACAAGGTAGTCCTTATTCAATTGAAGGACTAGCCATTCTTGATGTCTGGAAAGTCTAAACCTTGTCTGTGGTATTTCGAGTAGGATCCGGGAAGGGACGGCTGTGACGAGCTTCAAACTAGCAAGTGCTGGGCATAGTGACAGACGCAAAAGGATTACTTAATCCTATTCCAGTATAATCGAGAACCGACAGATGATTAGTCGTGCGGTGACAGCGCATTTTGGACCATTTTCACTGAGAGGACCGGAAGTAGCCATTGACAACAGTGATGCCCTACATAAAGCTTGCCATGGAAAGGAGTATGAAGGATTGGATGAAAGCAGTAGGAAAGCGGAGATTCAGAAGGAACTAAGCATCTCTATACGCTTATCTGAAATTCTCACCAATGAATTACATAAGTATCTCTATCTTTATTTTACGTTTTATTTATCTTTTAATTATTAAAACTCTATAACCATTTGAATCCGCCTGACTGAGATTTACAAGGTGACCATAGCTTGCTGCAAGCCGACAATCTCCGTGGGATCGACCCTTACTCACGTAAGGTTTATTACTTGGACGACCCAGTGCACTTGCTAGTTAGTTGTGAGAAGTTGTGACAAAGTGTGTGAATTACGTTCCGAGCACCAAGTTTTTGGCGTCATTGTTAAGGATCACAATTTCGTGCACCAAGTTTTTGGCGCCGTTGCCGGGGAATGAACGATCACGATTTCCCACACCAAGTTTTTGGCGCCGTTGCCAGGGATTGTTCGAGTTTGGACAACTGACGGTTCATCTTGTTGCTTAGATTAGGTAAATTTTATTTTAATTTTAAGCTTTTTGTTTTTATTATTTTTATTTTTATTTTCGAAAAATTTTCAAAAAATTTTTTTTAAATTATTCTATGTTCTTCAAAATTTTTAAGAATGAATTCTAGAGTTTCATGGTGATATGCTGAATCCTGGCTGGCTGGTAAGCCATGTCTAATCCTCTGGACCGAGATTTCAACTATCATTAGAGAAGAGCTTCTTTGTCTTTCTCAGCAATTTAGCTTTTGTATGTAAAGATCTGCTAAAGCTTGGCTGGCCATTGGCCATGTCTAGTGTTTTGGACCGGAGCTTTCACTGAAAGCTTGGCTGGCTAGTAAGCCATGTCTAATTCCTAGACTGGAGCTTTAGACTAACATTGCATGATTCCTGGAATTCTCATTAGAAATTTTGAAATCCTTATTTTCCTTTTCAAAAGAATTTTTGAAAAAATCCAAAAAAAAAATTATAAAATCATAAAACCAAAAATATTTTATGTTTCTTGTTTGAGTCTAGTGGCAATTTTAAGTTTGGTGTCAATTGCATCTTTTTAATTTCATTAAAATTTTTTGAAAATTCATGCATGATGTTCTTCATGATCTTCAAGTTGTTCTTGATAAGTCTTCTTGTTTGATCTTTAAAATTTCTTGTTTTGTGTCTTTTCTTGTTTTTCATATGCATTCTTGAATTCTTAGTGTTTAAATATTGAAAATTTCTAAGTTTGGTGTCTTGCATGTTTTTCTTTTCTTAAAAATTTTCAAAAATAAGTTCTTGGTGTTCATCTTGACATTCAAAGTGTTCTTGGTGTTCATCTTTGAATTCAAAGTGTTCTTGCATGTTTCCTTTGTTTTGATCCAAATTTTTTATGTCTTGAGTCTTTTTTATGTTTTTCTCTTTCCTTATTAAAATTCAAAAATAAAAAAAATATCTTTCCCTTATTTTGCTCATAACTTTCAAAAATTTGAATTGATTTAGTCATAAAGTTTAAAATTCAATTGTTTCTTATTAGTCAAGTCAATTTTCAATTTAAAAATTCTATCTTTTTCAAATCTTTTTCAAAAATCAAATCTTTTTCATTTTTTTCTTTCATAATTTCGAAATTTTCAACATTTATTTTTAAAATCTTTTTCTTATTTCTATTTCATATTTTCGAAATTAATGCTAACAATCAATGTGATTGATTCAAAATTTGTAAGTTTGTTACTTGCCTAGTAAGAAAGGTTCAATCTTTAAACTCTAGAATCATATCTTTTTAGTTTCTTGTTAGTCAAGTAATCAACTTTGATTTCAAAAATCACATCTTTTTAAATTTCTTTTTCAAATCTTTTTCAAAATAAGTTTCAATCACATCTTTTTCAAAATCAATTTCAAAATCTTTTCTAACTTCTTATCTTTTCAAAAATTGATTTTCAAATATTTTTCAATTAACTACTTGACTTTTTGTTTGATTTTAAAAGTTTACTATTTCAATCATATCGTTTTCAAAACTACCTAACTAATTCTCTCTCTGATTTTCGAAAATCACCTTCCTCTTTTTCAAAATTTCTTTTTAATTAACTAATTATTTTAAATTTTAATTTTAATTTTATTTCTTTTCTTATTTTCGAATTTCAATTTTAATTTTAAATTAAAAACAAAAAAATTATTTTTATTTTATTTTATTTAATTTTCGAATTCTTCCCTCTCTCATCTCCTTCTAATTATTTATTCATCTACTAACACTTCTCTTCCACCCAAGAATTCGAACCCACTCTTCCCCTCTGTGTTTGGATTCTTATCTTTTCCTTCCTCTATTCTTCTGTTCTTATACTTATATGAGGAATCTCTATACTGTGACATAGAGGATTCTATATTTTCTTTTCTGTTTTCTTCTTTTTCATATGAGCAGGAACAAGGGTAAGAACGTTCTTGTTGAAGCTGATCCTGAACCTGAAAGGACTCTGAAGAGGAAGCTAAGGGAAGCTAAAGCACAACTCTCTGGAGAAAATCTGATAGAAATTTTCGAAAAAAGAAGGATACATGGCCAAAAATAATAACAATGCAAAGAAGATGCTTGGTGACTTTACTGCACCAAATTTGATGAGCGGATATTTTATACGCTTTTTGGGGTTAATTTCATGTAGTTTTTAGTATGTTTTAGTTAGTTTTTAGTATATTTTCATTAGTTTCTAGGAAAAATTCATATTTCTAGACTTTACTACGAGTTTGTGTGTTTTTCTGTAATTTCAGGTATTTTCTGGCTGAAATTGAGGGAGCTGAGCAAAAATCTGATTCAGGCTGAAAAAGGACTGCTGATGTTGTTGGATTCTGACCTCTCTGTACTCGGAATGGATTTTTTGGAGCTACAGGAGTCCAATTGGCGCGCACCCAATTGTGTTGGAAAGTAGACATCCAGGGCTTTCCAGCAATATATAATAGTTTATACTTTGCTCAAGGATAGAGGACGTAAACTGGCATTCAACACTAGTTCCATGTTGTAGTCTGGCGTTAAACGCCAGAAACAGGTTACAAGTTGGAGTTAAATGCCCAAAACAGGTTACAACCTGGCGTTTAACTCCAGAAACAGCCTAAGCACGTGTAAAGCTTAAGTCTCAGCCCCAGCACACACCAAGTGGGCCCCAGAAGTGGATTTCTACACTATCTATCATAGTTTACTCATTCTCTACAAACCTAGATTACTAGCTTACTATTTAAACAACTTTTAGAGGATTATTTTGTACCTCATGACATTTTAGATCTGAACTTTGTACTCTTTGACAGCATGAGTCTCTAAACTCCATTGTTGGGGGTGAGGAGCTCTGCTGTGTCCCGATGAATTAATGCAATTATTTCTGTTTTCTATTCAAACACGCTTGTTTCTATCTAAGATGGTCATTCGCACTTCAATATGATGGATGTGATGATCCGTGACATTCATCACCATTCTCAACCTATGAACGCGTGACTGACAACCACCTCCGTTCTACCTTCGATTGAATGAGTATCTCTTGGATTCCTTATTCAGAATCTTCGTGGTATAAGCTATAATCCATTGGCAGCATTCTTGAGAATCCGGAAAGTCTAAACCCTGTCTGTGGTATTCCGAGTAGGATTCAGGGATTGAATGACTGTGATGAGCTTCAAACTCACAAGGGTTGGGCGTAGTGACAGACGTAAAAGGATCAATGGATCCTATTCCAGCATGAGTGAGAACCGACAGATGAATAGCCGTGCGGTGACAGCGCACCTGGACCATTTTCACTGAGAGGACGGATGGTAGCCATTGACAACGGTGATCCACCAACACACATCTTGCCATAGGAGAAACCTTGCGTGCGTGAAGAAGAAGACAGGGGGAAAGTAGAGATTCAGAAGACAAAGCATCTCCAAAACTCCAACATATTCTCCATTACTGCATAACAAGTATTTAATTCATGCTCTTTTATTTTCTGCAATCCAAACTAATAATTATAATTGATTTGCTGACTAAGAAATACAAAATAACCATAGCTTGCTTCAAGCCAACAATCTGTTTGAGTTTAGTTTCGTATTTTAAGTTTGGTGTCAATTGCATGTTTTTATTTTCTTTTAAATTTTCGAATTTGTGTTCTTTGTTCTTTCTTAATCTTCAAGTTATTCTTATTTATTTTCCTTGTTTGATCTTTAGTTTTTCTTGTTCTGTGTCTTTTCTTGTTTTTCTTGTGCTTTTTCAAAATATTAGCTTTCAAAAAAATCTTTATTTATTATATACCTGATTAAAACACGTTAAATTTATAGCTCAATTGGCTAGAGCGTTGTACTTATGTTCTTGGTAATTGGCTATCTTCTTTTTAAAAATTTTCCAAAAATAATTTTTCATTGAATAAATCTTGTGCCAAACTTTAAGTTTGGTGTTCTCTTGTTGATTTTTCTTTAGTTTTCGAAAATTTTATTTTGGTTTTCTAAAAATTTTAAGTTTGGTGTTCTATCTTCATGTTCTTGTTGTTCTTGTGAGTCTTCAAGGTGTTCTTGAGTCTTCCTTGTGTTTTGATCTTAAAATTTTTAAGCTTGGTGTTCCTTGGTGTTTTCCCTCCAAAATTTTCGAAAATAAGGAACATTAGATCTAAAAATTTTAAGTTGTGTGTCTTTTGTATATTTTTCTCTTTCATCATAAAATTAAAAAATAAAAAAAATATCTTTTCTCTCTATTTTAAAGTGAATTTTCGAAAATTGCTTTTAAAATTCAGATTTCTATTTTAAAATCTAAAATCTTTTTCAAAAGTCATATCCAAAGTTTTTCAAATCTTCTTAATTAAGTAATTATTTTAGTTTTAAAATTTTTTATTCTTAATTTTTGAAATCTATATTTAATTTTTAGTTATTTTATTTCATTTTTTTTATTCGTTCTCTTTTTATAAAATAAAAATAAAAATATATTTTAATTGCAATTCACATCAATTCCCTTTTCTCCATCATGGACCTAAGTGGAAATGAATAGTCCAGAAGGACTCTGGGGTTATATGCTAACCCCACTACTGCTTCATATGGGAGCAGCATCTGTATACCCTCCATTGGAGTCAGTAGCTTTGAGTTGAATCCTCAGCTCATTATCATGGTGCAGCAAAGTTGCCAGTATTCCGGTCTTCCACAGGAAGAACCTACAGAGTTTCTGGCACAATTTTTACAAATTGCTAACACAGTACATGATAAGGAAGTAGATCAGGATGTCTACAAATTATTACTGTTTCCACTTGCTGTAAAAGACCAAGCTAAGAGGTGGTTAAATAACCAACCTAAGACTAGCATAAGGACATGGAAACAGCTGTCAGAAAAATTCCTGAATCAATACTTCCCTCCAAAACGGATGACACAGCTAAGGCTGGACATCTAAGGCTTTAAACAAGGAGATAATGAATCTCTTTATGATGCCTAGGAGAGATACAGAGAGATGCTAAGAAAATGCCCCTCTGAAATGTTTTCAGAATGGGTGCAGTTAGACATCTTCTATTATGGGCTTACAGAGAGAGCTCAAATTTCTATAGGTCACTCAGCTGGTAGATCTATACACATGAGAAAGACAATTGAAGAAGCTCAAGAGCTTATTGATACAGTTGCCAGAAATCAGCATCTGTACCTAAATAGTAAATCTTCCATGAAAGAAAAGGCTAAAACAGTAACTGTTGAACTCAGTCCTGCAGAACAAATTACTGAATTCAATCAGCAATTAGACTTTCTAACAAAACAGCTGGCCGAATTCAAGGAGATACTACAAGGCACAAGAATGGCTAATATAAATATGGAGGTACAGTTGAAGCAAATAGAACAACAGTTATCAAAACAAATAACAGAAGAGTGCCAAGCAGTTCAATTAAGAAGTGGGAAAACATTAAATATGTCACTTCAAGGCAGCAGGAAGCCAAGAAATGAACAAACTGCTATCCAAAATCCCTCTAAGGACAGTAAGAGCCCAGAGAGGAATAACTCTGGCGTTCAAACACCAGAAACAAGCAAGGAGTTGGTGTCAAACGCCCAATGGAAGCTCAGTTCTGGCGTTCAAACGCTAGGAACAAGTAAGGAGTTGGCGTCCAACGCCAATCCAGCTTATAACCCTGGCATTCAAATACCAGTGAGGGATCAGACATACACAAGTGCTGATAACAACCCCTCTAAAAAGGCTTCTCCAACCACCTCTGTAGGAAATAAACCTGCAGCAACTAAGGTTGAGGAATATAAAGCCAAGATACTTTATCCTCAAAAACTCCACCAAGAGGAGCAGGATAAGCAATTTTCTTGCTTTGCAGATTATCTCAGGACTCTTGAAATAAAGATTCCGTTTGCAGAGGCACTTGACCAAATACCTTCTTTTGCCAAGTTCATGAAAGAGATCTTGAGTCATAAGAAGGATTGGAGAGAAACTGAAAGAGTTCTCCTCACTAAAGAATGCAGTTCAGTCATTCTGAAAAGCTTTCCAGAAAATCTTAAAGATCCCGGGAGCTTTCTGATACCATGCATATTAGAAGGTAATTGCACCAAGACAGCTTTATGTGATCTTGGGGCAAGCATCAACCTAATACCTACATCCACTATCAGAAAGCTTGGTTTAACTGAAGAAGTTAAACCAACCCAGATATGTCTCCAACTTGCTGATGGCTCCATTAAATACCCATCAGGTGTGATTGAGGACATGATTGTCAGGGTTGGGCCATTCGCCTTTCCCACTGACTTTGTAGTGCTGGAAATGGAGGAGCACAAGAGTGCTACTCTCATTCTAGGAAGACCTTTCCTAGCAACTGGACGAACTCTCATTGATGTCCAAAAGGGGGAAGTAACCCTGAGAGTTAATGAGGATGAGTTTAAGTTGAATGCTGTCAAGGCCATGAAGCATCCAGACACACCAAAAGACTGCATGAAAGTTGATCTTATTGACTCTTTGGTAGAGGAGGTCAACATGGCTGAGAGTCTCGAATCAGAGCTGGAAGACATCTTTAAAGATGTTCTGCCTGATTTGGAGGGTTCAGAGGAATTGAAAGAGCCTCTAAGACTTCCTCAGAAAGAGGAGAAACCTCCTAAACCCGAGCTCAAGCCATTACCACCATCCCTGAAATATGCATTTCTGGGAGAAGGTGACACTTTTCCAGTGATCATAAGCTCTGCTTTAAACCCACTGGAAGATAAAGCACTAATTCAAGTGCTAAGGACACACAAGACAGCTCTTGGGTGGTCCATAAGTGACCTTAAGGGCATAAGCCCAGTTAGATGCATGCACAAAATCCTATTGGAGGATGATGTTAAGCCAGTGGTTCAACCACAGAGGCGGCTAAATCCAGCCATGAAGGAAGTGGTGCAGAAAGAGGTAACCAAATTACTGGAGGCTGGGATTATTTATCCTATTTCTGATAGCCCCTGGGTGAGCCCTGTTTAGGTTATTCTCAAGAAGGGAGGCATGACAGTGGTTCATAATAAAAAAAATGAACTGGTTCCTACAAGAACAGTTACAGGGTGCGCATGTGTATTGACTACAGAAGGCTCAACACGGCCACCAGAAAGGATCATTTTCCTTTACCATTCATAGACCAAATGCTAGAGAGACTAGCAGGTCATAAATATTACTACTTTTTGGATGGCTATTCAGGTTACAATCAAATTGTAATAGATCCTCAGGACCAAGAGAAAATAGCATTCACATGTCCTTCTGGAGTATTTACTTACAGAAGAATGTTCTTTTGGTCTGTGTAATGCACCCGCAACCTTTCAGAGGTGCATGCTTTCTATCTTCTCTGATATGGTTGAGAAGTTTCTGGAAGGCTTCATGGATGACTTTTCAGTATTTGGAGACTCATTCAGCTCCTGCCTTGACCATTTAGCACTTGTTCTGAAAAGATGCCAAGAGACCAACCTAGTTTTAAACTGGGAAAAATGTCACTTTATGGTGACTGAAGGAATTGTCCTTGGGCATACAATTTCAAACAAGGGAATAGAGGTGGATCAAGCTAAAGTGGAAGTAATTGAAAAATTACCACCACCTGCTAATGTTAAGGCAATCAGAAGCTTTCTGGGGCATGCAGGATTCTACAGGAGGTTTATAAAGAATTTTTAAAAATCGCAAAACCCCTGAGCAATCTGCTAGCTGCTGACACGCCATTTGTGTTTGACACAGAGTGTCTACAGCCGTTTGAGACTCTGAAAGCTAAGCTGGTCACAACACCAGTTATTTCTGCACCAGACTGGACTTTACCATTTGAACTAATGTGTGATGCTAGTGACCACGCCATTGGTGCAGTACTGGGGTGCAGTACTGGGGCAGAGGCATGACAAGCTTCTGCATGTCATTTATTATGCTAGCCATGTTTTAAATGATGCCCAGAAAAATTACACAACCACAGAAAAAGAATTGCTTGCAGTGGTTTATGCCATTGACAAGTTTAGATCATACTTAGTAGGATCAAAAGTGATTGTGTACACTGACCATGCTGCTCTTAAATATCTACTCACAAAGCAGGATTCAAAACCCAGGCTCATAAGATGGGTGTTGCTTCTGCAAGAGTTTGATATAGAAATAAGAGACAGAAAAGGAACAGAGAACCAAGTGGCTGATCATCTGTCCCGGATAGAACCAGCAGAAGGGGAGTTTCCCCCTCTATTGAGATCTCTGAGACCTTTCCGAATGAGCATTTATTTGCCATTCAGGAAACACCATGGTTTGCAGACATTGCAAACTATAAAGCTGCGAGGTTCATTCTCAAGGAGTACAGCAGGCAACAAAAGAAAAAATTAATTACTAATGCAAAGTACTACTTGTGGGATGAACCCTATCTCTTTAAGAGATGTGCAGACCGAATAATCCGTAGGTGTGTGCCTCGAGAAGAAGCACAGAGGATCTTATGGCATTGCCATGGATCACAATATGGAGGCCATTTCGGAGGTGAGCAAACAGCCACCAAGGTCCTCCAATGTGGCTTCTATTGCCCTACACTCTATAGGGATTCCCGAGAGTTTGTACGTAACTGTGACAGTTGCCAAAGAGCTGGTAATCTGCCTCATGGTTTCGCCATGCCTTAACAGGGAATCTTGGAGATTGAGTTGTTTGATGTATGGGGAATTGACTTCATGGGACCTTTCCCACCATCATACTCAAACACTTATATTTTGGTGGCAGTCGACTATGTATCAAAATGGGTAGAGGCCGTTGCCACACCCACCAATGATACTAAAACAGTGCTGAAGTTCCTCTAGAAATATATCTTCAGCAGGTTTGGTGTCCCTAGAGTACTAATCAGTGATGGGGAAACTTACTTCTGCAACAAATAGCTTTACTCTGCCATGGTCCAATATGGGATTCGCCACAAGGTGGCAACTCCATATCATCCACAGACAAATGGGCAAGCTGAAGTTTCTAACAGAGAACTAAAAAGAATCCTGGAACGGACTATAAGTATCCGTAGAAAGGATTGGGCAAAAAGCTTGGATGATGCTCTGTGGGCTTACAGAACAACATTCAAGACTCCTATAGGGACCTCTCCATACTAGCTTGTGTATGGTAAGGCCTGTCATCTGCCCATGGAAATGGAACATAAGGCCTACTGGGCAACCAGATTCCTAAACTTTGATGCCAAATTAGCTGGAGAAAAAGGATTGCTCCAGCTGAATGAGCTAGAGGAATTCAGATTCACTGCTTTCGAAAATGCCAAACTTTATAAAGAGAAATAAAAAAGGTGGCATGACAGAAAGCTGTCATCTAGAGTCTTTGAACCAGAACAAAAGGTTCTGTTGTTTAACTCTAGGCTCAGGCTATTTCCCGGAAAGCTGAAATCCCGGTGGAAGGGACCATATGTGATTACAAGTGTATCACCATATGGTTATGTAGAGCTTCAAGACATTGATTCTGATAAGAAGTTCATTGTTAATGGACAGAGAATCAAGCACTATCTTGAAGGCAATATTGAGCAAGAGTGCTCAAGGCTGAGGCTAGATTAAAAGCTCAGCAAGGTCCAGCTAAAGACAATAAAGAAACACTTGTTGGGAGGCAACCCAGCCATTAGCAAAACTTTTTCTGTTATTTTATTTTATTGTATTCTTCATTTTATTTATTTTTGAAATATATGAGCTTAATATTAACAAGGTAAAGAATTAATTGCATAAGTCCGCAGGGTTACAGAAGAATTCAGAGCATAAAACAGGAAAAAGGAGCTCACTGGCAAGAAAACGCCAGTAAGAGGCACAATTGGGCGTTAAACGCCCAAAAGAAGCATCTACTGGGCGTTTAATGCCAGTAAAGATAGCCATCTGGGCGTTAAACGCCAGAAAGAAGCAGCTTCTGGCCGTTTAACGCCAGATTTACAGCATCCTGGGCGTTTAGAAAAATGCCCAGTGACAAAGGGGTTTCTTGCATTTAACGCCAGCTAGAAGCAACAGCTGGGCGTTAAACGCCCAAACCAAGCACCAACTGGGCGTTAAACGCCCAAAACATGCAGCAGTTGGGCGTTTAACGCCAGGATTGTGGGGAAGTAGGCAATTTCGTTTTCAATTCAAATTTTTTCCATTTTTTATGTTTCAATTCATGATTTCTTGCATAAATATGTTACAAATCCTAATTTTTCAAATCCTTTTTCAAAAGATATCAAATGTATCTTAATTCATAAACCCTTTTTCTTAATCCTCTTCAAATTATTTTCAAATCCTTTTCAAAACAAATCTATCTCTTTTCCTTCTAAAATCTTTTCAACTCATCAATATCTTTTTCAAATCTTCACATCATCTTTTTCAAAATCCAGATTTATCTTTTTCAAATATCTTTCATATCTTTTCAATTTTAAATCACATATTTTTCTATCATACTTATCTTTTCCAAATCACTTTTTCTATCATCTCTTTTTCAAATAATTTTCGAAACCCACCCCCTTCCCTTTAAATATTGGTTCGGCCTCTCCCCCTCTCCTCCACAAGTGCGCTTGGCTCTCCCTCTTTCCCTTTCCTTTCCTTTCTTTTGCTTGAGGACAAGCAAACCTCTAAGTTTGGTGTGTTTATCCGTGATCACTAAACCAATACCCACTGAGATCATGGCTCCTAAGGGAAAACAAACTGACTCCAGAGGCAAGAAAAAAAATATTCCAAAACCACTTTGGAATCAAGGAAAGTTCATAACCAAAGAACATTCAGACCATTTTTACAAAAGAATGAGTCTAAGGTCAGTGATCCCGGAAGTTAAATTCGATCTGAAAGAAGATGAATATCCGGAGATTCAAGAGCAAATCCGAAACAGGAGCTGGGAAGTCCTAGCTAATCCTGAAATAAAGGTGGGAAGAAACATGGTTCAGGAATTCTACGCTAATCTGTGGCAGACGGACAGGCAGAGAATAGCTGGAACCGCATTCTATGACTATAGAACTCTGTTCAGAGGGAAGATTGTTCACACCCACCCTGACAAAATAAGGGAGATCTTCAAGCTGCCTCAACTGCAAGATGACCCAGATTCCTTCAATAGGAGAATGATGAGATCAAACCTGAGCTTGGACAAAATCCTAGAGGACATATGCCTCCCTGGAGCTAAATGGACAACCAACACAAAGGGTGCCCCAAACCAACTCAAAAGAGGAGATCTCAAACCAGTCGCCAGAGGCTGGCTGGACTTCATTGGGCGCTCTATACTGCCCACTAGCAACCGCTTTGAAGTCACCATTAGAAGAGCCGTGATGATTCATTGCATTATGCTGGAAAAAGAAGTGGAAGTTCATCAACTGATTGCTTGTGAGCTTTACAAAATTGCAAACAAGAACTCCAAAGACGCCAAATTGGCCTATCCAAGCTTAGTTTCTCTGTTATGTAAAGATGCTGGGATAAAGATGGGAGTAGATAAGTATATCTCAGTTGAGCAACCAATCACCAAAAAGTCTATAGAAGGACAACAAGTGCAGGATGACCCCATCCAGAGAAAAGCAGAGGTGTTCCTCCCGGAAATCCCTCAAATTGAATACTGGGAGGGCCTAGAATCATCTGTCACCAAGTTGCAAGAAGCTGTGGATCAACTGAAGGAAGAACAGCAAAATCAAAATAGCATGCTCTAATGGATGACCTTGTTTCATTCATGAAACTCACAGTGGCCTTAGATAGATTAGAGACTAAGTTTGCTAAATTAGAGGTATTTTGTTCAGAGTTCTCTATCTGTTGCTGAGTGGATGATGAAAAAGGTTTACTATTGTTAAACCTATTTCTTCCACCATTATTAAAGCCTTGTTGAGGCTTTTGATCCTTCCATGAGAAATTCGGATGATTTCTCCATGATGGGTTATAGGTGTTTCCATAAGGTTCACCCATATAATTTACCTCTGCTATTGCAGGGTTTTCAGGATCATAAGCTTCTTCTTCAGAAGATGCCTCTTGAGTACTGTTGGATGCAGCTTGCATTCCATTCAGACTCTGAGAAATCATATTGACTTGTTGAGTCAATATTTTGTTCTGAGCCAATATGGCAATCAGAGTATCAATTTCAAGAACTCCCTTCTTCATAGGCGTCCCATTACTCACAGGATTCCTCTCAGAAGTGTACATGAACTGGTTATTAGCAACCATGTCAATGAGTTCTTGAGCTTCTGCAGGCATTTTCTTTAGGTGAATGGATCCACCTGCAGAGGTATCCAATGACATCTTAGCCAATTTAGATAGACCATCATAGAATATATTCAGGATGGTCCATTCTGAAAGCATGTCAGAAGGACACTTTTTGGTCAGTTACTTGTATCTTTCCCAAGCTTCATAGAGGGATTCACCTTCTTTCTGTCTAAAGGTTTGAACATCCACTCTAAGCTTGCTCAGCTTTTGAGGAGGAAAGAACTTGGCTAAGAAAGCCGTGACCAGCTTGTCCCAAGAGTTCAGGCTATCTCTGGGTTGAGAGTCCAACCACACTCTAGCTCTGTCTCTTACAGCAAAAGGGAAAAGCATGAGCCTGTAGACTTCAGGATCTACTCCATTAGTCTTAACAGTATCACATATCTGCAAGAATTCAGTTAAGAACTGAAAAGGATCTTCAGATGGAAGTCCATGAAACTTACAGTTCTGCTGCATCAGAGAAACTAGCTGAGGTTTTAGCTCAAAGTTGTTTGCCCCAATGGCAGGAATGGAGATGCTTTTTCCATCTAAATTGGAATTAGGTGCAGTAAAGTCACCAAGCATTCTCCTTGCATTATTGTTGTTGGGTTCGGCTGCCATCTCCTTTACTTGTTCGAAATTTTCAATAAGGTTGTCTCTGGATTGTTGTAATTTAGCTTCTCTTAGTTTCCTCTTCAGAGTCCTTTTAGGTTCTGGATCAGCTTCAATAAGAATACCTTTTTCCTGTTCATAAGAAAGAGAAGAGAACAAGAAAAGAAGAGGAATCCTCTATGTCACAGTAAAGAGGTTCTTTATTGTTAGTAGAAGAAGAAAAGGAATAGGGGTGAAGAAGAATGAAGAATCCAAACACAAGGGTAAGGATAGGAGCAGTGATGTGAGATGAAGAGAAGTGTTAGTAGATGAATAAATAATTAGAAGGACATGAGGGAGAAGGATTTTCGAAAATTATTTTTGAAAAAGAGTTAGTGATTTTCGAAAATAGTTTTTGAAAAAGGTTAGTAATTTTTCGAAAATTAAAATCAACAATTAAAATAATTAGTTAATAAAAAAGAAATTTTGAAAAAGAGGGAAGATATTATCAAAAATTAGAGAGAGAGAGAGTTAGTTAGGTAGTTTTGAAAAAGATAAGAAACAAACAAAAAGTTAGTTAGTTAGTTGAAACAAATTTTGAAAATCAATTTTTGAAAAGATAAGAAGATAAAAAGTTTAGAAAAGATATTTTAAAATCAAATTTTGAAAAAGATAAGATAAGAAGATATTTTTGAAAAGATATGATTGAAATTAGTTTTGAAAAAGATTTGGTTTTTAAAATCACAATTAATGACTTGATTCACAAGAAATCACAAGATATGATTCTAGAACTTAAAGTTTGAATCTTTCTTAACAAGTAAATAACAAACTTGAAATTTTTGAATCAAAACATTAATTGATAATGATATTTTCGAAAATTAGGAGACAAAGATAAGAAAAAGATTTTTGAAAAAGATTTTTAAAATTTTCGAAAATAACTAAGAAAAATGAAAAAGATTTGATTTTTGAAAAAGATTTTGAAAAAGATAAGATTTTTAAATTGAAAATTTGATTTGACTCATGAAAAACAACTAGATTTTTTTTAAAAATTTTTGAAAAAGTCAAATCTAATTTTCGAAATTTTGAGAGAGAAAAAGGGAAAGATATTTTTTTTATTTTTGAATTTTTTTTATGAGAGAGAAAAACATGAAGATGATGCAATGCATGAAAATTTTTGGATCAAAACAATGAATGCATGCAAGAATGCTATGAATGTCAAGATGAACACCAAGAACACTTTGAATGTCAAGATGAACATCAAGACTTATTTTTGAAAAATTTTCAATGCAAAGAAAACACGCAGGACACCAAACTTAAAGATTTTTCATGTATAGACACTATGAATGCAAGAATGCATATGAAAAACAAGAAAAGACACAAAACATGAAAATGCAAAGATCAAACAAGAAGATTTACTAAGAACAACTTGAAGATCATGAAGAACACTATGAATGCATGAATTTTTTGAAGAATGCAGGATGAGTATGCAATTGACACCAAACTTAAAATCTGACTCAAGACTCAAACAAGAAACACAAAATATTTTTGATTTTTATGATTTTATAATTTTTTTGTATTTTCTTTTAATTTTTTCGAAAATCATTTGAAAAAGAAAAATAAGGATTCCAAAATTTTTAATATGAATTCCAGGAATCTTACAATCTTAATCTAAAGCTCCAATCTGAAGGTTAGACATGGCTTAATAGCCAGCCAAGCTCTAGCATGTAAATTACATCCATTGTGTTGATTAGTTGAAGACCAATCCCAAAGTAGTTTGGTTATGGCTTTACAGCCAGATAGGATTCAACATGTTTCATGAAACACTAGAATTCATTCTTAAAAATTCTGAAGAAAAATATATTTTTGAAAAACTTTTTTTTTTTGAAAACATTTTTATTTTAAAATTTTTTTCGAAAACAAAGGAGAAAATTTTTGAAAGATTTTTGAAAAATTTTTGAAAATAAAACAAAAAGAAAATTACCTAATCTGAGCAACAAGATGAACCGTCAGTTGTCCAAACTCGAACAATCCCCGGCAACGGCGCCAAAAACTTGGTGCATGAAATTGTGATCATCAATGGCGCCATCAACATGGTATGCTCAATTGTAATCTTAACTTTTTATCACAACTTCGCACAACTAACCAGCAAGTGCACTGGGTCGTCCAAGTAATAAACCTTACGTGAGTAAAGGTCGATCCCACGGAGATTGTCGGCTTGAACCAAGCTATGGTCACCTTGTAAATCTCAGTCAGGCGGATATCAAATAGTTATGGAGTTTTCGAATATTAATAACAAATAGAAAATAAGGATAGAAATACTTATGTAATTCATTGGTTAGAATTTCAGATAAGCGTATAGAGATGCATTCGTTCCTCTGAACCTCTGCTTTCCTGCTGTCTTCATCCAATTAATCTTACTCCTTTCCATGGCTGGCTTTATGTAAGGACATCACCATTGGCAATGGCTACTTTTGATCCTCTCTGGAAAATGGTCCGATGCGCTGTCACTGAATGGCTAATCGTCTGGAGGCATCACCCTTGTCAATGGCTGCATCCCATCCTCTTATGAAAATGGTCCAAATGCTCTGTCACAGCACGGCTAATCATTTGAGGTTCTCGATCATACTGGAATAGGATTCACCCTCCTTTTGCGTCTATCACTACACCTAGCAATCGCGAGTTTGAAGTTCGTCACAGTCATTCAATCCCAGAGTCCTACTCGGAATACCACAGACAAGGTTTAGACTTTCCGGACTCTCATGAATGCCGCCATCAATCTAGCTTATACCACGAAGATTCTGATTAAGAGATCCAAGAGATACTCATTCAATCTAAGGTAGAACGGAAGTGGTTGTCAGGCACGCGTTCATAGGGAATGATGATGATTGTCACGTTCATCATATTCAGATTGAAGTGCGAATGAATATCTTAGAAGCGGAATAAGTTGAATTGAATAGAAAAACAGTAGTACTTTGCATTAATCTTTGAGGAACAGCAGAGCTCCACACCTTAATCTATGGAGTGTAGAAACTCTACCATTAAAAATATATAAGTGAAAGGTCCAGGCATGGCTGAATGGCCAGCCCCCATGATCTAAGAACTAGACGTCCCAAGATGACTAATACAATAGTAAAAAGTACTATTTATACTAAACTAGTCACTAGGGTTTACAGAAGTAAGTAATTGATGCATAAATCCACTTCCGGGGCACACTTGGTGTTTGATTGGGCTGAGCTTGAATGTTACACGTGCAGAGGCTCTTTCTGGAGTTGAACGCCAGGTTGTAACGTATTTCTGGCGTTCAACTCTGGTTTGTGACTTGTTTCTGGCGTTTAACTCCAGACAGCAGCATAGAACTGGCGTTTAACGCCCTTTTACGTCATATAAACTCGTTCAAAGTATGAACTATTATATATTGCTGGATGTCTACTTTGCAACGCAATTGGAAGCGCGCCATTTTGAGTTCTGTAGCTCTAGAAAATCCACTTTGAGTGTAGGGAGGTCAGAATCCAACAGCATCAGCAGTCCTTCTTCAACCTCTGAATCTGATTTTTGCTCAAGTCCCTCAATTTCAGCCAGAAAATACCTGAAATCACAGAAAAACACACAAACTCATAGTAAAGTCCAGAAATGTGAATTTAACATAAAAATTAATGAAAACATCCCTAAAAGCAACTAGATTCTACTAAAAACATACTAAAAACAATGCCAAAAAGCGTATAAATTATCCGCTCATCAGTCATGCACGCGTACGCGTGGATCTTCAAAATTTGTTGCTGATGTGTATTTTCGGAAAATGAATTCCAAACACACAAATCTAACTAGCAAGTGCACCGGGTCGCATCAAGTAATAAAACTCACGGGAGTGAGGTCGATCCCACAGGGATTGAAGGATTGAGCAATTTTTGTTTAGTGGTTGATTTAGTCAAGCGAATCAAGATTTGGTTGAGTGATTTGTGATTAACAGAATTTAAATTGCATGGAAAATAAAGGGAATGGGTAATTTGCATGAAATTAAAGAGAATAGAAAATTTAAGTGCTGAATCTTAAAGAACAAGAAATTAAATGGCAGAAACTTAGAACGCAAGAAATGTAAATTGCAGAATCTTAAAGTGTAAGAAAATTAACCTCTATGATTGCTTTCCCTTTCTCACACCTGGCAAGTTTCTCATTGTCTTTCAGGTTGTCTTCAGTGGCTCTGGGGGAAGTATTTACCCTCTCCTCACCCATTTCTGCAAGGTACTTAGCCAGTTGTGCCATTTGCCTCTCAAGTTTTCTGATTGAGGCTTCTTGCTCTCTACTTGTTGCTTCCTGATCTTGTCTTGCCATCTCTTGAATTTTCATGAAATTTTCCATCATTACCTCTAGACTAAAGATTCTTTGAGAGCCTAGATTTGGTTGTGGTTGTATAAAATGAGATGGTTGTTGAAAGTTGTTTTGGGAAAATTGTGAGGTGTGATGGGGTTGGAATGGTAGGTGTTGTGGTGGTGTGTAATAGTTGTTGTTGCTATGGTGATGTTTTTGCTGGTTTGTGAAGTTAGGGTTGTTGTAATTGAGGTCCCTTGGTCCTTGATTTTAGTGTTCACTCCTCCTCCAGTTGGAATGAGTCCTCCATGGTGGGTTGTACACATCACCTTGAAACTTGTGTTGGAACATGCTTGAGGTACTATTTGGAGAGTGTAATTGCTCATTATTTTGTTGCTCACAGTTAATTGTTCCAAAAATTTTTCCAGATTGATTCCCTCCATGGGGATTTTGAGGTAGGTAATGTGCATTTGCCACAGCATTTCGTAGCTCATCGATTTTTCTGTCCATCAGTTCTAGTTGTTGTAGAAGTTGTTGATGCATCTGCTTGCTTTGGGCCATGATTGCACTCACACCTTCAATTTCCATCACTCCTTTCTCTTGTGTGGATGGTTGTACTTCTGTCTCTAGCTCACCAATTTTCTGGGGTGGTTTCAGCTTGGCTAGGAGTTCACTCATTAATTCTTCCCATCCGATAATGCTTCTTTGTGGGAAAGCTTCAAACCATTGAGCAACATCGTTCATGGTGATGAATGGGTGCTTCATATTATGGGTTGCATTATTATCTAAGGTGGGGATATTACTCCCCTGATTACTGGAATTCGTTGAGTTCCCCTCCATGATCTGCACAATCACAAACGGTCCAGATGAAGATAGAGTATATTCATGCCATAATATGATTGGAAAATTAGTTGACACAATGTGTCAAACAGTTGATAAACTTGAAAGATAGATAGAAGAAAATTGCTTCTCTCGTATATTCAATAAGCACAAGCATGAGGATCACACAAAGCCATAAAATACCAAGAAAACTTCACTCTATTGTTAAAGTGAAGTTTCAGTTAGCTCAGGCAAAAATTCAAACAGTTAGCGGGTTAGCAACGAAAATAAAGAATCAGAAAAGAAAAAGTGCTTGATATAGATCTCCACTTCACTTAATTATTGTCAATCTAATTATTCCCCGGCAACGGCACCAAAAACTTGATGTGTATTTTCAGAAAACGAATTCCAAACACACAAATCTAACCGGCAAGTGCACCGGGTCGCATCAAGTAATAAAACTCACGGGAGTGAGGTTGATCCCACAGGGATTGAAGGATTGAGCAATTTTTGTTTAGTGGTTGATTTAGTCAAGCGAATCAAGATTTGGTTGAGTGATTTGTGATTAACAGAATTTAAATTGCATGGAAAATAAAGGGAATGGGTAATTTGCATGAAATTAAAGAGAATAGAAAATTTAAGTGCTGAATCTTAAAGAACAAGAAATTAAATGGCAAAAACTTAGAACCTAAGAAATGTAAATTGCAGAATCTTAAAGTGCAAGAAATGTAAATTACTTGAATTATAAAAGGAGTTGGGAATTGGGATTGAAGAAATTAAACAAGGAAAAGTAAATTGCAACAAGCAGAAATGTAAAAGATGGATTCAATTAAACCGGATCTCAAATGAAAATGAAAATAAGCTTGGTGTAACAACGAAACAAGGAAATTGAAATTGAAAGATGTAGATCTCAGGACTCAAGAGACTAGGTAACCAAGTCTAGATCTCAATGCCTTCCTAGATCCAAATTGAGAATTCAATTGCAAGAAAAGTAAAGGTCCAGCAGTAGAAGAAAAGAAGTGAAATCGTAAATTCTCAATGATGCAGTAAATCAAAACAGAGAGAGATCTCAAGATGAGATTGAGACAGAATTTCCTCAATTCTTCAACCCAAGATTCAAGACAAGTGTAAATGAAATTGAAAACAAGAAAACTAAGAGGAAGAGAATTCTATTCTCCTTCCCCAAGACTCAGAATCTCAAAATAACTTCTAACCAAAAGCTCTCCCCAAAATCACTTAGTAAAAACAAAAACGGAAAAGCTTCCTAAAAACTTAAATTCTAAGCTATTTATACACTCTCTTCAAATGATCTTCAAGCATTGAATTGGGCCTTTGCTCTTGATGAAATTGGGTTGACAAAAGCCTCTGTTGATTGCTCTTGGAGTTGGAGAGAAACCCACTTGTGAACCGGGCCATGAACTGGAAAAGCTTGAGTAAAAGTTTGAGGTCAAACTTTTACTCAAACTTTTCATATCAGCTAGCCTTCTTTGCTGTCATCCACGTTTGAGCCAAAGTTTGAGGTCAAACTTTGAGCCAAACGTGGATCCCTCTTGTATGCCTCTTGGGGTGCTACTTTGTCCTCTTGTCAACGTTGCAAATTTTATGCCAACTATAGACTATTATATATGGTTGGAAAGCTCTACATGTCAGCTTTCTAACTCACTTGGAATCACCTCAATTGGACATCTACAACTCAAGTTATTCTTGTTGGAAGTATACCCCTTCAGGCTATTGTGGCGCCAACGTTTGCCTAAAAGCTTGAGGTCAAACGTTGGCGCAAGCTTTTGCTCTCCTGGGTGTATTTGTTGTGGCTCCAACATTTGCCTAAAAGCTTGAGGTCAAACGTTGGCGCAAGCTTTTGCTCTTCTCCAGGGTGAGTTTGTTGTGGCGCCAACGTTTGCCTAAAAGCTTGAGGTCAAACGTTGGCGTAAGCTTTTGCTCTTCTCCAGGGTGAATTCAACTCTTCCAAAAGTTTGAGCTAAAGTTTGAGGCAAGCTTTTGCTCAAGCTTTTTGTTCTCTCTTGCTCTTTGCCATTTCTTCTTTCTTCAACCTTCTTCAAAGCTCTTTTCACCTATCATCAATCAACCAAGCACATCAAAGCTATGCTGAAAATCATGAGATTGTTATTCTTTCATAATATATGACAATTATAGCATAAAATCTCATGAAATTGCATTAATTTATCCATGGTTGATTGAATCAAAGGAAACATGAAATTCTACCCAATTGGCTTACTTATGGCTCAAGAAAGTGCATAAAATCAATTGAAAACAAAAGAAAAAGACTAGTGAAACTAGGCTAAGATGACTTGTCATCACAACACCAAACTCAAAGCTTGCTTGTCCCCAAGCAAGAAAAGAATTATGCTCAAAGGTTCTTTCAATTGAGATGGATTGAAGACTAACTTGTAATATCCTGTGAGTGAAGTGATTAAGTGACAGTGGAGTGAACTCTAAATTATATGCTCATGCAAGGGCTTCAGTGCTTACTAGTCCTTACATATTGGAAGTCTTAGATCCTAGGACTTTCATCCAAATGATATCATGGAGATCTTTCTATAGGTAATCACCTTGAAGCAGCTTATAGTTTCTGTGCTTTGGCCTTGACTCTAAGTGTCATGTCTTAAAGCGGCTCTTTAGATAAGCTTTCAATCAATACTCCTAAACCAGTTGGTTTTAAGGTATTAGGTGTTAAAGCACCCCTAAGGATTTACTTGCTCAAGCCTCTTTCTTTGACACAATTCGACCACAAGCATTTACTAGGATAACAACTCTTTGAGTTTTTGTTTCTTCTTTCTTTTCTGCCTAGTAATTGATGCTCAGAGCCTTGGGCCATGTTCTTTTTGTTTTTGTATTTTCTTTATTTTTTTTGTCTTGTTTGCTGCTTCTTGGATCAATAAATGTTTGAGAATCTCCACAACACTTCTTTGAACTCTATGTCCCGCCTATGAGCTCCCATGCAAGTTTTCATAAGCATGCAACCTCAATACATAATCATAAAACTAGAACCACCACTTCTCCTAATCTTTTGCTTGCCTCAAAATTGTTTAATTCCTCAATCCTTCTTTTCAAAGAACTTTCATGTGATGCATTTTTGAAATATTGAGTACAAACAAGTTTTGGAGAGTATAGTGTTGTAAATGATCAAGCATCTTGATTATTGAATTGCAGAAAAACTATACTAGACAGAAGGACAGATAGGGGTATAATATCACTTTCAATCACAGCAATATCTGATAATGAACAATACAACCTTTTGGAATTTACTTGCTGTCCTCTTCCTCATCATCATTGCTGGTCTTCACATTCCTCTTTCACCTCTTTGATTGATGATGCTAAATCTTCCAAAAGTTTGTATGGTGCTCTGCAGTGATATTGAAAGTTGCTTGTTCCCCAAGCACTTGAAAAATGGTTAGCATGCATGAATTATTTGTGGGCTTTTGAACTTACTTTGGTGTGGGAACACCAAACTTAGTACCTTGCCAATGGTCCTTGTGCATCAGATTAACCATGTGTAAAACTCTTTTTCTTTTTTTTTTCAAAAGCAATTAAAGCTGAAAACTTAGGAAACAGCAGAATAGTTAACTAGTTTATCTAAATGCTTGAAGCTAGCATTATGCAGAAAGTGAGAATGTGTTTTATGATGAAATTTTGGTGGAACACCAAACTTAGAATCCTTCATTCTCCCTTAGATTATTTTGGTGTGCAACACCAAACTTAGCTTCTTGCAATATGGAATAAACTAATTAACCTTTTTATTGAAATAGATATGAAATGATGGTTACCTCCGGTTGGGTTGCCTCCCAACAAACGCTCTTTTATTGTCATTAGCTTGACATCCTTCATCCTCTGATCATGGAAGCTGAGGCTTCTGTTGCCTTTGATTCCCTCCTCTTACTGTGGGCTTTTCTTTGATGATTGTTTCTTTTTCCGTAGCCCTCTTCTCACTTACCTCTATGATTGCTTTCCCTTTCTCACACCTGGCAACTTTCTCATTGTCTTTTAGGTTGTCTTCAGTGGCTCTGGGGGAAGTATTTACCCTCTCCTCACCCATTTCTGCAAGGTACTTAGCCAGTTGTGTAATTTGCCTCTCAAGTTTTCTGATTGAGGCTTCTTGCTCTCTACTTGTTGCTTCCTGATCTTGTCTTGCCATCTCTTAAATTTTCATGAAATTTTCCATCATTACCTCTAGACTAAAGATTATTTGAGAGCCTAGATTTGGTTGTGGTTATATAAAATGAGATGGTTGTTGAAAGTTGTTTTGTGAAAATTGTGAGGTGTGATGGGGTTGGAATGGTAGGTGTTGTGGTGGTGTGTAATAGTTATTGTTGGTATGGTGATGTTTTTGCTGGTTTGTGAAGTTGGGATTGTTGTAATTGAGGTCCCTTGGTCCTTGATTTTGGTGTTCACTCCTCCTCCAGTTGGAATGAGTCCTCCATGGTGGGTTGTACACATCACCTTGAAACTTGTGTTGGAACATGCTTGAGGTACTATTTGGAGAGTGTAATTGCTCATTATTTTGTTGCTCACAGTTAATTGTTCCAAAACTTTTTCCAGATTGATTCCCTCCATGGGGATTTTGAGGTAGGTTATGTGCATTTGCCACAGCAGTTCGTAGCTCATCGATTTTTCTGTCCATCAGTTCTAGTTGTTGTAGAAGTTGTTGATGCATCTGCTTGCTTTGGGCCATGATTGCACTGACACCTTCAATTTCCATCACTCCTTTCTCTTGTATGGATGGTTGCACTTCTGTCTCTAGCTCACCAATTTCCTGGGGTGGTTTCAGCTTGGCTAGGAGTTCACTCATTAATTCTTCCCATCCGATAATGCTTCCTTGTGGGAAAGCTTCAAACCATTGAGCAACATCGTTCATGGTGATAAATGGGTGCTTCAGATTATGGGTTGCATTATTATCTAAGGTGGGAATATTACTCCCCTGATTACTGGAATTCGTTGAGTTCCCCTCCATGATCTGCACAATCACAAACGGTCCAGATGAAGATAGAGTATATTCATGCTAGAATATGATTGGAGAATTAGTTGACACAATGTGTCAAACAGTTGATAAACTTGAAAGATAGATAGAAGAAAATTGCTTCTCTCGTATATTCAATAAGCACAAGCATGAGGATCACACAAAGCCAGAAAATACCAAGAAAACTTCACTCTATTGCTAAAGTGAAGTTTCAGTTAGCTCAGGCAAAAATTCAAACAGTTAGCCGGTTAGCAACGAAAATAAAGAAACAGAAAAGAAAAAGTGCTTGATCTAGATCTCCACTTCACTTAATTATTGTCAATCTAATTAATCCCCGGTAACGGCACCAAAAACTTGATGTGTATTTTTGAAAAACGAATTCCAAACACACAAATCTAACCGGCAAGTGCACCGGGTCGCATCAAGTAATAAAACTCACGGGAGTGAGGTCGATCCCACAGGGATTGAAGGATTGAGCAATTTTTGTTTAGTGGTTGATTTAGTCAAGCGAATCAAGATTTGGTTGAGTGATTTGTGATTACCAGAATTTAAATTGCATGGAAAATAAAGGGAATGGGTAATTTGTATGAAATTAAAGAGAATAGAAAATTTAAGTGCTGAATCTTAAAGAACAAGAAATTAAATGGCAGAAACTTAGAACGCAAGAAATGTAAATTGCAGAATCTTAAAGTGCAAGAAATGTAAATTACTTGAATTATAAAAGGAGTTGGAAATTGGGATTGCAGAAATTAAACAAGGAAAAGTAAATTGCAACAAGCAGAAATGTAAAAGATGGATTCAATTAAACCGGATCTCAAATGAAAATGAAAATAGGCTTGGTGTAACAACAAAACAAGGAAATTGAAATTGAAAGATATAGATCTCAGGACACAAGAGACTAGGTAACCAAGTTTAGATCTCAATGCCTTCCTAGATCCAAATTGAGAATTCAATTGCAAGAAAAGTAAAGGTCCAGCAGTAGAAGGAAAGAAGTGAAATCGCAAATTCTCAATGATGCAGTAAATCAAAACAGAGAGAGATCACAAGATAAGATTGAGATAGAATTTCCTCAATTCTTCAACCCAAGATTCAAGGCAAGTGTAAATGAAATTGAAAACAAGAAAACTAAGAGGAAGAGAATTCAATTCTCCTTCCCCAAGACTCAGAATCTCAAAATAACTTCTAACCAAAAGCTCTCCCCAAAATCACTTAGTAAAAACTAAAACGGAAAAGCTTCCTAAAAACTTAAATTCTAAGCTATTTATACACTCTCTTCAAATGATCTTCAAGCCTTGAATTGGGCCTTTGCTCTTGATGAAATTGGGTTGACAAAAGCCTCTGTTGATTGCTCTTGGAGTTGGAGAGAAACCCACTTGTGAACCGGGCCATGAACCGAAAAAGCTTGAGTAAAAGTTTGAGGTCAAACTTTTACTCAAACTTTTCATATCAGCTAGCCTTCCTTGCTGTCATCCACGTTTGAGCCAAAGTTTGAGGTCAAACTTTGAGCCAAACGTGGATCCCTCTTGTATGCCTCTTGGGGTGCTACTTTGTCCTCTTGTCAACGTTGCAAGTCTTATGCCAACTATAGACTATTATATATGGTTGGAAAGCTCTATATGTCAGCTTTCTAACCCACTTGGAATCACCTCAATTGGACATCTACAACTCAAGTTATTCTTGTTGGAAGTATACCCTTTCAGGCTGTTGTGGCGCCAACGTTTGCCTAAAAGCTTGAGGTCAAACGTTGGCGCAAGCTTTTGCTCTCCTGGGTGTATTTGTTGTGGCGCCAACGTTTGCCTAAAAGCTTGAGGTCAAACGTTGGCGCAAGCTTTTGCTCTTCTCCAGGGTGAGTTTGTTGTGGCGCCAACGTTTGCCTAAAAGCTTGAGGTCAAACGTTGGCGCAAGCTTTTGCTCTTCTCCAGGGTGAATTCAACTCTTCCAAAAGTTTGAGCTAAAGTTTGAGGCAAGCTTTTGCTCAAGCTTTTTTTTCTCTCTTGCTCCTTGCCATTTCTTCTTTCTTCAACCTTCTTCAAAGCTCTTTTCACCTATCATCAATCAACCAAGCACATCAAAGCTATGCTGAAAATCATGAGATTGTTATTCTTTCATAATATATGACAATTATAGCATAAAATCTCATGAAATTGCATTAATTTATCCATGGTTGATTGAATCAAAGGAAACATGAAATTCTACCCAATTGGCTTACTTATGGCTCAAGAAAGTGCATAAAATCAATTGAAAACAAAAGAAAAATTCTACCCAATTTGCACCATTCATAATATCTAGTAAAAGTAGCATAAAACCTTATGAAAAAGCACATAAACAACCATGTTTAATTGACTTGGGAAATGCATGAAGTTTCAATCTAAACACTTACTTATTGTGCAAGAAAGTGCATAAAAACTGAACGAAACAAGAGAATAATGCTTGTGAAACTAGCATAAGATGACTTGTCATCAGAAGGGCCTTAGGAGAATTTATTTGGTGTTAGTTTGAAAAGTTAGCGAACAAAGGTTTAGGATTCTGGTGTATTAAGGATGAGTTTGGTTGAAAGAGAGGGAAGAGTAGTAAACTTGGTGATTACTGACAACGGATGTGAGAAATTGGTGAATTGATGAGTTTGGAATGGAATTGCTTATGATGAGTTTGAGAAATATGAATGTTTAAGGATGTTAATGGAATGATGATCTTGATGAATGTTGAGAGTGTGCCAGGCACTATATCCTTGGAATATTGAGAGTTGATAGTGTGCCAGGAACTATATCCTTGGAATGATTTGTGATGAATTATATGTTGTTTTTGTTTTTCTTCTCTGCCGCAAGAGTGTGCCAGGCACTATATTCTCGGATTGAGCATGCAAGTGTGTTAGGCACTATATCCTCGGAGCGGTAGTATGCCAGGCACTATATCCTTGGAACAAAAGCGTGCCAGGCACTATATCCTCGGAAGTGGTAGAAAAGGCGACATCCGAAAGGATGTGTCGGGTGGCATTTATAGACCGACAAGTGATATCACAAGCCAATAGGACAAGCATTCATCATATGCATCTTTTATGTGCTTGTTTGCTATGATTACTTGAGTTTGCCTAATTGTATAATATGCTTACTTGCTTCTTGAATTAATTGTGATATATGATTATTACCTATGTATTACTTGTTTGCATTATCTGTGTTTGTTTGGTGCTGAGGAGGTTAGGTTGGCGGTGGCAATGGGATCGCACGGAGGTTCAGTTGGTGAAGGATGTGGGATACAGCGGTGTGATTAGTATTAGTTAGAATTCCCTTAAGTTTAGATAACCCGGTTATGGTTTAAGTTATTTATTTATCTATTTACGTTAAGCTTGAATATCAGTTTGGTGTGAAGTTCTAGGATTACCTTCGGCGTCCCGGGGCCTTACATCTTACATTATTGGGCACGGTTACCATACTGAGAACCTCCGGTTCTCATTCCATACTTTGTTGTTGTTTTTCAGATGCAGGTCGTAGTCCACCTTGGTGAGATTGCGGATATGGTGACAGAGCGGAGTATGGTTCCTCCTTGGTTTATTTCTATTTTTCTTTGTTATAGTTACTCTCACATCTTTTGTACATTTATCTTTGTGGCCTTAGAGGCTTATTTGAGAGAATAGTTGTATAAGTTATTTTTAACTCCAAAACTCTGTATGTCTGTATATACTAGTCGGCTTAAACTCCTGATGCACGGAAACTTGTCTCTCAATAAATTTTCCTTCGGAAAGTATACCGAATTGTCGTCAAGTAATAACTCACAATAGAGTGAGGTTGAACCCACAGGGATTAACGGATTAAGCAATCAATGGTTAATTGATTATCCTAGTTAGACGAATCTATTGGAGTGATGAGCAACAGAAAAAGAAAATAGCACAAAAGTAAAGAAAGAGATAAAGTGCAAAAAAGTAAAATGGCAAGAAAAGTAAATGTAAGAACTAAAAATAAAATGAACATTGGGATCAAGATATATTGCAATCCTCCAGATCAAGTTCATTCTCATCTCTTCCTCAATCAATGCATTCATTGATCTCCTTGGCAATCATAAGTGATTGGATCCCAATTCCTTTGCAATCTAATCTCTCTAAGATTGAACAATTTTCCAATTCCTTAATTTAATTGCTCATGGGAAGAGATGAAGTTTGGTCACTGATTATACCACACACATTCATAGATCAAAGTATTGGTAGGATTAAATGTCACAATATCCATCAAACCCCCCAACCTAATCCAATGTGAGAGAGCATTTCTAGCATGATTTCCTCATTCCTCTTCCAAGGTTTAGAGGAAATCCAAGTATGTGCAATTTCTCTTCCGAGACAATTACCTAATTGGATGAAGATCGAAAGCTCTCTAGTAAAATCAAGAGAAAAGAAAGAAGAAGAAGAATAAGAACTACAATTGATCCATTGAATCACAATAGATCTCTTTAACCCAATGAAAAGAGTTAGTTGATCATTGCTCTACCAAAATAGAAAACAAAGAAAGTGCAGAAAAGTAAAGATGAAGATTGAAACTAAAATTGAAACTTCAAAATTCATAAATGAAAAGTACAAAGAAAACGAAACTAGTCCTAAGGAAGAAAAGAAGAGAAAAGGAAGAAGAGTGTAGGAGGGGAGGGGTTCGAAGACCCACTCCCCTTCAATTCTCCGTTCCAGAATAAATTCAATGTAGAAACTAAGGCCTTTTTATAGGCTCTCCTAAATTACAAAAATAAAATGAAATTGAAAGCAAATTACAATGAAATAAAAATTAACTATTCTAGATGCTTCTTGTGGCCTTGATTGGTTGACAATTCTGGGCTTGCTTGCTTGAGCTTTGAAGTGGACTTGAGAGAGAAGTGAATCAAATTGTGGTCTAGGGTGACTTGGCTTTATTGCTTTCGTTATCCATACTAACGCTACAAGTGTGGCGTTAGTGCTGAAGTTAGTGTGGCTAACGTCAAACTTGCTACCCAGTTGGTAATTTTTTGGGGCTTAAAAGATTCCTCTTGCTTGTTCTCTAATTTCATGCCCACTATAAAGTATTATATATCGTTGGAAATCTATGAATGTCAACTTTCTAACGCAGCTGGAATCACCATAATTGGACCTTTGTAACTCAAGTTATGCTCCTTTGAAGTGGACAAGGTCGCTGGTATAGTCGCTAGCGTTACTGGAAAAAGCGAGTCACAATAACGTTAGTGATCAGGGGCTTAATATTGCCAGGTTCTGGAGCTGAAACTTAATATCCACCCCAAATTATTATATATTGTTGGAAAGCCCTAGATGTCTACATTCCAACGCCTTTGAAAGTGCATCATTTGGAGCTCTACAGCTCGAGTTACACTTCTTGGAAGGTGAAGAGGTCAGCTGGCCTTACTACAGGTTGATACCATGTTCATCTTTGCACTTTTGGGGCAGGTTTTCTCCCTCAAATTCAGTGTCCACCATGTAGTGCCATATATGCTTGGAAAGATCTAGAATCCTATTTTCCAATGCCATTGGAATCACCTCATTTGGAGCTTTGTGGCTCAAGTTATTCTTATTTGAAGAAGGCATGGTCAGGCTGCCAGGTGAGACTTTTGTCCACGTTAGTGTCCATGTTAGTTTAACTAACGTGCCCACTAACGCGGGTCTTCCTTTTCTTCACAAACGTTAGTGGCACGCACTTTTTCCACTAACGTTGGCGTTTTCCTTTCCTTCCACATTAGTTCCCACGTTAATGTAACTAACGTGGAAGCTAACGTGGGTCTTCTTGCTTCGCTAGCATTATTGGCACTCACTTTTGCCAATAACACTGCTCCATCTTTAAAGTTAATGCCGTTAACATTCTCACTAACTTTCCAAGCTTTCCTTCCTTCCACTTTAATGGCCACGTTAGTGGCGCTAATGTAGCCACTAACGTGGCTCTTCTCTGCTTCTTTTGGTCTGAAATCAAACAAACAAAGTGTATCAAAGTAACATACAAGATAAACTTTACTATACTAAGTGTGCTAATAATGCTCAAAATCATACTTTCACTTAGTGTGATCTATTTCATCATATTTACCATGTATATTAACTAAAATTCACCTATGCTTGAGATTTTGTTTCATGAAGCGATTTTTCATGCTATTACTCATTTATTGGCCAAATTTGTATGAAAACTAACTAAAACCTACTGAAATAACTATCAAAAACAGGCAATGATGCACCCGCATCACAACACCAAACTTAAATCTTGCTTGTCCCCAAGCAAGGAAATAATTATGCACAAAGGATTCTTTTTATTGGATTGTGTTGGAAAATTTCTTATGATGCCTTGGTGAGTGAAGTGATTAAGTGATAATGGAGGTGAACTCTAATTATATGCTTATGCAAGGATTCTAGTGTTCATTAGTCCTTACATCTTAGAATTCTTAGATCTTAGGAGTGTCATTCGGATGGTGTTATGGAGTCCTCTTTATAGATTATCACCTTGAAGCAGTATTTATTTATCTTGGCCATGACTCTAGGTGTCATGTCTCAAAGCGGCTTTTTAAGATAAGCTTTCAATCAATACTCCCAAACCAGTTGGTCTAAGGTATTAGGTGTTGAAGCACCCCTTAGAATTTACTTGCTCAAGCCTCTTTCTTTGACACAAATTCACCACAAACATGTAACTAGGACAATAACTCTTTGAGCTTTTGTATCTTTCTTTTTCATCCTAGTAATTAATGCTCATAGCCTTGGGCTTATTCCTTGTTTTTCTTTTTCTTTTGTTTTTTTTTTGTTTACTGCTTCTTGGATCAATAGATTTTTGAGAATTTCCATAATACTTCTCCAAATTTCAATTCCTGTCTATGAGCTCCCATGCAAGTTTTCACAAACATGTAACCTCAATACACAATCATACAATCAGTCAATGTCTCTTAATCCTTAGCTTGCCTCAAAATTGATAAAATTCCTCAACACTTTTCTTTCAAAACAATGATTTCTTCGATGCATTTTTAAGTATAATGGGTGCAAGCAGATTAAAGATGAAAGTGCAATGATAAGTAGTGAACCATGCTTATTACTAAAAGCAACTTTACAGAATAGAGGTGGACCACAGAATTCAAAACAAGAGACATTCATGATTGCAATTAAGTCTACTGGGAGTAAATGAGAAGGAAAAGAAATTTACAACCTTTGTAGCTCATCTTCGCCCTTGTTGTCCTTTTTTGCAGACTTCCTCCCTCCAATCACCATCTTAGAATAAGTGCTTTGCCGGCAAGCAACAAGTGGGAGCAGTGGTGTTGAGATTGTGATTCAACCATGAGTGTCAAAACAAAAAAAGAGAAACAAGCTATGAGTAATGCATATAATTAAGCAAGCTTGGTTAAAAATGACACTACAAGCCTAAGAAGCAAAGGCATTATGATTGTACAAACAAGTGGTGTTGCTGGATACATTGCATAAAAGAAAATTAAGTGGCACACCAAACTTAGTGTGACACTTTCTCTTAGAATTGATGCAAGTATCCAAAAAGATTGAAAACAGATTGTTGCAGGGCAACACCAAACTTAGAATGTGATCATATGCCAAATTTATTTGAAAAGAAGCTAAGTAAAAGGAACTGTTGTATTAATAACAAAATCACCAAGAGCCAGAATTGTCACGAACAGGGACTTCTTAGTGAGGCATTAACACAAACAGTTAGAGAGCATAGAAAATAAAGAACTAAAGCAATTACATGAATAAAGCAAAACAAAAGAAAATGTCTAATCTAGGTAATCAACCAACGGGTAGTTTGTTAATCACAATTAATCCCCGGCAACGGCGCCATAAATTTGATGCATGGAAACTTGTCTCTCAACAAATTTTCCTTCGGCAAGTATACCGAATTGTCGTCAAGTAATAACTCACAATAGAGTGAGGTCAAATCCACAGGGATTAACGGATTAAACAATCAATGGTTAATTGATTATCCTAGTTAGACGAATCATATTGGAGTGATGAGCAACAGGAAAAGTAAGTAGCACAAAAGTAAAGAAAGAGATAAAGTGCAGAAAAGTAAAATGGTAAGAAAAGTAAATGTAAGAACTAAAAATAAAATGAACATTGGGATCAAGAGATATTGCAATCCTCCGGATCAAGTTCATTCTCATCTCTTCCTCAATCAATGCATTCATTGATCTCCTTGGCAATCTTAAGTGATTGGATCCCAATTCCTTGGCAATCCAATCTTTCTAAGCTTGAACAATTTCCCAATTCCTTGATTTAATTTCTCATGGGAAGAGATGAAGTTTGGTCACTGACTATACCACACACATTCATAGATTAAAGTATTGGTAGGATTAAATGTCACAATATCCATCTAACCCCCAACCTAATCCAATGTGAGAGAGCATTTCTAGCATGATTTCCTCATTCCTCTTCCAAGGTTCAGAGGAAATCCAAGTATGAGAAATTTCTCTTCCGAGACAATTACCCAATTGGATGAAGATCGAAAGCTCACTAGTAAAATAAAGAGAAAACAAAGAAGAAGAAGAATAAGAACTACAATTTATCTATTGAATCACAATAGAGCTCTTTAACCCAATGAAAAGAGTTAGTTGATCATTGCTCTACCAAAATAGAAAAGAAAGAAAGTGCAGAAAAGTAAAGATGAAGATTGAAACTAAAATTGAAACTTCAAAATTCATAAATGAAAAGTACAAAGAAAACGAAACTACTCCTAAGGAAGAAAGGAAGAGAAAAGGAAGAAGAATGTAGGAGGGGAGGGGCTCGAACACCCACTCCCCTTGGAGTGTGCCAATTCACAGAAGTTCGAATTGGTCTTCACTCTCTCCCCCTTCCTTCAATTCTCCATTCCAGAATGAATTCAATGTAGAAACTAAGGCCCTTTTATAGGCTCTCCTAAATTACAAAAAAAAATGAAATTAAAAGCAAATTATAATGAAATGAAAATTAACTATTCTAGATGCTTCTTCTGGCCTTGATTGGTTGACAATTGTGGGCTTGCTTGCTTGAGCTTTGAAGTGGACTTGAGAGAGAAGTGAATCAAATTGTGGTCAAGGGTGACTTGGCTTTATTGCTTCCGTTATCCATACTAACGCTACAAGTGTGGCGTTAGTGCTGAAGTTAGTGTGGCTAATGTCACACTTGCTACCTAGTTGGTGTTTTTGGGGCTTAAAAGATGCCTCTTGTTTGTTCTCTAATTTCATGTCCACTATAGAGTATTATATATCATTGGAAAGCTCTGAATGTCAGCTTTCTAACACAATTGGAATCACTGTAATTGGACTTCTGTAACTTAAGTTATGCTCCTTTGAAGTGGACAAGGTCGCTGGCATAGTCGCTAGCGTTACTGGAAAAAGCGAGTCACATTAACGTTAGCGATCAGGGGCTTAATATTGCCCGGTTTTGGAGCTGAAACTTAATGTCCACCCCATATTATTATATATTTTTGGAAAGCCCTGGATGTCGACTTTCCAACGCCTTTAAAAGCGCATCATTTGGAGCTCTACAGCTCGAGTTACACTTCTTGGAAGGTGAAGAGGTCAGCTGGCCTTACTACAGGTTGATACCATGTTCATCTTTGAACTTTCGGGGCAGGTTTTCTCCCTCAAATTCAGTGTCCACCATGTAGCGCCATATATGCTTGGAAAGATCTGGAATCCTATTTTCCAATGCCATTGGAATCACCTCATTTGGAGCTTTGTGGCTCAAGTTATTCTTGTTTGAAGAAGGCATGGTCAGGCTGCCAGGGGAGACTTTTGTCCACGTTAGTGTAACTAACGTGCCCACTAACGCGGGTCTTCCTTTGCTTCGCAAACGTTAATGGCACGCACTTTTTCCACTAACGTTGGCATTTTCCTTTCCTTCCACATTAGTTCCCACGTTAATGTAACTAACGTGGAAGCTAACGTGGGTCTTCTTGCTTCGCTAGCATTATTGGCACTCACTTTTGCCAATAACGCTGCTCCTTCTTCAAAGTTAATGTTGTTAACGTTCTCACTAACTTTCCAAGCTTTCTTTCCTTCCACTTTAATGGCCACGTTAGTGGCGCTAACGTAGCCACTAACGTGGCTCTTCTCTGCTTCTTTTGGTCTGAAATCAAACAAACAAAGTGTATCAAAGTAACATACAAGATAAACTTTACTATACTAAGTGTGCTAATAATGCTCAAAATCATACTTTCACTTAGTGTAATCTATTTCATCATATTTACCATGTATATTAACTAAAATTCATCTATGCTTGAGATTTTGTTTCATGCAGAGAATTTTCAAGCTATTACTCATTTATTGGCCAAATTTGTATGAAAACTAACTAAAACCTACTGAAATAACTATCAAAAACAGGCAATGATGCACCCGCATCACAACACCAAACTTAAATCTTGCTTGTCCCCAAGCAAGGAAATAATTATGCACAAAGGATTCTTTTTATTGGATTGTGTTGGAAAATTTCTTATGATGCCTTGGTGAGTGAAGTGATTAAGTGATAATGGAGGTGAACTCTAATTATATGCTTATGCAAAGATTCTAGTGTTCATTAGTCCTTACATCTTGGAATTCTTAGATCTTAGGAGTGTCATTCGGATGGTGTTATGGAGTCCTCTTTATAGATTATCACCTTGAAGCAGTATTTATTCATCTTGGCCTTGACTCTAGGTGTCATGTCTCAAAGCGGCTTTTTAAGATAAGCTTTCAATCAATACTCCCAAACCAGTTGGTCTAAGGTATTAGGTGTTGAAGCACCCCTTAGAATTTACTTGCTCAAGCCTCTTTCTTTGACACAAATTCACCACAAACATGTAACTAGGACAATAACTCTTTGAGTTTTTGTATCTTTCTTTTTCATCCTAGTAATTAATGCTCATAGCCTTGGGCTTATTCCTTGTTTTTTTTTTCTTTTGTTTTTTTTTTTTTTTGTTTACTGCTTCTTGGATCAATAGATTTTTGAGAATTTCCATAACACTTCTCCAAATTTCAATTCCTGTCTATGAGCTCCCATGCAAGTCTTCACAAACATGTAACCTCAATACACAATCATACAATCAGTCCATGTCTCTTAATCCTTAGCTTGCCTCAAAATTGATAAAGTTCCTCAACACTTTTCTTTCAAAAGAATGATTTCTTCGATGCATTTTTAAGTATAATGGGTGCAAGCAGATTAAAGATGAAGGTGCAATGATAAGTAGTAAACCATGCTTATTACTAAAAGCAACTTAACAGAATAGAGGTGGACCACAGAATTCAAAACAAGAGACATTCATGATTGCAATTAAGTCTACTGGGAGTAAATGAGAAGGAAAAGAAATTTACAACCTTTGTAGCTCATCTTCACCCTTGTTGTCCTTTATTGCAGACTTCCTCCCTCCAATCACCATCTTAGAATAAGTGCTTTGCCGACAAGCAACAAGTGGGAGCAGTGGTGTTGAGATTGTGATTCAACCATGAGTGTCAAAACAAAAAAAGAGAAACAAGCTATGAGTAATGCATATAATTAAGCAAGCTTGGTTAAAAATGACACTACAAGCCTAAGAAGCAAAGGCATTATGATTGTACAAACAAGTGGTGTTGCTGGATACATTGCATAAAAAAAAATTAAGTGGCACACCAAATTTAGTGTGACATTTTCTCTTGGAATTGATGCAAGTATCCAGAAAGATTAAAAACAGATTGTTGCAGGGCAACACCAAACCTAGAATGTGATCATATGCCAATTTTATTTGAAAAGAAGCTAAGTAAAAGGAACTGTTGTATTAATAACAAAATCACCAAGAGCCAGAATTGTCACGAACAAGGGCTTCTTAGAGAGGCATTAACACAAACAGTTAGAGAGCATAGAAAATAAAGAACTAAAGCAATTACATGAATAAAGCAAAACAAAAGAAAATGTCTAATCTAGGTAATCAACCAACCGATAGTTTGTTAATCACAATTAATCCCCAGCAACGGCACCATAAACTTGATACACGGAAACTTGTCTCTCAACAAATTTTCCTTCGGCAAGTATACCAAATTGTCGTCAAGTAATAACTCACAATAGAGTGAGGTCGAATCCACAGGGATTAACAGATTAAGCAATCAATGGTTAATTGATTATCCTAGTTAGACGAATCATATTGGAGTGATGAGCAACAGGAAAAGTAAATAGCACAAAAGTAAAGAAAGAGATAAAGTGCAGAAAAGTAAAATGGTAAGAAAAGTAAATGTAAGAACTAAAAATAAAATGAACATTGGGATCAAGAGATATTGCAATCATCCGGATCATGTTCATTCTCATCTCTTCCTCAATCAATGCATTCATTGATCTCCTTGGAAATCTTAAGTGATTGGATTCCAATTCCTTGGCAATCCAATCTCTCTAAGCTTGAACAATTTTCCAATTCCTTGATTTAATTTCTCATGGGAAGAGATGAAGTTTGGTCACTGATTATACCAAACACATTCATAGATCAAAGTATTGGTAGGATTAAATGTCACAATATCCAACTAACCCCAACCTAATCCAATGTGAGAGAGTATTTCTAGCATGATTTCCTCATTCCTCTTCCAAGGTTCAGAGGAAATCCAAGTATGAGCAATTTCTCTTCCGAGACAATTACCCAATTAGATGAAGATTGAAAGCTCTCTAGTAAAATCAAGAGAAAAGAAAGAAGAAGAAAAATAAGAACTACAATTGATCCATTGAATCACAATAGAGCTCTTTAACCCAATGAAAAGAGTTTGTTGATCATTGCTCTACCAAAATAGAAAAGAAAGAAAGTGCAGAAAAGTAAAGATGAAGATTGAAACTAAAATTGAAACTTCAAAATTCATAAATGAAAAGTACAAAGAAAACAAAACTACTCCTAAGGAAGAAAAGAAAAGAAAAGGAAGAAGAGTGTAGGAGGGGAGGGGTTCGAAGACCCACTCCCCTTGGAGTGTGCCAATTCACAGAAGTTCGAATTGGTCTTCACTCACTCCCCCTTCCTTCAATTCTCCGTTCCAGAAAGAATTCAATGTAGAAACTAAGACCCTTTTATAGGCTCTCCTAAATTACAAAAATGAAATAAAATTAAAAGCAAATTATAATGAAATGAAAATTAACTATTCTAGATGCTTCTTCTGGCCTTGATTGGTTGACAATTGTGGGCTTGCTTGCTTGAGCTTTGAAGTGGACTTGAGAGAGAAGTGAATCAAATTGTGGTCTAGGGTGACTTGGCTTTATTGCTTCCGTTATCCATACTAACGCTACAAGTGTGGCGTTAGTGCTGAAGTTAGTGTGGCTAATGTCACACTTGCTACCCAGTTGGTGTTTTTGGGGCTTAAAAGATGCCTCTTGTTTGTTCTCTAATTTCATGTCCACTATAGAGTATTATATATCGTTGGAAATCTCTGAATGTCAGCTTTCTAATGCAACTGGAATCATCATGAATGGACTTCTGTAACTCAAGTTATGCTCCTTTGAAGTGGACAAGGTCGCTGGCATAGTCGCTAGCGTTACTGGAAAAAGCGAGTCACAATAACGTTAGCGATCAGGGGCTTAATATTTCCAGGTTCTGGAGCTCAAACTTAATGTCCACCCCATACTATTATATATTGTTGGAAAGCCCTGGATGTCGACTTTCCAATGCTTTTGAAAGCGCATCATTTGGAGCTCTACAGCTCGAGTTACACTTCTTGGAAAGTGAAGAGGTCAGCTGGCCTTACTACAGGTTGATACCATATTCATCTTTGTACTTTTGGGGCAGGTTTTCTCCCTCAAATTCAGTGTCCACCATGTTGTGCCATATATGCTTGGAAAGATCTGGAATCCTACTTTCTAATGCCATTGGAATCACCCCATTTGGAACTTTGTGGCTCAAGTTATTCTTGTTTGAAGAAGGCATGGTCAGACTGCCAGGTGAGACTTTTGTCCACGTTAGTGTCCACATTAGTGTAACAAACGTGGCCTCTAACGTGGGTCTTCCTTTGCTTCACAAACGTTAGTGGCACCCACTTTTTCCACTAACGTGGAAGCTAACGTGGGTCTTCTTGCTTCGCTAGCGTTATTGGCACTCACTTTTGCCAATAACGCTTCTCCTTCTTCAAAGTTAATGCCGTTAACGTTCTCACTAACTTTCCAAGCTTTCCTTCCTTCCACTTTAATGGCCACGTTAGTGGCACTAACATAGCCACTAACATGGCTCTTCTCTGCTTCTTTTGGTCTGAAATCAAACAAACAAAGTTTATCAAAGTAACATACAAGATAAACTTTACTATGCTAAGTGTGCTAATAATGCTCAAAATCATACTTTCACTTAGTGTGATCTATTTCATCATATTTACCATGTATATTAACTAAAATTCACCTATGCTTGAGATTTTGTTTCATGCAGAGATTTTTCATGCTATTACTCATTTATTGGCCAAATTTGTATGAAAACTAACTAAAACCTACTGAAATAACTATCAAAAACAGGCAATGATGCACCCGCATCAACTCCGCAAGCTGCGACTAGTCCCCTATGATTATTATACTATTATAACTATATATATTCCATTCTTTTGCATCTATATCTTGTATCTTATGCGTTCGTGTGAATATTTCGCGCTTTTGTAATCCTGTTTTTGAGCTTAATCTTCATCACACTTCTAGAATATATTATTTCCTTCTATATAAATATGTATAAGCCTTAGAATTGTCATAACCTTTGATTAACCTTTGCCTTACGGCTAGAGGTAAGGCTTAGGGTAATTGGGGTGTTACAACAAATAGTGGCCGATTATATACTTCCCAGCACCCATGCTACCCATGTCCGACTCAAAACCGCTATATTGCTTTGGGCTATTTTTGAAGGCAAGAAGATAACTATCTTGCCCTTAATTTGTGCATCGATGTAGAAGGTGATCCAAAGAAGAAAATCAACATTCCTTTTCCATTGCTTGTTATGAGATTCGCTATGCTAGCGGGGGTAGCGAGGCAACCTACAGACATCATGTTCAAGATCCCAATTGGTAATCAATTCATTCCATGTGGAGATCTACAAGGATCCGTAAAGAAGATACTCTCCAAGAGGAAAGAATGCATATGTATTTATCTTGGAAAGAAAATACACGAGTGAATGTGAGAAAGGAGATAAATGGGATATTAGTGTGTTTTTCTTATGTGTATATAGGATGATATATGATTAGGTGGGTTGCTTGAGCTAATCAAAGAATCAATCTACTAGTCCACTTAACCATTGTAATCTTACCCTTATCCTAACCCCATTACAACCCTCCAAAGACCTCATGATATTTGTATTCATGCCTCAATATTTGTTGATTGTTAGATGATTAGCAAATCCTAGAAAAACATGATTAAAGGAGCATTGAGTGATTAAGCCCTATACACTGAGTGATTAGAGTGTAAATACATCTGGTGAGGGGTTCGATTGCTCAATTCTATGATTCCATCTTTTACCTTGTGTTTTCTTGCAAGTCATGGAATTAAATTTTTGAAAACTTCAAATCAATCTTTGGATGTTGATCATATTGCCTTAATTCCTTGTCTTGGCCTTAATGATCTATCTTGAATTAATTGGGAATCTCTTGTTTGTATTTTTACCAAACTCAATAGGGAACCATAGTATAGACATAGGTAGTTAATATTTTGCTTAGTTGCATGCATCTAGTTAGTTCATTAAATAAGTTGTTGCCCTTTTACCTTTCTCCTTTGATTGAGATTAGCATGAGGATATGCTAGTGTTTAAGTGTGGGAGAATTGATGAATCCATATTTGATGATGATTTTTGGTTAGAATGGAGTGGATTTCATCATGCAAACCTACATTTATTCCCTTAAATAGCATGCTTTTGAGTTTTCCTCCTAAATTGTGCTTGATTGTGAAAACATTCTCTTTTGAGCTTAATTTGATCAATTTTACTCCATTTGCATTCTATTCAATACCTTGATATTTTTGGTGAGTGATTTTAGATGTAATAAATAGGAATGGCTTAGTAAAGATGGAAGAGAAGCATGCAAGAAGGAAGAAACATGAAGAAAATAAATGAGAAAAACTTTGCGACGTGTGCATGCGCACAGCCTCTTGTGCGTACGCACAACATGAGATTCGGCCAAGTGTGCGTATGCACAGACCTATGTGTACGCACAGATACCAGTGCGTGCCTTCATTTAAAAGTCACGTGGCTCGCATTTGGAAGGGTTTGGAGGCCCAAATCTGATGGCCTAGAGCTTATATTGGAGGGGTAACACTTGGAAAAACATAACATATCATTAGGAGTAGTGTTAGATAGTTTTACGAGGCTTTAGGTTTAGTTTTCTCTAAGTTTTCTCTTAACTGTATTAGAGTTTTCATTAGGGTTTATATTCCAAGTGCTATTTCCATTTTTTATCTTGGATTTTTGCATTCCTCCATTGTAAGTATTTCTTAATTGCTCTCTTTTATTACTATAATTTTAATACTCTTTCTTGTAGTTAAAGATATATTGTTATTATATATACTTTTTGCAATTTTGATCTCTTGATGAACTTGATGATTGATGATTATTATATATTTGGTTGAGTTAGTATTGTTGCTTTTGATCATTTATTGCTCATAGTTTCAAGCATTTTCTCAATTTTCTTAATCCAACATTTAGTGATAATTCTTGGATTGTTAATTGTTCTTTCTTCCACTAACGCTAACTTGTTACTAAGGCAATTAGCAAGTGAGTTAGGATTTATGGATTAAGAACACTTATGCTCACTTGATCTATCCTTCGATGTTAAGGGTTAACTAAGTGAGATTAATCCATCATAATTGTCATAGTTGTTTGTTGTTATAATAAGGAAAGGATCCCCTAACTCAATCCAAGCCAAGAAGCCATTTATGCTTTGAGTTACAAACACACACATCAATCAGTTTTACATCTTACTTGTTCATATTACACATAGCTAGTTCTTTAATTCCTTTATTGGTTCATTAACTGAAATATTGAATGTTCTTTTATTCCTTTAATTGTTCATCTCCTTATTGAAAATTTCGTGATTGTCACAACCGAAATCGTGCATTATTGATCGCTATTCCTTGGGAGACGACCTGGGATTCTACTCCTGGATTTAATTGGTTTTAAATTATGACATATCTAATCAAAACTTTGGTTGCAAGTCACTTTGTCAGTTGGAACTATACATACAACGTTGAAATTCCATCTTTCCTCCCTTTTCGGAGAAAGAGAATTCCTAATCGACGATCCGGCATGCACAAAAGCTCTAACCAGCTCGTAGTCATCAGTAACCACCATAAGAAACTGTGTGAGATTTGTTCGGTTGCGATAATCCTCATATGCCTTAGCATCAGTGAAATCTTTAAGAACAGGCTCACACGAGGTTATTTGATCCCAAATAAATTCTATCTGAGCAAGAAAATCAAAAACTGCTTGTCCATATTCTTGCTTAAGGCTATGAAGCTCCTTTAGCAGTTTCAAAATGCCCAAAGTGTAAATGAACGCCTGGAGTATAAGTGTTGCGAAACCACTATCCCAATCTTCCAATTTCTCTGCAAAGTCTTTCTTAACATCCTCCTTAGATTTGGAGGTCCAATCCTTTGATCTTTTAGTCACAGTTGGTTTAATAGGACGAACAACATCACCAGTCACATAGCGCCATAATTTTTTCCCTTTAAGATATCTTCTCATAGATTCAACCCAATGAGCATAGTTGGAGCAATTAAGGATAATAGGAATAGGCTAAAAAACATATGCTTTTTTCATAGTAGCTGAAACAAAGACGAAAAAGGAGAAAAAACTGCAAAATGAGAGCAAAAATTGAGAAAACAGAGGGCAGAATCCGAAAGAGCTTACCAAAAAATTTTAGGGAGGGTTCTAGTGTCTACTGATACGTAAGCATCTTATACCTTTTTTCTAGTAATTTTTATATTGTTTTGAGTTATATTTTATTTAAATTTACTTGATTTTAGTGCAAAAATCACATTTGGATGCTACTTTAAGTTTTTCTTGTGTTTTATGGTTTTAGATGAAATTTGGAGTAGTTTGGAGGAGCCTGGAGCAAAAGAAGAAAATGCTGCTAGCACCTTCCTGAGCGCTGAATGCCTACTTGGCGTTTCACGCCAGCGGGGGAGCAGGGCCAGCAATGTTACTCCCCCTCTCTGGCGTCTCATGTCCAAATTCTGAAGTAAAACACCAGTAGCAGCCTGAATAATACTCAACTGGGCCTCCAAGTGGATGTAGCAATAAAAGAAAACAATAATAAATACTTACAATGGAGGCAAGGAAAAATCCAATATCAAAATAGAAATAGCACTTTGCAATATAAACCCTAATGAAAATCCTAAGAAAGTTGAGAGAAAACTTAGAGAAAAACTAAACCTAAAGCCTCCTAAAACTATCTAATACTACTCTTAATGATATGCTATGTTTTCTCAAGTATTTCCCCCTCCATATGAGCTCTAGGCCATCAGATTTGGGACTCCAAACTCTTCAATTCACAAGCCACGTGACTTTTTAATGAAGTCACACGCTGGTACCTATGCATCCACACAAGAGGTTGTGCCCACGCACACTTCGCAAAGCTTTTCTCCTTTATTTCTTCATGTTTCCTGACAAAGACCAAGTTGTAAGTTAGGATTTTTCCAAATAGATTCTCGTTGCAAATATAGCTCCGAACCAACAATTGGCCAATATTCAAATTTAATTCAAAATATTGTCACAATTCAAACCAAACATAAACAGAGAGTATTTAACTCCCAGGTCGTCTTCCCTAGGAACTAATGCTGATAAGCGCATACAATTTTGGATGTGGAAATAAGGGGGTTTTTCGATGATTGAGATAAATAAATAAAGAGATTAAAGAACAAGACAAAATTATAATTAATAAACTAATGAAGGAATTGAAGAACTATGTATGTAACATGGACAAGTAATGCTATAAAAGTGATGGAAAAGTGGTTCAAAACATGAATGGAACCTTGACTTGGGACGAGTTATGGAATCCCTTCCTTGCCATAACCACAACTATGATAATTATGATGGATTAATCTCACTAAGTCAACCTTAACATCGAAGGATAGGTTAAGTGAGCATAATTGTCATTAATCCACAAATCCTAACTAACTTACCAAATAAATTGGGAAAAAGCTAGCGTTAGTGGAAGCAATAACAACTAACAACCCGAGAATTATCACTAAATGTTGGACATTATAGTTCTAGTAATCCATATACTCATTTCCCCCAAGCCAAGGGGTGGAAGTTACCATATAATCAAAATTGGCATTTCATCGAACACATAATGGGCATAAACATAAAACATGGCAAAATTGGTAAATGAATGAAAGCTGTGAATCATAAATGCTCAAAATCAATAAAAGCAACTCAAACAAACATGAAATAATCATCAAACATCAAACTAACCATCTAGGAATCCAAAATTGCAAAAATCAAAACTTGAAGTATAAAATGCTACAAACCCTAATTAAGAACCCTAAGAGAGAATTTCCTAATCCACACTACTCCTACTCCTACAATGTGAAGAAAATGTAAAAATAAAGTTCTAAGTCCTCAAGCCTCATATGGCTTCATTTCCCCTTCATATAGCACCTAAAATCAGCCTCCAAAGCCTTCAGATATAGGCCAAAAGAGCCCCAAAATCGTGCAGCACGTGGAATTTTAATGAAGGCATGTGTAGACACCAGTGTGTACGCACAAACGTGGGTGCACGCACACTCTGCCAAAATCTCTTCATGTGCGTACGCACAAGAGGTTGTGTGCACACACACTAGGCGATGCTTGAATGGACACGCGACGCGCACGATGCGACTCACGCGCTCACGTGGTTCTGCTCTAATGGTTGTGCATACGCACGCAGGTCTGTGCGTACGCACACATCGCTGTGCTCTTCTCCTTTGATTCTTCATACTTCCTCTACTTTGCATGCTCCTCTTCCATTCTCTCCAAGCCATTCCTACGTTATACATCTGAAATCATTCAGAAACAACATCAAGGCATCGAATGGGATAAAATTAATCGAATCAGGCACAAAAGAGCATGTTTTCATAATCAAGAACAAATTTGGAGGAAAGTACAAAAGCATGCTATTTAAGGGAATAAGTGCAAGTTTATATGATTAAATCCATTCAATTTTAACAAAAAATTATCATCAAATATAGATTCATCAATTCCCCCACACTTAAATACTAGCATGTCCTCATGCTAAACACACTCAAAGGAGATAGATGAACGGAAAAAATGATTTATTCTATGTACTACCTAAATGCATGCTACTATCCTAAAGGTTACTACCAATATGTACTATGCAAGGAGTTTGTAAAATAAACCATGTAATTTCAATCCATCACAAGAAAGCTTTAGGGCCAATGTAAACAGTTTATGCACTAAAATCAATGTCCAAAGAGTTGAATTGAAATTTTCAAAACTAACCAACAAACAACTTACAAGAAGATAAAATATGAGATGCAAGAACATAGAATTGAGCGATCGAACCCCTCACCGGATGTGTATTCACTTAATTCGCTCAGTGTTTAGGGCTTAATCACTCAATTCTCCTTTAATCATGCTTTTCAAAGATTTGTAAGTCATCTAATAATCAACTAGTATTTGATGCATGAAAAATAAATATCATGAGGTCTTTGGAGGGTTGTAATGGGGCCAGGGTTTAGGTAGGATAAATATGGTTAAGTGGACTTAAAGAATTAGTTTTTTGATTAGCTTAAGTGTCTACCTAATCCTATATCGCCTATATACTCATAACAATGCAACCTATGACAGTAGATTCATCTTGGAAGGCATTTGGGTCAACGTTGGCCCTCAAACGTTGACTCCAACTTGAAGCACCAGAACTTGTAATTCAAACAGATCTCTTCTCAACAGCAAAGGAAACCGATTGGAAGCCATTTCAACCCAATTCCATCAAGGCTAAAAGCCCAATTGAGAGATTGAAGATCAATGGAAGAAAGTGTATAAAGAGCTTAGAATTTAAGTTAGAAAGGGAGATAATTTTTTTTGCCCACTTTTACGTTTACTGCACGTTTACTTCTCAGTTCATTTTACTTTTCTGCAATTGTTTGAATTCTGTAATGTATCTTTCAATTCCATTTTCCATTTTGAGAGCTATGAACAACTTAACCACTTTCATTGGGTTAGGGAGATCTGTGTAAATTCAATGGATCAATACTAGTTTTCATTCTTCTTCTTCTTTCTTTTCTCTTGATTTTACTAGAAAGCTTTCGTTCTTCATCCAATTGGATAGTTATCTTGGGAAAGAAGCTATTCATAATTGGATCTCCTCGGAATCTTCGAAGAGGAATGAGGAGATCATGCTACAATTTTTTTCTCACATTGGATTAGATTGTGGTTTGGATGGATATAGTGACATGTAATCCTACCAATACTTTGATACTTGAATTTGTGTGGTATAATTAGTGACCAAACTTCATCTCTTCCCATCAGCACTTAAATTAAGGAATTGGGTAATTGTTCATACTGAAAGAGATTATATTGCCAAGGAATTGGAATTGTGAATTCTTACTGGTTGCTGCTTGTTGTGCTACTTGTATGACAGGTAGAAGAGAGGTTTCAACCTCTTTTGATAGTGAATCGGAAAGAACCTTCCTGAGATTAAGAAGGGAAGCAAGAGGAAAGAGGGTTGTTGGTGCAGAAGAGGAGGAAGAAGACTTTGATATAACCATGGGGGATGATATGGAAAACCATCATGAAGGAGAGGTGAACAATCATGCCAGAAGCGGTGTAGCCAACCCTGCTAGACCAGAGAGGAGAGTTCTTTGATCCTACATCAATCCAAACTCAGGAAACTGTGGTAGCAGCATTCAAAAGCCAACTATCCATGCTAATAATTTCGAATTGAAGCCTCAGCTCATAACTCTTGTGCAAAACAATTGTTCTTTTGGAGGAAGTGCCCAAGAGGACCTTAATGAGCATCTCACTAAATTCCAAAGGATATGTGACACTGTTGAATCTAATGGTGTTCATCATGACACCTATAGATTGCTACTATTTCCATTTTCTTTGAGGGACAAAGCATCAAAATGGCTGGAGTCATTTTCCAAGAAAAGCTTGACCACCTGGGAAGATGTAATGAATGGATTCTTAACAAAGTTCTACCCTCCACAAAAAGTAAACAGGCTGAGAACTGAGGTGCAGAAATTCAGACAGCAGGATGGTGAGACTATTTATGAAGCCTGGGAGAGATTCAAGGATTTGACAAGAAGATGCCCCCTAATATGTTTAATGAGTGGGTGCAAATTCATATCTTTTATGAAGGGCTGAATCATGAATCAAAGAAAGCTGTAGACCACTGATGTGGCAAAAATTGGCCGATTAAGAGATTAATATAAGAAATACGTTGCAAGTACAGTTCTTAACCAGCGAAAATCCGCTCATTAATTTAGAAGGGTTGTCACAAATTCAGAATAAAAATACTGGGAGTAGGAATCCCAGGTCGTCTCCCAACGAGTTGACAAAAGAGTGCTATTTTATTAATCAGGAGTTTTCCAAGAAATTTTTAAGAGTTGAAGAGCAGAAAAATAAAGGATTGTGAATTAAAGCAACGAAACTTAAGGAGAGAATATATATAATCAAATAGAAGCCTTGACCGAGGGAATGATTAATTGAAAGTTCTATCCTTGTTGGATTTTATCAAGTGTAGTATCAAGAGGTTGTTGTTTTCACTTAGTTAACCCTTACTAAATAAAGGAAAGTCAGGTGATTGAGCTGACTCATATTCACAAGTCCTAATCCTCTCCCTTGGGAAGGATTAGCATTAGTGCCTAGAGAGTTAGCCAACAACTTCCAATTTAACTAATCACTTGAGCATTCCAACTCAAGGGTCTCCTTTTAATCAACCCCCAAGTCAAGTTGCGAGTCTACTCCATTGACGTGAAAATTACTTACACAGAATTAAAAAGGGAATGAAAGGAAGACATGATAAACAATAAATGACAATTAATTAAAAGTAAAAATAATCCTTTAGATTAATAAATCCCAAAATGCAACATACGTATCTGAACAAGGTTAATAAGTAATCAAAAGAGTAAAGGAATAAGAAAGTAAACTAGAATAATAGAAACTTCAATGGAGGTAATGACTCTTCTCAATATCACTAAGGGATGGGAGGAACACTACCGATCCCGAGTGCCCTATCACTAGTGATTACTCCCGATCCGAAGCACCCCTTTTCTACTTTTCTACATAGATAGATCCGCAAAAGGAAATCTTCTTTCTTCACCGGGCTTTTACCATGTCTCCCGAACAATTTTAGTACATATGGCGCAAGACGATGGCACTTCTTTTTCCAATGACAGATCGGATACTTTATTCCTTTCTCCTCTACAGGATCAGGAGGCTAACCTCTATTAGAAATGGCTTTCTTTGGTTGTTCCGCGGGATGCCTTTTCGGTGACGTATAAAAGAGACAACTTGTGCATCTTACAAAAGCATAAAACTAGAAATCTATGAATGTAAAGGAAACCTAGAGGAAGTAGTAATTTCTCTCTAAGATTCAAAACTAAAACTAAAACTAAGCAAATGAGAATGTGTCTTGAGTCTCTGTTTATCCCCTGACTCTAGTCTGTGTTTCTGGGCTGAAAACTGGGTCCAAACTCAGCCTAAAATCGCTCCCAACATTTTCTGCGATTTTTGCAGGTAGCGCATGTCACACGTATGCGTCGGACATGCGTGCGCCTCGTTTGGCAATTTCGTTGTCATGCATACGCGTCAGGCACGCGCACGCGTCACCGTGCGAACTCCGATTCACGCGCACGCGTGAGCCATGCGTGCGCATCGCTCCTCGTTGGTTGTCTCCTTCATTTCTTGTGCTCTTTCCATTTTTGCAAGCTTCCTCTCCATCCTATGGGTCATTCCTGCCCTATAAAGCCTGAAAACACTTAACGCACAGATCACGGCATCGAATGGTATAAAGAGGGATTAAAAAAATACAGTTTAAAGGCTTAGGAAGTAAGTTTTCAATTATAAAACAAAACTAGGAAGGAATTGTAAAACCATGCAATTTGTATGAATAAGTGTGCAAATACTTGATAAAAGCCACTCAAATCAGCACAAGATAAACCATAAAATAGTAGTTTATTGGTGCACGAAATTGTGATGTCCAGGCTCGAACAATCCCTGGTAATGGCTCCAAAGCTTGGCGCTTTGATCTTAATACATAATTGTCACAACTTCGATACAACTAACCAGCAAGTGCACTGGATCGTCCAAGTAATACCTTACGTGAGTAAGGGTCGAATCCCATGGAGATTGTTGGTATGAAGCAAGCTATGGTCACCTTGTAAATCTCAGTCAGGCGGATATAAAGTGATAATGGTGTTTTCGAATATTATATAATAAGATAGGGATAGAGGTACTTATGTAAATCATTGGTAGGAATTTCAGATAAGCGAATGGAGATGCTTTTCGTTCCTCTGAACCTCTGCTTTCCTGCTATCTTCATCCAATCAGTGAATAATATGCTCACGCACCCTGTCACGGCACGGCTATTCATCTGTCGGTTCCCGATCATGCTGGAATAGGATTCACCCTCCTTTTGCGTCTGTCACTAACGCCCAGCACTCGCGAGTTTGAAGCTCGTCACAGTCATTCAATCATTGAATCCTACTCAGAATACCACAGACAAGGTTTAGACCTTCCGGATTCTCTTGAATGCCGCCATCATTCTAGCTTACGCCACGAAGATTCCTGTTAGGAGATCTAAGAGATATTCATTCTAGCTTAATTCATGTAGAACAGAAGTGTTTGTCAGGCACGCGTTCATAGGGGAGATGGTGATGAGCGTCACACATAATCATCACCTTCATCACGTTCTTGGGTGCGAATGGATATCTTAGAAGCGAAATAAGAAGAATTGAATAGAAAACAGTAGTACTTTGCATTAATCTTTGAGGAACAGCAGAGCTCCACACCTTAATCTATGGAGTGTAGAAGCTCTACTGTTGAAAATACATAAGTGAAGGTCCAGGCATGGCCGAGATGGCCAGCCCCCTTGATCTAAGAACAATGCGTTCAAAGATGATCCTAAGATCCTAAGATGATCAAAAGATGCCTAATACAATAGTAAGAGGTCCTATTTATAATAAACTAGTCACTAGGGTTTACATGAGTAAGTAATTGATGCATGAATCCTCTTCCTGGGCCCACTTGGTGTGTGTTTGGGCTGAGCCTGAGTGTAGCACGTGCAGAGGCCATTTGTGGAGTTGAACACCAGTTTCTGTGCCAGTTTGGGCGTTCAACTCTGGTTTTGGATCCTTTTCTGGCGCTGGACGCCAGATTTGGGCAGAAGACTGGCGTTGAACGCCAGTTTACGTCGTCAATTCTTGGCCAAAGTATGGACTATTATATATTACTGGAAAGCCCTGGATGTCTACTTTCCAACTCAATTGGAAGTGCGCCATTTCGAGTTCTGTAGCTCCAGAAAATTCACTTTGAGTGCAGGGAGGTCAGAATCCAACAGCATCAGCAGTCCTTTTTCAACCTCTGAATCAGATTTTTGCTCAAGTCCCTCAATTTCAGCCAGAAAATACCTGAAATCACAGAAAAACACACAAACTCATAGTAAAGTCCAGAAATGTGAATTTAACATAAAAACTAATGAAAACATCCCTAAAAGTAACTAGATCCTACTAAAAACAATGCCAAAAAGCGTATAAATTATCCGCTCATCACAACACCAAACTTAAATTGTTGCTTATCCCCAAGCAACTGAAAATCAAATAGGATAAAAAGAAGAGAATATACTATAAATTCCAAACTATCAATGAAACATAGTTTCAATCATATGAGTGGGACTTATAGCTTTTTGCCTCTTGAATAGTTTTGGCATCTCACTTTATCCATTGAGGTTCAGAATGATTGGCATCTATAGGAACTCAGAGTTCAGATAGTGTTATTGACTCTCCTAGTTCAGTATGATGATTCTTGAACACAGCTTCTTTATGAGTCTTGGCCGTGGCCCTAAGCACTTTGTTTTCCAGTATTACCACCGGATACATAAATGCCACAGACACATAATTGGGTGAACCTTTTCAGATTGTGACTCAGCTTTGCTAAAGTCCCCAATTAGAGGTCTCCAGTGTTCTTAAGCACACACTTTTTTTGCTTTGGACCTTGACTTTAACCGCTCAGTCTCAAGTTTTCACTTGACACCTACACGCCACAAGCACATGGTTAGGGACAGCTTGGTTAAGCCGCTTAGACCAGAATTTTATTCCTTTAGGCCCTCCTATCTACTGATGCTCAAAGCCTTAGGATCCTTTTTATTTGCCCTTGCCTTTTGGTTTTAAGGGTTATTGGCTTTTTCTGCTTGCTTTTTCTTTTTCTTTCTATTTTTTTCTATTTTTTCGCCCTTTTTTTTTTTCTGCAAGCTTTGTTCTTTGCTGCTTTTTCTTGCTTCAAGAATCATTTTTATGATTTTTCAGATTATCGAATAACATGTCTTCTAGTCATCATTCTTTCAAGAGCCAACATATTTAACATTCTTAAACAACAACTTCAAAAGACATATGCACTGTTCAAGCATACATTCAGAAAACAAGAAGCATTGTCACCACATCAATATAATTAAGCTAAGTTCAAGGATAAATTCGAAACTCATGTACTTCTTGTTCTTTTGAATTAAAACAGTTTTTATTTAAGAGAGGTGATAGATTCATAGGACATTCATATCTTTAAGACAAAGTTACTAACTACTAATGATCATGTAATGGGGACACAAACATAGATAAGCACATAGAAAATGAAAAACAGAAGTAAGAAGAACAAGGAATGAATCCACCTTAGTGATGGTGGCGTTTCCTTCTTGAGGAACCAATGATGTCCTTGAGCTCTTCTATGTCTCTTCCTTGTCTTTGTTGCTCCTCCCTCATTGCCTTTTGATCTTCTCTTATTTCATGCAGCATGATGGAGTGCTCTTGATGTTCCACCCTTAGTTGTCCCATATTGGAACTCAATTCTCCTAGGGAGGTGTTGATTTGCTCCCAATAATTTTGTGGAGGAAAGTGCATTTGAGGCATCTCAGGGATCTCATGGAAATGAGCTTCTTGCGCCTCTTGAGCTCCATGACTGGGCTCTCTTGCTTGCTCCATCTTTTTCTTAGTGATGGGCTTGTCCTCTTTGATGAGGATATCTCCCTCTATGTCAATCCCAGCTGAATTGCATAGGTGGCAAATGAGGTGAGGGAAGGCTAACCTTGCCATAGTGGAGGACTTGTCAGCCACCTTGTAGAGTTCTTGAGGTATAATCTCATGAACTTCCACCTCTTCTCCAATCATGATGTTATGGATCATGATGGCCCGGTCTATAGTAACTTCAGACCGGTTGCTAGTGGGAATGATTGAGCATTGAATAAACTCCAACCATCCTCTAGCTATAGGCTTGAGGTCCAATCTTTTTAGTTGAACTGGCTTGCCTTTGGAGTCAATCTTCCATTGAGCTCCTTCTACACATATGTCCATAAGGACTTGGTCCAACATTTGATCAAAGTTGACTCTCCTTGTGCAGGGGCGTGCGTTCTCTTCCATGTATGGCAAGTTGAACGCCAACCTCACATTCTCCGGACTAAACTCTAAGTATTTTTCCCCGAACCATTGTAACATAGTTCTTTGGATCCGGGTTCTTACTTTGATCATGGTTCTTGGTGATCCATGCATTGGCATAGAACCCTTGAACCATTAAGATGCCGACTTGTTGGATGGGGTTTGTTAGAACTTCCCAACCTCTTCTTTGAATTTTATGTCAAATCTCCGGATACTCATTTCTTTTGAGTTTAAAAGGGACCTCAGGGATCACCTTTTTCTTGGCCACAACATCATAGAAGTGGTCTTGATGGGCTTTGGAGATGAACCTTTCCATCTCCCATGACTCGGATGTGGAAGCTTTTATCTTCCCTTTCCCTCTTCTAAAGGATTCTCCGGTCTTAGATGCCATCAATGGTAATGGAAAAACAAAAAAGCTATGCTTTTACCACGCCAAACTTAGAATATTGCTCGCCCTCGAGCAATAAACAAAAGAATAGAAGAAGAAGAAGAAGAAATATGGAGAGGGGGAGGGAGATGTGGTTTCGGCCAAGGAGAGTATAGAGGGGTGTGTTGTGTGAATTTGATGAAGAATGGAGGTCTTTATATAGGCAAGGGAGGGGGGTTAAGGTTCGGCCATATGGGTGGGTTTGGGTGGGAAATTGGTTTTGAATTTTGAAGGTAGGTGGAGTTTATGAGGTAGGTTTATTGGGAAGAGTGGGTGGATGTGAGTGGTGAAGGTTTAGTGGGGAAGAGAGATTGAGGTGATTGGTGAGGGATTTTTAGGGAAGAGTGTTTATGGGGTTGTGTGAAAGAGAGTGGTGAGAATAAGTGAGTGGAGGTAGGTGGGGATCCTGTGGGGTCCACAGATTCTGAGTGGATCCTGTGGGGTCCACAGATCCTGAGGTGTTCAAGGATTTACATCCCTGCACCCATTAGGCATGTAAAAATGCCTTTGTATCCAACTCTGGGCGTTCAGCGCCAGGTTGGTGGCCATTTTGGGCGTTCAACGCCCATTTGTGTGCCATTTCTGGCGTTGAACGCCAGAACCATGCCTGTTCTGGCATTCAGCGTCCAGAAGCTGCCCATTTTGGGCGTTCAGCGCCAGAACCATGCTCTGTTCTGGTGCTGAACGCCAGACAGATGCTCCTCCAGGGTGTGATTTTTCTTCTGCTGTTTTTGATTCCGTTTCCAATTTTTATATTTATTTTGTGACTCCACATGATCATTAACCTAAGAAAACATGAAAAACAATAATAATAGAGTTAGATAAATAAACATTGGGTTGCCTCCCAACAAGCGCTTCTTTAATGTCAATAGCTTGACAGCGGGCTCTCATGGAGCCTCACTGATGTACAGAGCTTTGTTGAGACTCTCCAACACCAAACTTAGAGTTTGGATATGGGAGTTCAACACCAAACTTAGAGTTTGGTTGTGGCCTCCCAACACCAAACTTAGAGTTTGACTGTGGGGGCTCTGGTTGACTCTGCTTTGAGAGAAGCTTTTCAAGCTTCCTCTCCATGGTTGCAGAGGGAGATCCTTGAGTTTTGAATACAAGGGAGTTCTCATTCCATTGAAGGACTATTTCACCTCTGTCAACATCAATCACAGCTCTTGCTGTGGCCAGGAAAGGTCTTCCTAGGATGATGGATTCATCCTCTTCCTTTCCAGTATCCAGGACTATGAAATCAGCAGGGATGTAAAGGCCCTCAACCTTTACTAATACATCTTCTACTTGTCCATAAGCCTGTTTTCTTGAGCTGTCTGCCATCTCCAGTGAGATTTTAGCAGCTTGCACCCCATAGATTCCCAGTTTCTCTATTACAGAGAGGAGCATGAGGTTTATCCCTGAACCAAGGTCACACAGAGCCTTAAAGATCATGGTGCCTATGGTACAGGGTATTATGAACTTTCCAGGATCCTGTCTCTTCTGAGGCAATGTCAGTTGATCCAGATCACTTAGTTCATTGATGAACAAGGGAGGTTCAACTTCCCAAGTATCAATGCCAAACAATTTGGCATTCAGCTTCATGATTGCACCAAGAAACTTGGCAGTTTGCTCTTCAGTAACATCCTCATTCTCTTCAGAAGAGGAATACTCATCAGAGCTCATGAAGGGCATAAGGAGGTTCAATGGAATCTCTATGGTCTCTAGATGAGTCTCAGATTCCTTTGGTTCCTCAGAGGGAAGCTCCTTATTGACCACTGGACGTCCCAGGAGGTCTTCCTCCTTGGGATTCACGTCCTCTCCTCTCCTCACAGGTTCGGCCATGGCGCTTATGTCAATGGCCTTGCACTCTCCTTTTGGGTTCTCTTCTGTATTGCTTGGGAGAGTACTAGGAGGGATTTCAGTGATCCTTTTACTCAGCTGGCCCACTTGTGCTTCCAGATTTCTAATGGAAGACCTTGTTTCATTCATGAAACTTACTGTGGCCTTAGAAAGATCAGAGACTAAATTTGCTAAGTTAGAAGCATTTTGTTCAGAGTTCTCTGTCTGTTACTGAGTTGATGATGGAAAAGGCTTGCTATTGCTAAACCTGTTTCTTCCACCATTATTAAAGCCTTGTTGAGGCTTTTGATCCTTCCATGAGAAATTTGGATGATTTCTCCATGTTGAGTTATAGGTGTTTCCATAAGGTTCACCTAAGTAATTTACCTCTGCTATTGCAGGGTTCTCAGGATCATAGGCTTCTTCTTCAGAAGATGCCTCTTGAGTACTGTTGGATGCAGCTTTCATTCCATGCAGACTCTGAGAGATCATATTGACTTGCTGAGTCAATATTTTGTTCTGAGCCAATATGGCATTCAGAGTATCAACTTCAAGAACTCCCTTCTTCATAGGCGTCCCATTGCTTACAGGATTCCTTTCAGAAGTGTACATGAACTGGTTATTAGCAACCATGTCAATGAGTTCTTGAGCTTCTGCAGGCGTTTTCTTTAGGTGAATGGATCCACCTGCAGAGGTGTCCAGTGACATCTTTGATAGCTCAGATAAACCATCATAGAATATATCCAGGATGGTCCATTCTGAAAGCATGTCAGAAGGACACTTTTTGGTCAACTGTTTGTATCTTTCCCAAGCTTCATAGAGGGATTCACCTTCTTTCTATCTGAAGGTTTGAACATCAGCTCTAAGCTTGCTCAGCTTTTGAGGAGGAAAGTACTTGGCTAAGAAAGCCGTGACCAGCTTATCCCAAGAGTTCAGGCTGTCTTTGGGTTGAGAATCCAACCATAATCTAGCTCTGTCTCTTACAGCAAAGGGGAAAAGCATGAGCCTGTAGACTTCAGGATCTACTCCATTAGTCTTAACAGTATCACATATCTGCAAGAATTCAGTTAAGAACTGAAAAGGATCTTCAGATGGAAGTCCATGAAACTTGCAGTTCTGCTGCATCAGAGAAACTAATTGAGGTTTCAGCTCAAAGTTGTTTGCTCCAATGGCAGGAATGGAGATGCTTCTTCCATGTAATTTGGAATTAGGTGTAGTAAAGTCACCAAGCATCTTCCTTACATCATTATTATTTTCGGCTGCCATCTCCTCTGCCTGTTCGAAAATTTCTGAAAGGTTATCTCTGGATTGTTGTATTTTAGCTTCTCTTAATTTTCTCTTCAGAGTCCTTTCAGGTTCTGGATCAGCTTCAACAAGAATGCCTTTTTCTCTGTCCCTGCTCATAAGAAAGAGGAGAGAAAAAGAAAAGAAGAGGAATCCTTTATGTCACAGTAAAGAGGATCCTTATTGTTAGTAGAAGAAAAGAATGAGAAATTCGAACACAGATAGAAGAGGGGGTTCGAATTTGGTGATGATGTGAGGAAGAGATGTTAGTTAATGAATGAATAAATAGAATAGGATGAGAGAGAAGGAGGGAATTTTTGAAAATGTTTGAAAAGGAGTTAGTGATTTTTGAAAATAGTTTTTGAAAAATGTTAGTAATTTTCGAAAATTAAGATTTAAAAATTAAAATAATTAATAAATTAAAAAGAAATTTTGAAAAAAGGGGTAGATATTTTCGAAAATGAGAGAGAGAGAGTTAGTTAGGTGGTTTTGAAAAAGATAAGAAACAAACAAAAAGTTAGTTAGTTAGTTGAAACAAATTTTGAAAAGATAAGAAGTTAGGAAGTTAGAAAAGATATTTTTGAAAAAGATAAGATAAGAGGATATTTTTGAAAAGATATGATAAAATTAGTTTTGAAAAAGATTTGATTTTTAAAATCTCAATTAATGACTTGATTCATAAGAAATCACAAGATATGATTCTAGAACTTAAAGTTTGAATCTTTCTTAACAAGCAAGTAACAAACTTCAAATTTTTGAATCAAAATATTAATTGATTATGTTATTTTCGAAAATTATGATATAAAATAAGAAAAAGATTTTTGAAAAATATTTTTGGAATTTTCGAAACTAACTAAGAATTTTGAAAAAGATTTGATTTTTGAAAGAGATTTTGAAAAAGATAAGATTTTCAAATTGAAAATTTGATTTGACTCATGAGAAACAATTTGATTTTAAAAATTTTTGAAAAAGTTAATCCAAATTTTCGAATTTGATGAGAGAAAAAGGGAAAGATATTTTTTTGATTTTTGAAATTTTTATGAAAAACATGAAAATTATGCAATGCATGAAATTTTTAGATCAAAACAATGAATGCATGCAGGAATGCTATGAATGTCAAGATGAACACCAAGAACACTATGAATGTCAAGATGAACATCATAGACACAATTTTGAAAAATTTTTAATGCAAAGAAATCATGCAAGACACCAAACTTAGAATTCTTTAATGCTTAGGCACTAAGAATTCAAGAATGCATATGATAAACATGAAAAGACACAAAACAAAAAATCATCAAGATCAAACAAGAAGACTTACCAAGAACAACTTGAAGATCATGAAGAACACTATGAATGCATGATATTTTCGAAAAAATGAAAGATGCATATGCAAGTGACACCAAACTTATAATGTGACTCAAGACTCAAACAAGAAACAGAAAATATTTTTTATTTTTATGATTTTCTAATTTTTTTGGATTTTTATTTTATATTTTTCGAAAATTATATGAAAAAGGAAAATAAGGATTCCAAAATTTTTAATATGAATTCCAGGAATCTTGCATTCTTAGTCTAAAGCTTCAGTCCAGGAATTAGACATGGCTCACTAGCCAGCCAAGCTTTCAATGAAAGCTCCAGTCCAAAACACTAGACATGGCCAATGGCCAGCCAAGCTTCAGCAGGTGATCATGGATCAGCAGCAGGTGGATGAGCAACAACTAATTTGCTCTTGATAACAAATTGCAAGCCTCAGTCCAAATGAATTTAGACATGGCTTTACAGCCAGCCAGGCTTCACATGCTTCATGAAACACTAGAATTCATTCTTAAAAATTCTGAAGAAAATTTTTGAAAACATTTTTTTCGAAAACAAAAGAAGAGTTTTTGAAAAATTTTTGAAAACTTTTTGAAAAGAAAACGAAAAGAAAGTTACCCAATCTGAGCAACAAGATGTACCGTCAGTTGTCCAAACTCAAACAATCCCCGGCAACGGCGCCAAAAACTTGGTGCACGAAATTGTGATGTCCAGGCTCGAACAATCCCTGGTAATGGCTCCAAAGCTTGGTGCTTTGATCTTAATTCATAATTGTCACAACTTCGATACAACTAACCAGCAAGTGCACTGGGTCGTCCAAGTAATACCTTACGTGAGTAAGGGTCGAATCCCACGGAGATTGTTGGTATGAAGCAAGCTATGGTCACCTTGTAAATCTCAGTCAGGCGGATATAAAGTGATAATGGTGTTTTCGAATATTATATAATAAGATAGGGATAGAGGTACTTATGTAAATCATTGGTAGGAATTTCAGATAAGCGAATGGAGATGCTTTTCGTTCTTCTGAACCTCTGCTTTCCTGCTATCTTCATCTAATCAGTCTTACTCCTTTCCATGGCTGGCTTTATGCAAGGGCATCACCGTTGTCAGTGGCTACATCCCCTCCTCTCAGTGAATAATATGCTCACGCACCCTATCACGGCACGGCTATTCATCTGTCGGTTCCCGATCATGCTGGAATAGGATTCACCCTCCTTTTGCGTCTGTCACTAACGCCCAGCACTCGCGAGTTTGAAGCTCGTCACAGTCATTCAATCATTGAATCCTACTCAGAATACCACAGACAAGGTTTAGACCTTCCGGATTCTCTTGAATGCCGCCATCATTCTAGCTTACGCCACGAAGATTCCTGTTAGGAGATCTAAGAGATATTCATTCTAGCTTAATTCATGTAGAACAGAAGTGTTTGTCAGGCACGCGTTCATAGGGGAGATGGTGATGAGCGTCACACATAATCATCACCTTCATCATGTTCTTGGGTGCGAATGGATATCTTAGAAGCGAAATAAGAAGAATTGAATAGAAAACAGTAGTACTTTGCATTAATCTTTGAGGAACAGCAGAGCTCCACACCTTAATCTATGGAGTGTAGAAGCTCTACCGTTGAAAATACATAAGTGAAGGTCCAGGCATGGCCGAGATGGCCAGCCCCCTTGATCTAAGAACAATGCGTTCAAAGATGATCCTAAGATCCTAAGATGATCAAAAGATGCCTAATACAATAGTAAGAGGTCCTATTTATAATAAACTAGTCACTAGGGTTTACATGAGTAAGTAATTGATGCATGAATCCTCTTCCTGGGCCCACTTGGTGTGTGTTTGGGCTGAGCCTGAGTGTAGCACATGCAGAGGCCATTTGTGGAGTTGAACGCCATTTTCTGTGCCAGTTTGGGCGTTCAACTCTGGTTTTGGATCCTTTTCTGGCGCTGGACGCCAGATTTGGGCAGAAGGCTGGCGTTGAACGCCAGTTTACGTCGTCAATTCTTGGCCAAAGTATGGACTATTATATATTACTGGAAAGCCCTGGATGTCTACTTTCCAACTCAATTAGAAGCGCGCCATTTCGAGTTCTGTAGCTCCCGAAAATTCACTTTGAGTGCAGAGAGGTCAGAATCCAACAGCATCAGCAGTCCTTTTTCAACCTCTGAATCAGATTTTTGCTCAAGTCCCTCAATTTCAGCCAGAAAATACCTGAAATCACAGAAAAATACACAAACTCATAGTAAAGTCCAGAAATGTGAATTTAACATAAAAACTAATGAAAACATCCCTAAAAGTAACTAGATCCTACTAAAAACATACTAAAAACAATGCCAAAAAGCGTATAAATTATCCGCTCATCATTTATCAATCTCCTCACACTTAAACATTAGCATGACCTCATGGTAAGCTCAAGGAGATAAAAGGATGAATAGGGGAAAGTAAGACTCATGAGATTTAACCAATGAATGCAACTATATGCTAAGATGATTCTGTCTACTTGGTTAAAAGTAAATAAGCTCTTCAAGACAAACATAAATCAGATATCACTAATTCAAATCATATAATAAAAGGCAAGTAAACTTTTAAGAAGATAGCTCATGAAAGCAGGGAACATAGAATCAAGCATTGAACCCTCACTGGTAGTGTATATGCACTCTAATCTCTCAAGTGTCTAGGGTTAATCACTCTACTCTTCTCTAGTCATGTTTTTTAGACTTTGTTCTTCATCTAACCAATCAAAAAAAAATTTAGTATACTAATGCAAACATCATGAGGTCTTTTCAAGGTTGTAATGGGGCTAAAGTAAGGGAGAGGATATATGTATGCTAAGTGAGCTACAATATGAATCTTTGACTAACTTAAACTCTTACCTAACATACACATACTCTATGCAATTCTAACATCATGCCTAGCTACCCATAATTCCCATTTTTGTATCACATACTCATGTACCAAATATTTCTTTAATTTTATCACATATGCATTGATTATTAAACATAGCATTGGGATAATTTTGTCCCCTTATTTAATTACCTCTTTATTTATTTATTTGAATATTTTTTTTCTTTTTCTCTCTCTTTTTTTATTAAAAATACAAAAGTAAACATAATAATTTAGCACCAACTAATAATTTACACTAACTAATAATTTAGCACGCTATTGCAACTCCCCGGCAACGGCACCAAAAATTGACGTGGCAGAAATTGGCGGATTAAGAGATTAATATAAGAAATACGTTGCAAGTACAATTCTTAACGAGTAAAAATCCGCTCATCAATTTAGAAGGGTTGTCACAAATTCAGAATAAAAATACTGGGAGTAGGAATCCCAGGTCGTCTCCCAACGAGTTGACAAAAGAGTGCTATTTTATTAATCAGGAGTTTTCCAAGAAATTTTTAAGAGTTGAAGAGCAGAAAAATAAAGGATTGTGAGTTAAAGCAATGAAACTTAACGAGAGAATATATATAATCAAATAAAAGCCTTGACCGGGGGAATGATTAATTGGAAGTTCTATCCTTGTTGGATTTTCTCAAGTGTAGTATCAAGAGGTTGTTGTTTTCACTTAGTTCACCCTTACTAAATAAAGGAAAGTCAAGTGATTGAGCTGACTCTTATTCACAAGTCCTAATCCTCTCCCTTGGGAAGGATTTTCGTTAGTGCCTAGAGAGTTAGTCAACAACTTCCAATTTAACTTATCACTTGAGCATTCCAACTCAAGGGTCTCCTTTTAATCAACCCCCAAGTCAAGTTGGGAGTCTACTCCATTGACGTGAAAATTACTTGCACAGAATTAAAAAGGGAATGAAAGGAAGACATGATAAACAATAACTAACATTTAATTAAAAGTAAAAATAATCCTTTGCATTAATAAATCCCAAAATTCAACATACGTATCTGAATAAGGTTAATAAGTAATCAAAAGAGTAAAGGAATAAGAAAGCAAACAAGAATAATAGAAACTTCAACGGAGGTAATGACTCTTCTCAATATCCAAAGCAAAAGCATAAAACTAGAAATCTATGAATGTAAAATAAACCTAGAGGAAGTAGTAATTTCTCTCTAAGATTCAAAACTAAAACTAAAAACTACGCAAATGAGAATGTGTCTTGAGTCTCTGCTTGTCCCCTGACTCTAGTCTGTGTTTCTGGGCTAAAAACTGTGTCCAAACTCAGCCCAAAATTGCCCCCAGCATTTTCTGCAATTTCTGCAGATAACGCATGTCACGCGTATGCGTCAGTCATGCGTGCGCGTCGTTTGGCGATTTTCCTTGTCACGCGTACGTGTCAGGCACGCACACGCGTCGCTGTGCAAACTCTGATTCACGCGCACGCATGAGCCATGCGTGCGCGTCACTCCTCACTGGTTGTCTCCTTCATTTCTTGTGCTCCTTCCATTTTTGCAAGCTTCATCTCCATCCTTGATGACTTGCATCATCTACCCTTTTTTCTTGCATAAAGAGGACCATAAAAGAGCATAAATCTCATTTGATCAGTACAATTCATACATTATTTGATGAATATTATGGTACACTACTTTGAGATGAGTTGTGCTGAATTTCAGGTGAAAAAGGCATCAAAAATGGGAAGAAAGCAACAAGAAGCTAGGCGTGTGAAACTGGCGTGCCACTTGGTAGCAAACGCCACAAAAATGCACTGGCGTGGCACGCCAGGAGCTAGGCGTGGCATGCTTGTACTAAATTCCAGAGGAGAAGTTCAAGCATACATGTGGGCGTGGCACGCCAGGGACTGGGCGTGGCACGCTAGTACAAAGTTCCAGAGAGCAACAATGGAGAACACAGCAAGGGCGTGGCACACTAGGTTGGGCGTGGCACGCCTAACCCATCAGCTACTATGGGCGTGCCACTTGAGCCAAGGGGCGTGGCACGCCAACTCACCACTCCAGGAACAACCTTCACTATGGCGTGCCACTTGGTATCGAAGGCGTGGCACGCCAAGCTTGAAGAGTCCACAAATGTATGGGCGTGCCACTTGAGCAGCATGGCGTGGCACGCTGGTACAATAATCTAGAGAAGGGGCTGAAGGCAATTGAAGACTGGGCATGCCACTTGAGGATCCAGGCGTGGCACGCCAAGTTTGAAGAGTTCACAAATGTATGGGCGTGCCACTTGAGCAGCATGGCGTGGCACGCTGGTACAATAATCCAGATTAGGGGCTGAAGGTGATTGAAGACTGGGCGTGCCACTTGAGGTCGAAGGCGTGGCACACCATCCTCTCAATCTCACTTAGGCGTGCCACTTAAGTTCGTGGCGTGGCACGCCAATGCACAAATAGACCAAAGCAAGGGCTGGGCGTGCCACTTGATGTCGAAGGCGTGGCACGCCAACCCAAGAATCTCACTATGGCATGCCACCTGAAGGCTGAGGCGTGGCACGCCAGCTATTGGAACCAAGGAAGGATCATGGGCATGGCACGCTGGTATAAAATTCCAGAGAGGGTGAAGGAGGCCAAATACATGGGGCGTGCCACTTGGTGTCGAAGGCGTGGCACGTCATCCACTATTCCTCACTTGGGCGTGCCACTTGAACCCCAGGCATGGCACGCCAGTGTGATTCAGAGAGCAAAGAACCATTGGGGCGTCCCACTTGAGTTCGTGGCATGGCACGCCAAACAAATGAATCACCTGTTCACAAAGGGGCGTCACATGCCAGACCCTGGGCGTGCCACGCTAGTTCAAGTTTCCAGAATCAAGAGAAGTAGAAAAGGCTAGAGCGTGCCACTTGAGCTCGAAGGCGTGGCACACCAAGGTTGTTATGAATACGAGCGTGCCACTTGAGGGACTGGGTATGGCACACCGAGTCAGAATTGAGGGAGCACGTGACACTCCCCTGGAGCGCCAACCACACGCCAGCTGGGAAGTCACACTTATTGAGTTTCTTTTCCCTCCAAAATGTAATTTTCCTTTTTCACTTTTGTAATTCTTTTATTTTTACTAGGAGTAGTATAAATACCCCCAAGGAGTACTGAGAAGGGGGTTAAGTAGTTAGAGAGATTAGTTTTAGATCTACTTTTATACTTCACTTTTGAGTACTTTTCTTTGAGCTATGAGTAGCTAAATCCCCTCTCATTGAGAGAGGGAGCTCTGTTGTACTTGATGGATTGATGATAGTGAAATCCTTCTTCTCTTCATCTTCTCTTTGATTTACTAGAAGGAATTTTGTTCTTAATGCTTAGTGTTCAATTATTTTGGGAAAGAGATTAAATGCAAAATGGGTTTCATGGGAACCTTGGGAAAGGAAACATAAAACCATGCTTGAAATCCCTTCTCACACTTGAGTAGAATCTGGGTTTTGGTGTTTGGATATGTGACATATAATCCTCCCTCTACTTGGACCTATGATGGTGTGTGGTATAATCAGGGACCAAGCATATCTCTCTTCATGAGCAATTGGACCAAGGAATTGGCTATTGATCAAGATCTGAGAGATTGAGTCACCAAGGGATTGGGGCTCAATCAATCATGATTGCCAAGAGGTCAATGAGTTGCATGATTGAAGAGGATATAAGCTAAACTTGATCCAAAGAGGCAACATCTCCTGATCTCAATGAATTTCCCGATGCTTATCTATCCCTTTCTTTATAGCTTAATTTTACATTCAGCAATCCCTCACTCCCATTTACATTCAAGTCATTTATGATTCTGCACTTTACATTCTGCCATTTCAATTTCTACACTTTATTGCTTTCTTTTATATTCAAGCCATTTACATTTCTGTCATTTGTAATTCTGCAAATCACAATCTACTTATTCCGCTTGACTAATTCATCACTTGATTAAAACTGCTCAAATTTGCCAATCTCTGTGGATACGATCCCACTCTACTGTGGGTTATTACTGGACGATAATTTTGGTGCGCTTGCCAAAAGACTGATTCACCATTTTTGAATGGGGGTGTGAATTGGACTCATCAAGTTTTATGGTGCCGTTGCCGGGGATTGGCTTAAATTTGACAGTGATTAAATTGATTGAAGAGCTAGATTAAGCAATTTAATTTCCGTGTTATTTTATTTTTTTAGCACTTTTTGTTTTTCTTTAATCTCTTCTCTAAGTTTTATTTCTTTTTTTTTATTATTTTAGTTACCCATCATCCATATTTCCACTCTTCTAACTATTCGATTAATTACATCAACAAAGCTAACCACTAATCTCAACAAGATTTTTTTACTTCACTTGTTCTCTGCTGGTTACTTGCCAAGTGTATGACAGGTAGAAGAGGAGAGAGTTTGTCTCCCCTTGATAGTGAAATTGAGAGGACCTTCCTTAGGCAAAGGAGGGATGCAAGAGGCAAAGGCATAGTTGGAGAGGAACTAGTGGAGGAAAATATAGAAACCACCATGGAAGAAGAAGCACATAATCATGTTGAAGAGGAAGCTGGCAATCATGCTGGGCAAGAAAGGAGAGTCTTAGGCTCCTACATCAACCTAAATCCAGGAAATTGTGGTAGCAGCATCCTAAAACCAACCATTCATGCTAATAATTTTGATTTGAAGCCTCAGTTCATCACACTTGTCCAGAATAATTGCTCATATGGAGGAAGTGCCCAAGAAGACCCTAATCAACATCTCAACACATTCTTGAGGATATATGATACTGTAAAGTCCAATGGGGTACACCCTGACATCTAAAAACTGCTCTTGTTCCCTTTCTCACTCAGAGATAAGGCAGCAAAGTGGTTGGAATCATTTCCCAAGGATAGCGTAACAACATGGGAGGAGGTCGTGAACAGATTTCTTGCAAGATTTTACCCTCTACAAAGAATCAACAGGCAGAGAGCTGAGGTGCAAACCTTCAGACAACAAGATAGAGAAACACTCTATGAGGCATGGGAGAGATTCAAATAGCTGACAAGAAGATGCCCACCAGAAATGTTCAATGAGTGGGTACAACTACACATCTTCTATGAAGGGCTATCCTATGAATTAAAGAAGGCCGTGGATCATTCTTCAGGAGGCTCACTCAACAAGAAGAAAACCATTGAAGAAGCCATAGATGTCATCGAGACTGTAGCTGAAAATGAGTATTTCTATCCTTCAGAAAGGACTCAGAAGAAAAGAGTGCTAGAACTCAACTCTGTAGATGCTTTGTTAGCTCAGAACAAGGTGATTCAGCACAAATAGCAGCCTTAACCAAGAGGATGGAGGCTAATCAAGCCAATGTCATTCAAGACCAAACTCATCAACAAGAAGGGAATGCACCAGAATCTGAAGGTGACTGGGAACAAGCTAATTATGTGAACAACTCATTCAGACCACCATATGACCCACACTCTAAGATATACAACCCAGGTTGGAAAAACTACCCAAATTTTGGGTGGGGAAACCAGCAAAGCCACAACCAGGACCACAACAAACCTTATCCATCAAATCAATATTCCACTCACAATCCCAACCATCAAACAAGCAACCATAGACCCTACCATAACTCACAAAATACATCATACCATAGCAACCAACCAATACACAACAACCTCAATCAAGACACACCACTCTCAACTATGCAACCATGTAAAATCAAGAGCAACTTTGAGAGGACGGAGGCTACAATAGCACAATTGTCATCACAGATTACAGGAACAGTCTCCACCTTTATGGAGAGACAAGCACAGACTGAAAGAAGGATAGATGCCAATCAAGAAGAATACAGGTCAAATTTGAAAAATCAAGGCGCAGTAATCTCAAAGTTGGAAGCACAAGTGGGGATCTTATCCAAGCAAATCCCACTGCCCACACACATATTTTTCAGTGATACCATGGCAACCCAAGAGGGAAATGCAAGGCCATTACACTAAGAAGCGGGAAAGTTGTGGAGGAAGGAACACCAAGCAAAGACAACCATGAAGAAAAAGTTGCAGAAAAGCATGGGAATAAGGATGAAGAAGAGACCCCTGCTCCACCTTCACTAAAACCAGTCCTGAAGCCTTATGTGCCAAAAGCACCATACCCACAAAGGCTTGGAAAAGGTGGGAAGGATGGCCAATTCTCTAAGTTCCTAGAGATCTTCAAGAAGTTCCAAATCAACATACCATTTGCTGAGGCATTAGAATAGATGCCACTCTATGCCAAATTCTTAAAAGAGCTTATAACAAGAAAGAGGAACTGGGAGGCAAAAGAGACCATAGTATTAACTGAGGAATGCAGCGCCATCATACAAAAGAAGCTGCCTCAAAAGCTGAAGGACCCAGGGAGTTTCCAAATCCCCTGCATCATAGAGGATATCACTATTGAGAAAGCTTTGCGTAACTTGGGAGCTAGCATAAATCTCATGTCCTTAACCATGATGAGAAGGATGAAGATTGAGGAAACCAAGCCAACAAGAATGGCACTCCAATTAGCTGACAGAACATTTAAGTTTTCACATGGGGTGGTGGAAGACTTGCTAGTAAAAGTGGGGAAATTTATTTTCCCAGCTGATTTTGTTGTGCTGGATATGGAAGAAGAGGCCAACACATCAATCATCTTAGGAAGGCCATTTCTAGCTACTGCTGGAGCCATAATCGATGTGCAAAAAAGGGAACTAGTCTTGAGATTGCATGAAGAGAAGATGGTCTTCAACGTCTTTAAAGCAATGAGTTACCCCAAGGAATCCATAGGAGAATGCATGATGGTAGACACCATGGAACATATAGTTCAAGGAGTTTTAGAAGAAGAGCAATGTGAAGGAGCTATAGAGCTGGAACAACCAACATCAAATAAAGAACTACCACAAGAAACCAGGAAGAATTCAGTCATGCCAACCACCACAGACACCAAAGATGCAGAGGCACCAAAACTAGAATTGAAAACCTTGCCACCCAGCTTGAAATATGCATATTTGGGTGCCAACAACACTCACCCAATAATCATAAATTCAAGTCTGAGTAAGGAGCAAGAAGAGGAGCTTATCCAAGTGCTGAGACAACATAAGGATGTCATAGGCTGGACACTTACAGATTTAAAAGGGATCAGTCCTTCAATGTGCATGCATAAAATCCTACTTGAAGAAGATTCCAAACCTTCAAGGCAACAACAAAGGAGGCTGAACCCAACTATGAATGAAGTAGTTCAGAAAGAAGTGTTGAAATTGTGGCAAGCAGGGGTGATCTACCCCATCTCAGACAGCCCTTGGGTAAGCCCGGTGCAAGTAGTCCCTAAGAAGGGAGAGATCACTGTTGTGGCAAATGAGAAGAATGAATTGATACCCACAAGGACAGTGACCGGATGGCGTATGTGCATTGACTACCGAAAACTCAATGAAGCCACTCGAAAAGATCATTTTCCCCTACCTTTCATGGACCAGATGCTTGAAAGATTGGCAGGACACGAGTATTATTGCTTCCTGGATGGGTATTCGGGCTACAAAAAAATTATTGTAGACCCCAAGGATCAGGAAAAAACTTCATTTACTTGTCCATATGGTGTTTTTGCTTATAGGAGAATGCCTTTTGGATTCTGCAATGCACCTGCAACATTCCAAAGGTGCATGCTCTCCATTTTTTCAGACATGATTGAGAAGTTCATAGAAGTATTCATGGACGACTTTTCTATGTTTGGAAACTCATATTCTGATTGCCTATGCCATCTTGCTCTTGTGCGAAAAAGGTGCCAAGAAATCAACCTGGTTTTGAACTGGGAGAAGTGCCATTTTATGGTAACTGAAGGGGTGGTTCTTGGTCATAAGATTTCAAAAAATGGCATAGAAATGGACAAGACAAAAGTGGAAGTAATTGAGAAATTACCTCCACCTTGCAATGTCAAAGTAATTAGAAGCTTTTTGGGACACACTGGGTTCTATAGGAGTTTTATCAAAGACTTTTCAAAAATTGAAAGATTTCTTAGCAACCTACTTGTCTCAAATACACTTTTTGTTTTTAATAGAGATTGCATGGTAGCCTTTGATGAGCTTAAGAATAGACTCTCCTCTGCACCTATTATAGCACCACCTAGCTGGGATCTTCCCTTTGAACTAATGTGTGATGCATCTGATTTTGGTGTCGGTGCTATTCTAGGACAGAGGAAAGACAAGCTAGTACATGTTATTTACTACGTTAGCAAGGTCCTTAATGAGAATCAAAGGAACTATACCACCATGGAGAAAGAACTTTTAGCCATAGTCTTTGCTTTTGATAAGTTTAGATCATATCTTATTGGCTCGAAAGTAATTGTGTTCACTGATCATGCAGCACTCAAATACTTGCTTACCAAACTAGAATCTAAGCCCAGACTAATAAGATGGATTCTGCTACTCCAAGACTTTTACATTGAGATTAAATATAAGATTGGAGCAGAGAACAAGGTAGCTGACCACCTCTCAAGGATCCCACAAGAAGAAGAAATGCATCAAGTAACAGTAAATGAAAGCTTTCCTGATGAGCAATTGATGATGATTCAAGTAGCCCCTTGGTTTGCAGACATAGCTAACTTCAAGGCCATTGGGGAACTACCAACCAACATCAACAAACACATGAGGAGAAAGTTAATCAAGGATGCCAAATACTACATCTGGGATGACCCCTATTTGTTCAAGAAGTATGCTAATGGAATCTTGAGAAGGTGTATATTCTATGAAGAAGGGCAGGAAGTATTGTGGCAGTGCCATGGATCTGCATATGGAGGTCACTTCAGTGGAGAAAGAATAGCAACAAAAGTGCTTCAATCCAGATTTTACTGGCCAACAATGTTTAAGGATGCCAAGGAATTGGTGTCAAGATGTGATGAGTGCCAAAGAGCTGGTAATCTAACCAAGAGAAATGAAATGCCACAGTAATTCATACTAGAGTTGGAACTATTTGATGTATGGGGATTTATTTTATGGGACCTTTCCCAATCTCCTACTCAAATACTACATATTGGTGGCTGTTGATTATGTCTCAAGATGGGTAGAAGCCATAGCCACTACAACAAATGACAACAAAATTGTGATAAGCTTCTTGAGAAGGAACATCTTCAGCAGATTTGGAGTTCCTAGAGCTCTCATTAGTGATGGAGGGACACACTTCTGCAACAAATAACTTGAGACACTCCTTCTCAGGTATGGAGTCAAGCACAAGGTGGAAACCCCATACCACCCACAGACCAACGGGCAAGTTGAAATTTCCAACAGAGAGCTAAAACGAATCCTTGAAAAAATTGTTGAAAGCTCAAGAAAGGATTGGTCTAAGAAGCTGGATGATGCACTATGGGCCTACAGAACAGCCTATAAGACACCCATTGGGATGTCTCCATACCAACTGGTATATGACAAGGCTTGTCACTTACCAGTTGAACTTGAGCATAGAGCATTTTGGGCTCTAAAAATGCTAAACTATGATGAGCAAGCTGCTGGAGAAAGAAGATTAATTCAACTCAATGAGCTGGAAGAATTTAGAAATCAAGCATATGAGAATGCAAAAATCTACAAAGTGAACACAAAAAGGTGGCATGATCAAAAGATAGCAAGAAGGGAGTTCACTGAAGGACAAAAAGTGCTACTCTACAATTCAAGGGTCAAGTTCTTCCCTGGAAAACTTAAGTCTCGATGGTCAGGACCATTCACCATATCAAGGTGTTTCCCTATGGTCATGTAGAGCTCATGGAGGACAAAACTCAGAGAACCTTTACTGTCAATGGTCATAGACTCAAACAATACTTGGGAGGCTCCTTAGAGGAGCAGAGAGTGAGCTACAAGCTTATCTAAAGATGGAGGAGTGTCAAGCTAGTGACAATAAAGAAGCGCTAGTTGGGAGGCACCCCAACACCTTATCCTTTTTTATTTATTATTTTTCTTAGAAGTAGTTTAAAATCTATTGCTTTGGATAGTTTAAGTTTCAGTCTCACATTTGTGTTACAATACCAAATTAGAATTAGATTGCAATAGTAGGTTAGAAAGTTTGATACTAGCTTTGGTAGTTAGAATATTCTTACACTCTTCTATTTCTTTCTATTCTGGAATTGCAACTTGATGAATGCATTATTAATGATGAGTAAATGGGCTGAGAACTAGCTAAAATGCTGAGTTTGGTGTGGCCACTCACCCACTAAATCTAGGGTTACAACCAATTAGTAGCTTGATTTTGAAGAGTAAGCCCAGAGATTAAGTTTGGTATGGCCACTGGTACATGAAATCGTGATCGCACACTTTTCACACAACTCCATGCAACTAACCAGCAAGTGTACTGGGTCGTCCAAGTAATACCTTACGTGAGTAAGGTCAATCCCACGGAGATTGTCGGCTTGAAGCAAGCTATGGTCATCCTTGTAAATCTCAGTCAGGCGAATTCAAATGGTTTTGAGGTTTTGATAATTAAAATATAATTAAAACAGAAAATAAGATAGAAGTACTTATGTAATTCATTGGTGGGATTTCAGATAAGCGTATGGAGATGCTTGTTGCTTCTGAACCTCTGCTTTCCTACTACCTTCATCCAATCATGCGTACTCCTTTCCATGGCAAGCTGTATGTTGGGGGATCACCATTGTCAATGGCTACCGTCCGTCCTCTCAGTGAAAATGGTCCAAATGCGCTGTCAGCACACGGCTAATCATCTGTCGGTTCTCACTCATGTTGGAATAGGATCCATTGATCCTTTTGCGTCTGTTACTACGCCCAACACTCGCGAGTTTGAAGCTCGTCATAGTCATCCCATCCCAAATCATACTCAAAATACCACAGACAAGATTTAGAATTTCTGGATCTCAAGAATGCTGCCAATTGATTCTAGCTTATACCACGAAGACTTTGATCTCACGGAATGGAAGGCTCTGTTGTCAGGAGAGGCAACCATGCGTCGTGAACCAGGAGGTGTCACGGATCATCACATTCATCCGGTTGAAGTGCGAGTGAATATCTTAGAACAAGAATAAACTTGATTTGAATAGAAAAACAATAGTACTTTGCATTAATTCATGAGGAACAGCAGAGCTCCACACCTTAATCTATGGGGTGTAGACACTCCACCGTTGAAAATACATAAGAACATGGTCCAGGCATGGCCGAATGGCTAGCCTCCTAAACGTGATCAAGAGATCAAAATTGATACAAAGATAGTCTCAAAAATTATCTAAAGATAAAAATACAATAGCAAGAGGTCCTATTTATAATGAACTAGTAACCTAGGATTTATAGAAATAAGTAAATGATGCAGAAATCCACTTCTGGGCCCACTTGGTGTGTGCTTGGGCTGAGCATTGAAGCTTTCACATGTAGAGACTTTTCTTGGAGTTAAACGCCAGCTCTGGTGCCAGTTTGGGCGTTTAACTCCAGCTTTTATGCAAGTTCTGGCGTTTAACGCTAGAATAGGGTAGAAAGTTGGCGTTTAAACGCTAGTTTGCGTTATCAAAACTCGGAAAAAGTATGAACTATTGTATATTTCTGGAAAGCCCAGGATGTCTACTTTCCAACGGAATTAAGAGCGCACCAATTGGGCCTCTGTAGCTCCAGAAAATCCATTTCGAGTGCAGGAAGGTCAAAATCCAATAGCATCTGTGTAACAACCCTGATTTTCGAGTACATGAGATCTTTTCTGAAAGTACGGATTTTTCTGGAAGATCAGTAAAGGGAACACCTCTGTTATATCATCAAGCATCTCAATCCTCATTATCATTATGTCATCCTTAAGCTAGAACCTCCTCTGAGGCAAGCTCGATAATGCAATCGGGAAGAACCTAGTTTTCGAACCGTATCGGTTGGCAGTTTTGATTCTGATTTTCGTAAATAGTCTCTGTTTGATGAACCGGACTCGATTCATGAGATAAGAGATATAATATTATAATATTATCATTATATTAGTATTAGAACATGCTTGAATGATATTATAAGGTTACCTGCTCTATTTTTGTTAAAAACAGAAAATCGGTTTAACTGGGTTTACGGTTTACTGGTGCAGCTTAGCACCAGCACTCTCTGATGAATTTAGCAATGCTAAGGCCTCATCATACATGTTCTATTCTCATAATAAATATGTTACTAGTTTCATTTATGCTAGTAGCTCAGAAAATAATTTTTAGAGATGTTTTTACAAGTGTTCCGATACATCTAGTTTTAGTAGTTGTACACCTGAGATATTTTAATATTATTTTAACCCACCTCCAAGCCAACCAATCACAACTCACCTTACACCCCCAAGACACTCCAAGGCTGGTTATTTACTCCCTTTGGCCGAAATTGAAAGGAGAGAAAAGAGAGTAAACTTCATGAACACTTAATCTTCAAAGCTTAATTTCTTCTGAACCAAAACTCAAATCAAAACTCCGATTTCACCAAAATGATCCTCTCTTCTTCCTCTACATAACCATGTGACTTATCAAGGCTATAAATTAGGTGATATGGCTGTCTCCCTCCCATTTCAATTCGGTTTTCAAGGAAACATGCTTAAACATGTGTTTTCTTGAAGTTCTTCCTTAGGAATCATGCTTAACTTGACTTGAGGGCCAAGAAACGTGAATTTCCAGCAAGTCTAAGGTGAGATATCTCTTCCTAACATACTGAGTGAGATTTGGTCAGTTGAGAGTTTTTGGATTTAAAGTTGTTCTTGATGTGATTTAGGAGGAAAAAGTGCTTAAGGACCACCTGAAAGTTTAACCGAATTAGGAGCAGCAAAACCAGGTAGGGTGTCACGAAATTAATCTTAATTATTTGTGTTTGACTTGTGTGAATGTTGTATAAATTGGCTGTGCTAAAAATTGGTTGCTTATATGATTGATTCTTGGTGAAAATTTGGTGAAATTTTGATGAAATTTGATGAAATTCAAGCTTTAAAGTTCATGTTCTTGGGGCAGCTGGAAAAACGAAATCCTAAGCTTAAATTGAGGTTCAATTTGTGTTGAAATCATGTAGAAAAGTTGGGGTTTTAGTGGCTGCTAATTTATTATGAATTATAGTAAAAATTGGTTGCTGAAAAGACTAAAAAACGAGTAAAAACAGAGAAAGAATCTGAAGAATTTATGAAGAACATGAAGAACACTTTGAGTGTGGTGAAGAACAATGAAGAACACCTTTTTGATTCATAAAAGGGCAAGGAAGTAATTAATTTTGTGTTTGAGGGGTTATATGGTAATTTCTGGAAGTTAGGGTGGTAAAAGTAGAAATATTAAAAGTTACGGGTGGTAAAAAGTGAATTTTAAAGGTTAAAAGTAAAAGTAAGTTAATTTTCGAAAATTTAAAGATAAAATAATAAAAAATAATAAAATAATAAATAATAATATTTAATTAAAAATAATATTTTAATAAAATAATAAAATAATACAGAAAAGGCAGTTTTCTGTAAAAGCTTTAGAAAGACAACTTTAAGCACAGAATCTCATAATTACTTTCATAAAACACTTAGGGAGTGGTAAAAATATATTAGTGAGGCAAAGATAAATAAAAGATAAAAAGTTGAAGAAAAGATAAAAATCGAAGAAAAAGTCTGTAAAGTTTTAATGACAGAAAAACAGACAGAGACTAGTGAACAAACTAGGGCAACATAGTTAGTCCTAGAATTGCGAATAGGATTAGGTATTATATGAAAAGTTAAACTGTTTCAGTATAGACTTAATGAACCTATACTTGGGACAGACTAACTATTCATACTGAAATTTACATAAGCTTTAAATACATACGTTAAACAGAGAAATCAAAGCAGAGTAAAGAAACACAGAGAACAGAGTAACCAGAGCAGAATAAAGGGATACAGAGAAAAGAGTAATATAACAACGAGAATAGAGGAGAAGAGTATAAAAATAAAGAGTTAAGCCTTGTGGCATGATATTCTATTATATGTTCATCTGATGCTTTTCTATTGGCCCTAGAGGTCCTGTAGGCCCAAGTTCACCTACAGTAAGTTGTTATTCCTGTAGGCCGAAGTTCACCTGCAGTGAATATCAATTGTGTATCTCAGGGTGTTGCTCCTGTAGGCCGAAGTTCACCTACAGAGAGTTGTGATACCTGTAAGCCGAAGTTCACTTACAGGGGCGCTATTTCTGTAAGCCGAAGTTCACTTACAGAGGTACTATTTCTGTAGGCCGAAGTTCACCTACAGAAAGTTGTTGTGATTAAACCATTTCTGTAAGCCTAAGTTCACTTACAGAGGTGTTATTTCTGTAGGCCGAAGTTCACCTATAGAAAGTTGTTGTGTTGTGTTTAGACTATTCCTGTAAGCCGAAGTTCACTTACGGGAGTGCTATTTCTGTAGGCCAAAGTTCACCTACAGAAAATAAGCCATATCTAGGACTAGTTCCTAGGTAATGTCGGGCTGCAGGGTGTAAACCGACATGTGAGCTCATGGCCTGCATAGGACAGACATGCATCATACTTGGTTGCGCATTTCCTCTGTTATGATTGTTGTTTGAATGTATGCTTTCTTTGTTTTCATTCTATTCTCTGTGTCTGTGTTTTGTTTCCTTGTATTCTTTTGTTTGTGTTTTGCTTTCTTAGTTTCTTTATTTATCTGTATCTTCTGTTTACTGTTTCTCTGTATTCTGCTATATGTCTGCTAAGCGACACGAAATTAATGAACTTAACTAATAACCCTGACCCTACTAAGAACTCCCCAGTTCTTACCCCTTCTCTCTCCATTCCCCCTTCAGATGGAAGCATGAGTTCCCTTCCGTAATTTGCTGACGATCGTACGCAAAAAAAAAAAGGATTCCACTCTAGCTAGTCTTCTGAGTCTAGAGTGAACTCTGTTTCTGTTTATATGTATATACTGTGAGACAAGCCAACGTCTGCACCCCGTTCGTATGCGCACTTTAACCTAAATCCTGTGTACGAGATTCCTATTGTGTGGCTACTTCATGAGGTACCAGAGAGACGTCATATGGCAACATCTGATCGTGCAGAGGAATAGCAGATGATGTTCTATCTTTTGATGACGTTCCACCTGACTTTAGTTGTGAAGACTTAGAACGTACTTTCCCTCAGTTTAGTAGTTTAGAAGGACTAGGTGAGTATAGAGTCTAGGCTAGCCTGGGCGCCAGCTTAGGGACTTCTTGAACAGGTCAGGGCCTAGGATGTTGTATGTATATATATGTATATATATGTATGTAGTTATTATCTAGCTAAACCTAGGGGTGTTCTAACTAAAAGTCTATACTCTAATAAAGCCTGAATCACTGAATGTTGTTGACTACCTGTGATATATTTATGTGCGGTTGTTTATAACTGTTTTATCTGTTATCAGTTCTGAATTGATTATGAATGATTATGTTTATTAATTCAAACATTTTCAAAAAAAAAAAGTACCTCGCAAAATAACTACGCTTTTAACAACGAATCAGGCTCATATAATAAATAATAGATAATAATTAGGATGACAAATTGGTAGCACTCAGTTTCCGGTATGTCCTAGGCGTACTGAAAATTGGGTCATTACAATTTGCAGTCCTTTTTCAGCCTCTGAATCAGATTTTTGCTCAGGTCCCACAATTTTAGCCAAAAAATACCTAAAATCACAGAAAAACACACAAACTCATAGTAAAGTCCAGAAATGTGATTTTTATTTAAAAACTAATAAAAATATAATAAAAACTAACTAAAACATACTAAAAACTATGTAAAAACAATGCCAAAAAGGGTATAAATTATCCGCTATCATAACACCAAACTTAAATTGTTGCTTGTCCCCAATCAACTAAAAACAAAATAGGATAAAAAGAAGAGAATATACAATAAATTCTGAAAACATCTATGAAGATCAGTCTTAATTAGATGAGCGGGGCCATTAGCTTTTTGCTTATGAACAGTTTTGGCATCTCACTTTATCCTTTGAAGTTCAGAATGATTGGCATATATAGGAACTCAGAATTTAGATAGTGTTATTGATTCTCCTAGTTCAGTATGTTGATTCTTGAACACAGTTACTCTATGAGTCTTGGTCGTGACCCTAAGCATTTTGTTTTCCAGTATTACCACCAGATACATAAATGCCACAGACACATAATTGGGTAAACCTTTTCAGATTGGGACTTAGCTTTGCTACAGTCCCCAATTAGAGGTGTCCCGAGCTCTTAAGCACACTCTTTTTGCTTTCAATCATGACTTTAACCGCTCAGTCTCAAGATTTTTACTTGACACCTTCATGCCACAAGCACATGGTTAGGGACAGCTTAGTTTAGCCGATTAGGCCAGGATTTTATTCCTGTGGGCCCTTCTATCCATTAATGCTCAAAGCCTTGGATCCTTTTTATTTTACCCTTGCCTTTTGGTTTAAAGGGTTAATGGCTTTTTCTGCTTGCTTTTTCTTTTTCTTTCTCTTCTTTTTTTTTCACATTTTTTTTGCAAGCTTTTCACTACTTTTTCTTGCTTCAAGAATCAATTATATGATTTTTCAGATTATCAAATAACATTTTGCCTTTTTCATCATTCTTTCAAGGCAACAATTTTAACATTCATAAATAACAAATTCAAAAATATGCACTGTTCAAGCATTCATTCAGAAAACAAAAGGTGTTGCCACCACATCAAAATAATTAAACTATTTTAAAATTCAAAATTCATGTACTTCTTTTTCTTTTGCAATTAAAAACATTTTTCATTTGAAAAAGGTGATGGATTCATAGGACATTCATAGCTATAAGGCATAGACACTAAGACACTAATGATCATGTAGTAAAGACAAAAACATAGATAGAACATAAAACATATTTTTCAAAAAACAGAAAAATAAGAACAAAGAAATTAAAGAACGGGTCCACCTTAATGATGGCGGCTTGTTCTTCCTCTTGAAGATCTTATGGAGTGCTTGAGCTCCTCAATGTCTCTTCCTTGCCTTTGTTGCTCCTCCCTCATGGCTCTTTGGTCTTCTCTAATTTCATAGAGGAGGATGGAATGTTCTTGGTGCTCCACCCTTAGTTGTCCCATGTTGGAACTTAACTCTCCTAGGGAGGTGTTAATTTGCTCCCAATAGTTTTGTGGAGGAAAGTGCATCCCTTGAGGCATCTCAGGGATTTTATGATGAGGAATTTCCTCATGCTCTTATTGAGGTCCATGAGTGGGCTCTCTTCTTTGCTCCATCTTTTTCTTAGTGATGGGCTTGTGATGAGCGGATAATTTATACGCTTTTTGGCATTGTTTTTAGTATGTTTTTAGTAGGATCTAGTTACTTTTAGGGATATTTTCATTAGTTTTTATGTTAAAATCACATTTCTGGACTTTACTATGAGTTTGTGTGTTTTTCTGTGATTTCAGGTATTTTCTGGCTGAAATTGAGGGACTTGAGCAAAAATCAGATTCAGAGGTTGAAGAAGGACTGCTGATGCTGTTGGATTCTGACCTCCCTGCACTCAACATGGATTGGAGCTACAGAACTCTAAATGGAGCGCTTCTAATTGCGTTGGAAAGTAGACATCCAGGGCTTTCCAGCAATGTATAATAGTCCATACTTTGCCCAAGTTTAGACGACGCAAACTGGCGTTCAACGCCAGCTCTCTGCCCAATTCTGGCGTCCAGCGCCAGAAACAAGCTGCAAAGTGGAGTTCAACACCCAAAATGGCACAAAAGCTGGCGTTCAACTCCAAGAATGACCTCTACACGTGCAACACTCAAGCTCAGCCCAAGCACACACCAAGTGGGCCCCGGAAGTAGATTTATGCATCAATTACTTACTTCTGTAAACCCTAGTAGCTAGTTTATTATAAATAGGACTTTTTACTATTGTATTAGATATCTTTGATCAGTTGTATGCTATCTTAGATCACGTTTTGGGGGCTAGCCATTCGGCCATGGCTGTACCTTTCACTTATGTATTTTCAACGGTAGAGTTTCTACACTCCATAGATTAAGGTGTGGAGCTCTGCTGTTCCTCAAAGATTAATGCAAAGTACTACTGTTTTCTATTCAATTCAAATTATTCCACTTCTAAGATATTCATTCGCACTTCAACCTGAATGTGATGAACGTGACAATCATCATCATTCCCCATGAACGCGTGCCTGACAACCACTTCCGTTCTACCTTCGATTGAATGATTATCTCTTAGATCTCTTAATCAGAATCTTCATGGTGTAAGCTAGATTGATGGCGGCATTCATGAGAATCCGGAAAGTCTAAACCTTGTCTGTGGTATTCCGAGTAGGATTCTGGGATTGAATGACTGTGACGAGCTTTAAACTCGCGATTGCTGGGCGTAGTGACAGACGCAAAAGGAGGGTGAATCCTATTCCAGCGTGATCGAGAACCTCAGATGATTAGCCGTGCTGTGACAGAGCATTTGGACCATTTTCACAAGAGGATGGGATGTAACCATTGACAACGGTGATGCCCTTACATAAAGCCAGCCATGGAAAGGAGTGAGACTGATTGGATGAAGATAGCAGGAAAGCAGAGGTTCAGAGGAACGAAAGCATCTCTATTCGCTTATCTGAAATTCTCACCAAAGATTTACATAAGTATTTCTATCCCTATTTTATTAATTATTTTCGAAAACCCCATTACTATTTTATATCCGCCTGACTGAGATTTACAAGGTGACCATAGCTTGCTTCATACCAACAATCTCCGTGGGATTCGACCCTTACTCACGTAAGGTATTACTTGGACGACCCAGTGCACTTGCTGGTTAGTTGTGTGAAGTTGTGAACCATGGTATTGGCATCATGTTTTTGGCGCCATTTCCAGGGAAAGAAAGAGCGATGAATTTTACATAATCAAAGTGTAATCACAATTTCTGCGTACCAGCTTGTGAGATGAATCTCTCCATCTCCCATGACTCGGATGTGTAAGTAATTGACTTCCCTTTCTTCTTTTTAGAGGTTTCTCCGGCCTTTGGTGCTATTAGTGGTTATGGAAAAACAAAAAGGCAATGTTTTTTCCACACCAAACTTAAAAGGTTTGCTCGTCCTCGAGCAAAAGAAGAAAGAAGGGAGTAGAAGAAGAAGAAAGTGGAGGAGATGGAGAGGGGTGAGTGGTTCGGCCAAGGGGGGAAAAAAGTGTTTAAGATGTGTGAAAATGAAGGAGGGATGAGGGGTATTTGGGGAAGGGTGTTATGAGTAGGTATGAAGAAGAGAGAGAAGGTTGAGGTAGGTGGGGATCTTGTGGGGTCCACAGATTCTGAGGTGTCAAGGATTTCGCATCCCTGCACCATTTTGGCATGTAAACGCCCCTTGGAGTGCCAATCCTGGCGTTAAACGCCAGGTTACTGCCCATTTCTAGCATTTAACGTAAGCTTTTCTCCCCTTTATGGCGTTAAACGCCAGCTTTGTGCCCTTTTTGGCGTTAAACGCCAACTTGATGCCCTTTTCTGGCGTTAAACGCCAGTAAGATCATCCTCCAGGGTGTGCTATTTTTAATGCTGTTTTTCGTTCTGTTTTTGATTTCATCAGTTGTTTTTGTGACTTCACATGATCATCACCCTAAAGAAAACATAAAATAACAATAGAAAATAGAAATTTAACATAGATAAGTAAAGATTGGGTTGCCTCCCAATAAGTGCTTCTTTAATGTCAATAGCTTGACAGTGGGCTCTCATGGAGCTTCACAGATTCTCAGAGCATGATGATGGCCTCCCAACACCAAACTTAGAGTTTGAATGTGGGGGCTTTGTTTGACTCTGCATTGAGAGAAGCATTTCATGCTTCCTCTCCATGGTTAGAGGGAGATCATTGAGCCTTAAACACAAGGTAGTCCTTATTCACTTGAAGGACCAACTCTCCTCTGTCAACATCAATCACAACTTTTACTGTGGCTAGGAATGGTTTGCCAAGGATGATGGATTCATCCATATTCTTCCCAGTGTCCAGGATTATGAAGTTAACAGGGATGTAAAGTCCTTCAACCTTCACCAAGACATCCTCTACAAGTCCATAAGCCTGTTTCCTTGAATTGTCTGTCATCTCTAGTGAGATTCTTGCAGCTTGTACCTCAAGGATCCCTAGTTTCTCCATTACAGAGAGTGGCATGAGGTTTATACTTGACCCCAGGTGACACAGAGACTTTTCAAAGGTCATGATGCCTATGGTACAAGGTATTGAGAACTTTCCAGGATCCTGTCTCTTCTGAGGTAATTTCAGTTGAATCGGATCATTCAGTTCATTGATGAGTAAGGGAAGTTCATCCTCCCAAGTCTCATTACCAAATAACTTGGCATTTAGTTTCATGATTTCTCCAAGGTACTTAGCAACTTGCTCTTCAGCAATATCTTCATCCTCTTCAGAGGAAGAATACTCATCAAAGTTTATGAATGGCAGAGGAAAGTTTAGTGGAATCTCTATGGTCTCTGTATGAGCCTCAGATTCCTTTGGTTCCTCAAAGGGGAACTCCCTTTTGTCCATAGGACGTCCCATGAGGACTTTCTCACTAGGACTCATGTCCTCCTTACTCTCTCCAGGTTCGGCCATGTTGGTCATGGTTATGGCCTTGCACTCTCTCTTGGGATTTTTTTCTGTATTGCTTGGGAGAGTGCTAGGAGGAGTTTCAATAATTCTCTTACTCAGCTGACCCACTTGTACCTCCAAATTTCTAATAGAGGACCTTGTTTCAGTCATGAAACTGAGAGTGGTCTTAGTTAGATCAGAGGCTATGGTTGCTAAGTTAGAGTGGCTCTACTTAGAATTCTCTGTCTGTTGCTGAGAAGATGATGGAAAAGGTTTACTATTGCCAAACCGTGTTCTCCCACCATTATCATTGTTGAAGCCTTGATTAGACTTCTGTTGATCCTTCCATGAGAGATTAGGATAATTCCTCCATGAAGGATTGTTGGTGTTTCCATAGGAATCTCCCATGTAATTCACTTCTTCCATTCCAGGATTCTCAGGATCATAAGCTTCTTCTTCAGAGGAAGCTTCCTTAGTACTGCCTGTTGCAGCTTGCATTCCAGACAGACTCTGAGAAATCATATTGACTTGCAAAGTCAATATTTTGTTCTGAGCCAATATGGCATTCAGAGAATCAATTTCAAGAACTCTTTTCTTCTGAGTTGTCCCATTATTCACAGGATTCCTTTCAGAAGTGTACATGAACTGGTTATTTGTAACAATTTCAATGAGTTCCTGGCTTCTGCAGGCGTCTTCAGATGAAGAGATCCTCCTACAGAGTTGTCCAATGACATCTTGGACAATTCACACAGACCATCATAGAATATGCATATGATGCTCCATTCTAGAAACATGCCAGAAGGACACCTTCTGATCAATTGCTTGTATCTTTCCCAAACTTCATAGATGGATTCACCTTCCTTCTGTCTGAAGGTTTGGACTTTCACTCTAAGCTTACTCAACTTTTGAGGTGGAAAGAATTTGGCCAAGAAAGCGTTGACCAACTTTTCCCAAGAGTTCAGGCTGTCCTTAGGTTGTGAGTCCAACCATGTCCTAGTTCTGTCTCTTACAACAAAAGGAAAAAGCATAAGTTTGTAGACCTAAGGGTCAACTCCATGGGTCTTAACAGTGTCACAGATTTACAAGAATTCAGCTAAAAACTGATGAGGATCTTCCAATGGAAGTCCATGATTCTTGCAATTCTGCTGCATCAGAGAAACTAATTGAGGCTTATGCTCAAAGTTGTTTGCTCCAATTGTAGGAATTGAGATGCTTCTTCCACAGAAGTCAAAAGAGGGTGCAATAAAGTCACCAGGCATCTTCCTTGCATCTCCACCATTGTTGTTATTTTCGGCCATCTCTTCTTCTTTTTTCGAAAAATTCTGTCAGGTCTTCTCTAGAGTGTTGTGCTTTAGCTTCTCTTAGCTTCCTCTTTAGAGTCATTTCAGGTTCCGGATCAGCTTCAACAAGAATGTTCTTATCCTTGCTCCTACTCATATGAAAGAGAAGAGAACAGAAAAGAAGAGGGATCCTTTATGTCACAGTATAGAGATTCCTTTATATGAGTAGAAGAATAGAAGAGTAGAATGAAAAAGAGACAAGATGAAGAATTCGAACACAGGGAGAGAGAGAGGGTTCGAATTATAAGAAGAAGAGAGAGTGTTAGTGATTAAATAAATAAATAAAAAGAGATGAGAGAAAGATAATTCGAATTTAAATTAAAATAAAGGGAAAAGAATTTTTTTTGTTTTTATTTTAATTATTGGCTAGTATTCGAGAATTAAAAAGAGAATTAAAATAAAATTTGAAAACTAAATAAATTACTTAATTAAAAAGATTTTTGAAAAAGTGAATGTTAGTGATTTTTGAAAATTAGAAAGAGAAAAGTAGTTAGGTGATTTTGAAAAAGATATGATTGGAATAGAAAACTTTTAAAATCAAACAAAAAGTCAAGTAGTTAATTGAAAAAGATTTGAAAATCAATTTTGAAAAGATAAGAAGTTAAAAAAATATTTTGAAATTGATTTTTGAAAAAGATATGATTGAAAATTAATTTGAAGAAGATTTGAAAAGGAAATTTAAAAAGATTTTATTTTGAAATTAAAGTTGATTACTTGACTAACAAGAAACTAAAAGATATGATTTTAAAATTTAAAGATTGAAACTTTTCTTAATAGGCAAGTGATGAGCGGATAATTTATACGCTTTTTGGCATTGTTTTTAGTATGTTTTTAGTAGAATCTAGTTACTTTTAGGGATGTTTTCATTAGTTTTTATGTTAAATTCATATTTCTGGACTTTACTATGAGTTTGTGTGTTTTTCTGTGATTTCAGGTATTTTCTGGCTGAAATTGAGGGACTTGAGCAAAAATCAGATTCAGAGGTAGAAGAAGGACTGCTGATTCTATTGGATTCTGACCTCCCTGCACTCAAAGTGGATTTTCTGGAGATACAAAACTCAAAATGGCGCGCTTCTAATTGCGTTGGAAAGTAGACATCCAGGGCTTTCCAGAAATATATAATAGTCCATACTTTGGCCGAGTTTAGACGATGTAAAAGGGTGTTGAACGCCAGTTCTACGCTGCTATCTGGAGTTAAACGCCAGAAACACGTCACAAGCCAGAGTTAAACGCCAGAAATACGTTACAAACTGGTGTTCAACTCCAAGATTGACCTCTACACGTGTAACATTCAAGCTCAGCCCAAGCACACACCAAGTGGGCCCCGGAAGTGGATTTATGCATCAATTACTTACTTCTGTAAACCCTAGTAACTAGTTTAGTATAAATAGGACTTTTTACTATTGTATTAGACATCTTATGATCTTTTGAATCATCTTTGGACGCCTAGTTCTTAGATCATGGGGCTGGCCATTCGGCCATGCTTGGACCTCTCACTTATGTATTTTTAACGGTAGAGTTTCTACACTCCATAGATTAAGGTGTGGAGCTCTGCTGTTCCTCAAAGATTAATGCAAAGTACTACTGTTTTTTTCTATTCAATTCAACTTATTCCGCTTCTAAGATATTCATTCGCACTTCAACCTGAATGTGATGAACGTGACAATCATCATCATTCCCTATGGACGTGTGCCTGACAACCACTTCCATTCTACTTTAGATTGAATGAGTATCTCTTGGATCTCTTAATCAGAATCTTCGTGGTATAAGCTAGATTGATGGCGGCATTCATGAGAGTCCGGAAAGTCTAAACCTTGTCTGTGGTATTCCAAGTAGGACTCTGGGATTGAATGACTATGACGAACTTCAAACTCACGATTGCTGGGCGTAGTGACAGACGCAAAAGGAGGGTGAATCCTATTCCAGCATGATCGAGAACCTCAGATGATTAGCCGTGCTATGACAGAGCATTTGGACCATTTTCACAAGAGGATGGGATGCAGCCATTAACAAGGGTGATGCCTCCAGACGATTAGCCATGCAGTGACAGTGCATCGGACCATTTTCCAGAGAGGATCAAAAGTAGCCATTGACAACGGTGATGTCCTTACATAAAGCCAGCCATGGAAAGGAGTAAGATTGATTGGATAAAGACAGCAGGAAAGCAGAGGTTCAGAGGAACGAATGCATCTCTATACGCTTATCTGAAATTCTAACCAATGAATTACATAAGTATTTCTATCCTTATTTTATGTTTTCTTCTTATTTAATTTCGAAAACTCCATAACCTTTTGATATCCGCCTGACTGAGATTTACAAGGTGACCATAGCTTGCTTCATACCAACAATCTCCGTGGGATCGACCCTTACTCGCGTAAGGTTTATTACTTGGACGACCCAGTGCACTTGCTGGTTAGTTGTGCGAAGTTGTGATAAAAAGTTGAGATTACAATTGAGCGTACCATGTTGATGGCGCCATTAATGATCACAATTTCGTGCACCAGCAAGTAACAACTTGAAATTTTTGAATCTAAAAATTGAATGCTAGCAATAAATCCGAAAATATGAAACAAAAATAAGAAAGAGATTTTGAAAATCAATTTGAAATTTTTGAAAATATGAAAGAAAAAATGAAAAAAATTTGATTTTTGAAAAAGATTTGAAAAAGATAGAATTTTTAAATTGAAAATTTGACTTGACTCATAAGAAACAATTAAATTTTAAAAAAAATTTATGACTAAATCAATTCAAATTTTCGAAATTTATGAGTGAAATAAAGAAAGATATATTTTTTATTTTTGAATTTTTAATGAAGAAAGAGAAAAACATAAAAATGATGCATAACATGTAAAATTTAAGATCAAAATAAAAGTGCATGCAAGAACACTTTAAATATCAAGATGAACACCAAGAACACTTTGAATATCAAGATGAACACCAAGACTTATTTTTGAAAATTTTTAAGAAAAGAAAAACATGCAAGACACTAAACTTAGAAATTTTTAATGTTTAGATACTAACAAATTGAAAATGCATATGAAAAACAAGAAAAGACACAAAACCTAAAATTGCAAAGATCAAACAAAGAATATCATCAAGAACAACTTGAAGATCATGAAGAACATCATGCATGAATTTTTCGAAAATTTAAAGAAGATAAAAAAGATGCAATTGACACCAAACTTAAAAATTGACACTAAACTCAAACAAGAAACACAAAATGTTTTTTGGTTTTTATGATTTTATTAAATTTTTTGTATTTTTCAAAAATAAGAAATAAAAAGCTTAAAAATAAAATAAAATTACCTAATCTGAGCAACAGGATGAACCGTCAGTTGTCCAAACTCGAACAATCCCTGGCAACGGCGCCAAAAACTTGGTACACGAAATCGTGATCGCACACTTTTCACACAACTCCGTGCAACTAAACAGTAAGTGCACTGGGTCGTCCAAGTAATACCTTACGTGAGTAAGGGTCGATCCCACGGAGATTGTCAGCTTGAAGCAAGCTATGGTCATCCTTGTAAATCTCAGTCAGGTGAATTCAAATGGTTTTGAGGTTTTGATAATTAAAATATAATTAAAATAGAAAATAAGATAGAAGTACATATGTAATTCATTGGTGGAATTTCAGATAAGCATATAGAGATGCTTGTTGCTTCTGAACCTCTGCTTTCCTACTGCCTTCATCCAATCATGCGTACTCCTTTCCATGGCAAGCTGTATGTTGGGAGATCACCGTTGTCAATGGCTACCATCTGTCCTCTCAGTGAAAATGGTCCAAATGCGCTGTCACCGCACGGCTAATCATCTATCGGTTCTCACTCATGTTGGAATAGGATCCATTGATCCTTTTGCATCTGTCATTACGCCCAACACTCACGAGTTTGAAGCTCGTCATAGTCATCCCATCTCAGATCCAACTCGAAATACCACAGATAAGGTTTAGACTTTCCAGATCTCAAGAATGCTGCCAATTAATTCTAGCTTATACCACGAAGACTCTAATCTCACGGAATAAAAGGCTCTGTTGTTAGGAGAGGCAACCATGCATCGTCAACCAGGAGGCTAAGAGATACACACTCAAGCTATTGCAGGTAGAACGGAGGTGGTTGTCAGGCACGCGTTCATAAGTGAGAATAATGATGAGTGTCACGGATCATCACATTCATCCGGTTGAAGTGCGAGTGAATATCTTAGAACAAGAATAAACTTGAGTTGAATAGAAAAACAATAGTATTTTACATTAATTCATGAGGAACAGCAGAGCTCCACACCTTAATCTATGGGGTGTAGAAACTCCATAGTTGAAAATACATAAGAACAAGGTCCAGGCATGGCTGAATGGCCAGCCCCCTAAACGTGATCAAGAGATCAAAAGTGATACAAAGATAGTCTCAAAAATGATCTAAAGATAAAAATACAATAGCAAGAGGTCCTATTTATAATGAAATAGTAACCTAGGGTTTACATAAATAAGTAAATGATGCAGAAATCCACTTTCGGGCCTGCTTGGTATGTATTTGGGCTGAGCATTGAAGCTTTCATATATAGAGACTTTTCTTGGAGTTAAATGCCAGCTCTGGTTCCAGTTTGGGCATTTAACTCCAGCTTTTATGCCAGTTCTGGCGTTTAATGCCAGAATAGGGTAGAAAGTTGGCATTTAAATCCCAGTTTGTGTTATCAAAACTCAGGCAAAATATGAACTATTATATATTGCTGGAAAGCCCAGGATGTCTAATTTCCAATGCAATTAAGAGCGTGCCAATTGGGCTTCTGTAGCTCCAGAAAATCCATTTAGACTGCAGAGAGGTCAGAATCCAACAGAATCTAGAGTCCTTTTTCAGTCTCTGAATCAGATTTTTGCTCAGGTCCCTCAATTTCAGCCAGAAAATACCTGAAATCATAGAAAAACACATAAACACATAGTAAAGTCCAGAAATATATTTTTTATTTAAAAACTAATAAAAATATAATAAAAACTAACTAAAACATACTAAAAACTATGTAAAAACAATGCCAAAAAGGGTATAAATTATCTGCTCATCAGCCACCACCAAGGATCACCTAGCAAGCCCAAGTTTACCCAATTTAAAAGCACTTAATGTTTTGGGCAAGAACATGAACGTGATCTAATATGTTCAGAGGAGGTTGGAATCAAAAGAAAATGAAAAGATTAGAGTTATTTCTTCCTTATGAACACATTAAATACACAATGAAGAAACTAATTTATTAAGTTTGGTGTCCCAAGGGACACCCATCAGTTGCAATCCGAATCACTCATGATAAGAAGGAATGTGAAGGATTCTCTTGTCATTACTAAGGGGTTTCAGTTTCAATTTCAGGAGAAAAGATGGGGCCCACATGGTGAACATCTCACAAAGCAAGGAAGTCAAAGTGTACTTACACTTTGGAACTCAACACATGCAGAAGGCACAGTGAGATAAGAGTTGGCGCCTCTTCCCACACTAGGCGCCACTCCCCAAGTGGGAAAACATTTGACCCTTTTTATTTTCCACATTTCATATCACACCATTCACCCATTATAAAAGCCCCACCTTTCCAACTCTTTTCCCACTTCAAAACCCCAATCACACACAAGGAGAATCCATACACCTTTTTTCTTCCTTTCTCTTTTCACCTTCTACTATCTCTCTTCCCTTACCTTCTTTCTTTTTTTTCTCTCTTGATTGGGACAATCAAGTCCTAAGTTTGGTGTTGGAGCAAAACCTTGTTTTGCTTGCCATCTCTTGTAACCTCCTCCTATTTTTTTTACAACCTCAAACACACTCTCTCAACCTAATGGCACCACCAAAAAGCTTAGCCTCAAAGAAAAGAAAAACCAAGAAACCAACCTATAGATCCTCAAGCTCTTTCAATGACTACAAGTTCCTCTCTGCATTCAACCAAAATTAATTTATGGTTGGGTGAGTGAGAGGGAGATCATTCCAGAAGTTGGGTTCCAACTAGGGAGGAACGAGCACCCTGAAATCAACATTGAAATCAACAGCAGGGGCTGGTCACTCCTATACAACCCACCAAGGAAGGTGGTAAAGAGCTTGGTGAGGGAGTTTTACGCTAATGCTGTGCCTCAACCAGGACAACACTATGGCTACATTAGCTATGTGAGGGGAAAGTCCATTGACTATAGCCCCTCCAGCATAGAGAGGATGCTAATAGTGAAGAGGACAAGCTCCACCCGGAGCTATGAAGAAAGAATAAAGCAGCAAGACCCTGGGTTTGATGAGATCCTGAACGAGATTTGTGTGTTGAATGTGCATTGGATAAATGATAAGGATGGGATACCCAACCAATTAAGAAGAAGAGATTTGAGCCCCCAAGCTAGAGGGTGGCTAGAATTTGTGAGGAGGTCCCTAATCCCCACATCCAACACTTCAAAAGTGACCAAGGAGAGAGCTGTGCTCATAACAGCATCATGAAGGGTGAGAATGTCAATGTGGGGGAGATGATTGCCAACAATATTAACAAAGTGCTGAAAAGCACCAGTGACAATACAAGGTTGGCATTTCCCAGCATCATACAGAGGCTATGTGATGAGGCTGGAGTTGAAAAGATCATTGATGAGGTGCTAGTGAAGCAAGATAAATTCATAACTACCAAGAAGATGGCCAAAGTGGTGGCTGTTACCCACTTTAAAGGGCCAGAGAACAAAGAGCTCATGCTCATGGACCACAACAATAACAAGAAGAGGAAGAGGCAGAAGAGCAACCTCACTTTCTAGCACTTCAACCACCACCACCAAACTACCAATATCAACAATTTCCAGAGGGATTCAACTGGGAACAACTGCAAGGAGATGTACACCAAATGAAGGGAGACCTACACCATCTGAGAGAAGATGTCAATCAACTCAAGGAGACTCAGCAACAACAAATGGAACCAAGTCAACCAGAACATTCAGCAACTCCAAGGGGGTTTTGAGAACCTCAAGGAGCAGCAAGATCAGATTAACTGGGGAGAGATGCAAGGCAGCCTGTGAATGATTCTGGAACGACAATTACAACAAATGGAGAGTCTTGCTGAATTCAGACACCTTTATGAAGCAAGAACTGTAGCCAGAGGGGAATATGATTGCTATGCACAAACAAAGTTGAGCTACCTGTGCAATGCAGTAGCTAACATGAACCCCAATTACCCCACCTATATGCAGAAATTGGAGGAACTCAGCTCAAGATAGGAAAAAATAGCATACCAGCACAAGGAGAACGTGAAATCTTACATGAAGAGGCTAGGATTCTGGAAGCCCAAGGATGCCAAAGCACAAGAAGGTTCCTCCAAGCCAGATGAAAGTGGCTCCTTCCCTTCCAAGAAGAAGGACAGAGGAAAGGGGCAAATGAACTGAAGATAAAGCTGCTCAAGACACTCTCTAATTTCTGAAATCCTGTTTTAAGCTTTTGTTCGATTTACTTTTTGAATAAATAATCATGCTAGGATAGTTTATGTTTTCTGCTTAGTTTTATTTCATGTTGAAGCCTTTATGAGTCCTCTAATTTACAAGAAAGAAAATGCCATGTATTTCAAGTCTTCATTTCAACATAAATAAAAGTAGAGCTTGTCTCTATAAGAGTTACTGTGAGTTGTGCAAAAATAAGAGTAAGAGAAACCAAGGCCAAGATTGATCATCCAATAAACTAAGAAATAAGAAACTAAGTGTAGAACCTTGAATAAACTAAAAAGAAAATGAGTCATGAAAAGCAACTAATCTTAGAAGGTATAACAAGAGAAGGTTAAGGGGTGTTCCTTGAATATCCATAGAACCAAGAAGTAGTAAGCAATAAAGACCCAAGGCTCTGAGCATCAACTACTGGGATGAGAAAGAAACATTAAAAGGCTCAAAAAGAATTAAAGATCCTAGTAGATGCTTGTGGTGAAGATGTGTTAAGAAGAGACCTGGGCATGTAAATTCTTAAGGGTGTTTCACTACTAGAAATAGAGCTTTTTTGGACGAATTTTGAGACGAAATTGAAATAAAATTCGAACAAATTAGAGACAAATTTTTTCTTTCAAACAAAATTGGAACGATTTTTTTTGTCCCAAAAAGCCTTGTTGCTAATTTACATTTTGTCCGAAATTTTGTCCGAAATTTTTTTCAGACGATTTTGTGACAGATTTTGAATAGGCATTTATCTACTAAATTTCTATCTATTATGATGTATTTTAGACGAATTTCAGACAAATTAGCTAACATAAAGACAACGTATTTCAGACAAATTTCAAACAAAAAATATACTTTATTTCAGACAAATTTCTAACGAATTTAGTCAAATATAACAAATTTTTTTCGAACAAATTTTAAACAAATCAAATATTTCTTTTCAATTAAATTTCAGACAAATTTAATTTAAAAGAATTTACGTATTTGAAACAAATTTCATACAAAACAAAAAATTATTTTCGCACAAATTTTCTACAAATTTAATATAATATTTCAAATAATTTTCATACAAAATAATTTGCTATTTAATAGATAAATATTTTAGAAAATAAATTGCATTCGATCTGCTTTCTATATTAAGATCATCATAATCATTTTTTTTTCATATTACATCATCGAAATTATAAACACATAATAAATTCATGAAAAAGTTAATTACCATAAAAGAGTTAAAAAAATATTTATTATTAAAATACTTTTGTCTATAAATGTAATCAAACTAAATAAGAAAAAAAATACTTAAACTAAAACAAAGAAAGCCTTTAAAAAGGTCAAATATCATGAATAAAATAAAATGTACTAACTAATTCACCTAAAAATTCCTTAATCTAAATCAAAAAAACATATACTCCAAATATCAATCACTCATATTATCATCACTAGAGCCTGTCCCAAGCTCATCTTCCGTGGCATCAGACAAGGTTGAAGGAAGTGGGAGATTCAACTTTTTATACAAAGCATGAATTGTCTTTTCAGTAGAACCAATTCTTTTCTGTTGAACTTTTAGTTGACGTCCTTGATCTTTTAACTTGTGCTCAGCATCTTTCAACTTAACCTTTTGCTCTTCATTGATCATTTCTTGCTCCTTTGCCTTTTCTTTCCACATGTGAAGTTCTTGCTCAATATTTAGATTGTCTTTGGCTGTCTCTGAACAATTTCTGGAATCCAACTTTGAAGAGAGATCTAAACCAAAAGTAGCTTTTTTTTTCCTTTGTCACAACTTCGTTCTAAATAGTGTAATCATCTAGTATATCTAGGCTTTCCTTAGATGCCTCAACATCTCCCTCATTATCCAAGGATAAAGCTACTTGAAAAAGTTCTGTCTTTCGCTTTTTTAATTCACCTTACAAAACCAATTCATTTTAATCGCAACTAAATATGCCATGAACAAATAAGTGACAATTATAGGTGACATAATAAGTGGCTTTATAGGTGACAATTATAGGTGACATACTATATAAGCATTGGACTCAGTTCTAATAGATAACATCCTTGAGCTGTTTCATACTAGCACACAAGCATATAAATTGCAGGTAAAGAAAAGAGCAAAGATTTAGAATAAGAATAATTAGGTGCAAAATGAGACATACAGCATCAAAACATATAACTTTTAAGTTGGTTAGTTATGAACAAAATTTTAGCACAAAATTCTATAAAACTCTATCAAATAATAATTGCCTAGAAACCAAAATGTCCTTACGTTACATTCTACCAACATCAAATTCAAAGGATTTTATCATAATATATATAAAAGTACTTTCTACCTAGAGAGGTGAACTATATGTATCAAATGAAGCCCATGAAGCCACTTTAGATTTTTAGTTATACTCTTCTTATTAGTTCTTACTGGTGCTTCTATGGTCCTCTCATCACATTCACTTCCTCGTATAGTATATTCATTCATGTATTCTAAAATCCCAACATGTACAACATTGAGCTTATTACACTGTTGGCCTTTCATACATTCAATTCCATACAAGATCTTAGGTCCTATAGCTGTATAGCAAAATTTTGCCTGAACTTAAGATGACTTTCCTATATCATTCATTAACAACACTCAAATCATCTCTCTATTTCATCCAACAGAGTACTATTATTTTTCCCCTTTAAGTAGATATCATGACAAGACACTCATTGAAATCACCTCGCTGTCAAGATTGATAAGTATGTAGAGATGATATCAGATCCAAATATAAATCTTAAAAATTTCGCAGAAGCTAGTCTTAGTTGCACTCCGACTCCACTTATACATTTTATTCAATACAAAAGAAATTATCAAACCTGCTAATTGGTATGCCTAAAAATCGTCCTTACTTTATACTTACCATGTACATTGAATTATCCTTGAATATTGTATAATTATAACCTACTCCATTGTGAGTAAAATTTTAAATTAGGAGGATCTATAGGAATACTTCTAAGAGGCTATATCATCACAATGTTACAATAACATTGCTTAACAATAGATAAAACTACAATATATACCCCATTTCATGTTAATTCTGAAATCCACGACAATCCAAGGATCCTATATCAGCTCATTTAATATCAAATCAAGAAAATCAACAACAATCCTTATAAGGCTGAGTAAAACTTCAAAGAATTAGAACAGAAACTCCCAAAGAAAGAAACCCTAACGTTTTGTAAAAAGGGAAGAAGCCCTGAGACAGTATCATGTATGTAATATCTAAGTTGAGGATGGCGTGCTCTCATACTCACAATAAATGTTGACCCTTGCAAAGGACGCACAAAGAGAAGAGGAGGCACGAACAATCAAGCGAAGGGGCGGTGTCTGAGGCTGGCAGGGGCGCGGGTTCTGAGACCGGCGAAGGTGAACACATTCAAGAGGCAGAGCGGTTGTTCGCAAGTGAAGGCTGGGAGTGCGATTAATGATGGTGGAGGTGGTCTGAGGTGCGAGATTGGAGGCTAGAGTGGTGGATATCTGATGAGCGGATAATTTATACGCTTTTTGGCATTGTTTTTAGTATATTTTTAGTAGAATCTAGTTACTTTTAGGGATGTTTTCATTAGTTTTTATGTTAAATTCACATTTCTGGACTTTACTATGAGTTTCTGTGTTTTTTTGTGATTTCAGGTATTTTCTGGCTGAAATTGAGGAACTTGAGCAGAAATCAGATTTAGAGGTTGAAGAAGGACTGCTGATGTTGTTGGATTCTGACCTCCCTACACTCAAAATGGATTTTCTGGAGCTACCAAACTCGAAATGGCGCACTTCCAATTGCGTTGGAAAGTAGACATCCGGGGCTTTCCAGAAATATATAATAATCCATACTTTGGCCAAGAATAGATGACGTAAACCGGCGTTCAACACCAGCTTTCTACCCAACTCTGGCGTCCAGCGCCAGAAAAGGAGCCAAAACCAGAGTTGAACGCCCAAACTGGCACAAAAGCTGGCGTTCAACTCCAAGAAAGACCTCTACACGTGCAACACTCAAGCTCAGCCCAAACACACACCAAGTGGGCCCCGGAAGTGGATTTATGCATCAATTACTTACTCATGTAAACCCTAGTAGCTAGTATATTATAAATAGGACCTTTTACTAGTCTTTTTGACATCCTGGATTGTATTTTGATCCTGTGATCAAGTTTTAGGGGGCTGGCCATCTCGGCCATGCCTGGACCTTTCACTTATGTATTTTCAACGGTAGAGTTTCTACACTCCATAGATTAAGGTGTGGAGCTCTGCTGTTCCTCAAAGATTAATGCAAAGTACTACTGTTTTCTATTCAATTCATCTTATTTCACTTCTAAGATATCCATTCGCACCCAAGAACGTGAAGAAGGTGATGATTATGTGTGACGCTCATCACCATTCTCCCCTATGAACACGTGCCTGACAAACACTTCCGTTCTACATGAAATAAGCTAGAATGAATATCTCTTAGATCTCCTAACCAGAATCTTCGTGGCATAAGCTAGAATGAGGGCGGCATTCAAGAGAATCCGGAAAGTCTAAACCTTGTCTGTGGTATTCCGAGTAGGATTCGATGAATGAATGACTGTGACGAGCTTCAAACTCGCGAGTGCTGGGCGTTAGTGACAGACGCAAAAGGAGGGTGAATCCTATTCTAGCATGATCGAGAACCGACAGATGATTAGCCGTGCTGTGACAGAGCATGTGAGCATATTTTTCACTGAGAGGAGAGGATGTAGCCACTGACAACGGTGATGCCCTTGCATAAAGCCAGCCATGGAAAGGAGTAAGACTGATTGGATGAAGATAGCAGGAAAGCAGAGATTCAGAGGAACAACCGCATCTCTATACGCTTATCTGAAATTCTCACCAATGAATTACATAAGTATCTCTATCCCTATTTTATTAATTAATATTCGAAAACCACATAACTGTTTTATATCTGCCTGACTGAGATTTGCAAGGTGACCATAGCTTGCTTCATACCAACAATCTCCGTGGGATTCGATCCTTACTCACGTAAGGTATTACTTGGACGACCCAGTGCACTTGCTGGTTAGTTATACGGAGTTGTGAACCATGGTCTTGGCATCAAGTTTTTGGCGCCATTTCCAGGGAAAGAGAGAGCAATGAATTTTACATAATTAAAGTGTAATCGCGATTCCGCGCACAACACCAAACTTAAATTGTTGCTTGTCCCCAAGCAACTGAAAATCAAATAGGATAAAAAGAAGAGAATATACTATAAATTCCAAACTATCAATGAAATATAGCTTCAATCATATGAGCGGGACTTATAGCTTTTTGCCTCTTGAATAGTTTTGGCATCTCACTTTATCCATTGAAGTTCAGAATGATTGGCATCTATAGGAACTCAGAGTTCAGATAGTGTTATTGATTCTCCTAGTTCAGTATGATGATTCTTGAACACAACTTCTTTATGAGTCTTGGCCGTGGCCCTAAGCACTTTGTTTTCCAGTATTACCACCGGATACATAAATGCCACAGACACATAATTGGGTGAACCTTTTCAGATTGTGACTCAGCTTTGCTAAAGTCCCCAATTAGAGGTGTCCAGGGTTCTTAAGCACACTCTTCTTTTGCTTTGGACCTTGACTTTAACCGCTCAGTCTCAAGTTTTCACTTGACACCTACACGCCACAAGCACATGGTTAGGGACAGCTTGGTTTAGCCGCTTAGACCAGGATTTTATTCCTTTAGGCCCTCCTATCCACTGATGCTCAAAGCCTTGGGATCCTTTTTATTTCCCTTGCCTTTTGGTTTTAAGGGTTATTGGCTTTTTGCTCTTTCCTCTTGGTTTTAAGAGCTTTTGGCTTTTTCTGCTTGCTTTTTCTTTTTCTTTCTATTCTTTTTTCGCCTAATTTTTTTTTTCTGCAAGCTTTGTTCTTTGCTGATTTTTCTTGCTTCAAGAATCATTTTTATGATTTTTCAGATTATCAAATAACATGTTTCCTAGTCATCATTCTTTCAAGAGCCAACATATTTAACATTCTTAAACAACAACTTCAAAAGACATATGCACTGTTCAAGCATTCATTCAGAAAACAAGAAGCATTGTCACCACATCAATATAATTAAGCTAAGTTCAAGGATAAATTCGAAACTCATGTACTTCTTGTTCTTTTGAATTAAAACATTTTTCATTTAAGAGAGGTGATGGATTTATAGGACATTCATAACTTTAAGACAAAGTTACTAACTACTAATAATCATGTAATGAAGACACAAACATAGATAAGCACATAATATAGAAAACGAAAAACAGAAGAAATAAGAACAAGGAATGAATCCACCTTAGTGATGGTGGCGTTTCCTTCTTGAGGAACCAATGATGTCCTTGAGCTCTTCTATGTCTCTTCCTTGTCTTTGTTGCTCCTCCCTCATTGCTTTTTGATCTTCTCTTATTTCATGAAGCATGATGGAGTGCTCTTGATGTTCCACCCTTAGTTGCTTCCAATAATTGTGTGGAAGAAAATGTATCCCCTGAGGTATCTCAGGGATCTCTTGATTTGCAGTCAAATGTTCTACCACTGAGCTATAGACTCTTGATGGAAGATTTTGTCTTCCCTTTCCTCTTTCTAGAGGTTTCTCTGGCCTTAGGTGCCATCAATGGTTATGGAAAAAAACAAAAAAAGCTATGCTTATACCACACCAAACTTAGAATGTTGCTCGCCCTCGAGCAAAAGAAGAAAGAATAGAAGAAGAAGAAGAAGATATGGAGGAGATGGATGGATGTGTGTATTCGGCCATATGGCTGGGATTGGGTGGGAGAGAGATGTTGAATTTTGAAGGTAGTGGGTGTATGGATGTGAGTGGTAAATGGAAAACAGAAGGGATGATCATGAATGGGAAGAGAGATGATGAGGTAGGTGGGGATCCTGTGGGGTCCACAGATCCTGAGATGATCCTGTGGGGTCCACAGATCCTGAGGTGTCAAGGCATTTACATCCCTGCACCAATTTAGGCATGTAAAATGCCCTTGCATACAACTCTGGGCGTTCAGCGCCAGGTTGGTACCCATTTTGGGCGTTCAACGCCCATTTGTTGCCATTTCTGGCGTTGAACGCCAGAACCATGCTTGTTCTGGGCGTTCAGCGCCAGGATGCTGCCCATTTTGGGCGTTTAGTGCCAGAACCATGCTCTGTTCTGGCGTTGAACGCCAGACAGATACTCCTCCAGGGTGTGATTTTTCTTCTGCTGTTTTCGATTCCGTTTTTGATTTTTTTGTTTATTTTGTGACTCCACATGATCATGAACCTATAAAGACATATAACTAAGAAAAATATAGTTAGATAAATAAAAATTGGGTTGCCACCCAATAAGCGCTTCTTTAATGTCAATAGCTTGACAGTGGGCTCTCATGGAGCCTCACAGATGTGCAGAGCTTTGTTGAGACTCTCCAACACCAAACTTAGAGTTTGGATATGGGAGTTCAACATCAAACTTAGAGTTTGGTTGTGGCCTCCCAACACCAAACTTAGAGTTTGACTGTGGGGGCTCTGGTTGACTCTGCTTTGAGAGAAGCTTTTTCTGCTTCCTCTCCATGGTTGCAGAGGGAGATCCTTGAGTTTTAAACACAAGGGATTCCTTATTCCATTGAAGGACTATTTCACCTCTGTCAACATCAATCACAATTCTTGCTGTGGCCAGGAAAGGTCTTCCTAGGATGATGGATTCATTCTCTTCCTTTCTAGTATCCAGGACTATGAAATCAGCAGGGATGTAAAGGCCTTCAACCTTCACTAACACGTCCTCTACTTATCCATAAGCCTGTTTTCTTGAATTATCTGCCATCTCTAATGAGATTCTAGCAGCTTGCACCCCATAGATTCCCAGTTTCTCTATTACAGAGAGGGGTATGAGGTTTATCCCTGAACCAAGGTCACACAGAGCCTTGAAGATCATGGTGCCTATGGTACAAGGTATTATGAACTTTCCAGGATCCTGTCTCTTCTGAGGCAATGTCAGTTGATCCAGATCACTTAGTTCATTGATGAACAAGGGAGGTTCAACTTCCCAAGTATCAATGCCAAATAATTTGGCATTCAGCTTCATGATTGCACCAAGAAACTTGGCAGTTTGCTCTTCAGTAACATCCTCATTCTCTTCAGAAGAGGAATACTCATCAGAGCTCATGAAGGGCATAAGGAGGTTCAATGGGATCTCTATGGTCTCTAGATGAGCCTCAGAGTCCTTTGGTTCCTCAGAGGGAAGCTCCTTATTGGTCACTGGACGTCCCAAGAGGTCTTCCTCCTTGGAATTCACGTCCTCTCCTCTCCTCATAGGTTCGGCCATGATGCTTATGTCAATGGCCTTGCACTCTCCTTTTGGGTTCTCTTCTGTATTGCTTGGGAGAGTACTAGGAGGGATTTCAGTGATCCTCTTACTCAGCTGGCCCACTTGTGCTTCCAAATTTCTAATGGAAGACCTTGTCTCATTCATGAAACTCACAGTGGCCTTAGATAGATCAGAGACTAAGTTTGCTAAATTAGAAGTATTTTGTTCAGAGTTCTCTGTCTGTTGCAGAGTGGATGATGGAAAAGGTTTATTATTGTTAAACATGTTTCTTCCACCAATATTAAAGCCTTGTTGAGGCTTTTGATCCTTCCATGAGAAATTTGGATGATTTCTCCATGATGAGTTATAGGTGTTTCCATAAGGTTCACCTAAGTAATTCACCTCTGCTATTGCAGGGTTCTCAGGATCATAAGCTTCTTCTTCATAAGAAGCCTCTTGAGTACTGTTGGATGCAGCTTGCATTCCATTCAGACTCTGAGAGATCATATTGACTTGCTGAGTCAATATTTTGTTCTGAGCCAATATGGCATTCAGAGTATCAATTTCAAGAACTCCCTTCTTCATAGGCATCCCATTATTCACAGGATTCCTCTCAGAAGTGTACATGAACTGGTTATTAGCAACCATGTCAATGAGTTCTTGAGCTTCTGTAGGCGTTTTCTTTAGGTGAATGGATCCACCTGCAGAAGTATCTAATGACATCTTTGATAACTCAGACAGACCATCATAGAATATATCCAGGATGGTCCATTCTGAAAGCATGTCAGAAGGACACTTTTTGGTCAACTGTTTGTATCTTTCCCAAGCTTCATAGAGGGATTCACCTTCTTTCTGTCTGAAGGTTTGAACATCCACTCTAAGCTTGCTCAGCTTTTGAGAAGGAAAGAACTTGGCTAAGAAAGCCGTGACCAGCTTATCCCAAGAGTTCAGGCTGTCTTTGGGTTGAGAGTCCAACCACACTCTAGCTCTGTCTCTTACAGCAAAAGGGAAAAGCATGAGCCTGTAGACTTCAGGATCTACTCCATTAGTCTTAACAATATCACATATCTGCAAGAATTTAGTTAAGAACTGAAAAGGATCTTCAGATGGAAGTCCATGAAACTTGCAGTTCTGCTGCATCAGAGAAACTAATTGAGGTTTCAGCTCAAAGTTGTTTGCTCCAATAGCAGGAATGGAGATGCTTCTTCCATGTAAATTGGAATTAGGTGCAGTAAAGTCACCAAGCATCTTCCTTACATTATTATTATTTTTGGCTGCCATCTCCTCTTCCTGTTCAAAAATTTCTGAAAGGTTATCTCTGGATTGTTGTATTTTAGCTTCTCTTAGTTTCCTTTTCAGAGTCCTTTCAGGTTCTGGATCTGCTTCCACAAGAATGTTCTTATCCTTGCTCCTGCTCATATGACAAAGAAGAGGGCACAGAAAAATAATAATAATAATAATAATAGAGATCCTTTATACCACAGTATAGGGATCCCTGTGTGAGTAGAAGAAGAGGGGGAGACAAAGAATGTAATGTAATGGAAGAAATACAACTGTGAGGAGGGTTGAGATGTGAGATGAGATGTTAGTAAATGAATAAATAAATAGAATAAGATGGGAGAGGGAGAATTTTCGAAAAATATTTTTGAAAAAGAGTTAGTGATTTTCGAAAATGGTTTTTTGAAAAATGTTAGTATTTTTCGAAAATTTTTAAAATAAAAAATAAAAATAAGAATAATTAGTTAATTAAAAAGAAATTTTTGAAAAAGAGGGAAGATATTTTCGAAAATTAGAGAGAGAGATTTAGTTAGGTAGTTTTGAAAAAGTTAAGAAATAAACAAAAAGTTAGTTAGTTAGTTGAAACAAATTTTGAAAGGATAAGAAGTTAGAAGGTTGGAAAAGATATTTTGAAATTAGATTTTTGAAAAAGATAAGATGAGAAGATATTTTTGAAAAGATATGATAGAAATTAGTTTTTGAAAAAAGATTTGATTTTTAAAATCACAATTAATGACTTGATTCATAAGAAATCACAAGATATGATTCTAGAACTCAAAGTTTGAATCTTTCTTAACAAGCAAGTAACAAACTTGAAATTTTTGAATCAAAACATTAATTGTTATTGTTATTTTCGAAAATTATTTGATAAAAATAAGAAAAAGATTTTTGAAAAATATTTTTGGAATTTTCGAAAATAACTAAGAAATTTGAAAAAGATTTGATTTTTGAAAAAGATTTTGAAAAAGATAAGATTTTTAAAATGAAAATTTGATTTGACTCATAAAAACAACTTGATTTTAAAAACTTTTGAAAAATTCAAATCTAATTTTCGAATTTATGAGAGAAAAAGAGGGAAAGATATTTTTTTTTTTTGAATTTTTATGATGGGAGAGAAAAACACTAAAAAGATGCAATGCATGAAATTTTTAGATCAAAACATGTGATGCATGCAAGAATGCTATGAATGTCAAGATGAACACCAAGAACACTATGAATGTCAAGATGAACATCATAGACACAATTTTGAAAAACTTTTAATGCAAAGAAAACATGCAAGACACCAAACTTAGAATTCTTTAATGCTTAGACACTAAGAATTCAAGAATGCATATGAAAAACACCAAACAACACAAAACAAAAAATCATCAAGATCAAACAAGAAGACTTACCAAGAACAACTTGAAGATCATGAAGAACACTATGAATGCATGAAATTTTCGAAAAATGCAAGATGCACATGCAATTGACACCAAACTTATAACATGACTCAAGACTCAAACAAGAAACAGAAAAATATTTTTGATTTTTATGATTTTCTAAATTTTTTTGGATTTTTTTCGAAAATTATTTGTAAAAGAAAAAATAAGGATTCCAAAATTTTTAATATGAATTCCAGGAATCTTGCCATGTTAGTCTAAAGCTTCAGTCCAGGAATTAGACATGGCTCACTAGCCAGCCAAGCTTCAGCATTTTAACATCAGAGTATATTGCTCTTGATAACAAATTGCAAGCCTCAGTCTAAATAAATTTAGACATGGCTTTACAGCCAGCCAGGCTTCACATGCTTCATGAAACACTAGAATTCATTCTTAAAAATTTTGAATAAATTTTTTTTTGAAAACATTTTTAGTATTATTTTTTTTTTTCGAAAACAAAAGAAAAATTTTTTGAAAGATTTTTGAAAAATTTTTTGAAAATAAAACAAAAAGAAAATTACCTAATCTGAGCAATAGGATGAACCGTCAGTTGTCCAAACTCGAACAATCCCCGGCAACGGCGCCAAAAACTTGGTACGCGGAATCGCGATTACACTTTAATTATGTAAAATTCATTGCTCTTTCTTTCCCTGGAAATGGCGCCAAAAACTTGATGCCAAGACCATGGTTCACAACTCCGTGTAACTAACCAGCAAGTGCACTGGGTCGTCCAAGTAATACCTTACGTGAGTAAGGGTCGAATCCCACAGAGATTGTTGGTATGAAGCAAGCTATGGTCACCTTGCAAATCTCAGTCAGGCGGATATAAAATAGTCATGTGGTTTTCGAATATTAATTAATAAAATAGGGATAGAGATACTTATGTAATTCATTGGTGAGAATTTCAGATAAGCGTATAGAGATGCAGTTGTTCCTCTGAATCTCTGCTTTCCTGCTATCTTCATCCAATCAGTCTTACTCCTTTCCATGGCTGGCTTTATGCAAGGGCATCACCGTTGTCAGTGGCTACATCCCCTCCTCTCAGTGAAAAATATGCTCACATGCTCTGTCACAGCACAGCTAATCATCTGTCGGTTCTCGATCATGCTGGAATAGGATTCACCCTCCTTTTGCATCTGTCACTAACGCCCAGCACTCGCGAGTTTGAAGCTCGTCACAGTCATTCATTCATCGAATCCTACTCGGAATACCACAGACAAGGTTTAGACTTTCTGGATTCTCTTGAATGCCGCCAACATTCTAGCTTACGCCACGAAGATTCTGGTTAGGAGATCTAAGAGATATTCATTCTAGCTTATTTCATGTAGAATGGAAGTGTTTGTCAGGCACGTGTTCATAGGGGAGAATGGTGATGAGCGTCACACATAATCATCACCTTCATCACGTTCTTGAGTGCGAATGGATATCTTAGAAGCGAAATAAGATGAATTGAATAGAAAACAGTAGTACTTTGCATTAATCTTTGAGGAACAGTAGAGCTCCACACCTTAATCTATGGAGTGTAGAAACTCTACCGTTGAAAATACATAAGTGAAAGGTCCAGCCATGGCCGACATGGCCAGCCCCCTAAAACGTGATCACAGGATCAAAATACAATCCAGGATGTCAAAAAGACTAGTAAAAGGTCCTATTTATAATAAACTAGCTACTAGGGTTTACATGAGTAAGTAATTGATGCATAAATCCACTTATGGGGCCCACTTGGTGTGTGTTTAGGCTGAGCTTGAGTGTTTCACGTGTAGAGGTCTTTCTTGGAGTTGAACGCCAGCTTTTGTGCCAGTTTGGGCGTTCAACTCTGGTTTTGGCTCCTTTTCTGGCGCTGGACGCCAGAGTTGGATAGAAAGCTGGCGTTGAACGCCTGTTTACATCGTCTATTCTTGCCCAAAGTATGGACTATTATATATTGCTGGAAAGCCCTGGATATCTACTTTCTAACGCAATTGGAAGCGCGCCATTTCGAGTTCTGTAGCTCCAGAAAATCTATTTTGAGTGCAGAGAGGTCAGAATCCAACAGCATCAGCAGTCCTTCTTCAACCTCTGAATCTGATTTCTGCTCAAGTCCCTCAATTTCAGCCAGAAAATACCTGAAATCAAAAAAACACACAAACTCATAGTAAAGTCCAGAAATATGAATTTAACATAAAAACTAATGAAAACATCCCTAAAAGTAACTAGATTCTACTAAAAACATACTAAAAACAATGCCAAAAAGCGTATAAATTATCCGCTCATCAATATCTGAGATCAGAGACGGGAGGCAGAGCACGAGTGGCGAAGCACCAGCGGCGAAGTACGAGTGGCAATGCACAGACAGAGGCAGAGGACGCAGATGGAGCGCGATGCACGAGCGGCAATCACAGACCAGAGACAGAGCACGCACAGAAGGAGGGAGAAGGAGATGAAGAACTAACCCTAAAACGGTGAAACCAAAAGACGGTTCTGAAAAAAGTTTTGGTTTTTGGCATGGTAACCTAGATGTGATATTAGTAGGGAGAAGGCACTCAAAAATTGAAATCCCCTGAAAATAAAAGGCGGTTTTGATAAAATTTTGATTTTTGGCGCAAAGTAAATAATAAGTAGTATTAAAATAACTATGTATATTTTAAATTTTTTAAATTAAAATTATATTTAATTTTTAATATCAAATTAAAAAAAGATAAAATTACAACAAAAATATACTCCATAAATTATAGAATATAATATCTAAAAGATAAATATTTTAAAAAAATTATGTCTAATATTAATTTTAAAATATTTAAATTAAATCATGTTCTTAAATCTTTGTTATATAATAATCTGAAAAGATAAATATTTAGTAAAATTAATATTCGAAATTAAAAATTCTTTTTATATTAATAAATAATATAGATAAGATAAGATAACTGCCTTGAATTATATAAACAGGAGCCAAAGACCCTTCAGTTACATTCCTCATTTCACACACATAATTTATTTTTAAGTTTTTATATATGTGATTCTTTTAGATACACTTTATCTTAAATTTGTTACAAAACTAAATTTTAAATTATTATAACGTAAATAATTAAAAGAATAAATTAAAAAATAATAGACTAATTTAAAATATAAACAATTTATACTAAATGTTAAAATTTTTCAACAAATATTTGAAATTTGTTTGAAAACTGATGCACTTTCAAACAGAATTTAGAAATGATGTTATTTTCATCCCAAATTTGTGGGAAAAAAATTTTAGCTACTTCGAAGGGTTAGCTATAGTAAAAACATTTAAGACTAATTATAGACAAATTTGGGATAGAATTAACATTTTGAATGCGTCCCAAATCCGTTTGAAGTTATTACGCATATTCAGATGGAATATGGACGAATTATAGTTTTTGTCCAAAATGTATTGCTAATTTGTATGAAAATTTTGGCGCCACCAAAAAAAAATTTGGCGCCAAAATTTGGGACAAAATTTAGACAAATTTAGGACAGAATATATTATTCCAATGTCCCCACTAAAAGTTGTTCAATATTTATCTCAAATTTGTCCGAAATGAAAAAGTCATTCAGATGGAATAAATTTTGTTTGAAATTTTTGTCCGAAAAAATCTTTTTTCTACTAGTGCAATACCCAGTACCCTAAAACCAACTGGTTTGGGAGTGCTAATTGAAAGCCTAATTAAAGGGTTGTCTTGAGATAAAACACTTAGAGTCGTAGTCAAGAAAGCAAAATAACTCTTACTACTTCAAGGTGACAATCAATAAAAAGGACCCCTAAAGCCTATACTTGAAAGAACCCTCAAAGATCTAAGAGTTTTTCATGACATTAAAACATTCATACATGTGTTGAACACTTAGCCCTACCCTTAGTTATGTTGCAATCATTCATGGCCAAGACCTCAAGTTATAAAGGTGATCACATTAATTTGCTTGGGACAAGCAAAGCTTAAGTTTGGTGTTGTGATGACTTGCATCATCTACCCTTCTTTCTTGCATAAAGAGGACCATAAAAGAGCATAAATCTCATTTGATCAGTACAATTCATGCATTATTTGATGAATATTATGGTACACTACTTTGAGATGAGTTGTGCTGAATTTCAAGTGAAAAAAACATCAAAAATGGGAAGAAAGCAACAAGAAGCTGGGCGTGTGAAACTGGTGTGCCACTTGGGAGCAAATGCCACAAAAATGCACTGGCGTGGCACGCCAGGAGCTAGGCGTGGCATGCCAGTACTAAATTCCAGAGGAGAAGTTCAAGAATGCATGTGGGCGTGGCACGCCAGGTTGGGCGTGGCACGCCTAACCCATCAGCTACTATAGGCGTGCCACTTGAGCTAAGGGGCGTGGCACGGCAACTCACCACTCCAGGAACAACCTTCACTATGGCATGCCACTTGGTATCGAAGGCGTGGCACGCCAGCTCCAAAAATTCACTTGGGTGTGCCACTTGAGAATCCAGGCATGACATGCCAATCTTGAAGAGTCCACAAATATATGGGCGTGCCACTTGAGCAGCATGGCGTGGCACGCTGGTACAATAATCCAGAGAAGGGGCTGAAGGCAATTGAAGACTGGGCGTGCCACTTGAGGTCGAAGGCATGGCATGCCAACCTCTCAATCTCACTTAGGTGTGCCACTTGAGTTTGTGGCGTGGCACGCCAATGCACAAAGAGACCAAAGCAAGGGCTGGGCGTGCCACTTGATGTCGAAGGCTGATGAGCGGATAATTTATACGCTTTTTGGCATTGTTTTTAGTATGTTTTTAGTAGGATCTAGTTAGTTTTAGGGATGTTTTCATAAGTTTTTATGTTAAATTCACATTTCTGGACTTTACTATGAGTTTGTGTGTTTTTCTGTGATTTCAGGTATTTTCTAGCTGAAATTGAGGGACTTGAGCAGAAATCAGATTCAGAGGTTGAAAAAGGACTGCTGATGCTGTTGGATTCTGACCTCCCTGCACTCAAAGTGGATTTTCTGGAGCTACAGAACTCAAAATGGCGCGCTTCCAATTGCGTTGGAAAGTAGACATCCAGGGCTTTCCAGCAATATATAATAGTCCATACTTTGGCCAAGAATTGACGACGTAAACTGGCGTTCAACGCCAGCCTTCTGCCCAAATCTGGCGTCCAGCGCCAGAAAAGGATCCAAAACCAGAGTTGAACGCCCAAACTGGCACAGAAACTGGCGTTCAACTCCACAAATGGCCTCTGCACGTGCAACACTCAGGCTCAGCCCAAACACACACCAAGTGGGCCCCGGAAGTGGATTTATGCATCAATTACTTACTCATGTAAACCCTAGTAGCTAGTTTATTATAAATAGGACCTTTTACTATTGTATTAGGCATCTTTGGATCTTTGGATTACCTTATGATCCTTTGATCACGTTTTAGGGGGCTGGCCATCTCGGCCATGCCTGGACCTTCACTTATGTATTTTTAACGGTAGAGTTTCTACACTCCATAGATTAAGGTGTGGAGCTCTGCTGTTCCTCAAAGATTAATGCAAAGTACTACTGTTTTCTATTCAATTCTTCTTATTTCGCTTCTAAGATATCCATTCGCACCCAAGAACGTGATGAAGGTGATGATTATGTGTGACGCTCATCACCATTCTCCCCTATGAACGCGTGCCTGACAAACACTTCTGTTCTACATGAATTAAGCTAGAATGAGTATCTCTTAGATCTCCTAACCAGAATCTTCGTGGCGTAAGCTAGAATGATGGCGGCATTCAAGAGAATCCGGAAGGTCTAAACCTTGTCTGTGGTATTCTGAGTAGGATTCAATGATTGAATGACTGTGACGAGCTTCAAACTCGCGATTGTTGGGCGTTAGTGACAGACGCAAAAGGAGGGTGAATCCTATTCCAGCATGATCGAGAACCGACAGATGAATAGCCGTGCCGTGACAGGGTGCGTGAGCATATTATTCACTGAGAGGAGGGGATGTAGCCACTGACAACGGTGATGCCCTTGCATAAAGCCAGCCATGGAAAGGAGTGAGACTGATTGGATGAAGGTAGCAGGAAAGCAGAGGTTCAGAGGAACGAAAAGCATCTCCATTCGCTTATTTGAAATTCCTACCAATGATTTACATAAGTACCTCTATCCTTATTCTATTATTTATTATTCGAAAACACCATTATCACTTTATATCTGCCTGACTGAGATTTACAAGGTGACCATAGCTTGCTTCATACCAACAATCTCCGTGGGATTCGACCCTTACTCACGTAAGGTATTACTTGGACGACCCAGTGCACTTGCTGGTTAGTTGTATCGAAGTTGTGACAATTATGAATTAAGATCAGAGCACCAAGTTTTTGGCGCCGTTGCCGGGGATTGTTTGAGTCTGGACAACTGACGGTTCATCTTGTTGCTCAGATTAGGTAATTTTCTTTTTATTTTCTTTTCAAAAATTTTTCAAAAATAATTTCAAAAATCTCTCATCTGTTTTCGAAAAAAATAAAAATGTTTTCAAAAAAAAAAATTATTCAAAATTTTTAAGAATGAATTCTAGTGTTTCATGAAGCATGAGAAGCCTGGCTGGCTGTAAAGCCATGTCTAAATTCTTTTGGACTGAGGCTTGCAATTTGTTATCAAAGAGCAATATACTCTCGTGTTAAAGACTAAAGCTTGGCTGGCCATTGGCCATGTCTAGTGTTTTGGACTGGAGCTTTCTTTGAAAGCTTGGCTGGCTAGTGAGCCATGTCTAATTCCTGGACTGAAGCTTTAGACTAAGAATGCAAGATTCCTGGAATTCATATTAAAAATTTTGGAATCCTTATTTTTCTTTTTCATATTATTTTCGAAAAAATCCAAAAAAAAAAATTAGAAAATCATAAAAATCAAAAATATTTTCTGTTTCTTGTTTGAGTCTTGAGTCATATCATAAGTTTGGTGTCACTTGCATATGCATCTTGCATTTTTCGAAAATATCATGCATTCATAGTGTTCTTCATGATCTTCAAGTTGTTCTTGGTAAGTCTTCTTGTTTGATCTTGATGATTTTTTTGTTTTGTGTCTTTTCATGTTTATCATATGCATTCTTGAATTCTTAGTGTCTAAGCATTAAAGAATTCTAAGTTTGGTGTCTTGCATGTTTTCTCTGCATTAAAATTTTTTCAAAAATATGTTCTTGATGTTCATCATGACATTTAAAGTGTTCTTGGTGTTCATCTTGACATTCATAGCATTCTTGCATGCATTCATTGTTTTGATCTAAAAAATTTCATGCATTGCATCCTTTTTGTGTTTTTCTCTTGCATCATAAAAATTCAAAAATCAAAAAAATATCTTTCCCTTTTTCTCTCATCAAATTCGAAAATTTGGATTGACTTTTTCAAAAATTTTTAAAATCAAATTGTTTCTCATGAGTCAAACCAAATTTTCAATTTGAAAATCTTATCTTTTTCAAAATCTTTTTCAAAAATCAAATCTTTTTCAAAATTCTTAGATATTTTCGAAAATTCCAAAAATATTTTTCTTATTTTTAAATCAAATTTTCGAAAATAACATAATCAATTAATGTTTTGATTCAAAAATTTGAAGTTTGTTACTTGCTTGTTAAGAAAGATTCAAACTTTAAGTTCTAGAATCATATCTTGTGATTTCTTATGAATCAAGTCATTAATTGAGATTTTAAAAGTCAAATCTTTTTCAAAACTAACTTCAATCATATCTTTTCAAAAATATCTTCCTATCTTATCTTTTTCAAAAAATATCTTTTCAAAATATCTTTTCTAACTTCCTAACTTCTTATCTTTTCAAAAATTTGTTTCAACTAACTAACTAACTTTTTGTTTGTTTCTTAACTTTTTCAAAACTACCTAACTAACTCTCTCTCTCTAATTTTCGAAAATATCTTCCCTCTTTTTCAAAATTTCTTTTTAATTAACTAATTATTTTTATTTTTTATTTTTGATTTCAAAAATTTTCGAAAATTACTAACATTTTTCAAAAAAAAAACCAATTTTCAAAAATCACTAACTCCTTTTCAAAAATAATTTTCGAAAAATTCCCTCCTTCTCTCTCATCCTATTCTATTTATTCATTCATATCCTAACATCTCATCTCACATCTCTTCCATCCGTACAGTTGTGTTTCTTCCTTTACATCACATTCTTTGTCTCCCCCTCTTTTCTTCCACTCAAAAAGGGATCCCTATACTGTGGTATAAAGGATCTCTATTATTATTATTATTTTTCTGTGCCTTCTTCTTTGTCATATGAGCAGGAGCAGGGATAAGAACATTCTTGTGGAAGCAGATCCAGAACCTGAAAGGACTCTGAAGAGAAAATTAAGAGAAGCTAAAATACAACAATCCAGAGATAACCTTTCAGAAATTTTTGAACAGGCAGAGGAGATGGCAGCCGAAAATAATAATAATGTAAGGAAGATGCTTGGTGACTTCACTGCACCTAATTCCAATTTACATGGAAGAAGCATCTCCATTCCTGCCATTGGAGCAAACAACTTTGAGCTGAAACCTCAATTAGTTTCTCTAATGCAGCAGAACTGCAAGTTTCATGGACTTCCATCTGAAGATCCTTTTCAGTTCTTAACTGAATTCTTGCAGATATGTGATACTGTTAAGACTAATGGAGTAGATCCTGAAGTCTACAGGCTCATGCTTTTCCCTTTTGCTGTAAGAGACAGAGCTAGATTATGGTTGGATTCTCAACCCAAAGACAGCCTGAACTCTTGGGATAAGCTGGTCACGGCTTTCTTAGCCAAGTACTTTCCTCCTCAAAAGCTGAGCAAGCTTAGAGCTGATGTTCAAACCTTCAGACAGAAAGAAGGTGAATCCCTCTATGAAGCTTGGGAAAGATACAAACAGTTGACCAAAAAGTGTCCTTCTGACATGCTTTCAGAATGGACCATCCTGGATATATTCTATGATGGTTTATCTGAGCTATCAAAGATGTCACTGGACACCTCTGCAGGTGGATCCATTCACCTAAAGAAAACGCCTGCAGAAGCTCAAGAACTCATTGACATGGTTGCTAATAACCAGTTCATGTACACTTCTGAAAGGAATCCTGTAAGCAATGGGACGCCTATGAAGAAGGGAGTTCTTGAAGTTGATACTCTGAATGCCATACTGGCTCAGAACAAAATATTGACTCAGCAAGTCAATATGATTTCTCAGAGTCTGCATGGAATGCAAGCTGCATCCAACAGTACTCAAGAGGCATCTTCTGAAGAAGAAGCCTATGATCCTGAGAACCCTGCAATAGCAGAGGTGAACTACTTAGGTGAACCTTATGGAAACACCTATAACTCAACATGGAGAAATCATCCAAATTTCTCATGGAAGGATCAAAGGCCTCAACAAGGCTTTAATAATGGTGGAAGAAACAGGTTTAGCAATAGCAAGCCTTTTCCATCATCAACTTAGCAACAGACAGAGAACTCTGAACAAAATGCTTCTAATTTAGCAAATCTAGTCTCTGATCTATCCAAGGCCACTATAAGTTTCATGAATGAAACAAGATCTTCTATTAGAAATCTGGAAGCACAAGTGGGCCAGCTGAGTAAAAGGATCACTGAAATCCCTCCTAGTACTCTCCCAAGCAATACAGAAGAGAACCCAAAAGGAGAGTGCAAGGCCATTGACATAAGCGCCATGGCCGAACCTGTGAGGAGAGGAGAGGACGTGAATCCCAAGGAGGAAGACCTCCTGGGACGTCCAGTGGTCAATAAGGAGCTTCCCTCTGGGGAATCAAAGGACTCTGAGGCTCATCTAGAGACTATAGAGATCCCATTGAACCTCCTTATGCCCTTCATGAGCTCTGATGAGTATTCCTCTTCTGAAGAGAATGAGGATGTCACTGAAGAGCAAACTGCCAAGTTTCTTGGTGCAATCATGAAGCTGAATGCCAAATTATTTGGCATTGATGCTTGGAAAGTTGAACCTCCCTTGTTCATCAATGAACTAAGTGATCTGATTCAACTGACATTGCCTCAGAAGAGACAGGATCCTGGAAAGTTCATAATACCCTGTACCATAGGCACCATGATCTTTAAGGCTCTGTGTGACCTTGGTTCAGGAATAAACCTCATGCCCCTCTCTGTAATAGAGAAACTGGGAATCTATGGGGTGCAAGCTGCTAAAATCTCACTAGAGATGGCAGACAGCTCAAGAAAATAGGCTTATGGACAAGTAGAAGATGTATTAGTAAAGGTTGAGGGACTTTACATACCTACTGATTTCATAGTCCTGGATACTGGAAAGAAAGAGGATGAATCCATCATCCTAGGAAGACCTTTCCTGGCCACAGCAAGAGCTGTGATTGATGTTGACAGAGGTGAAATAGTCCTTCAATGGAATGAGAACTCCCTTGTATTCAAAACTCAAGGATCTCCCTCTGCAACCATGGAGAGGAAGCTTGAAAAGCTTCTCTCAAAGCAGAGTCAACCAGAGCCCCCACAGTCAAACTCTAAGTTTGGTGTTGGGAGGCCACAACCAAACTCTAAGTTTGGTGTTGAACTCCCATATCCAAACTCTAAGTTTGGTGTTGAAGAGTCTCAACAAAGCTCTGCACATCTGTGAGGCTCCATGAGAGCCCACTGTCAAGCTATTGACATTAAAGAAGCGCTTGTTGGGAGGCAACCCAATGTTTATCTAATTCTTATTTTTTATTGTTTTTCATGTTTTCTTAGGTTCATGATCATGTGGAGTCACAAAATAAACAAAAAAAAAATCAAAAACGGAATCAAAAACAGCAGAAGAAAAATCACACCCTGGAGGAGCATCTGTCTGGCGTTCAAACGCCAGAACAGAGCATAGTTCTGGTGCTGAACGCCCAGAATGGGAGCATCCTGGCGCTGAACGCCCAGAACAAGCATGGTTCTGGCGTTCAACGCCAGAAATGGCAGCAAAGGGGCGTTGAACGCCCAAAATGGGCACCAACCTGGCGCTGAACGCCCAGAGTTGTGTGCAAGGGCATTTTGCATGCCTAAATTGGTGCAGGGATGTAAATGCCTTGACACCTCAAGATCTGTGAACCCCACAGGATCCCCACCTACCTTCACTCACTCTCTTCTCTCTTCTCAATCATCCTCTATTCCCAATAAACACTCATCCCTTCTGTCTTCCATTTACCACTCACACCCATACACCCACTTACCTTCAAAAATTCAACATCTCTTCCCCACCCAATCCCACCCATATGGCCGAATACACATCTCCCTCCATCTCCTCCATATCTTCTACTTATTCTTCTATTCTTTCTTCTTTTGCTCGAGGGCGAGCAACATTCTAAGTTTGGTGTGGTAAAAAGCATAGCTTTTTTGTTTTTTCCATAACCATTGATGGCACCGAAGGCCAGAGAAGCCTCTAGAAAGAGGAAAGGGAAGACAAAAGCTTCCATCAAGGGTCTATAGCTCAGTGGTAGAACATTTGACTACAAATCAAGAGATCCCTGAGATACCTCAGGGGATACATTTTCTTCCACACAATTATTGGAAGCAACTAAGGGTGGAACATCAAGAGCACTCCATCATCCTTCATGAAATCAGAGAAGATCTAAAAGCAATGAAGGAGGAGCAACAAAGACAAGGAAGAGACATAGAAGAGCTCAAGGACATCATTAGTTCCTCAAGAAGGAAACGCCACCATTACTAAGGTGGATTCATTCCTTGTTCTTATTTCTTCTATTTTTCGTTTTCTATGTGCTTATCTGTGTTTGTGTCTTCATTACATGATCATTAGTAGTTAGTAACTATGTCTTAAAGTTATAAATGTCCTATGAATCCATCACCTCTCTTAAATAAAAAAATATTTTAATTCAAAAGAACAAGAAGTACATGAGTTTCGAATTTATCCTTGAACTTAGTTTAATTATATTGATGTGTTGACAATGCTTCTTGTTTTCTGAATGTATGCTTGAACAGTGCATATGTCTTTTGAAGTTGTTGTTTAAGAATGTTAAATATGTTGGCTCTTGAAAGAATGATGACTAGGAGACATGTTATTTGATAATCTGAAAAATCATAAAAATGATTCTTGAAGCAAGAAAAAGCAGCAAAGAACAAAGCTTGCAGAAAAAAAAAATAGGCAAAAAAAAATATAGAAAGAAAAAGAAAAAGCAAGTAGAAAAAGCCAAAGCTCTTAAAACCAAAAGGCAAGGGCAAATAAAAAGGATCCCAAGGCTTTGAGCATCAGTGGATAGGAGGGCCTAAAGGAATAAAATCATGGTCTAAGCGGTTAAACCAAGCTGTCCCTAACCATGTGCTTGTGGCGTGTAGGTGTCAAGTGAAAACTTGAGACTGAGCGGTTAAAGTCAAGGTCCAAAGCAAAAAAAAAAGAGTGTGCTTAAGAACCCTGGACACCTCTAATTGGGGACTCTAGCAAAGCTGAGTCACAATCTGAAAAGGTTCACCCAATTATGTGTCTGTGGCATTTATGTATCCGGTGGTAATACTGGAAAACAAAGTGCTTAGGGCCACGGCCAAGACTCATAAAATAGCTGTGTTCAAGAATCATCATACTGAACTAGGAGAATCAATAACACTATCTGAACTCTGAGTTCCTATAGATGCCAATCATTCTGAACCTCAATGGATAAAGTGAGATGCCAAAACTATTCAAGAGGCAAAAAGCTATAAGTCCCGCTCATATGATTGAAGCTCTGTTTCATTGATAGTTTGGAATTTATAGTATATTCTCTTCTTTTTATCCTATTTGATTTTCAGTTGCTTGGGGACAAGCAACAATTTAAGTTTGGTGTTGTGATGAGCGGATAATTTATACGCTTTTTGGCATTGTTTTTAGTATGTTTTTAGTAGGATCTAGTTACTTTTAGGGATGTTTTCATAAGTTTTTATGTTAAATTCACATTTCTGGACTTTACTATGAGTTTGTGTGTTTTTTTGTGATTTCAGGTATTTTCTGGCTGAAATTGAGGGACTTGAGCAGAAATCAGATTCAGAGGTTGAAAAAGGACTGCTGATGCTGTTGGATTCTGACCTCCCTGCACTCAAAGTGGATTTTCTGGAGCTACAAAACTCGAAATGGCGCGCTTCCAATTGCGTTGGAAAGTAGACATCCAGGGCTTTCCAGAAATATATAATAGTCCATACTTTGGCCAAGAATTAACGACGTAAACTGGCGTTCAACGCCAGCCTTCTGCCCAAATCTGGCGTCCAGCGCCATAAAAGGATCCAAAACCAGAGTTGAACGCCCAAACTGGCACAGAAACTGGCGTTCAACTCCACAAATGGCCTCTGCACGTGCAACACTCAGGCTCAGCCCAAACACACACCAAGTGGGCCCCGGATGTGGATTTATGCATCAATTACTTACTCATGTAAACCCTAGTAGCTAGTTTATTATAAATAGGACCTTTTACTATTGTATTAGGCATCTTTGGATCTTTGGATTACCTTATGATCCTTTGATCACGTTTTAGGGGGCTGGCCATCTCGGCCATGCCTGGACCTTCACTTATGTATTTTTAACGGTAGAGTTTCTACACTCCATAGATTAAGGTGTGGAGCTCTGCTGTTCCTCAAAGATTAATGCAAAGTACTACTGTTTTCTATTCAATTCTTCTTATTTCGCTTCTAAGATATCCGTTCGCACCCAAGAACGTGATGAAGGTGATGATTATGTGTGACGCTCATCACCATTCTCCCCTATGAACGCGTGCCTGACAAACACTTCTGTTCTACATGAATTAAGCTAGAATGAATATCTCTTAGATCTCCTAACCAGAATCTTCGTGGCGTAAGCTAGAATGATGGCGGCATTCAAGAGAATCCGGAAGGTCTAAACCTTGTCTGTGGTATTCTGAGTAGGATTCAATGATTGAATGACTGTGACGAGCTTCAAACTCGCGATTGTTGGGCGTTAGTGACAGACGCAAAAAGAGGGTGAATCCTATTCCAGCATGATCGAGAACCGAGAGATGAATAGCCATGCCGTGACAGGGTGCGTGAGCATATTATTCACTGAGAGGAGGGGATGTAGCCACTGACAACGGTGATGCCCTTGCATAAAGCCAGCCATGGAAAGGAGTGAGACTGATTGGATGAAGGTAGCAGGAAAGCAGAGGTTCAGAGGAACGAAAAGCATCTCCATTCGCTTATTTGAAATTCCTACCAATGATTTACATAAGTACCTCTATCCTTATTCTATTATTTATTATTCGAAAACACCATTATCACTTTATATCTGCTTGACTGAGATTTACAAGGTGACCATAGCTTGCTTCATACCAACAATCTCCGTGGGATTCGACCCTTACTCACGTAAGGTATTACTTGGACGACCCAGTGCACTTGCTGGTTAGTTGTATCGAAGTTGTGACAATTATGAATTAAGATCAGAGCACCAAGCTTTGGAGCCATTACCAGGATTTGTTCGAGCCTGGAGATCACAATTTCGTGCACCAAAGGCGTGGCACGCCAACCCAAGAATCTCACTATGGCGTGCCACTTGAAGGCTGAGGTGTGGCACGCCAGCTACTGGAACCAAGGAAGGAACATGGGTGTGGCACACCAGCCTCTAGGCGTGGCACGCTGGTATAAAATTTCAAAGAGGGTGAAGGAGGCCAAATACATGGGGCGTGCCACTTGGTGTCGAAGGTGTGGCACGCCATCCATTATTCCTCACTTGGGCGTGCCACTTGAACCCTAGGCATGGCACGCCAGTGTCATTCAGAGAGCAAAGAACCATTGGGGCGTGCCACTTGAGTTCGTGGCGTGGCACGCCAGACCCTGGGCGTGCCACGCTAGTTCAAGTTTCCAGAAGCAAGAGAAGTAGAAAAAGGCTAGGGCGTGGCACGCCAAGGTTGTTATGAAGACGAGCGTGCCACTTGAGGGAGCACGTGACACGCCCCTAGAGCGCCTACCACACGCCAGCTGGGAAGTCACACTTATTGAGTTTCTTTTCCCTCCAAAATGTAATTTTCCTTTTTCACTTTTGTAATTCTTTTATTTTTACTAGGAGTAGTATAAATACCCCTAAGGAGTACTGAGAAGTGGGTTAAGCGGTTAGAGAGATTAGTTTTAGATCTACTTTTACACTTCACTTTTGAGTACTTTTCTTTGAGCTATGAGTAGCTAAATTCCCTCTCATTGAGAGAGGGAGCTCTGTTGTACTTGATGGATTGATGATAGTGAAATCCTTCTTCTCTTCATCTTCTCTTTGATTTGCTAGAAGGAATTTTGTTCTTAATGCTTAGTGTTCAATTATCTTGGGAAAGAGATTGAATGCAAAATGGGTTTCATGGGAACCTTGGAAAAGGAAACATGAAACCATGCTTGAAATCCCTTCTCACACTTGAGTAGAATCTGGGTTTTGGTATTTGGATATGTGACATATAATCCTCCCTCTACTTAGACCTATGATGGTATAATCAGGGACCAAGCATACCTCTCTTCATGAGCAATTAGACCAAAGAATTGGCTATTGATCAAGATCTGAGAGATTTAGTCACCAAGGGATCGGGGCTCAATCAATCATGATTGCCAAGAGGTCAATGAGTTACATGATTAAAGAGGATATAAGCTAAACTTGATCCAAAGAGACAACATCTCTTGATCTCAATGAATTTCCGCATTCTTATCTATCCCTTTCTTTATAGCTTAATTTTACATTCAGCAATCCCCCACTCCCATTTACATCCAAGTCATTTATGATTCTGTACTTTACATTCTGCCATTTCCATTTCTTCACTTTATTGCTTTCCTTTATATTCTAGCCATTTATATTTCTGTCATTTATAATTCTACAAATCACAATCTACTTATTCCGCTTGACTAATTCATCACTCGATTAAAACTGCTCAAATTTGCCAATCTCTGTGGATACGATCCCACTCCACTGTGGGTTATTACTTGATGATAATTTTGGTGTGCTTGCTAAAAGACTGATTCACCATTTTTGAATGGGGGTGTGAATTGGACTCATCAATCCTCTGAGCCATTCTTGCCCTATAAAGCCTGAAAACACTTAACGCACAGATCATGGTATCGAATGGTATAAAGAGGGATTAAAAATATACAGTTTAAAGGCTTAAGAAGTAAGTTTTCAATTATAGAACAAAACTAGGAAGGAATTGTAAAACCATGCAATTTGTATGAATAAGTGTGCAAAGACTTGATAAAAGCCACTCAAATCAGCACAAGATAAACCATAAATAGTGGTTTATCAACCACTCATCGGGAGGTTCCCTTAACAAGAATAAGACCATTGAAGAAGCCATTGATGTTATAGAGACAATGGCTAACAATGAGTATTTTTATGCCTCAGATAGGAGCAACAACAGGGGAGTCTTGGAATTAAACCATATGGATGGAATCCTGGCCCAGAACAAGATGATCACCAAGCAATTGGCTGAATTGACCAAGCAAATGGAGAAGAATCAGGCTGCAGCTATCCACACTCAACCATCACCCCAAGAAGAGTTGGACACAAAAGAAGGAGTTAACTGGGAGGAAGCTAATTACCTTGGAAATTCATCTAGGCAAGCTAATAATCCATATTCTAAAACCTATAACTCTGGTTGGAGGAACTAACCAAACATTGGGTGGGAGAACCAACAAATCCAAGGCCAAGATCACAGACCAAATAGTCCAAACTAGTATAACAACTCCACTCACCAAAACTCCAACCAAAAAATATACCAAACCACACAAAACACTTATTCACAACCACCATACCAAAGCCATAATAACCACTCTCAACACCCCAATTCCAACCAACCATCACGATATGATGATGACAGAATGGCCAAAATGGAAGCTATGCTTGCAAACCTTTGCAAGGAGTTTAAAGACATGAAGAAATTCCAGGAGGAAGTAATATCCAATTTGCAAAACCAAGATGCTGCTACTCAGAAATTTGAAGCACAAATTGGATACTTGTCCAAGCAAGCTCTTGGCCACAGTTCAGGAAATGTCACCAAAACAACTTCAATAGAGGAATGCAAAGCTATTAGCCTCAGAAACGGAAAGGAATTGAAAGAGACTCCAAGGTAGACTAAAGAAGAGAAGGCAGAGGGCAGTCCAAATTTCAAGGAAGAAGCACAAACACCTGCTCCCAACCCATCAGAGGAGAAAGAAGTTCTAAGGCCATATGTCGCAAAGGCTCCTTACCCTCAGCGCCTAATGAAAAATGCAAAAGACAGCCAATTCTCCAAATTTTTGGAGATTTTTAAGAAACTTCAGATCAACATTCCCTTTGCAAAAGCACTAGAGCAAATGCCACTTTATGCTAAGTTTCTGAAGAAACTAATGACCGAGAAAAGAAGATGGAGGAATGATGAAACTGTGGTCTTAACTGAGGAATGTAGTGCTATCATCCAACATAAATTGTCTCGAAAATTGAAGGACCCAGGAAACTTCTAAATTCTCTGCATCATAGGGGAAATAACAATTGAAAAAGCCTTATGTGACTTGGGAGCTAGTATAAATTTGATGTCCTTAACTATAATGAAAAGAATGAAGATTGAGGAAGCCAAACCAACAAGAATGGCCCTCCAATTGGCAGATCGGTCATTCAAATTCCCTCATGGAATAGTAAAAAATTTGCTAGTGAAAGTAGGAGACTTCATCTTCCCTGCTGACTTTATGATATTGGACATGGAGGAAGAAGCTAAGGCTTCAATAATTTTGGGAAGGCCATTTTTAGCTACTGTTAGAGCCATCATTGATGTCCAAAAGGGTGAACTTACCCTTAGGATACATGAGGAGAGAATGGTATTCAATGTATTCAAAGCCATGAACTATCCACCAGAGTCACTAGGGGAGTGTATGAGGCTAGATGCAGTGGAAACTGTGGTGCAAGAAACCCTTGAAGAAGCACTTGAAGGATTGACAGAGGTTCATTCCATGTTAAATGCTGATGTTGCTGATGTCAATTCAGCTGAAGTGTCTATTCTAAGCACATTGGAGGATAAGAAAAAGGAGAAGGAAGCACCCAAACTGGAGCTAAAAACACTGCCTCCTACTCTCAAGTATGCATACTTAGGAAGTGATGGAAGTTACCCAGTGATAATCAATTCTGCCATTAGTCAAGAACAGGAAGAGGAACTAATCAAGGTGCTGCAAAAGCACCAAGATGCCATTGGATGGACTCTTGCTGACTTAAAAGGGATAAGCTCATCCATATGCATGCATAAGATCTTGTTGGAAGATGATGCCAAACCCTCCATTCAAGCCCAAAGAAGATTGAATCCTGTCATGAAAAAAGTGGTCCAAAAAGAAGTTATGAAGCCATGGCAGGCAGGAGTAATCTATCCCATTTTTGACAGCCCATGGGTGAGCCCTGTCCATGTGGTTCCAAAGAAAGGAGGGATAACAGTTATACCAAATGAGAAGAACGAACTCATCTCCACAAAAACAGTAACAGGTTGGAGGGTATACATTGACTATAGGAAACTCAATGAGGCAACTAGAAAATATCATTTTCCACTCCCTTTCATGGACTAGATGCTGGAGAGATTGGCAAGACATGCATATTACTGTTTCCTTGATGGATATTCGAGTTATAATCAAATAGTGGTTAATCTAAGGGATCAAGAAAAAATATCATTCACCTGTCCATATGGAGTTTTTGCTTACAAGCGCATGCCTTTTGGATTGTGCAATGCCCCTGCAACTTTCCAAAGATGTATGTTGTCTATTTTCTCAGACATGATTGAAAAATTCATTGAAGTCTTCAGGGATGATTTTTCAATTTTTGGAGATTCCTTTCCCAATTGCCTTAATCATCTTGCCTTAGTATTAAAAAGGTGCAAAGAGACGAACCTAGTTCTTAACTGGGAGAAATGCCACTTTATGGTGACAGAGGGGATTGTCCTTGGCCATAAAATTTCAGAAAAAGGCATAGAGGTAGGCAAAGCTAAGGTGGAATAAATTGAGAAATTACCTCCACCTAGTAATGTCAAGGCAATTAGGAGTTTTTTAGGCCATGCTGGTTTCTACAGAAGATTTATAAGAGATTTTTCCAAAATTGCAAAGCCTTTGAGCAACCTATTCATCTCTGATATACCTTTTGTGTTTGATAAAAAATGCACACTAGCATTTGAAACACTGAAAAGAGAACTTTTCTCAACACCTATCATTGCCCCACCTGATTGGAATTTGCCTTCTGAACTGATGTGTGATGCATTAGACTTTGCTATTGGGGCAGTGCTTGGACAAAAGAAAGGTAATTTAGTGCATGTTATATATTATGCCAACAAGATTTTGAATGAAACTCAAAGGATTTATACCACTACTGAGAAAGAATTACTGGCAATAGTGTTTGCATTTGATAAGTTTAGATCATATCTCATTGGATTCAAAGTTATTATTTTTACTGATCATGCAGCACTAAAATATTTACTTGCAAAACAAGAATCAAAACCAAGATTGATAAGGTGGATTTTGCTATTGAAGGAATTCAACATTGAGATTAAAGACAAGAAGGGAGTGGAGAATAAAGTAGCAGATCATTTGTCCAAAATTCCTTGTGAAGAAGGTAGCATCCACAAATCAAGTGTCAATGAATTTTTCCCTGATGAGCAATTAATGCTAGTTCACAAGGCACCCTGGTTTGCAGACATTACTAATTTTAAGGCCACTGGGAAAGTTCCTCCAATGATCAACAAGCATCAAACGAGGAAACTCATCAATGATGCAAAGTATTTCATTTGGGATGAGCCATACTTATTCAAAAAATGCTCAGATGGATTGCTCAGATGGTGCATTTCAGAGGAGGAAGGAAGGGAAGTGTTATGGAATTGTCATGGTTCTTGCTATGGAGGCTATTTTGGAGGAGAAAGAACCGCAGCAAAAGTCCTGCAGTGCGGGTACTTTTGGCCCACCATCTTCAAAGATGCACGAGAGCTAGTGAAGAACTGCAATAAATGTCAGGGGGCTGGAAATCTGCCCAAGAGAAATGAGATGCCACAGCAATTCATCTTAGAACTTGAGTTGTTTGATGTATGGGAGATTGATTTCATGGGACCATTCCCAACATCATACTCAAACAATTACATTTTGGTCACAGTGGACTATGTGTCCAAATGGGTGGAGGCCATTGCAACCCCTACAAATGACAACAAGGTGGTCCTGAACTTTCTCAGAAAGAATATCTTTAGTAGGTTTGGAGTTCACAGAGCACTCATCAGTGATGGAGGAAGCCATTTTTGAAATAAACCACTAGAAAACCCTCCTCTTGAGATATGGGGTGAAGCACAAGGTTGCCACACCCTATCACCCCTAAACAAGTGGTCAGACAGAAGTATCCAACCGAGAGCTAAAAAAGATCCTGGAAAAGACGGTGGGAGCTTCAAGAAAAGACTGGTCGAAGAAGCTGGATGATGCTCTTTAGGCATCCAGGACAGCCTTTAAAACACCAATTGGGATGTCTCCATATCAACTGGTGTATGGTAAGGCATGTCACCTGCCATTAGAGCTTGAACACAAAGCTTTCTGGGCTCTTAAGTTGTTGAATTTTGATAGCCAAGCTGCTGGTGAAAGGAGGCTATTGCAACTACAGAAATTAGAAGAATTCAGATTCCAAGCCTATGAAAATGCCAAAATGTACAAGGAAAAGGCAAAGGAAAGACATGACCTCAAGATGGCACTGGTGTGGGAAATCGTGATTCACACTTTTCACAACTCCGCCCAACTAATCAGCAAGTGCACCGGGTCGTCCAAGTAATACCTTACGTGAGTAAGGGTTGATCCCACGGAGATTGTCAGCTTGAAGCAAGCTATGGTCATCCTTCTAAATCTCAGTCAGGTGGATTCAATTGGTGATGAGGTTTTAATAATTAAAATATAAATAAAACATAAAATAAGATAAAGTTACTTATGTAATTCATTGGTGGAAATTTCAGATAAGCGTCTGGGGATGTGGTGCACGAAATTGTGATCTCAGGCAACGGCGCCAGAAACTCTGTACGCACGTCTTAATAAATTGTTTTTCATTCACAACTTCGATACAACTAACCAGCAAGTGCACTGGGTCGTCCAAGTAATAAACCTTATGTGAGTAAGGGTCGATCCCACGGAGATTGTCGGCTTGAAGCAAGCTATGGTCACCTTGTAAATCTCAGTCAGGCGGATATAAAATAGTTATGGAGTTTTCAAAAATAAATAATAAAATAAGGATAGAAATACTTATGTAAATCATTGGTGAGAATTTCAGATAAACGCATAGAGATGCTTTCGTTCCTCTGAACCTCTGCTTTCCTGCTGTCTTCATCCAATCAGTCTTACTCCTTTCTATGGCTGGGTTTATGTAAGGACATCACCATTGGCAATGGCTACTTTTGATCCTCTCTGGAAAATGGTCCGATGCGCTATCACTGCATGGCTAATCGTCTGGAGGCATCACCGTTGTCAATGGCTGCATCCCATCCTCTTGTGAAAATGGTCCAAATGCTCTGTCACAGCACGGCTAATCATCTGAGGTTCTCGATCATACTGGAATAGGATTCACCCTCCTTTTGCGTCTGTCACTACGCCCAACACTCGCGAGTTTGAAGTTCGTCACAGTCATTCAATCCCAGATTCCTACTCAGAATACCACAGACAAGGTTTAGACTTTTCGGACTCTCATGAATGCCACCATCAATCTAGCTTATACCACGAAGATTCTGATTAAGAGATCCAAGAGATACTCATTCAATCTAAGGTAGAACGGAAGTGGTTGTCAAGCACGCGTTCATAGGGAATGATGATGATTGTCACGTTCATCACATTCAGGTTGAAGTGCGAATGAATATCTTAGAAGCAGAATAAGTTGAATTGAATAGAAAAATAGTAGTACTTTGTATTAATCTTTGAGGAACAGCAGAGCTCCACACCTTAATCTATGGAGTGTAGAATCTCTACCGTTTAAAATACATAAGTGAAAGGTCCAGGCATGGCCGAGAGGCCAGCCCCCATGATATAAGAACCAGACGTCCCAAGATGATCCAAAGAGCAAAAGATAATCCAAAGATGTCTAATACAATAGTAAAAAGTCCTATTTATACTAAACTAGTTACTAGGGTTTACAGAAGTAAGTAATTGATGCATAAATCCACTTCCGGGGCCCACTTGGTGTGTGCTTGGGCTGAGCTTGAATGTTACACGTGCAGAGGCTCTTTCTGGAGTTGAACGCCAGGTTGTAACGTATTTCTGGCGTTCAACTCTGGTTTGTGACGTGTTTCTAGCGTTTAACTCCAGACAGTAGCATAGAACTGGCGTTCAACGCCCTTTTACGTCATCTAAACTCAGCCAAAGTATGGACTAATATATATTGCTAGAAAGCCCTGGATGTCTACTTTCCAACGCAATTGGAAGCGCACCATTTTGAGTTCTGTAGCTCCAAGAAATTCACTTTGAGTGCAGGGAGGTCAGAATCCAACAGCATCAGCAGTCCTTCTTCTACCTCTGAATCTGAATTTTGCTCAAGTCCCTCAATTTCAGCCAGAAAATACCTGAAATCATAGAAAAACACACAAACTCATAGTAAAGTCCAGAAATGTGAATTTAACATAAAAACTAATGAAAACATCCCTAAAAGTAACTAGATTCTACTAAAAACATACTAAAAACAATGCCAAAAAGTGTATAAATTATCCGCTCATCACAACACCAAACTTAAATTGTTGCTTGTCGCCAAGCAACTAAAAATCAAATAGGATAAAAAGAAGAGAATATACTATAAATTCCAAACTATCAATGAAACATAGCTCCAATTAAATGAGCGGGACTTGTAGCTTTTTGCCTCTTAAATAGTTTTGGCATCTCACTTTATCCATTGAAGTTCAGAATGATTGACATCTATAGGAACTCAGAGTTCAGTATGATGATTCTTGAACACAGCTATTTTATGAGTCTTGGCCGTGGCCCTAAGCACTTTGTTTTCCAGTATTACCACCGGATACATAAATGCCACAGACACATAATTGGGTGAACCTTTTCAGATTGTGACTCAGCTTTGCTAAAGTCTCCAATTAGAGGTGTCCAGGGTTCTTAAGCACACTCTTCTTTTGCTTTGGACCTTGACTTTAACCGCTCAGCCTCAAGTTTTCACTTGACACCTTCACGCCATAAGCACATGGTTAGGGATAGCTTGGTTTAGCCGCTTAGGCCAGGATTTTATTCCTTTAGGCCCTTCTATCCACTGATGCTCAAAGCCTTGGGATCCTTTTTATTTGCCCTTGCCTTTTGGTTTTAAGGGTTATTGGCTTTTTGCTCTTGCCTTTTGGTTTTAAGAGCTTTTGGCTTTTTCTGCTTGCTTTTTCTCTCTATATTTTTTTCTCTTTTTTTTTCGCTATTTTTTTTTTCTTTTTTTTTTCTGCAAGCTTTGTTCTTTGCTGCTTTCTCTTGCTTCAAGAATCATTTTTATGATTTTTCAGATTATCAAATAACATGTCTCTTTGTCATCATTCTTTCAAGAGCCAACATATTTAACATTCTTAAACAACAACTTCAAAAGACATATGCACTGTTCAAGCATTCATTCAGAAAATAAGAAGCATTGTCACCACATCAATATAATTAAACTAAGTTCAAGGATAAATTCGAAACTCATGTACTTCTTGTTCTTTTGAATTAAAACAGTTTTCATTTAAGAGAGGTGATGGATTCATAGGACATTCATAACTTTAAGACATAGTTACTAACTACTAATGATCATGTAATGAAGACACAAACATGGATAAGCACTTAACATAGAGAAAACGAAAAACAGAGAATGTAAGAACAAGGAATGAGTCCACCTTAGTGATGGTGGCGTTTCCTTCTTGAGGAACCAATGATGTCCTTGAGCTCTTCTATGTCTCTTCCTTGTCTTTGTTGCACCTCCCTCATTACTTTTTGATCTTCTCTTATTTCATGAAGGATGATGGAGTGCTCTTGATGTTCCACCCTTAATTGTCCCATGTTGGAACTTAATTCTCCTAGGGAGGTGTTGATTTGCTCCCAATAGTTTTGTGGAGGAAAATGCATTTGAGGCATCTCCGGGATCTCATGGTGATGAGCTTCATGCGTCTCTTGAGATCCATGAATGGGCTCTCTTGCTTGCTCCATCCTTTTCTTAGTGATGAGCTTCTCTTTCTCAGTGGGAATGTCTCCTTCTATGAAAGCTCCAGCTGAGTAACATAGATGGCAAATAAGATGAGGAAAAGCTAGCCTTGCCCCAGGAGAGGGCTTTTCGGCTTTTTTGTAGAGTTCAAGGGAGATGACTTCATGAACTTCTACTTCTTCTCCAATCATGATGCTATGGATCATGATGGCCCGATCCACAGTAACTTCAGATCGGTTGCTAGTGGGGATGATGGAGCGTTGGATGAACTACAACCATCCTCTAACTACAGGCTTGAGATCTAGTCTTCTTAGTTGAACCGGTTTGCCTTTGGAGTCAATCTTCCATTGAGCTCCTTCCACACATATGTCTATGAGGACTTGTTCCAACCTTTGATTAAAGTTGACCCTTCTAGTGTAGGGGCGTGCATATCCTTGCATCATAGGCAAGTTAAACACCAACCTCACATTTTTCGGACTAAAATCTAAGTATTTCCCCCGAACCATTGTAATATAATTCTTTGGGTTTGGGTTCTTACTTTGATCATGGTTCCTAATGATCCATGCATTGGCATAGAACTCTTGAACCATTAGGATGCCGACTTGTTGGATGGGGTTTGTTAGAACTTCCCAACCTCTTCTTTGGATTTCATGTCGGATCTCCGGATACTCATTCTTCTTGAGCTTGAAAGGGACCTTGGGGATCACCTTCTTCTTGGCCACAACATCATAGAAGTGGTCTTGATGAGCTTTGGAGATGAATCTTTCCATCTCTCATGACTCAGAGGTGGAAGCTTTTGTCTTCCCTTTCCCTTTTCTAGAGGATTCTCCGGTCTTGGGTGCCATCAATGGTAATGGAAAAACAAAAAGCTTATGCTTTTACCACACCAAACTTAGAATATTGCTCGCCCTCGAGCAAGAGAAGAAAGAATAGATGAAGAAGAAGAAGAAAATATGGAGGAGAGGGGGGAGGGGTGTATTCGGCCAAGAAGGGGAAGAGAGGGTTGTGTTGTGTGAAAATGAAGAAAAATGGAGGGCTTTATATAGGGAAGGGAGGGGGGTAAGGTTCGGCCATAAGGGTGGGTTTTGGGTGGGAAATTGATTTTGAATTTTGAAGGTAGGTGGGGTTTATGAGGTAGATTTATGGGGAAGAGTGGATGGATGTGAGTGGTGAAGTGGTGATAGGGAAGAGAGATTGAGGTGATTGGTGAAGAGTTTTGGGGAAGAGTGTTTATGGGATTTTGTGAAAGAGGGGTGAGAAGAAGTGAGTGGAGGTAGGTGGGGATCCTGTGGGGTCCACAGATCCTGAGGTGATCCTGTGGGGTCCACAGATCCTGAGGTGTTCAAGGATTTATAACCTTCCACCAAATTAGGCATGCAAAATGCTCTTGCACACAACTGTGGGCGTTCAGCGCCAGATTGGTGCTTGTTCTGGGCGTTGAACGCCCATTTGTTGCCCATTTCTGGCGTTGAACGCCAGAACCATGCTTGTTCTGGGCGTTCAGCGCCAGCTCTTCTCCAGGGTGCAATTCTGGCGTTCAAACGCCCAGATGCTGCCTATTTTGGGCGTTCAGCACCAGAACCATGCTCTGTTCTGGCGTTGAACGCCATCCAGATGCTTCTTACTGGCGTTTAAATGCCAGTAAGGTCTTCCTCCAGGGTGTGATTTTTCTTCTGCTGTTTTTGATTCCGTTTTCAATTTTTATATTTATTTTGTGACTCCACATGATCATGAACCTAATAAAACATGAAAAAACAAGAAAAATAAAATTAGATAAATAAAAATTGGGTTGCTTCCCAACAAGCGCTTCTTTAATGTGAATAGCTTGAAAGTGGGCTCTCATGGAGCCTCACAGATGTTCAGAGCATTGTTGAGACTTCCCAACACCAAACTTAGAGTTTGGATATGGGAGTTCAACACCAAACTTAGAGTTCGGTTGTGGCCTCCCAACACCAAACTTAGAGTTTGATTGTGGGGGCTCTGGTTGACTCTGCAGTGAGAGAAGCTTTTTATACTTCCTCTCTATGTTTACAAAAGGATGAACTCGAGTTTTAAACACAAGGGAGTCCTCATTCAATTGAAGGACTAGTTCACCTCTGTCAACATCAATCACAGCTCTTGCTGTGGCTAGGAAGGGTCTTCCAAAGATGATGGATTCATCATCATTCTTCCCAGTATCCAGGACTATGAAATCAGCAGGGATGTAAAGGCCTTCAACCTTTACTAACACGTCCTCTACTTGTCCATAAGTTTGTTTTCTTGAATTGTCTGCCATCTCTAATGAGATTTTAGCAGCTTGCACCCCATAGATTCCCAGTTTCTCTATTACAGAGGGGGCCATGAGGTTTATCCCTGACCCAAGGTAACACAGAGCCTTTTCAAAGATCATGGTGTCTATGGTACAAGGTATTAGGAACTTCCCAGGATCCTGTTTCTTCTGAGGCAATGTCAGTTGATCCAGATCGCTTAGTTCATTAGTGAACAAGGGAGGTTCATCTTCCCAAGTCTCAACACCAAATAATTTGGCATTCAGCTTCATGATTGCACCAAGGTACTTGGTAACTTGCTCTTCAGTAACATCCTCATTCTCTTCAGAAGAGGAATACTCATCAGAGCTCATGAATGGCATAAAAAGGTTCAATGGAATCTCTATGATCTCTAGATGAGTCTCAAATTCCTTTGGTTCCTCAGAGGGAAGCTCCTTATTGATCACTGGACGTCCCAGGAGGTCTTCCTCCTTGGGATTCACGTCCTCTCCCTCCCTTACAGGTTCGGCCATGGTAATTAATTCAATGGCCTTGCACTCTCCTTTTGGATTCTCTTCTGTATTGCTTGGAAGAGTACTATGAGGGATTTCAGTGATCCTTTTACTCAGCTGGCCCACTTGTGCCTCCAAATTTCTAATGGATGACCTTGTTTCATTCATGAAACTTACAGTGGCCTTAGATAGATCAGAGACTAAGTTTGCTAAATTAGAGGTATTTTGTTTAGAGTTCTCTGTCTGTTGCTGAGTGGATGATGGAAAAGGTTTACTATTATTAAACCTATTTCTTCCACCATTATTAAAGCCTTGTTAAGGCTTTTGTTGATCCTTCCATGAGAGATTTGGGTGATTTCTCCATGAGGGATTATAGGTGTTTCCATATGGTTCACCCATATAATTCACCTCTGCTATTGCAGGGTTTTCAGGATCATAAGCTTCTTCTCCAGAAGATGCCTCTTGAGTACTGTTGGATGCAGCTTGCATTCCATTCAGACTCTGAGAAATCATATAGACTTGCTGAGTCAATATTTTATTCTGACCCAATATAGCATTCAGAGTATCAATTTCAAGAACTCCCTTCTTCATAGGCGTCCCATTATTCATAGGATTCCTTTCAGAAGTGTACATGAACTGGTTATTAGCAACCATGTCAATGAGTTCTTGAGCTTCTGCAGGCGTTTTCTTTAGGTGAATGGATCCACCTGCAGAAGTATCCAATGACATCTTAGCTAATTTAGACAGACTATCATAGAATATATCCAGGATGGTCCATTCTGAAAGCATGTCAGAAGGACACTTTTTGGTCAGTTCTTTGTATCTATACCAAGCTTCATAGAGGGATTCACCTTCTTTCTGTCTGAAGGTTTGAACATCCACTCTAAGCTTACTCAGCTTTTGAGGAGGAAAGAACTTGGCTAAGAAAGCCTTGACCAGCTTATCCCAAGAGTTCAGGCTATCCTTAGGTTGAGAGTCCAACCATATTCTAGCTCTGTCTCTTACAGCAAAAAGGAAAAGCATGAGCCTGTAGACTTCAGGATCTACTCCATTAGTCTTAACAGTATCAAAGATCTGCGAGAATTCAGTTAAGAACTGAAAGAGATCTTCAGATGGAAGTCCATGAAACTTGCAGTTCTGCTGCATCAGAGAAACTAATTGAGGTTTCAGCTCAAAGTTGTTTGCTCCAATGGTGGGAATGGAGATGCTTCTTCCATGTAAATTGGAATTAGGTGCAGTAAAGTCACCAAACATCCTCCTTGCATTATTGTTATTTTCGGCTGCCATCTCCTCTTTCTGTTCGAAAATTTTTGAAAGGTGCTTGCTGGATTGTTGTAATTTAGCTTCTCTTTGTTTCCTCTTCAGAGTCCTTTCAGGTTCTGGATCTGCTTCAACAAGAATGTTCTTGTCCTTGCTCCTGCTCATATGAAAAAGAGGGACAGAAAAATAATAATAATAGGGGTCCTTTTTACCACAGTATAGAGGCCCCTGTGTGAGTAGATGAAAAGAAGAAGAAAAAATTCGAACACAGATGGAAGAGGGGGTTCGAATTTGGGTGAGATGAAGTGTTAGTAGATGAATAAACAAATAGAAGGAGATGAGAGAGAAGGAGAATTTTCGAAAATTATTTTTGAAAAAGAGTTAGTGATTTTCGAAAATAGTTTTTGAAAAAGGTTAGTAATTTTTCGAAAATTAAAATAAAAAATTAAAATAATTAGTTAATTAAAAAGAAATTTTGAAAAAGAGGGAAGATATTTTCAAAAATTAGAGAGAGAAAGTTAGTTAGGTAGTTTTGAAAAAGATAAGAAACAAACAAAAAGTTAGTTAGTTAGTTGAAACAAATTTGAAAATCAATTTTGAAAAGATAAGAAGATAAGAAGTTAGAAAGGATATTTTAAAATCAAATTTTGAAAAAGATAAGATAAAGAGATATTTTTGAAAAGATATGATTGAAATTAGTTTTGAAAAAGATTTGATTTTTAAAATCACAATTAATGACTTGATTCACAAGAAATCACAAGATATGATTCTAGAACTTAAAGTTTGAATCTTTCTTAACAAGCAAGTAACAAACTTGAAATTTTTGAATCAAAACATTAATTGATGATGTTATTTTCGAAAATTATGTGATAAAGATAAGAAAAAGATTTTTGAAAAATATTTTTATAATTTTTGAAAATAAATAAGAAAAAATGAAAAAGATTTGATTTTTGAAAAAGATTTTGAAAAAGATAAGATTTTTAAATTGAAAATTTGATTTGACTCATAAAAACAACTAGATTTTAAAAAGTTTTGAAAAAGTCAACTCAAATTTTCAAAATTTATGAGTGAAAAAGGGAAAGATATATATTTTTTTTGAATTTTTAATGATGAGAGGGAAAAACATGAAAAAGACTCAATGCATGAAAATTTTGGATCAAAACAATGAATGCATGCAAAAATGCTATGAATGTCAAAATGAACACCAAGAACACCTTGAATGTCAAGATGAACACCAAGAACATATTTTTGAAAATTTTTATATGCAAGAAAACATGCAAGACACCAAACTTAGAAATCTTTCATGTTCAGACACTATGGATGCAAGAATGCATATGAAAAATACCATACAACACAAAACAAGAAAACATCAAGATCAAACAAGAAGACTTACCAAGAACAACTTGAAGATCATGAAGGACACTATGAATGCATGAATTTTCGAAAAATGCAAGATGAATATGCAATTGACACCAAACTTATAACATGACACATGACTCAAACAAGAAACACAAAAAATATTTTTGATTTTTATGATTTTCTAATTTTTTTGGTATTTTTCGAAAATTGATTGAAAAAGAAAAATAAGGATTCCAAAATTTTTAATATAAATTCCAGGAATCTTGCCATGTTAGTCTAAAGCTCCAATCTGAGGGTTAGACATGGCTTAATAGCCAGTCAAGCTTTAGCATGTAACATCAGAATATACTGCTCATTACTTATTAACTTGCCTCTATGCTGATGGCTGGAAGCCCCTATCCAAAAAGAATTAGACATGGCTTTACAGCCCGCCAGGCTTCAACATGCTTCATGAAACTCTAGAATTCATTCTTAAAAATTCTGAAGAAAAATATACTTTTGAAAAGATTTATTTTTTTTTCGAAAAAAAAAAACAAAAAGAAAATTACCTAATCTGAGCAACACGATGAACCGCCAGTTGTTCAAACTCGAACAATCCCCGGCAACGGCGCCAAAAACTTGGTGCACGAAATTGTGATCTCAGGCAACGGCGCCAGAAACTCTGTACACACGTCTTAATAAATCGTTTTTCATTCACAACTTCGATACAACTAACCAGCAAGTGTACTGGGTCGTCCAAGTAATAAACCTTACGTGAGTAAGGGTCAATCCCACGGAGATTGTCGGCTTGAAGCAAGCTATGGTCACCTTGTAAATCTCAATCAGGCGGATATAAAATAGTTATGGAGTTTTTGAAAATAAATAATAAAATAAGGATAGAAATACTTATGTAAATCATTGGTGAGAATTTCAGATAAACACATAGAGATGCTTTCGTTCCTCTGAACCTCTGCTTTCCTGCTGTCTTCATCCAATCAGTCTTACTCCTTTCTATGGCTGGGTTTATGTAAGGACATCACCATTGGCAATGGCTACTTTTGATCCTCTCTGGAAAATGGTCCGATGCGCTGTCACTGCATGGCTAATCGTCTGGAGGCATCACCGTTGTCAATGGCTGCATCCCATCCTCTTGTGAAAATGGTCAAAATGCTCTGTCACAGCACGGCTAATCATCTAAGGTTCTCGATCATACTGGAATAGGATTCACCCTCCTTTTGCGTCTGTCACTACGCCCAGCACTCGCGAGTTTGAAGTTCGTCATAATCATTCAATCCCAGAGCCCTACTCGGAATATCACAGACAAGCTTTAGACTTTCCGGACTCTCATGAATGCCGCCATCAATCTAGCTTATACCACGAAGATTCTGATTAAGAAATCCAAGAGATACTCATTCAATCTAAGGTAGAACGGAAGTGGTTGTCAGGCGCGCGTTCATAGGGAATGATGATGATTGTCACATTCATCACATTCAGGTTGAAGTGCGAATGAATATCTTAGAAGCGGAATAAGTTGAATTGAATAGAAAAACAGTAGTACTTTGTATTAATCTTTGAGGAACAGCAGAGCTCCACACCTTAATCTATAGAGTGTAGAAACTCTACCGTTGAAAATACATAAGTGAAAGGTCCAGGCATGGCCGAGAGGCCAGCCCCCATGATCTAAGAACCAGACGTCCCAATAGTAAAAAGTCCTATTTATACTAAACTAGTTACTAGGGTTTACAGAAGTAAGTAATTGATGCATAAATCCACTTCCGGGGCCCACTTGGTGTGTGCTTGGGCTGAGCTTGAATGTTACACGTGCAGAGACTCTTTCTGGAGTTGAACGCCAGGTTGTAACGTATTTCTGGCGTTCAACTCTGGTTTGTGACATGTTTCTGGCGTTTAATTCCAGACAGCAGCGTAGAACTGGCGTTCAACGCCCTTTTACGTCATCTAAACTCGGCCAAAGTATGGACTATTATATATTGCTGGAAAGCCCTGGATGTCTAATTTCAACGCAATTGGAAGTGTGCTATTTTGAGTTCTATAGCTCCAGAAAATCCACTTTGAGTGCAGGGAGGTCAGAATCCAATAGCATCAGCAGTCCTTCTTCTACCTCTGAATCTGATTTTTGCTCAAGTCCCTCAATTTCAGCCAGAAAATACCTGAAATAACAGAAAAACACACAAACTCATAGTAAAGTCCAGAAATGTGAATTTAACATAAAAACTAATGAAAACATCCCTAAAAGTAACTAGATTCTACTAAAAACATACTAAAAACAATGCCAAAAAGCGTATAAATTATCTGCTCATCAGGATGCTTTATATCTTCTGAACCTCTGCTTTCCTATTGCCTTCTTCCAACCATGCGTGCTCCCTTCCATGGCAAGCTATATGATCCTCTCAGTGAAAATGGTCCTCTACGGTTTCTGTACGGCTAATCAACTGTCGGATTTCTCATCTCGGATGAAAAATACCAGGCACAGCTACCGCATGGCTAATCATCTGTCGGTTCCCGCTAGCGTTGGAATAAGATCCATTGATCCATTTGCACACTGTCACTGTGCCCAACATTCGCAAGCTTGAAGCTCGTCACAGTCATCCCTTTCCAGATCCTACTCAGAATACCACAGGCAAGGTTTAGACTTTCCAGATCCCAAGAATGCTGCCAATGATTCTAGCCTATACCCCAAAGGTTCTAATCTCAGATTCAGATGCTCTGTTGTCAGGAGAGATGATGTGAATCGTTGATTAAAAACCCAAAAGAATATACTCCGGCTGTCGTCCAATGACTACGTTGAACATCATGTAGACCGCTTGTGGTTGTCAGGCACGCAGATCTTGGCTAAGCGAGTAACAAAGATAGTGGGTGATTGTCACGGGTCACCCTTTCATTCTGACTTAACTGAATTAAGTACGAGAGTATATCTTAGAGAAGAAGTAGGCATGAATTGAAGGAAAAACAATAGTACTTCCATTAATTCATGAAGAACAGCAGAGCTCCACACCTTAATCTATGGGCTATAGAAACTCTACCGTAGAAAATACATAAGTGAAAAGAGGTCTAGGCATGGCCATGAGGCCAGCCTCCAAACGTGAACAATGATAAAAAGATAGATCAAAAGATAATGTCTCAATACAATAGTAAAAAGTGCTCTATATACTAAACTAGTTACTAGGGTTTACAGAAAATGAGTAACAAAGTGCAGATAGTGCAGAAATCTACTTCTGGGGCCCACTTGGTGTGTGCTTGGGCTGAGCATTGAAGCTTTTTCGTGCATAGGCTGTTCTTGGAGTTAAACGCTGATAAACCACTATTTTATGGTTTATATTGTGTTTAATTGTATGGTTTTATCAATTCTTTACCCACTTATTCATATGATTAGCATGCATTTATAACTCTTTCCCAAAATTATTCCATGATTGAAAATTTGCTTCCTAGGGATTTTTAATTATGTATTTTAATTCTCCTTTATTCCATTCGATGCCGTGATCTGTGTGTTAAGTGTTTCAGGCTTTAGAGGGCATGAATGACTTGGAGATTGGAAAGAAAGCTTGCAAAAGTGGAAGGAACACAAGAAATGGAGGAGATGACCAGCGAGAAGTGACGCGGACGCATGGCTCACGCGACCGCGCGACATAGAGGAAATCGCAGTGACGCGGACGCATGGCTCACGCGACCGCGCGACATAGAGGAAATCGCAATGACGCGGACGCATGGCTCACGCGACCGCGCGGATCGGAATTGCACAAGTGATGCGGAGCGTGGACGACGCGCACGCGTGGCAAGGCAAAATGCCGGATGACGCGTCCGCATGAATGACGCAATCGCGTGAAACGCGCGATCTGCAGAATCTGCAGAATTTGCTGGGGGCGATTTTGGGCCCTGTTTTGACCCAGTTTTTGGCCCAGAAAAGCAAACTAGAGCCAGGGAACATGCAGAAACGAAGAAGAACATTCATTACAGACAATTCTCAGTTTTAGATCTAGTTTCTACTCCTCCTCTAGGTTTTCTCTCTACACATTCATAGTTCTTAGGATTTTATTTTTATTGCTTTTCGCATTGGGATATTGAGAAAGTTATTACCTCAGCAAGACTTCGTCATTCTCATTTGTTTTCCTTACCTGTCTCTTACTCTTCCATGTCCTTTGTTTACTCAGAATTATTATTGGATTATTTTTAGAATTTATTAATACAAGAACTATTTTTATTTCTAATTGATCCCTTTGATTATTATTTATCATGTCTTTCTATATTTCTCTTTCCTATGTTATGAATTCTACATTTAAAATGAGCGAGTAGTTTCGTAACTTGGATGGAAGTTGATTGAAAGTAAGACCTTGAGTTGGAATGCTTAAAAGAAAAAAAATTGTAATTACGTTTATTGTTGGATTGCCCTCTAGTCACTGACACCAATCCTTTTCAATTGAGCGGATTGGAATTTGTGAATAGAAATAGCTTTCCAACTTGCTTGACTTTCCCTTACCTAGTAAGGGATAACTAAATAGAACAACCCTCAATTATCAATTAATCTTGAGAGTACTCCAACAAGAATAGGGCTTCCAACTAATCTACTCCCAGTCAATATTTTTATTTAAAATTACATAAATTCTCCAATTTAATTTCCTATTATTCAACTCAAACCATTTTTGAAAACATCTGATTAATAAAATAGCACATCTCTCTGCAACTCGTTGGGAGACGACCTGGGATTCATACTCCCAGTATTTTAATTTAAATTTTGTGACAACCCTTCTAAATTGATAAGCGGATTTCTGGTTGGTTAAGAACTGTACTTGCAACATATTTCTTATAATAATTTCTTAACTCGCCAATTTTTGCCATGTCAAACGCCAGCTTGGGTGCCAGTTTGGGCGTTTAACTCCAATTCTGGTGCCAGTTTGGGCATTTTACGCCAGAAAATTTTAGGCTGGCATTGGATGCCAGTTTGGGCCATCAAATCTCGGGAAAAGTATGGACTATTATATATTTCTAGAAAGCCCAAGATGTCTACTTTCCAAAGCAATTGAGAGCGCGCTAATTGGGCTTCTATAACCCCAGAAAATCCACTTCGAGTGCAGAAGTGTCAGAATCCAACAACATATGCAGTCCTTTTTCACCCTCTGAATCAGATTTTTGCTCAGGTCCCTCAATTTCAGCCAGAAAATACCTGAAATCACAGAAAAACACACAAACTCATAGTAAAGTCCAAAAATGTGATTTTTGAATAAAAACTAATAAAAATATAATAAAAAGTAACTAAAACATACTAAAAACTATGTAAAAACAATGCTAAAAAGGGTATAAATTATCCGCTCATCACAACGCCAAACTTAAATTGTTGCTTGTCCCCAAGCAACTAAAAATAAAATAGGATAGAAAGAAGAGAAGATACAATGAATTCCAAACTTATCAATGAACTTAGTTCTAATTAGATGAGCGGGACTAGTAGCCTTTTTGCTTCTGAATAGTTTTGGCATCTCACTTTATCCTTTGAAGTTCAGAATGATTGGCATCCATAGGAACTCAGAATTCAGATAGTGTTATTGATTCTCTTAGTTCAATATGTTGATGCTTGAACACAGCTACTTTATGAGTCTTGGCTGTGACCCTAAGCATTTTGTTTTCCAATATTACCACTGGATACAAAAATGCCACAGACACATAACTGGGTGAACCTTTTCAAATTGTGACTCAGCTTTGCTAGAGTCCCCAGTTAGAGGTGCCCAGAGCTCTTAAGCACACTCTTTTTGCTTTGGACCACAACTTTAACCGCTCAGTCTCAAGCTTTTCACTTGACACCTTCACGCCACAAGCACATGGTTAGGGACAACTTGATTTAGTCGCTTAGGCCAGGATTTTATTCCTTTGGGCCCTCCTATCCATTAATGCTCAAAGCCTTGAATCCTTTTTTTTACCCTTGCCTTTTGGTTTAAAGGGTTATTGGCTTTTTCTGCTTGCATTTTCTTTTTTTTTCTTTTTCTTTATATTTTTTTCGCCAATTTTTTTTTCATTTTTTTTCGCAAGCTTTGTGTTCACTGCTTTTTCTTGCTTCAAGAATCAATTTTATGGTTTTTCAGATTATCAACAACATTTCTCCTTTTTCATTATTCTTTCAAGAGCCAACAATTTTAACATTCATAAACAACAATATAAAAAATATGCACTGTTCAAGCATTCATTTAGAAAACAAAAAGTATTGCCACCACATCAAAATAATTAAACTAATTTCAAGATACTCGAAATCATGCACTTCTTGTTCTTTTGAAAATAAAACATTTTTCATTTAAGAAAGGTGAAGGATTCATAGAACATTCATAACTTTAAGACATAGACACTAGATGGTGCACGAAATTGTGATCCTTAACAACGGCACCAAAAACTTGGTGTTCGGAACGTAATTCACACACTTTGTCATAACTTCACACAACTAACCAGCAAGTGCACTGGGTCGTCCAAGTAATAAACCTTACATGAGTAAAGGTCGATCCCACGGAGATTGTCAGCTTGAAGCAAGCTATGGTCACCTTGTAAATCTCAGTCAGGCGGATTCAAATAGTTATGGTGAATTGATAATAGAAATATAAGTAAAATATAGGATAGAGGTACTTATGTAATTCATTGGTGAGAATTTCAGATAAGCGTATGGAGTTGCTTTGTTCCTTCTGATTCTCTACTTTCCTATTGTCTTCATCCAATCCTTCATACTCCTTTCCATGGCAAGCGTCGTGTAGGGCATCACTATTGTCAATGGCTACATCCCATCCTCTCAGTGAAAATGGTCCAAAATGCGCTGTCACAGCACGGTTATTTATCTGTCGGTTCTCGATCATACTAGAATAGGATTCAGTAATCCTTTTGCGTCTGTCACTATGCCCAGCACTCACGAGTTTGAGTCTCATCACAGCCATCCCTTCCCAGATCCTACTCGAAATACCACAGACAAGGTTTAGACTTTTCGGATCTCAAGAATGGCCGCCAATAATTCTAGCCTATACCATGAAGACTCTGATCTCATGGAATGGAGGGATCTTTTGTCAGGCGAGGCAACCATGCATCATGAACCAGGAGGCTAAGAGATACGCACTCAAGCTATCGCAAGTAAAACGGAAGTGGTTGTCAGGCACGCGTTCATAGGTGAGAATGATGATGAGTGTCACGGATCATCACCTTCTTCAAGTTGAAGAACAAGTGTATATCATAGATAAGAAATAGGCTTGAATTGAATAGAAAAACAATAGTACTTTGCATTAATTCATGAGGAACAGCAGAGCTCCACACCTTAATCTATGGTGTGTAGAAACTCTACCGTTGAAAATACATAAGTGATAATAGTCCAGGCATGGCCGAATGGCCAGCCCCCATAAAGGTCCAGGATAGCATAAAACTGATCAAAGATGTCTAACACAATAGTAAAAGGTCCTATTTATATCAGACTAGTTACTAGGGTTTACAGAAATGAGTAAATGATGCAGAAATCCACTTCCGGGGCCGACTTGGTGTGTGCTTGGGCTGAGCATTGAGCTTTACATGTGTAGAGGCTTCTCTTGGAGTTGAACGCCAGTTTGTAACCTCTTTCTGGCATTTAACTCTACTTTGCAACCTGTCTCTGGCGTTTAACTCCAGAATAGGGCAGGAAGCTGGCGTTGAATACCAGTTTGCGTCATCTAAACTCGGGCAAAGTATGGACTATTATATATTGCTGGAAAGCCCTAAATGTTTGCTTTCCAATACAATTGAAAGTGCGCCATTTGGAGTTTTGTAGCTCCGAAAAATCCACTTTGAGTGCAGGGAGGTCAGAATCCAACAACATCTGCAGTCCTTCTTCAACCTCTGAATCTGATTTTTGCTCAAGTCCCTCAATTTCAGCCAGAAAATACCTGAAATCACAGAAAAACACACAAACTCATAGTAAAGTCCAGAAATGTGACTTTTATTTAAAAACTAATAAAAATATATTAAAAACTAACTAAATCATACTAAAAACTATGTAAAAACAATTCCAAAAAGCGTATAAATTATCCGCTCATCACAACACGAAACTTAAATTGTTGCTTGTCTCCAAGCAACTGAAAATCAAATAGGATAAAAAGAAGAGAATATACTATAAATTCCAAAATATCAATGAAACTTAGCTCCAATCAGATGAGTGGGACTAGTAGCTTTTTGCCTCTTGAATAGTTTTGGCATCTCACTTTATCCATTGAAGTTCAGAATGATTGGCATCTATAGGAACTTAGAATTTAGATAGTGTTATTGATTCTCCTAGTTTAGTATGTTGATTCTTGAACACAGCTACTTTATGAGTCTTGGCCGTGGCCCTAAGCACTTTGTTTTCCAGTATTACCACCGGATACATACATGCCATAGACACATAACTAGGTGAACTTTTTCAGATTGTGACTCAGCTTTGCTAAAGTCCCCAATTAGAGGTGTCCAAGGTTTTTAAGCACACTCTTTTTTTGCTTTGGACCTTGACTTTAACTGCTCAGTCTCAAGTTTTCACTTGACACCTTCACGCCACAAGCACATGGTTAGGGACAGCTTGGTTTAGCCGCTTAGGCCAGGATTTTATTCCTTTAGGCCCTCCTATCCACTGATGCTCAAAGCCTTGGATCCTTTCTATTACCCTTGCCTTTTGGTTTTAAGGGCTATTGGCTTTTTGCTCTTGCCTGTTGGTTTAAAGAGCTTTTGGCTTTTTCTGCTTGCCTTTTCTTTTTCTTTCTTTTTTTTTGCCATTTTTTTTCTCTTCTCTTTTTTTCGCAAGCTTTTGTATTCACTACTTTTTCTTGCTTCAAGAATCAATTTTATGATTTTTTAGATTATCAAATAACATGTCTCCTTTTTCATTATTCTTTCAAGAGCCAACATATTTAGCATTCATAAACAACAATTTCAAAAGACATATGCACTGTTCAAGCATTCATTCAGAAAACAAAAAGTATTGTCACCACATCAAAATAATTAAACTAATTTCAAGGATGAATTCGAAACCATGTAGTTCTTGTTCTTTTATTTTTAGAACATTTTTCATTTAAGAGAGGTGATGGAGTCATAGGACATTCATAGCTTTAAGACATAGACACTTAAACACTAATGATCATATAGTAAAGACATAAACATAAATAAAACATAAAGCATAATAAACAAAAAACAGGAAATTAAGAACAAGAAGATTAAGAAACGGGTCCACCTTAGTGAGGGTGGCGTCTTCCTCTTCTTGAAGAACCAATGGTGCTCTTGAGCTCCTCTATGTCTCTTCCTTGTCTTTGTTGTTCATCCCTCATAGCTCTTTGATCTTCCCTAATTTCATGGATGATGATGGAGTACTCTTGGTGCTCCATCCTTAGTTGTCCCATGTTGGAACTTAATTCTCCTAGGGAGGTGTTGATTTGCTCCCAATAATTCTGTGGAGGAAAGTGCATCCCCTGAGGCATCTCAGGGATTTCCTGGTGAGGAATTTCCTCATGCTCTTATTGAGGTCCATGATCTCTTGTTTGCTCCATCCTTTTCTTAGTGATGGGCTTATCCTCTTCAATGAGGATGTCTCCCTCTATGTCAATTCCAGCCGAATTGCAGAGGTGGCAAATAAGGTGAGGAAAGGCTAACCTTGCCAAAGTGGATGACTTGTCAGCCACCTTGTAGAGTTCTTGAGGTATAATCTCATGAACCTCTACTTCCTCCCCAATCATGATACTATGGATCATGATGGCCCGGTCTACAGTAACTTCAGACCAGTTGCTAGTAGGAATGATTGAGCGCTGAATGAACTCCAACCATCCTCTAGCTACAGGCTTAAGATCCGGTCTTCTTAATTGAACCGGCTTGCCTCTTGAGTCAACTTTCCATTGAGCTCCTTCCACACATATGTCCATGAGGACTTGGTCCAACCTTTGATCAAAATTGACCCTTCTAGTGTAGGGGTTTGCATTTTCTTGCATCATTGGCAAGTTGAACGCTAACCTTACATTTTTCGGACTAAAATCTAAGTATTTCCCCCGAACCATGGTGAGCCAATGCTTTGGATTTAGGTTCACACTTTGATCATGGTTCCTAGTGATCCATGCGTTTGCATAGAACTCTTGAACCATTAAGATCCCGACTTGTTGAATGGGGTTGGTGAGAACTTCTCAACCTTTTCTTTGGATCTCAAGTCGGATTTCCGGATACTCATTCTTTTTGAGCTTGAAAGGAACCTCAGGGATCACTTTCTTCTTGGCCACAACTTCATAGAAGTGGTCTTGATGGACCTTTAAGATGAATTTCTCCATCTCCCATGACTCAGAGGTGGAAGCAATTGCCTTCCCTTTCCTCTTTCTTGAGGATTCTCTAGCCTTAGGTGCCATTGATGGTTATGGAAAAAAAAGCAATGATTTTTACCACACCAAACTTAAAATGTTTGCTCGTCCCCGAGCAAAAGAAGAGAGATAGAAGGAGAAGAAGAAAAAGAATGGAGGAGAGGAAGAGAGGTGTGTATTCGGCCAAAGGTAAGAAGGAAGGGTTGTGTTGTGTGAAAATGAAGAAGGAATGAGGGGTTTATATAGGGGTGGGGGGAGGTTTAGGGTTCGGCAATTAGGGTTGGGTTTGGGAGGAAAAAGAGTTTGAATTTTGGAGGTAGGTAGGGTTTATGGGGAAGAGTGGATGGATGTGAATGGTGAAGAGGAGAGAAGAAGTGGTGGGGATCCTGTGGGGTCCACAAATCCTGTGGGGATCCTGTGGGGTCCACAGATCCAGTGGGGTCAATGACTTAACATCCCTGCTCTAATTAGGCGTGTAAAACGCCCTTGCTGTGCAATCCTGGCGTTTAACGCCAAACTGCTGCCTGTTTTTGGCGTTAAACGCCTAAAAGTAGCCTGTTTCTGGCATTTAACGCCAGGTAGATGCTTGTTTCTGGCATTAAACGCCAGAAAAATGCTTGTTTCTAGCGTTTAAACGCCGGAATGCTCCTCCTCCAGGGTGTGCTATTTTTTTATGCTGTTTTTCATTTTGTTTTTTATTTTTTTTTTTGTAGTTTTTGTGACTCCACATGATCATCAACCTAATAAAACACGAAATAGAAATAAAAATAAAATAGATATAATTAAATAACATTGGGTTGCCTCCCAACAAGTGCTTCTTTAATGTCAATAGCTTGACAGTGAGCTCTCATGGAGCCTCACAGATGTTCAGAGCATTGTTGGGACCTCCCAACACCAAACTTAGAGTTTGAATGTGGGGGTTCAACACCAAACTTAGAGTTTGGTTGTGGCCTCCCAACACCAAACTTAGAGTTTAACTGTGGGGGCTTTGGTTGACTCTACAGTGAGAGAAGTTTTTCATGCTTCCTCTCCATGGTTACAGAAGGAGATCCTTGAGTTTTAAACACAAGGTTGTCCTCATTCAGTTGAAGGATCAACTCTCCTCTGTCCACATCAATCACAGCTTTTGCTGTGGCTAGGAAGGGTCTTCCAAGGATGATGGATTCATCCTCATCCTTCCCAGTGTCTAGGATTATGAAATCAGCAGGGATGTAAAGGCTTTCAACCTTCACTAACACGTCCTCTACTTGTCCATAAGCCTGTTTTCTTGAGTTGTCTGCCATCTCTAATGAGATTCTGGCAGCTTGCACCTCAAAGATCCCAAGTTTCTCCATTACAGAGAGTGGCATTAAGTTTATTCCTGACCCCAGGTCACACAGAGCCTTCTCAAAGGTCATGGTGCCTTGTTACAGGGAATTAGGAATTTACCAGGATCCTATTTCTTTTGAGGTAATTTCTGCCTATCCAATACATTTAGTTCATTGGTGAGCAAGGGAGGTTCATCTTCCCAAGTCTCATTACCAAATAATTTGGCATTCAGCTTCATGATTGTACCAAGGTACTTAGTAACTTGCTCTTCAGTAATGTCTTCATCCTCTTCAGAGGGTGAATACTCATCAGAGCTCATGAAGGGCAAAAAGAGGTTCAATAGAATCTCTATGGTCTCTAGATGAGTCTCAGATTCCTTTGGTTCTGCAAAGGGAAACTCCTTATAGGTCAATGGACGTCCCAGGAGGTCTTCCTCACTAGGATTCAAGTCCTTCTCCTCCTCTTTGGGTTCGGCCATACCAAGTAAGGTAATGGCCTTGCACTCTCTTTTTGGATTCTCTTCTGTATTGCTTGGGAGAGTACTAGGAGGAGTTTTAGTGACCCTTTTACTCAGCTGGCCTACTTGTGCCTCCAGATTTCTAATGGAGGACCTTGTTTCATTCATGAAACTTAAAGTGGCCTTAGATAGATCAGAGACTATATTTGCTAAGCTAGATAGATTCTTCTGAAAATTCTCTGTCTGTTGCTGAGTGGATGATGGGAAAGGCTTGCTATTGCTAAACTTGTTTCTTCCACCATTAATAAAGCCTTGTTGAGGCTTTTGTTGATCCTTCCATGAGAAATTTGGATGATTTCTCCATGAAGGATTATAGGTACTCCCTTAGTGTTCCCCATGTAATTCACCTCTGCTATTGCAAGGTTCTCAGGATCATAAGCTTCTTCTTCAGAAGATGCCTCTTGAGTACTGTTGGATGCAGCTTGCAATCCATTCAGACTCTGAGAAATCATATTGACTTGCTGAGTCAATATTTTATTCTGAGCCAATATGGCATTCAGAGTATCAATTTCAAGAACTTCCTTCCTCTGAGGCGTCCCATTACTTATAGGATTCCTTTCAGAAGTGTACATGAACTGGTTATTTGCAACCATGTCAATGAGTTCTTGAGCTTCTGCAGGCATTTTCTTTAGATGAATGGATCCACCTGTAGAATGGTCCAATGACATCTTTGATAATTCAGACAGACTATCATAGAATATATCCAGGATGGTCCATTCTGAAAGCATGTCAGAAGGACACTTTTTGGTCAGTTACTTATACCTCTCCCAAGCTTCATAGAGGGATTTACCTTCTTTCTGTTTGAAGGTTTGAACATCCACTCTAAGCTTGCTAAGCTTTTGAGGAGGAAAGAACTTGGCTAAGAAAGCTGTGACCAGCTTATCCCAAGAGTTCATGCTATCCTTAGGTTGAGAGTCCAACTATATTCTAGCTCTGTCTCTTACATGAAACGGGAAAAGCATAAGCATGTAGACCTCGGCGTCAACCCCATTGGTCTTAACAGTATCACAGATCTGCAAGAATTCAGTTAAGAACTGAAAAGGATCTTCTGCTGGAAGTCCATGAAACTTGCAGTTCTGTTGCATTAGAGAAACTAATTGAGGCTTTAGCTCAAAATTGTTTGCTCCAATGGCAGGGATTGAGATGCTTCTTCCATGTAAATTGGAATTTGGTGCAGTAAAGTCACCAAGCATCTTCCTTGCATTGTTATTATTTTTGGCCATGTCTCCTTCTTTTTCGAAAATTTCTGTCAGATTTTCTCTAGAGAGTTGTGCTTTAGCTTCCCTTAGCTTCCTCTTCAAACTCCTTTTAGGTTCAGGATCAGCTTCAACAAGAGTGTTCTTATCCTTGTTCCTGCTCATATGAAAAAGAAGAAAACAGAAAAGAAGAGAAATCCTCTATGTCACAGTATAGAGATTCCTTTATGTGAGTAGAAGAAGAAAAGAAATTCGAACACAGAAAGAGGGAGAGGGTTCGAATTTTTAAGAAGAAGAGAAGTGTTAGTAGATAAATAAATAATTAGGAGGAGGTGAGAGAGAAGAATTTTCGAAAATCATTGAAAAGAAAAAAATATTTTTTTGTTTTTAATTTAAAAATTAAAGTTAAAATTCGAAATAAGAAAAGAAAAAAATTAAAATTAAAATTTAAAATAATTAGTTAATTAAAAAGAAATTTTGAAAAAGAGGAAGGTGATTTTCGAAAATCAGAGAGAGAATTAGTTAGGTAATTTTGAAAAAGATATGATTGAAATAGTAAACTTTTAAAATCAAACAAAAAGTCAAATAGTTAATTGAAAAATATTTGAAAATCAATTTTTGAAAAGATAAGAAGTTAGAAAAGATTTTGAAATTGATTTTGAAAAAGATGTGATTGAAACTTATTTTGAAAAAGATTTGAAAAATAAATTTAAAAAGATTTTATTTTTGAAATCAAAGTTGATTACTTGACTAACAAGAAACTTAAAAGATATGATTCTAGTGTTTAAAGATTGAACCTTTCTTACTAGGCAAGTGGTGCACGAAATTGTGATGTCCAGGCTCGAACAATCCCTGGTAATGGCTCCAAAGCTTGGTGCTTTGATCTTAATACATAATTGTCACAATTTCGATACAACTAACCAGCAAGTGCACTGGGTCGTCCAAGTAATACCTTACGTGAGTAAGGGTCGAATCCCACGGAGATTGTTGGTATGAAGCAAGCTATGGTCACCTTGTAAATCTCAGTCAGGCGGATATAAAGTGATAATGGTGTTTTCGAATATTATATAGTAAAATAGGGATAGAGATACTTATGTAAATCATTGGTAGGAATTTCAGATAAGCGAATGGAGATGCTTTTCGTTCCTCTGAACCTCTGCTTTCCTGCTATCTTCATCCAATCAGTCTTACTCCTTTCCATGGCTGGCTTTATGCAAGGGCATCACCGTTGTCAGTGGCTACATCCCCTCCTCTCAGTGAATAATATGCTCACGCACTCTGTCACGGCACGGCTATTCATCTGTCGGTTCTCGATCATGCTGGAATAGGATTCACCCTCCTTTTGCGTCTGTCACTAACGCCCAACAATCGCGAGTTTGAAGCTCGTCACAGTCATTCAATCATTGAATCCTACTCAGAATACCACAGACAAGGTTTAGACCTTCTGGATTCTCTTGAATGCCGCCATCATTCTAGCTTACGCCACGAAGAATCTGGTTAGGAGATCTAAGAGATACTCATTCTAGCTTAATTCATGTAGAACAGAAGTGTTTGTCAGGCACGCGTTCATAGGGGAGAATGGTGATGAGCGTCACACATAATCATCACCTTCATCACGTTCTTGGGTGCGAATGGATATCTTAGAAGCGAAATAAGAAGAATTGAATAGAAAATAGTAGTACTTTGCATTAATCTTTGAGGAACAGCAGAGCTCCACACCTTAATCTATGGAGTGTAGAAACTCTACCGTTGAAAATACATAAGTGAAAGGTCCAGGCATGGCCGTGTGGCCAGCCCCTATGGTCTAAGAACAATGCGTTCAAAGATGGTCAAAAAGACGTCTAATACAATAGTAAGAGGTCCTATTTATAATAAACTAGTCACTAGGGTTTACATGAGTAAGTAATTGATGTACAAATCCACTTCCGGGGCCCACTTGGTGTGTGTTTGGGCTGAGCTTAAGTGTAGCACGTGCAGAGGCCATTTGTGGAGTTGAACGCCAGTTTCTGTGCCAGTTTGGGCGTTCAACTCTGGTTTTGGATCCTTTTCTGGCGCTGGACGCCAGATTTGGGCAGAAGGCTGGCGTTGAACGCCAGTTTACTTCGTCCATTCTTGGCCAAAGTATGGACTATTATATATTGCTGGAAAGCCCTGGATGTCTACTTTCCAACGCAATTGGAAACGCGCAATTTCGAGTTCTGTAGCTCCATAAAATCCACTTTGAGTGCAGGGAGGTCAGAATCCAACAACATCAGTAGTCCTTTTTCAACCTCTGAATCTGATTTCTGCTCAAGTCCCTCAATTTCAGTCAGAAAATACCTGAAATCACAGAAAAACACACAAACTCATAGTAAAGTCCAGAAATGTGAATTTAACATAAAAACTAATGAAAACATCCCTAAAAGTAACTAGATTCTACTAAAAACATACTAAAAACAATGCCAAAAAGCGTATAAATTATCCGCTCATCACAACACCAAACTTAAATTGTTGCTTGTCCCCAAGCAACTGAAAATCAAATAGGATAAAAAGAAGAGAATATACTATAAATTCCAAACTATCAATGAAACAGAGCTTCAATCGTATGAGCGGGACTTATAGCTTTTTGCCTCTTGAATAGTTTTGGCATCTCACTTTATCCATTGAAGTTTAGAATGATTGGCATCTATAGGAACTTCAGATTTCAAATAGTGTTATTGACTCTCCTAGTTCAGTATGATGATTCTTGAACACAGCTTCTTTATGAGTCTTGGCCGTGGCCCTAAGCACTTTGTTTTCCAGTATTACCACCGGATACATAAATGCCACAGACACATAATTGGGTGAACCTTTTCAGATTGTGACTCAGCTTTGCTAAAGTCCCCAATTAGAGGTGTCCAGGGTTCTTAAGCACACTCTTCTTTTGCTTTGGACCTTGACTTTAACCGCTCAGTCTCAAGTTTTCACTTGACACCTACACGCCACAAGCACATGGTTAGGGACAGCTTGGTTTAGCCGCTTAGACCAGGATTTTATTCCTTTAGGTCCTCCTATCCACTGATGCTCAAAGCCTTGGGATCCTTTTTATTTGCCCTTGCCTTTTGGTTTTAAGGTTTATTGGCTTTTTCTGCTTGCTTTTTCTTTTTCTTTCTATTTTTTTTTTCGCCTATATTTTTTTTTCTGCAAGCTTTGTTCTTTGCTGCTTTTTCTTGCTTCAAGAATCATTTTTATGATTTTTCAGATTATCAAATAACATGTTTCCTAGTCATCATTCTTTCAAGAGCCAACATATTTAACATTCTTAAACAACAACTTCAAAAGTCATATGCACTGTTCAAGCATACATTCAGAAAACAAGAAGCATTGTCACCACATCAATATAATTAAGCTAAGTTCAAGGATAAATTCAAAACTCATGTACTTCTTGTTCTTTTGAATTAAAACATTTTTCATTTAAGAAAGGTGATGGATTCATAGGACATTTATAACTTTAAGACATAGTTACTGACTACTAATGATCATGTAATGAAGACACAAACACAGATAAGCACATAACATAGAAAACGAAAAATAGAAGAAACAAGAACAAGGAATGAATCCACCTTAGTGATGGTGGCGTTTCCTTCTTGAGGAACCAATGATGTCCTTGAGCTCTTCTATGTCTCTTCCTTGTCTTTGTTGCTCCTCCTTCATTGCTTTTAGATCTTCTCTGATTTCATGAAGGATGAAGGAGTGCTCTTGATGTTCCACCCTTAGTTGCTTCCAATAATTGCGTGGAAGAAAATGTATCCCCTGAGGTATCTCAGGGATCTCTTGATTTGCAGTCAAATGTTCTACCACTGAGCTATAGACCCTTGATGGAAGCTTTTGTCTTCCCTTTCCTCTTTCTAGAGGTTTCTCTGGCCTTAGGTGCCATCAATGGTTATGGAAAAAACAAAAAAGCTATGCTTTTACCACACCAAACTTAGAATGTTGCTCGCCCTCGAGCAAAAGAAGAAAGAATAGAAGAAGAAGAGGATATGGAGGAGATGGATGGCTGTGTGTATTCGGCCATATGGGTGGGATTGGGTGGGGAAGAGATGTTGAATTTTTGAAGGTAAGTGGGTGTATGGGTGTGAGTGGTAAATGGAAGACAGAAGGGATGAGTGTTTATTGGGAATAGAGGATGATTGAGAAGAGAGAAGAGAGTGAGTGAAGGTAGGTGGGGATCCTGTGGGGTCCACAGATCTTGGGGTGTCAAGGCATTTACATCCCTACACCAATTTAGGCATGCAAAATGCCCTTGCACACAACTCTGGGCGTTCAGCGCCAGGTCGGTGCCCATTTTGGGCGTTCAACGCCCATTTGCTGCCATTTCTGGCGTTGAACGCCAGAACCATGCTTGTTCTGGGCGTTCAGCGCCAGGATGCTCCCATTCTGGGCGTTCAGCGCCAGAACTATGCTCTGTTCTGGCGTTTGAACGCCAGACAGATGCTCCTCCAGGGTGTGATTTTTCTCCTGCTGTTTTTGATTCCGTTCTTGATTTTTTTGTTTATTTTGTGACTCCACATGATCATGAACCTAAGAAAACATGAAAAACAATAAAAATAAGAATTAGATAAACATTGGGTTGCCTCCCAACAAGCGCTTCTTTAATGTCAATAGCTTGACAGTGGGCTCTCATGGAGCCTCACAGATGTGCAGAGCTTTGTTGAGACTTTCCAACACCAAACTTAGAGTTTGGATATGGGAGTTCAACACCAAACTTAGAGTTTGGTTGTGGCCTCCCAACACCAAACTTGGAGTTTGACTGTGGGGGCTCTGGTTGACTCTGCTTTGAGAGAAGCTTTTCAAGCTTCCTCTCCATGGTTGCAGAGGGAGATCCTTGAGTTTTGAATACAAGGGAGTTCTCATTCCATTGAAGGAATATTTCACCTCTGTCAATATCAATCACAGCTCTTGCTGTGGCCAGGAAAGGTCTTCCTAGGATGATGGATTCATCCTCTTCCTTTCCAGTATCCAGGACTATGAAATCAGTAGGTATGTAAAGGCCCTCAACCTTTACTAATACATCTTCTACTTGTCCATAAGCCTGTTTTCTTGAGCTGTCTGCCATCTCTAGTGAGATTTTAGCAGCTTGCACCCCATAGATTCCCAGTTTTTCTATTACCGAGAGGGGCATGAGGTTTATCCCTGAACCAAGGTCACACAGAGCCTTAAAGATCATGGTGCCTATGGTACAAGGGATTATGAACTTTCCAAGATCCTGTCTCTTCTGAGGCAATGTCAGTTGATCCAGATCACTTAGTTCATTGATGAACAAGGGAGGTTCAACTTCCCAAGTATCAATGCCAAATAATTTGGCATTCAGCTTCATGATTGCCCCAAGAAACTTGGCAGTTTGCTCTTCAGTAACATCCTCATTCTCTTCAGAAGAGGAATACTCATCAGAGCTCATGAAGGGCATAAGGAGGTTCAATGGAATCTCTATGGTCTCTAGATGAGTCTCAGATTCCTTTGGTTCCTCAGAGGGAAGCTCCTTATTGACCACTGGACGTCCCAGGAGGTCTTCCTCCTTGGGATTCACGTCCTCTCCTTCCCTTACAGGTTCAGCCATGGCGCTTATGTCAATGGCCTTGCACTCTCCTTTTGGGTTCTCTTCTGTATTGCTTGGGAGAGTGCTAGGAGGGATTTCAGGGATCCTTTTACTCATCTGGCCCACTTGTGCTTCCAGATTTCTAATGGAAGATCTTGTTTCATTCATGAAACTTACAGTGGCCTTAGATAGATCAGAGACTAAATTTGCTAAGTTAGAAGCATTTTGTTCAGAGTTCTCTGTCAGTTGCTGAGTTGATGATGGAAAAGGCTTGCTATTGCTAAACCTATTTCTTCCACCATTATTAAAGCCTTGTTGGGGCTTTTGATCCTTCCATGAGAAATTTGGATGATTTTTCCATGTTGAGTTATAGGTGTTTCCATAAGGTTCACCTAAGTAATTTACCTCTGCTATTGCAGGGTTCTCAGGATCATAGGCTTCTTCTTCAGAAGATGCCTCTTGAGTACTGTTGGATGCAGCTTGCATTCCATGCAGACTCTGAGAGATCATATTGACTTGCTGAGTCAATATTTTGTTCTGAGCCAATATGGCATTCAGAGTATCAACTTCAAGAACTCCCTTCTTCATAGGCGTCCCATTACTCACAGGATTCCTTTCAGAAGTGTACATGAACTGGTTATTAGCAACCATGTCAATGAGTTCTTGAGCTTCTGCAGGCGTTTTCTTTAGGTGAATGGATCCACCTGCAGAAGTGTCCAGTGACATCTTTGATAGCTCAGATAAACCATCATAGAATATATCCAGGATGGTCCATTCTGAAAGCATGTCAGAAGGACACTTTTTGGTCAACTGTTTGTATCTTTCCCAAGCTTCATAGAGGGATTCACCTTCTTTCTGTCTGAAGGTTTGAACATCAGCTCTAAGCTTGCTCAGCTTTTGAGGAGGAAAGTACTTGGCTAAGAAAGCCGTGACCAGCTTATCCCAAGAGTTCAGGCTGTCTTTGGGTTGAGAATCCAACCATAATCTAGCTCTGTCTCTTACAGCAAAAGGGAAAAGCATGAGCCTGTAGACTTCAGGATCTACTCCATTAGTCTTAACAGTATCACATATCTGCAAGAATTCAGTTAAGAACTGAAAAGGATCTTCAGATGGAAGTCCATGAAACTTGCAGTTCTGCTGCATCAGAGAAACTAATTGAGGTTTCAGCTCAAAGTTGTTTGCTCCAATGGCAGGAATGGAGATGCTTCTTCCATGTAAATTGGAATTTGGTGCAGTAAAGTCACCAAGCATCTTCCTTACATTATCATTATTTTCGGCTGCCATCTCCTCTGCCTGTTCGAAAATTTCTGAAAGGTTATCTCTGGATTGTTGTATTTTAGCTTCTCTTAATTTTCTCTTCAGAGTCCTTTCAGGTTCTGGATCTGCTTCCACAAGAATGTTTTGGTCCTTGCTCCTGCTCATATGACAAAGAAGAAGGCACAGAAAAATAATAATAATAATAATAGAGATCCTTTATACCACAGTATAGGGATCCCTTTGTGAGTGGAAGAAAAGAGGGGGAGACAAAGAATGTGATGTAAAGGAAGAAACACAACTGTACGAATGGAAGAGATGTGAGATGAGATGTTAGGATATGAATGAATAAATAGAATGAGATGGGGGAGGGATAATTTTCGAAAATTATTTTGAAAAAGAGTTAGTGATTTTTGAAAAATGGTTTTTGAAAAAATGTTAGTAATTTTCGAAAATTTTTGAAATCAAAAATAAAAGATAAAAATAATTAGTTAATTAAAAAGAAATATTTGAAAAAGAGGGAAAATATTTTCAAAAATGAGAGAGAGAGAGTTAGTTAGGTAGTTTTGAAAAAGTTAAGAAACAAACAAAAAGTTAGTTAGTTAGTTGAAACAAATTTTGAAAAGATAAGAAGTTAGGAAGTTAGAAAAGATTTTTGAAAAGATATTTTTGAAAAAGATAAGATAAGAAGATATTTTTGAAAAGATATGATTGAAATTAGTTTTGAAAAAGATTTGATTTTTAAAATCTCAATTAATGACTTGATTCATAAGAAATCACAAGATATGATTCTAGAACTTAAAGTTTGAATCTTTCTTAACAAGCAAGTAACAAACTTCAAATTTTTGAATCAACACATTAATTGATTATGTTATTTTCGAAAATTTGGTATAAAAATAAGAAAAAGATTTTTTGAAAAATATTTTTGGAATTTTCGAAAATAACTAAGAATTTTGAAAAAGATTTGATTTTTGAAAAAGATTTTGAAAAAGATAAGATTTTCAAATTGAAAATTTGATTTGACTCATAAGAAACAATTTGATTTTAAAAATTTTTGAAAAAGTCAATCCAAATTTTCGAATTTGATGAGAGAAAAAGGGAAAGATATTTTTTTGATTTTTGAATTTTTATGATGCACGAGAGAAAAACACTAAAAAGATGCAATGCATGAAATTTTTAGATCAAAACATGTGATGCATGCAAGAATGCTATGAATGTCAAGATGAACACCAAGAACACTTTGAATGTCAAGATGAACATCATAGACACAATTTTGAAAAATTTTTAATGCAAAGAAAACATGCAAGACACCAAACTTAGAATTCTTTAATGCTTAGACACTAAGAATTCAAGAATGTATATGATAAACATGAAAAGACACAAAACAAAAAATCATCAAGATCAAACAAGAAGACTTACCAAGAACAACTTGAAGATCATGAAGAACACTATGAATGCATGATATTTTCGAAAAATGCAAGATGCGTATGCAAGTGACACCAAACTTATGATATGACTCAAGACTCAAACAAGAACACAAAAATATTTTTGATTTTTATGATTTTCTAAATTTTTTTTTTGGTATTTTTCGAAAATTAATATGAAAAAGAAAAAATAAGGATTCCAAAATTTTTAACATGAATTCCAGGAATCTTGCTTTCTTAGTCTAAAGCTTCAGTCCAGGAATTAGACATGGCTCACTAGCCAGCCAAGCTTTCAAAGAAAGCTCCAGTCCAAAACACTAGACATGGCCAATGGCCAGCCAAGCTTCAGCAGGTGATCATGGATCAGCAGCAGGTGGATGAACAACAACTAATTTGCTCTTGATAACAAATTGCAAGCCTCAGTCCAAATGAATTTAGACATGGCTTTACAGCCAGCCAGGCTTCACATGCTTCATGAAACACTAGAATTCATTCTTAAAATTTTGAATAAATTTTTTAAAACATTTTTTTTTTGTTTTTTTTTTATTTTTTCGAAAATAAAAGAGAAATTTTGAAAGATTTTTTTGAAAGATTTTTGAAAAGAAAACGAAAAGAAAGTTACCCAATCTGAGCAACAAGATGAACCGTCAGTTGTCCAAACTCGAACAATCCCCGGCAACGGCGCCAAAAACTTGGTGTTGTTGCTGGGATTGGGATCTTTGACAACTCTTGCCAAAAACTCAGACGATTCTTGGCGCCAAACAGGAATAAACAAATCCCCGGCAACGGCGCCAAAAACTTGGTGCACGAAATTGTGATGTCCAGGCTCGAACAATCCCTGGTAATGGCTCCAAAGCTTGGTGCTTTGATCTTAATTCATAATTGTCACAATTTCGATACAACTAACCAGCAAGTGCACTGGGTCGTCCAAGTAATACCTTACGTGAGTAAGGGTCGAATCCCACGGAGATTGTTGGTATGAAGCAAGCTATGGTCACCTTGTAAATCTCAGTCAGGCGGATATAAAGTGATAATGGTGTTTTCGAATATTATATAGTAAAATAGGGATAGAGATACTTATGTAAATCATTGGTAGGAATTTCAGATAAGCGAATGGAGATGCTTTTCGTTCCTCTGAACCTCTGCTTTCCTGCTATCTTCATCCAATCAGTCTTACTCCTTTCCATGGCTGGCTTTATGCAAGGGCATCACCGTTGTCAGTGGCTACATCCCCTCCTCTCAGTGAATAATATGCTCACGCACCCTGTCACGGCACGGCTATTCATCTGTCGGTTCTCGATCATGCTGGAATAGGATTCACCCTCCTTTTGCGTCTGTCACTAACGCCCAACAATCACGAGTTTGAAGCTCGTCACAGTCATTCAATCATTGAATCCTACTCAGAATACCACAGACAAGGTTTAGACCTTCCAGATTCTCTTGTATGCCACCATCATTCTAGCTTACGCCACGAAGATTCTGGTTAGGAGATCTAAGAGATACTCATTCTAGCTTAATTCATGTAGAACAGAAGTGTTTGTCAGGCACGCGTTCATAGGGGAGAATGGTGATGAGCGTCACACATAATCATCACCTTCATCACGTTCTTGGGTGCGAATGGATATCTTAGAAGCGAAATAAGAAGAATTGAATAGAAAATAGTAGTACTTTGCATTAATCTTTGAGGAACAGCAGAGCTCCACACCTTAATCTATGGAGTGTAGAAACTCTACCGTTGAAAATACATAAGTGAAAGGTCCAGGCATGGCCGTGTGGCCAGCCCCTATGGTCTAAGAACAATGCGTTCAAAGATGGTCAAAAAGACGTCTAATACAATAGTAAGAGGTCCTATTTATAATAAACTAGTCACTAGGGTTTACATGAGTAAGTAATTGATGTACAAATCCACTTCCGGGGCCCACTTGGTGTGTGTTTGGGCTGAGCTTAAGTGTAGCACGTGCAGAGGCCATTTGTGGAGTTGTACGCCAGTTTCTGTGCCAATTTGGGCGTTCAACTCTGGTTTTGGATCCTTTTCTGGCGCTGGACGCCAGATTTGGGCAGAAGGCTGGCGTTGAACGCCTGTTTACGTCATCTATTCGTGGCCAAAGTATGGACTATTATATATTGCTGGAAAGCCCTGGATGTTTACTTTCCAACGCAATTGGAAGCCCGCCATTTCGAGTTCTGTAGCTCCAGAAAATCCACTTTGAGTGCAGGGAGGTCAAAATCCAACAGCATCAGTAGTCCTTTTTCAACCTCTGAATCTGATTTCTGCTCAAGTCCCTCAATTCAGTCAGAAAATACCTGAAATCACAGAAAAACACAAACTCATAGTAAAGTCCAGAAATGTGAATTTAACATAAAAACTAATGAAAACATCCCTAAAAGTAACTAGATTCTACTAAAAACATACTAAAAACAATGCCAAAAAGCGTATAAATTATCCGCTCATCAGCAAGTAACAAACTTAAAATTTTTTGAATCAATCACATTAATTGTTAGCATTAATTTCAAAAATATGAAATGGAAATAAGAAAAAGATTTTGAAAATCAAAATTTATAATTTTCGAAAATATGAAAGAAAAAATGAAAAAGATTTGATTTTTGAAAAAGATTTGAAAAGATAGGATTTTTAAATTGAAAATTTGACTTGACTCATAAGAAACAACTGAATTTTAAAAAGTTTTGAAAAAGTCAACCCAAATTTTAAAAAATTTATGAGAGAAAAAGGGAAAGATATTTTTTTGATTTTTAAATTTTAATGATGAGAGAGAAAAACATAAAAAAGACTCAATGCATGAAAATTTTGGATCAAAACAAATGATGCATGCAAGAACACTATGAATGTCAAGATGAACACCAAGAACTTATTTTTGAAAATTTTTAAGAAAAGGAAAACATGCAAGACACCAAACTTTTAATGTTGAGACACTAACAAATCGAAAATGCATATGGAAAACAAGAAAAGACACAAAACAAGAAATTTTAAAGATCAAACAAGAAGACTTACCAAGAACAACTTGAAGATCATGAAGAATGCAATGCATGAATTTTCGAAAAATGCGAGAAAGAGATAAACATGCAATTGACACCAAACTTAAAAACCGACACAAGACATAAACAAGAAGCATCAAATTATTTTTGATTTTATGATTTTATTAATTTTTTTGGTTTTTTCGAAAATTAATTGGAAAAAGAAAATTAAGGATTTCAAAATTTTTAATGAGAATTCCAGGAATCATTCAATGTTAGTCTAAAGCTCCAGTCTAGGAATTAGACATGGCTCACTAGCCAGCCAAGCTTTCAGTGAAAGCTCCAGTCCAAAACACTAGACATGGCCAATGGCCATCCAAGCTTTAGCAGATACCAATCAGACATACAACAACTGATACTTCATTAAACTTGCTTCTGTGCTGATGAGTGGAAGCCTCAGTCCAAAAGAGTTTGACATGGCTTTACAACCAGCCAGGCTTCAACACGTTTCATGAAACTCTAGAATTCCTCTTAAAAATTCTGAAGAACATAAATTAAATTTTTTGGAAAATATATTTTTTTTGTATTTTTCGATAATAAGAATTAAAAAGCTTAAAAATAAAATAAAATTACCTAATCTGAGCAACAAGATGAGCCGTCAGTTGTCCAAACTCGAACAATCCCCGGCAACAGCGCCAAAAACTTGGTGCACAAGATTGTGATCCTTAACAACGGCACCAAAAACTTGGTGCTTGGAACGTAATTCACACACTTTGTCACAACTTCGCACAACTAACCAGCAAGTGCACTGGGTCGTCCAAGTAATAAACCTTACGTGAGTAAGGGTTGATCCCACGGAGATTGTCGGCTTGAAGCAAGCTATGGTCACCTTGTAAATCTCAGTCAGGCGGATTCAAATGGTTATGGTGAATTGATAATAGAAATATAAGTAAAATATATGATAGAGGTACTTATGTAATTCATTGGTGAGAATTTCAGATAAGCGTATGGAGTTGCTTTGTTCCTTCTGATTCTCTGCTTTGCTATTGTCTTCATCCAATCCTTCATACTCCTTTCCATGGCAAGCGTTATGTAGGGCATCAGCGTCGTCAATGGCTACATCCCATCCTCTCAGTGAAAATGGTCCAAAATGCGCTGTCACAGCACGGCTATTCATCTGTCGGTTCTCGATGATACTGGAATAGGATTCAGTAATCCTTTTGCGTCTATCACTGTGCCCAGCACTCGCGAGTTTGAAGCTCGTCACAGCCATCCCTTCCCAGATCCTACTCGGAATACCACAGACAAGGTTTAGACTTTCCGGATCTCAAGAATGGCCGCCAATAATTCTAGCCTATACCACGAAGACTCTGATCTCATGGAATGGAGGGCTCAGTTGTCAGGCGAGGCAACCATGCATCATGAACCAGGAGGCTAAGAGATACGCACTCAAGCTATCGCAAGTAGAACGGAAGTGGTTGTCAGGCATGCGTTCATAGGTGAGAATGATGATGAGTGTCACGGATCATCACCTTCCTCAAGTTGAAGAACAAGTGTATATCTTAGATAAGAAATAGGCTTGAATTGAATAAAAAAATAATAGTACTTTGCATTAATTCATGAGGAACAGCAGAGCTTCACACCTTAATATATGGTGTGTAGAAACTCTACCGTTGAAAATACATAAGTGATAATGGTCCAGGCATGGCCGAAAGGCCAGCCCCCATAAAGGTCTAAGATAGCATAAAACTGATCAAAGATGTTTAATACAATAGTAAAAGGTCCTATTTATATCAGACTAGTTACTAGGCTTTACAGAAATGAGTAAATGATGCAGAAATCCACTTCCGGGGCCCACTTGGTGTGTGCTTGGGCTGAGCATTGAGCTTTACATGTGTAGAGGCTTCTCTTGGAGTTGAACGCCAGTTTGTATCCTGTTTCTGGTGTTTAACTCCACTTTGCAACCTGTTTCTGGCATTTAACTCTAGAATAGGGCAGGAAGCTGGTATTGAATGCCAGTTTGCATCGTCTAAACTCGGGAAAAGTATCAACTATTATATATTGATGAAAGGCCCTGGATGTCTACTTTCCAGCGCAATTGAAAGCGCACCATTTGGAGTTCTGTAGCTCCAGAAAATCCACTTTGAGTGTAGGGAGGTCAGAATCCAACAACATCTGCAGTCCTTCTTCAACCTCTGAATCTGATTTTTGCTCAAGTCCCTCAATTTCAACCAGAAAATACCTAAAATCACAGAAAAATACACAAACTCATAGCAAAGTCCAGAAATGTAATTTTTATTTAAAAACTAATAAAAATATATTAAAAACTAACTAAATCATACTAAAAACTATGTAAAAATAATGCCAAAAAGCGTATAAATTATCCGCTCATCACTAGACACTAATGATCATGTAATAAAGACACAAACATAGACAAAACATAAAGCATAGAATTCAAAAATAGGAAAATAAGAACAAAGAAATTAAAGAACGTGTCCACCTTAGTGATGGCGGCTAGTTCTTCCTCTTGAAGATCTTATAGAGTGCTTGAGCTCCTCAATGTCTCTTCCTTGCCTTTGTTACTCCTCTCTCTTGGCTCTTTGGTCCTCTCTAATTTCATGGAGGATGATGGAATGCTCTTGGTGCTCCATCCTTAGTTGCCTCATGTTGGAACTCAATTCTCCTAAGGAGGTGTTGATTTGCTCCCAATAATTATGTGGAGAAAAGTGCATCCCTTGAGGCATCTCAGGAATTTCTTGATGAGGAATTTCCTCATGGTCTTGTTGAGGTCCATGAGTGGACTCTCTTGTTTGCTCCATCCTCTTCTTAGTGATGGGCTTGTCTCCTTGAATGAGGATGTCTCCCTTTATGACAATTCCAGCTGAATTGCATATGTTACAGATGAGATGAGGGAAGGCTAACCTTGCCAAAGTAGAGGGCTTGTCTGCCACCTTGTAGAGTTTTAGGGATATGATCTCATGAACTTCTACTTCCTCTCCAATCATGATACTATGGATCATGATAGCCCGATCTATTGTAACTTCAGATCGGTTGCTAGTAGGAATGATAGAGCGTTGGATGAACTCCAACCATCCCCTAGCCACGGATTTGAGGTCAAGCCTTCTTAGTTCAACCGGCTTGCCTCTTGAGTCTCTCTTCTATTGAGCTCCTTCCACACAAATGTCCCTAAGGACTTGGTCCAATCTTTGATCAAAGTTGACCCTTCTAGTGAAAGGATGAGGATCTCCTCTCATCATTGGCAAGTTAAATGCCAACCTTACATTTTCCGGACTAAAATCCAAGTAATTCCCCTGAACCGTTGTGAGCCAATTCTTTGGGTTTGGGTTCATACTTTGGTCATGGTTCCTAGTGATCCATGCATTAGCATAGAACTCTTGAACCATTAAGATTCCGACTTGTTGGATTGGGTTGGTGAAAGTTTTCCAACCTCTTCTTTGAATCTCATGTCGGATCTCCAGATATTCACTCTTTTTGAGCTTGAAGGGGACCTCAGGGATCACCTTTTTCTTGGCCACAACTTCGTAGAAGTGGTCTTGATGGACCTTTGAGATGAATCTCTCCATCTCCTATGACTCGGAGGTGAAAGCAATTGCCTTCCCTTTTCCTCTTTCTAGAGGTTTCTTCGGCCTTATGTGCCATTGATGGTTATGGAAAAATAGAAAAGCAGAGATTTTTCCACACCAAACATAAAAGGTTTGCTCATCCTCGAGCAAAAGAAGAAAGAAAGGAGTAGAAGAAGAAGAAATAGAGGAGATGCAGGGTAGTGAAGGTTTCGGCCAAGGGTGGTAGTAGTGTGTATGATGTGTAAAATTGAAGGTAGTGAGGAGGGGGTATTTATAGAGTAGGAGAGAGGGGGAATTCGGTCATTAAGTGGTGGGTTTGGGAGGGAAACGGTTTGAATTTGAATGGTGAGGTAGGTGGGGGTTTATGATGGATGGATGTGAGTGGTGAAGAGGATATGGGGAAGAGGGTAAGATTTGATAGGTGAAGGGTATATGGGGAAGAGTATTATGGAAAGGTGTGAAGAGGAGAGAAGAAGAGGTGGGGTAGGTGGGATCCTGTAGGGTCCACAGATCCTGAGGTATCAAGGAATTCTGCTCCCTGCACTATTCTGGCGTTCAAACGCTCACTGTGTGCCAATTCTGGCGTTTAACGCCAACTCTGCTACCTTTCCTGGCGTTAAACGCCAGTCCTGCTACCTTTCCTGGCATTAAACGCCAGTCTGCTGCCCCTTTCTGGCATTTAACGCCAGCCAGACACCCCTTTCTAGCGTTAAACGCCCAGAGTGCTGCCTATTCTGGCGTTAAACGCCCATTCTGCTATCCTTACTGGCGTTTAAATGCCAATAAGTCTGTCCTGCTATTTTTGATGCTGTTTTTCATTTTGCTTTAATTCTGCAGTTGTTTTTATGACTTCACATGATCATCAACCTAAAAAAAACATAAAATGACAATGGAATATAAATAAATATAATTAAATAACATTGGGTTGCCTCCCAATAAGTGCTTCTTTAATGTCAATAGCTTGACAGTGAGCTCTTAGAGAGCTTCACAGAGACTCAGAGCTTAATGGTGGCCTCCCAACACCAAATTTAGAAGTTGAGAGAAGTTTGACTCTGTATTGAGAGAAGTTTTTCATGCTTCCTCTCTATGGTTACAAAAGAAGATCCTTGAGCCTTAAACACAAGGTAGTCCTCATTCAGTTGCAGGACTAACTCTCCTCTATCCACATCAATCACAGCTCTTGCTGTGGCTAGGAAGGGTCTTCCAAGGATAATGGATTCATCCTCATCCTTCCCAGTTTCCAGGATTATGAAGTCAGCAGGGATGTACAGGCCTTCAACCTTCACTAGGACATCCTCTACAACTCCATAAGCCAGTTTCCTTGATTTGTCTGCCAATTCTAATGAGAATTTAGTAGCTTGTACCTCAAAGATCCCTAATTTCTCCATTACAGAGAATGGCATGAGGTTTATTCCTGATCCCAGGTCATACAGAGCCTTCTTAAAGGTCATGGTGCCTATGGTACAAGGTATTAGGAACTTTTCAGGATCCGATTTCTTCTGAGGTAACTTTAGTTGCCCCAAAGCATTCAGTTCATTGATGAGCAATGGAGGTTCATCTTTCCAAGTCTCATTACTAAATAACTTGGCATTCAGCTTCATGATTGCTCCTATATACTGAGCAACTTGCTCTTCAAAAATATCTTCATCCTCTTCAGAGGATGAGTACTCATCAGAGCTCATGAATGGCAACAGTAAGTTCAGTGGAATCTCTATGGTCTCTAAATGAGCCTCAGATTCCTTTGGTTCCTCATTAGGGAACTCGTTGGTGGCTAGTGGACATCCATTGAGGTCTTCCTCATTGGAAATCGCTGCCTTTTCTTCCTCCCTAGGTTCAGCCATGTTGGTTGTATTTATGGCCTTGGACTCTCTCTTTGGATTCTCTTCTGTATTGCTTGGGAGAGTACTAGGAGGGATTTCAGTAACTCTTTTACTTATTTGACCAACTTGTGCCTCCAAATTTCTTATGGAGGACCTTGTTTCAGTCATCAAATTGAGAATGGTGTTAGATAGATCAGAGGCTATGGTTGCTAAGTCAGAGTGGTCTTAGAATTCTTTGTCTGTTGCTCAGAAGATGATAGAAAAGGCTTGTTATTGCCAAACCTATTTCTTCCACCATTATTATTGAAGCCTTGATTAGGCTTCTGTTGATCCTTCCATGAGAAATTAGGATGATTTCTCCATGAAGGGTTATAGGTGTTTCCATAGGATTCTCCCATGTAATTCACCTCTTCCATTGCAGGATTCTCAAGGCCATAAGCTTCTCCTTCAGGGGAGGCTTCTTTAGTACTGCCTGATGCAGCTTGCATTTCAGTCAAACTCTGAGAAATCATATTGACGTGCTGAGTCAATATTTTATTCTGAGCCAATATTGCATTCAGAGTATCAATCTCAAGAACTCCTTTCTTCTGAGTCATCCTATTATTCATAGGATTTCTTTCAGAAGTGTACATAAACTGGTTATTTGCAACCATTTAAATGAGTTCCTGGGCTTCTGCAGGCATCTTCTTCAGATGAAGAGATCCACCAGCAGAGTGATCCAATGACATCTTGGACAATTCAGACAGACCATCATAGAATATACATAGGAGGCTCCATTCTGAAAGCATGTCTGAAGGATACCTTCTGATCAATTGCTTATATATTTCCCAAGCTTCATAGAGGGATTCACCTTCCTTCTTTCTGAAGGTTTGGACTTCCACTCCGAGAGTTCAGGCTTTCTTTAGGTTGTGAGTCCAACCATGTCCTTGAAGATCGAATGAGAAAAATCATCAAGAACAACTTGAAGATCAATAAAGAACACAATGCATATATTTTTCGAAATTAAAGAAAAATTAAAACATGAAATTAACACCAAACTTAAAATTTGACACTAGACTCAATAAGAAACATAAAACTTTTTGGTTTTTTTTTTTTGGTTTTATTAAATTTTTTTGTATATTTTTCGAAAATTATTTTGAAAAAGAAATAAAGAGATACAAATTAGACATGGCTTAACAGCCAGCCAGGTTTCAACATATCTTATGAAACTCTAGAATTCATTCTTAAAAATTCTGATGAATTTTTAGAAAACTAAACATTATTATTGATATTATTTTTTTTAATTTTTTGAAAATTAAAATAAAAAGCTTAAACATAAAATAAAATTACCTAATCTAAGAAACAAGATGAACCGTCAGTTGTCCAAACTCGAACAATCCCCAGTAACGGCACCAAAAACTTGGTATGGGAATCGTGATTCACACTTTTCACATCTCCGCACAACTAACCAGCAAGTGCATTGGGTCGTCCAAGTAATAAACCTTACATGAGTAAGGGTCGATCCACGGAGATTGTCGGCTTGATGCAAGCTATGGTCATCCTTGTAAATCTCAGTCAGGGAGATTCAAATGGTTATGAGGTTTTGATAATTAAAATAATAATAAAACATAAAATAAAATAAAGTTACCTACGTAATTCACTGGTGGGAATTTCAGATAAGCGTATGGAGATGATTTGTTGCTTCTGAACCTCTGCTTTCCTATTGCCTTCTTCCAACCAAGCGTTACTTCCTTCCATGGCAAGATGTAGGATCCTCTCAGTGAAAATGATCCTCTACGGTTTCTGCACGGCTAGTCAACTGTCGGATTTCACGTTTTGGATGAAAAATACCAAGGACAGCTACCGTATGGCTAATCATCTGTCGGTTCCCGCTAGCGTTGGAATAGGATCCATTGATCCTTTTGCACACTGTCACTTGCGCCCAACATTCGCAGGTTTTGAAGCTCGTCACAGTCATCCCTTCCCAGATCCTACTCAGAATACCATAGACAAGGTTTAGACTTTTCGGATCTCAAGATGCTGCCAATGGTTCTAGCCTATACCACGAAGAAACTAATCTCACGGACTCGGTTCGTGTATTAGATATCCAAGAGAATATACTCCGGCTGTCGTTCAATCACTACGTTGAACGTCATGTAGACCGCTTGTGGTTGTCAGGCACGCGGATCTTGGCTAAGAGAGTAACGAAGATTGGGTGATTGTCACGGGTCACCCTTTCATTCTGACTTAACTGAATTAAGTACGAGAGTATATCTTGGAGAAGAAGTATGCGTGAATTGAATAAAAAACAGTAGTAATTGCATTAATTCATGAAGAACAGTAGAGCTCCACACCTTAATCTATGGGGTGTAGAAACTTCACCGTAGAAAATACATAAGTGAAAAAGGTCTAGGCATGGCCGAATGGCCAGCCTCCAAAACGTGAACAATGGTCTATGATTGTATGCGAATACAATAGTAAAAAGTGCTATTTATACTAAACTAGTTACTAGGGTTTACAGAAAATGAATAACTAAGTGCAGATAGTGCAGAAATCCACTTCCGGGGCCCACTTAGTGTGTGCTTGGGCTGAGCATTGAAGCTTTTTCGTGCATAGGCTGTTCTTGGAGTTAAACGCCAGCTTTGGTGCCAGTTTGGGTGTTTAACTCCAATTCTGGTGCCAGTTGGGCGTTTTTTACGCCAGAAAGTTTTAGGCTGGCTTTGGATGCCAGTTTGGGCCATCAAATCTCGGGAAAAGCATAGACTATTATATATTGCTGGAAAGCCCAAGATGTCTACTTTTCAACGCAATTGAGATCGGGCTAATTGGGTTCTGTAGCTCTCGAAAATTTACTTCGAGTGCAGAAGGGTCAGAATCCAACAGCATCTGCAGTCCTTTTTCAGCCTCTGAATCAGATTTTTGCTCAGGTCCCTCAATTTTAGCCAGAAAATACCTGAAATCACAAAAAAAATACACAAACTCATAGTAAAGTCCAGAAATGTAATTTTTGAATAAAAACTAATAAAATATAATAAAAAGTAATTAAATATACTAAAAACTATGTAAAAACAATGCCAAAAAGGGTATAAATTATCCGCTCATTAACTCATCAACGGTTTACGAGAAGGCCCTTTAGCCACTCCATATCCAAGAAGCACCCAACATCTCTAAATGAGGTACAAGAATGGCGAAAAAGTACATCAATATGGAGGAGAACTCCCGATAGGAGAAGTCTCAAAGACTGGACTCTCCTACTCACCTCGGACAAGGATAAAGAGTTCAGGAAAAAGAAGACCACCTACCGAGAAACCAGGAAGTACACAACTACACCCCTCTTCGGTGTCCCTCGTAGATGTTTATCGAGAGATATGCAAACCTGAGAGATCCCACCCCCTCGCCTGATTAAACACAAGAGAGGAGGAAGTCGGACAGAGTATTACGAATACCACCGGAATCTACGGGCATCCTACCAACGAGTGCTACGACCTAAAGAATGTCATAGAAAAGTTAGCACGAGAAGGAAGACTAGATTGATTCTTAGCCAACAGAGCGGACGAACCAAAAAGAGAAAAAGGGATGAAGAGGGTGAACGAGCTGAACGTCCCCCTCACACCCCTGAGAGACATATTCACATGATAAACAGAGGATTCGCAGAAGGAGGGATCTCTAAGTCATCCCGTAGAAGACACCTTAATGAGGTGTACCATGTCGAGGAGGGGATAGGTCGTCGACCTCCCCACTATTACCTTCACTCAAGAAGACGCCGCAGGCATCATCCAGGCATGATAACTCGGTGTCGTTACCATCATACTTGCCAATGTCAATCACCACGAAACTGGTAGACCAAGGAAGCTCTGTGGATATCCTGTTCAAATCGGCTTTCGACAAACTCGGCCTACAAGAAAAAGAGCTCAGAGCATACCTTAATAGTCTATTCGGCCTCGGAGACACCCAATCCAACCACTTGGGTACATCCACTGCACACAACCTTCGAAAAAGGGACACGGTCTAGAACGTTAAGTATAGACTACATCGTAGTTGACGTGAGCTCCGCATACAATGCTCTCATAGGTTAGACAATGCTAAACCAACTCGCCGCAGTGTCTCCACTCCACACCTGTGCATGAAGTTGCCAACGCAACAAGGGATCGCCTCGTAAAGGGAAACCAAAAACTCGGCGACGCTGTTATAACGAAAGCTGAACCTCAAAGGTGACCCAAAGGAAATGAAGCCAACACTATGAACTCGGGGGGAACTCGAGTTCACGAGGAACTTCGGCCCCAACTGGAAGGCGAGACCGAAGAAGTTCAGATCGGAGATACCCAAGACAAAACAACAAACATAGGGGGAACTAAAAAGAGACTTAAAGGAGTTGGTGACAAAGTTCTTAAGGGCAAGTTCAGACCAATTCGCCTGGAAGGCCGCCGACATGCCCGGTATTGATCCGAGACTAATGTGCCATAAATTGGTAGTATACCCTAGATCTCGGCCCAGAGAGATTGCAAGCCGTAGAGAACAGGTACGACCTTATTAGAAGCAGGGTTCATAAGGGAGGTCAAGTACCCACTATGGCTGGCCAATGTCGTACTTCAAAAAGTAAAATGGAAAGTGGCAGATGTGCACTGATTACACCAACCTCAACAAAGCTTGCCCAAAAGATCCCTATCCACTCCCGAATATAGATACCCTATTTCAACGCCTCATTAGGATACAAGTACCTTTCCTTCATGCACGCCTACTCAGGGTACAACCAAATACCGATGTATCAACCGGACCAAGAGAAAACCTCGTTCCTAACCCCAAGGGCAAACTACTACTACGTAGTTATGCCATCGGCGCTCG